>NC_090447.1:1242531714-1243144527 GCF_031143425.1 Pleurodeles waltl | reverse complement strand
ACACCTTATCTTATGCCCATTTTGAAAATACAAAGGTTTGCTTGATACCTATTTTTCACTCTTTATATTTCAGCAAATGAATTGCTGTATACCCGGTATAGAATGAAAACCCATTACAAGGTGCAGCTCATTTATTGGCTCTGGGTACCTAGGGATCTTTATGAACCTACAAGCTCTATATATCCTCACAACCGGAAGAGCTCAGCACACGTAACGGTATATTGCTTTAAAAAATCTGACATTGCAGAAAAAAGTTACAGAGTAAAACGTGGAGAAAAATTGCTGTTTTTTTAGCTCACTTTTAATATTTTTTTATTTCAACTGTTATTTTCTGTAGGAAAACCTTGTAGGATCGACACAAATGACCCCTTGCTGAATTAAGAATTTTGTCTACTTTGAAATGTTTAGCTTTCCGGGATCCAGCATTGGTTTCACACCCATTTCTGTCACTAACTGGAAGGAGGTTGAAAGCACCAAAAATAGTAAAAATGGGGTATGTCCCAGTAAAATGCCAAAATTGTGTTGAAAAATGTGGTTTTCTGATTCAAGTCTACCCGTTCCTGAAAGGTGGGAAGATGGTGAGATGGTGATTTTAGCACCAGAAACCCTTTGTTGATGTCATTTTCAGGGAAAAAAACACAAGCCTTCTTCGGCAGCCCTTTTTTCCCATTTTTTTTAAAAAAACGAAATTTTCAATGTATTTTGGCTAATTTCTTGGTCTCCTCCAGGGGAAACCACAAACTCTGGGTACCATTAGAATCCCCAGGATGTTTGAAAAAAAGGACACAAATTTGGCGTGGATAGCTTATGTGGACAAAAAGATATGAAGGCCCCAAATAGCCAAAAAAGGGCTCAGACCTGGGGGCGGGGGGTGGGGAGGCCCAGCAGCTAAGAGGTTAAGAGGGCATTTGTTTTTGTTGTGGTCGATTTCATACAGACCTATTGATAAGCCACTTGTTAGCACTGTTCGGTTAAAAAGCAGGTCACCCCATATACTAATGTACAGGCTCTTGAATTGGGCGTTTGAGAGCACTGGTTATAACTCCAGACAAGTATGCCACACTTTAATACTTGCTTCTAATAGTGAGAAACTCAGTGGATTTTCTATTGACAGATGAGCAAGAACTTTTGTATTCCTATTTGACACTCTACCATGTATGTCGAGCAAGTCATTAACTGGGTTCATTTTCTATTGATAAGCCTCTTCTTTTTTTCGACGTTGTGATCGAAGATCGCCAGAAATTTGGATAGGTCCATCATTTGATGTCAGAGCCGTTTGCTATCTTCATCAGGTTTTGATTAGACCTTGCTTTTGCATGGAGGTTTCAGTTTTGACTGCCTGCAGGTAAGCTATTTTCCACTAGGCAAAAGTATGTTCAAATATTGTTGATGTTAGTCGGTCTATTGTATAATGTGCATGACCTCCGTCGCGAATGAAATGCTGACAATGTCTCTCCAGAGGTATTTATAAAGTTGATATTTTTTTAAATTACATGCTTTTGATAAAGAATTCCAGAATGCTCATGAAATCCACACAATTCATTAGCTTGTACTGCAACATCTAGATAAATGTTTGGCAACAAAAGTAACAATTCCTTCCTCGTGCACCAGTTTCATAGATGGTGCTAGACATATCTGTGCTTAGTTTCACACGCAAGGACTAGTGAATTAATAACGGTTGCTATATGGCAACAGGCATGTTGTACAGGTTTTACCTACCATTTATATCCTTCTTATTTGGTGCTCTGACCATAGCATTTTAGTTGCAAGATATTTGGGAAGAAACAGCTAATGTTATGATGGATGAGTGCCTCTTTCCAAATGAGAAGTTATGTGAATTTTGCTGATCATGCGTTTATGAGTTAAGTACCTACTTTCCTTTCCTCATTTATAAACTGCCACAGTTTGTGTCTCCTGTCATCCATTGTTTGCTCCCGTTTAAGAATGATGCTGTATCCTTTACACTGGCAGGCTAGATTGCAATTGCTGATTAGGTTGCGGAGACCATATCCTTACACACCAGATGGCAGTGAGACTGCATTTGTTATACATAATAAGTCTACTAACATCACAGACATTTTTATAATGCTGTATTTTGACTATACTTTCTCCCACTGCACACCGTTTCATGTACAGGTTATTTCATTGTAATTGTAAATTTATTTATTTAGAACGTACAACCCCTGACAAGGCATTGAAATGCTTTCTTTGTGAGTAGCGTACTACTCTGGAACCCAGGATTAGTAGTTAGTGGGTTAGTACAATTCTTTTTCCTTTCTTGTTACCTTTGTGCCCTTGATTTCATGAGTGTTTAGAAGTGTTTGGGGAAGGGATAGAGTTATAGGAATGAATTTGCAAAGGAGAGTTTGGAGTGGGGATAGAATGATAGAAATGGATTTGAAAATGGGAAGTAGTAAGTTTTTTTGCAAGTAGTGGACATATGTGCTTGTTAGTTGGGTGGCATGGCTGAAAAAGAGGGGTTGAAATTTGAGAAGGATGTTTAGGAGTTCATAGTAGGTAGAAAGGCTTGGGATGAGACATGACACAACCAAAGGCAAATGGATAAAGTGTGGCTGAAAACCCCTATTAGACTGGTCAGCCTTAGGGTGGTCTTCCACCAAAAAATTTGCATGTTTGCCTTACATTTTTGCTATATCTTTTTGTTGGCCTTAAGACTCTGAGCACCTTACCACTGCTGACCAGTGCTAAAGTGAATGAGTTTCTCCCCTAAACATGGTAACATTGGTATATCCACAATTGGCATATTTAATTGACTTGTAAGGTCCTTGTAAAATGGTTTACCATATACCAAGGGTCAGGTAAATTAAATACTACCAGGTGGGCCTGCAGCACTGATTGTGTCACCCACTTAAGAAGCCCTTTAAACATGTCTCAGGCCTGCCACCTCAAAGCCTGTGTGTGCATTTCCACTGCCACTTTGACGTGGCATTTACAACCCCTTGCCAAGCCTTAAACTCCCCTTTTATTACATATAAGTCACCCCTAAGGTAGGCTCTGTGTAGCCCACATGGCAGGGTGTCATGTAAATAAAAGGCAAGACCTGTACTTTTAAGTTTTACATGTCCTGGTAGTAACAAAATCCCAACGTCGTTTTTCACTACTGTGCGGCCTACTCCTTTCATTGGGCAGCATTGGGAATACCTTAATATACTTTTAAGATGTAATTCCTGATCAGAAATTAGTGGTTGCAACATGTTTCAAATCATTGGAATGGTAATGACAAATCCTCTTTACTGGTGAAGTTGGATATAACATTTCTATTTTAGAGATGCCACTTTTAGAAAGTGGACATGTCTCTGCTAATACTGCTCTCTGTGCCTGACAGACTGTCTCTAATACACGTCTAGAGTGAGTGGCAGCTACACTTTGTGCATACCCTCTAGATAGCCACAAACACAGGAAGGTTAGGTGTGTCTGAGGACTCATTTGCATTCTTATGGCTCTTCCTTAACAGGAAGGGTGGAGAGGAGATGACACACTTGAATAGGGAAGTGCCTGTCCCCACACAGAGGGCTGATTACCCCCTACTAATAGCCTGGAGCCAGGACTAGGAAGAAGAAATCTCTGTGCACTTCAAAGACCCTTCTCTGAAGTCATCCACCCACTTCAAAGGCACATTAGTGTAGAAGAATTGGGCCTCCCAAATCAGTACACTACTGGACCTGGACCCTGGAAAGAAATCTGCAGGAGTACGGACTCCTGTGCTAAAAGGAGTGCTGCCCTAGTGGACTACTTTCCAAGAAGGACTGCTCTCTGCCTTCATGAGCGACCCTGCTGTCTGCTGATCTTTGCCCTGCTAAGGAAAGGACTGGACTCCCTCATCTGACCCAGAGTGATTCCAAGGGCTTTCTGGCTTGCCCCCTGTTCTCCTGCAGTCTCAGGGACATCAAAGACTGCCTGCAACTCTGCTGCTGGGCTCTGCCAACTGTGAGTCTACCCTTGCCTGAGGTGCCAATCCAGTCCTGGGCTTTAGAAGTTGGTTGTCGATTTGAGCTGCGACTGTTTGCATCTTTCTTGAGGTTTACTCCCAGGAGGCACATGTGGGAAGAAAACGGAGACAAACAACAGTGGACTCCCAGGAGGCACATGTGGGAAGAAAACAGAGACAAACCACACCTTGATAAAGTCTGTGAGACGATACATGTGTCGGCTCTTTGCTGTGTACTGGAACTATTCTTTCATGTTATAAATAAACTTTGTGTTCATCTACCTCGTGGCCTTCAACTTTGATTGGCCTACCACTTGGATTTTACTATGCAGGACTGCTCTGTGGTGTGCCCTGGCATTCATCAACAATTGGTTATGCAGCTGTTTCTCTGCAAGAATCAAGACATCAGAGCCATTGTGCTGCTCAGGACTGATGCAGTGCCCTCCAATGCCAAAGCATTGCTGATTCGAGGACGTCGCTGCATGGCTCAATGACGACGCATTGCATACACCTCAGCGGAGTCTGATGCTGACACAGGACCTGACTGCGAGAGCCAACCCTGAGGCATCTACCCGACTGCATGGATTGGAATCAGTGCATCGCCTTTGCTTCACTCCTTCACATCAACGCTTGCTCCATCTAAGGTACTTTTTTGGCAGGCTCTGCATGAGTCCTGTGGCCAGCCTGCCGTCCATCGCTGTTGGCCTGAACTTTGGATGTACCCCAGTCTAGTGTCTAGTGTTACCTCAAGTAAACTTTTAGCGCTATTGACTTCTAAGCAATTTTTTTGGTTTATTCTTTACAAATTTATATCTTGACTTCCACTGATTGGATTGTTGTCTTTTTGGTCTTGTTCTACTCAGATAAATATTCTCTATTTTTCCTAAACCTGTGTGGAGTCTATTTGTGACGCTTTCTTTGTGTTACTGTGTGAGTGTATTTCACAAATACTTTACACATTGCCTTTTTAGATAAACCTGTGCGGCGTGAAGCTTCCAGAGGACAAGTATTGGTTATCTCAAACTGTGTATCTAGCTTACTCCGACTAGACGTGTGGGTTCCTATTTGTACAGGATGCATACTCTGACAACCAGGAACCCCAGTTCTAATACTCCCTAAAAGTAACTATGTTATTCACATACTATTCGTAAAATAAAAAAGTCTTGGCTGACATAGAACTAAAAAAGTCAATCGTTGTGCCATTGGTTGCCAGTCTCTTGCTTTTGAGAATGAAAGAAGAAAATAAAGAAGGGAAGAAAGACAGAAGGAAGGAAAGAAAGAATGAAAGACTTAAAGAAAGAAGGCAGGAAGGAAAACAGAAGGAAAGAAGGAAGGGTAGGAATAAGGAGGGTAAGAAAGAAGGAATGAAAGATGGCAAGAAAGAAAGAAGGAAGGCAAGAACTAAGGAAAGAAAGAATGAAAGCAAGAAAGAAGGAATAAAAGAAGAATGACCAGAAAGAAGGAAAAGAGGAAAGTTCAGAAAGAAGGAAAGCAATAACACAGGATAAAAGACAGAAAGAAGGACAGAACGAAACAAAGAAAATATAACAAGACCAAGAGCAAGAAAGAGGGAAAGAATGAATGAAAGCAAGAAAGAAAGAAAGAAAGAAAGAGGAAAAAAGAAGGAAAAAAGAGAAGGAAGGAAAGAATGGATGAATGAATGAAAGGCAGAAAAAAGGAATGAAAGCAAAAAGAAGGAAAGAAGGAATGAAAGCAAGAAAGAACGAAAAAGGAAATGCAAGCTAGAAAGAAGGGAAGAGGGAAAGAAAGCAGACAAGAGACAAAGAAAGCAGTAAAGGAGTAAAGCATGAAAGAATGAAAGAAACAGATAGCCAGAAAGCAAGAAAAAAGGAATGAAAGAATAGGAGAAATCAAGAAAGACAGAAAGAAGCAATACAGAAAAGAAAAACAAAGAAGGAATGAAAGGATGAATGAACAATGAAAGGAACAATGAAGGAAAGAAAGAATGGAAGAAATAAATAAAGAATGAATGAAGGAATGAAAGAAAAAGGGAACCAAAGAAAGAATAAAACAAGAAAAGAATCAATGAAAGATAAGAAAGAAAAAAGGAATGAAAGCATGAAGAAAGAAAGAAAGAAAGAAAGAAAGAAAGAAAGAAAGAGAAAAAAGGAAGAAGGAAAGGAAGAAGGAAAGAAAGAAAGATGCAGAAATTAAAAAGCCTTACAAGTGCTGCAAATTAAACACAATAAAGGCTAGCTTTCCTCCTACCACTTTATTAAAGAGCCATTGGTGAAATTGAGCCCAGAATAAACATATTCTGAAGAACTGTCCGCTTATGAATTCCCATGTATATTATTGAAGCTTTCAATAACTTAATACATTATTCATCCATGATGGAATGGACATAACATGACAATTTTGAGGCAGAAACTTGAGCATGTAAGTTTGGATTATCTTTTGCATCACCCTTCTTCCCAGTCCTAGCTCACTTTGCATTTATGAGTTTGGGATTGGTAACAATCCATGGTCTTTTATTTGACTATCTGTCGTAGAAAAATCTCTGATTCTTTTCCAAATCCTTCTCTGTGTAGATGCGAGAGGCTGCACCTCATTTTACCAAATTCCCAAAAGAAAGAAAACCAACCTGATAAAACCATTCAGACGAATCACCATTTTCGAGAATTAGTTAATTGAAAAATGCATTTTCCATAAAAATCTAACTATTTTCATGGAAAAATATGCTAGATGCCGGTTTGCATCCTGAATCAGGTAAATAGATAAAAAACTGTAAAACCTTCTGTAAATTCCTAAAACATTTGGAGAACAGTAACAAAAAAAAAGACACAAAAAATAATGGAAAATGGGTAAAGGGACAAGAAAGGGAACACAGTAGACTTTTTTTCTGTATCTGTCACATTTTGCGAGGAAGGGTGCAAAAGAAGCCAAATAAAAAAGAGAAGAGATAGAAAGTAACTAAGGGCAAGGGGATGGGGGAGCAAACCTTTATGGAATAAGAAAGAGGAGGAGAGAGGTCCTCACTCCCTCGGGGGAAGATTAGAGACAGAGTAAGATGGAGAGTATGATGGGAGAAGGCACTCACACCAAGAGAAAAAAAGAATTGCATCAAGTTGACAGAGCAAAAGCGGGATTAAGGGAGAGGAGTCCCCAAAAAACAGAACAGAGAAAAACAAAGAAAGAAAGAATACTGAGGATGAGGAAAGAAGAGTCGGAGAATTCAGGAAAACAAGAACCAGGACAAAATAATTTTTTTCATCAAGAATAGATTCAACGGGTTGGTTTCGTCATTCAGTGCCTTGAAAAAGGTCATACCTTACAGTTTGGCATGTCTGCAGATGTGATTATTTTTGTGCCTATTTCCACAATGGCATGTGTTCGGTTGACAGTACCAGGCCATTTAAGCTTGCTTCTGCTATATCTGGGTTGAATATCCTTTAAGAATGAATTCACATGTGGCTGTGTACTACTGTCAGAATGTTTGTTCTAGGCCCACTTTGATGCTCTTGTACACGGCATCACATTTCCTCTCTTTGGAAAGTGTGTCACTAGAAATGTAGGGGTAGATTTACTGAGATTTTGCTTCATGTTTGTGTCACAAAAGTGAGCGAAACCCCTGCTTTGCATTTCGTATCGCCAAGGAGGCATTTCACGGATGGTGGTGCATGGGCGTTGTTGAAGCAAACCTTATTCACTAAAAATGGTAGACAAGGTTTTGCGTAAAAATAGTGCCCATTTCAAATAGGTGCTATAATGGGGAAATGCTTTTATTACTCCTTTCTTTTCTGACTTTGCATGTGTGACGCACTGTACAGCACACATACAAAGTGGGAAAAGTTTTAAAGTTAGTCTAAGCATAGTATTTTGTATTTGAAAGGTATCCTTCCAGTATAAAACCTATGCTAGACTCAGACAGACATGCATGGTGCACAGCATCAAATTTCTGCACCGGCTCTAGGCAGAGGGGAGAAGAGTGCCTATCTCTGTAAATAAGGCACTTTCCTGCTCTCTCTTTCTAATGCAGCACATCATTTGTGGGTGCTGTGCTTCATTGTGTGAAAATTTAGTAAATCTGGGCTGTAATATTTACATTGCTTGAAAACTATGGGCCATATTTATACTTTTAGACGCAAAACTGCGCTAACGCAGTTTTGCGTCAAAAAAATTAGCGCCGGCTAATGCCATTCTGAAGCGCCATGCGGGCGCCGTATTTATTCAATGACGTTAGCCGGCGTTAGCCGCCGGCGCTGCCTGGTGTGCGTGAAAAAAAACGACGTACACCAGGCAGCGCCGGCGTAGGGGGATATGGAGCTTGGGCGCCAAAAAATGGGGCAAGTCAGGCTGAGGCAAATTTTTCGCCTCAACCCGATTTGCGCCATTTTTTTCGACTCCCAACCCCCATTGAAATGACTCCTGTCTTAGCAAAGACAGGAGTCATGCCCCCTTGCCCAATGGCCATGCCCAGGGGACTTATGTCCCCTGGGCATGGTCATTGGGCATAGTGGCATGTAGGGGGGCACAACCCAGGCCCCCCTATGCCACAAAAAAATAAAAAATAAAAACTTACCTGAACTTACCTTAATGTCCCTGGGATGGGTCCCTCCAGCCTTGGGTGTCCTCCTGGGGTGGGCAAGGGTGGCAGGGGGTGTCCCTGGGGGCTTGGGAGGGCACCTCTGGGCTCCTTCCGAGCCCACAGGTCCCTTAACGCCTGCCCTGACCAGGCGCTAAAAAACGGCGCAAAAGCGGGCGGACGTCATTTTTTTTGACCCGCCCACTCCCGGGCGTGAATTTTGCCCGGGAGTGTAAATACGGCGCACATGCCTCGGAGTCAATTTTTTAGACGGGAACGCCTACCTTGCATATCATTAACGCAAAGTAGGTGTCCAAGCTAAAAAATGACGCAAACTCCATGGACTTTGGCGATAGACGCGTCTAACGCCAAAGTATAAATATGGAGTTAGTTTTGCGTCGGAATTGCGTAAAAAAAAACAACGCAATTCCGGCGCAAACAGAGTATAAATATGCCCCTATGTTTCAGGCCCAGGCACCTTGCTGTTGCACTTGATGCGGGGAATGTTCCCTGACAATTGGTCAGGTGGTGGAATTTTGTGGGCCTAATACATCAAGAAAATTGTGCGTTTGGTTTCTGCCTGAAATACTTGTTTTGGCTGTTCTGAAAAACCTCTACTTCTGTTTGTCTTTTCTGGGAGACGTACTGCGGTTGACCTATTGGATCCCCTCCCCTGTGGTTGTGGGAGGTCTGGTTCCTTTCAGCATATGCTGTTGCTATGTATGCTTTTCTGGTACGAAACTGTCATGCTTAAAATGCAGTCTATACCAAGATAGCTTTTCTGAGGCCTGGTGTACAGAAAGTTGACTTCTTGACATCACTGTATTCTGCACTTATTGTGTAGTATTTTAAATTTTATGCTTTGCAGGCGTCTTGAGGGTGTCTTGGTTCTTCTACTTTTCTGATTAATTTTCCCTGTGTGATTTAGGGGGTTATTCTAACTTTGGAGGAGTGTTAATCCGTCCCAAAAGTGACGGTAAAGTGACGGATATACCACCAGCCGTATTACGAGTTCCATAGGATATAATGGACTCGTAATACGGCTGGTGGTAAATCCGTCACTTTTCCGTCACTTTTGGGACGGATTAACACCTCCTCCAAAGTTAGAATAACCCCCTTAGTCTTGGTCTATGAGGTATGTGCTTTATTGGCTGACTCCCTGACCACATCTCACCTTGCTATATGTGTGTTTCATTGAGATTTCTCCTGTACTGGACAAGGGGTATAATTTAGGATTAACAGTTATGGAGGATGGATGACTCTTTATCTATTTTTGTACCTAGAGACCACTGTATTTGATGATTAGGGTCTCATTAATACGGCTATCATGAGCTGGGCATTTTTATGATCTGAAATATGACTTTGCAATTTTTGCTATCTTCAGAGCCCATCAATTTAATGATCCATGATAATATGTGGTGATTGGGGTGACTGCTGAGGGCTGTTTGTGGAATGCTGATGTTACTTGGTGTATTTATATAATGTAAGGACTCTGATGAGGAAGGAGAATAAAGTGGCAATACTTTAATTGCTTTCTCACAGTCTGAAGCTCCCCGCCTCCCCCTTCCTTTCTTTCTTCTGTACACTCTTTCCTCTACTCTTTTGATATTGCTTATGAATGACAAACAGTAATTCAGGGAAACCTGGATAGTTAGGGTGAATTATTTTGTTAAATTCAAAAGGCAAAGGTGATTGACAATTTCCTGGGCATGACTCAACCACATATTGTGAGGATAATAATATTTTGACGCCTCTTTCCTTTCTCCCTCCTTTCTACGTTGTCTTTCTTTAGCAATTCTAGTTCTTAAGAGGTGTAACAAATAGAAATTCCAAATCAACGGTCAGTATTTTTATCCTATTTGCAAGGAGTAGGTGAGTTTTGCAACATTTTGTCAAAAACAAAAGACTAGTGGAATGGTCTTCAAACTTTTTATTGCCTTGGCCCCCAGTGAAAAAAAATCATCTGGCCCTCTCAAAATTTTTCACGATTCTATTAAATTGACTATGGGGGTCATTACGCCCCCTGCAGTCCCAGGCTGCCCCGCCAGCGGTTGCGGTAGTGCCGCCAACAGGCTGGCGGTGTCCACAAGGCGCAATATGACTGTGGCGCATTTGCCATGGTCATACCGCCAGTACCACCAGCCTACTGACAGGCGGTTCTGGGGATTATGAGTCCCCATCTGCCAGCCTGTCCATGGCGGTAAACTCCGCCATGGAAAGGCTGGTGGTAAAGGGGACTTGGGTGCCCCTGGGGGCCCCTGCACTGCCCATGCTCTTAGCATGGACAGTGCAGGAGCCCCCAGGCACAGCCCCATCTCGCATTTCATTTCCCGAATTACGGGCAGTGAAATGCACGATGGGTGCTGCTGCACCTGCTGCACATCAACATTGCCGCCGGCTCTATTACGAGCCGGTTTCAATGTTGATGTAACTTTTCCGCTGGGCCATCAGGCAGAAATGCTGTTTCCATCTCCTGGTCCAGAGGAAAAGTCATAATAGGGTGCCACGCAGGCTGCCAGCACTGGCGTTATTGTGGCGCCAGCGGCTTCGGCGGTCTTTAGCAAAGTCCGCCAAAGTCGTAATGACCCCCTATGTTTTTGAATGTGTCTATACTTATTTAAACAGAGCAGTTAAGTTCCGTTACTATTTTAAAAATGCAATCAAATACAGTCACAACTCATGGGGGGAAAGGGCCAGGGCGGCAGGTGGGGGGGAGTGGGGAAACAGCAAAAAAATAACAATAATCATTTTTTTTAAACTTACCTTCCTTGCTGTGCTGCTGCCCTCACTGCTGGCACAGGCTCCCTGCCCTGCAGCCAATCCTAACGTTGCTTTCATGCTGCTGGCAGCATGAAAGCAGCATTAGGATTGGACAGAGCGCCCTGGCTTTGTGCTCCAAGACAGAGTGAGAGCCTCTGCCTGCTCTCTCCAACCCTGCAACACAGTGGCAGGTTAGAGACAGCTCACTGCGCATGTGTGTTTGACCGGCCCGAGACAGGTGGTCAAACATAAATGCGCACTAAGGGGGAGTGCTGTGCACTCGCCCTGTCCCCTAGCAACAATAAACATAGTTTGTTATGGTTTTCTTGTAAAAGTTTTGCAGCTGCTCCTGCAGGCAAGGGGGCGACACTTCTCCGCTATAGCGGAGGAGCCTCAGCTGATCGAACACATGATGCCAAATATACTATTCTGGTTAGGCAGGCCTTACTAACATGTAAAATTATCCACAGTTTAATTATTAGAAGTGAGGGTGAGTTGGGGATTTTGAATAGTATGTGAAGTCCCTTCCCTGTTGTCACATACTCCCAGCTTGGATATAAATGACACAACATGTTAGTGATGGCCCATTACAGAGCAGTTTACTGCTGCCCATTTTTCAGCTTAAAGGCCTGTTATCAGCATAATGCTTCCTTTGGACAGAACCTGGCCCTGGGCTAGTGTTATTGCCTATTTCCTGGACATTACTCATTCACTAGATGTATGGAAGATTAGGAAGGAAGATTAGGGGCCTCATTGTGAGTTTGGTGTACTGAGGCCTGCCATGTTGGCGGTGACAGTCAGACTGCCAACAGGCTGGCGGAGAGGATGCCAAATTATGACTTTGACATTGATGCATACTGAATCGCGCCAAAGCACCGATGGCACCGCCAGTGTGGTCAAACCGCTGTGGATGATTGAAGGCACGAGCAGGCCAGTGGAGACCAAGTTTCCATCAGACTTATTACAAGGTTGCATACTGCCAACATTTCCGTCACGGTTGGACCACCACGGAAAGGCAAGTGGAAGCAAACTGGATAAAAGTAGGGACTCACTTCCAGGGAGCCATACTCATCTGGAACCATCATGGAAGCACAACTAGACCTCATACTGCTGCTCCTGCTCGCTGAAGGATAACAGAATCTTCAACAATGACGACAGCAACCGTAAGTACACACACTCACCTGTTACAGTTGTATATTGTGCTATTTCATACAGCTACATAACATACCAAAGGGAGGGGGCTGGGAGGGCAACACTCAAACGTAACAGTACATTGACACACACACTCACATACAATAACAAATACACAGTACACACACTGCAGCCATCACACACACCACGCATCAAGAACACACACTCATGTATGGCAATACAGCACAGGGCCAATCTCACATAATCCCATACAACATACCAACATGTCACAACAACACAATAGCCATGCCATCATGAAGACATTGTCAATCACACCCAATCGACACTGGCCAGGGACTCATCACACATGCAACACAATGTACAACTAACAGGGAACAAACACACATAATTAAACTATCATACAACTTAGCAATCGACACACACATGCACAATGCACGCATGCTCACACAGCCAAAGCACACAAAAACCCAAACACCACACAATACCATCATAACAACATGTCTGCAACATACACATGCCCATCACACAGCACACACCCTATCCCTGGGGGACAGAAGCACTGCAAACACCCTCGAATACAGCCAAAACTATACAGGAAGCACAAGCACCACAATTACACAAATACTCCCACACAACCAATGTGAGGCAGGAACAACTCAAACCTAGGAAAGGAACAGCAGGACAAAGATGTAACCAGAAAACCAACAACTGGTTGGTCTGAATATATTTTTTACATAACGAATAGAAAAGTTGAAGACCATTGCCACTGTAATATAAAAACACTGTAGTGTGCCGAAAGGCACTATATGGTGCCCCAACTTGACTCCTTACTCCCATGTAACCTCTATAGGTAGGGGCATAAAGAGGGCAGGCAGGCACCTCTGGGACGACCTGGGGGGGTTGAGGGAGCGGGGGTGTGGGCTTAGGCTTGAGAGGGGGGTTTGGGCTTTGGATTGGGGATTTGGTTTAGGCTTAGGGGAGGGTTTGGTCTTCTTGGGAGGGTTCGACTTCTTGGCCGGGGGGGGGGGTATGGGTAGTGGTGGGTTTAGGGGAGGCCTTGAAGGTGGAAGGGGTGGCCTTGGAGAGGGAAACAGTTAGTTTAGGGGTGTCACACAGTGGGGGAAGAAGTAGGGAAAAGGTCAAACTCCGAGAGGAAAGATTCTTTGCACACACAGAGACTATCATGACAAAAGGATATGGGTGTGGAAGAGGAGGGAGTGGTTGTATGGATTGTTGTTGTGGATGTCTTGGTTGAATGTTTGTGGCAGGTATGCTTGTGGGTGGTGGGTGTCTGTAGGGTGGGTGAGTGAGGGCGTTTATGTGTATTGGCCTGTGAGGGGGTGGAGGTGCTGGGGGCTGCTATTGTGGGTTGATGGCTGTTTGTTGGGGTGGTGACTACAGGTATGGTGGATGTGCTGCATGTAGGTGTGTCAGTGGTTGTAGTGTCTGCAGGTGTGGTGACTGGGGTGGATGTCTCAGGATCTGCTGGTGTGATGTCTGCGGGTAGGATAGGTGTGGTGGCTGGATCAATGAATGTTGTTGTGGTGTCTGCAGGTGTGTTAGGTGTTGTGTCTGTGATGCTGGGGGTGGTGGGGTTTTAAGTTCAGGTTGTGACTGTTGCTGTGTGTGCAGGTATATGTTGCTTGTGTGTATGTGTATGGTGTGTCTTGTGGTGCTTATGCTTTTCTGCACTACCCTTGGCAGTTGAGGTGGATGCATGCATGTCTTTTTGTGTGCTTTGGCTGTGTCGGAAAATGTGGGATTGGGACTGGGAAGAGGAAGGTGGAGGGGGGACGGTAGACAAAGGGTAACTGGTTGCTGTCAGTGTAGAAGCCAGAGCCTGAAATGATCTCTGTAGGACAGCCAGTGCATTGTGAATGCCTTCCAGGAAGGCATTACTCTGTTGTATCTGAGTTGCCGGTTCCTGGATGGCATTCACAATGGTCGACAGACCCACAGAGATTGACCTCAGGAGGTCAATAGCCTCCTCACTGAGGGCAGCAGGGCTAACGACTGGGGCAGAGGTGCCTGTGGCAAAGGAGATGCCCACCCTCTTGGGTGAGCTTGCACGGCCAACTGGGTGGGGAGCTACAGGGAGGGTGGTGATAGAAAGGGGGGGTGGCAGACAGAGATGGTGCTTGGGTGGTCCCAGATGGGTCAGCCACTGCCAGGGAGTGTCCACTGAAGGAGGATTCCGAAGATGAACTGGATCCTGTCTCCCCAGTGGCACTCTTCTCACCCTACGGCCACTGGGTCCCTCAGTGTCAGTGTTCTCATGACTGGATGTCCCCTGGCCAGAAGCTTCCCCATGCGGCTGTGCCCCGTCTCCTTCGCCTGCCGATGCTGATGCTGGGAAATAGAAAGTGAGGTAAGGTCATCATATTCTTTACATACTTCTTACATCACATTGTACACATTAGTAACATCACATCTAGTTGTACAACACGCCACAACAAGATACTATATACATCTATCAGTCATAACATAGTCATACACCAGGTAAGCTACCTATCTCACACCTACAATACCATGATATCAGTAGAACCATCACACTAGCCATTCCATGAGAAGGTGACTTGGCCACATTATACTGGGTCCCTATCCACAGCAACATAGTGAACCAACAACCAAGCTATGGGAAATAGATGTTACAGAGATTTCTACTTCACATACACAAACTAAACACATACTAACAAATTGGCCTGATGTCACGTACCAGGCAAGGAAACATATTGTATAGTAAACACAAGAGAGCATGTTGCACACAAGCCATACCCACTTTATGTCTCTGAGTTCACAACCTTCACAATAGAAATTTGCAAACATGCATAACCATATGTTAGAAGATAAAAGAGTCAGAACACATATCACCTACACATGTACCAATAGTGATGTAGGAAAGGATAATACATACTTTATGTACCAAGTCATCTAAGTCATTGTCCTCCTGAAAACAAAGTATAGCACTCATTTAAGGGCCTAATAAGCTCAGAGCATGTACTCACACACAACCACAGGTAGTATATCTACTCTTTCAATTGAATGGACACCTGTTGTGCATGAAGGTGACATACAGTTCAATGCATCATGCAATTATTCCATCAATAGCTAAGTGACAGAGTGACAACATCACTATCCACACATCAGACATGACTAGCCTTACATATGTTTTGGAAAAAGAACACCTTAGGCCACCATGCCAGATACACCCACCATGATGCAAGCCAAATTCCTGAATACACATACCATACCACTCACATATAGTGAATCCTAGTTTGTTTTAATAGGATACAGGAGTTAGCTTAGCATTTGGCTTGTAGACCCATGCCCCCGTCACCTAGTGACTATTACCCTACTTAGCTTGCTCTGTTTTAGCACATTTATCTAACTACATCTTTTAAGATGTCTGTCTTGTTTTTAGTTAGGCCCATGTTTTAGTTTAATTCAGTGTCACTGCGCTAAGACGACAATATCAGGTGACAAAGATAAACATACAGTAGGTATTCACACTTTCGAGGGAATTGTTTATATAAATTACCGTCCCAAGCATGTCTTGTTATCTATTGTTTGGGAACAGACCTACGTCAGGGGTTCAACCAGATCTGCATAAATACTCCTCACTTAAACAGGGGGATTCCAATCAGATGCTATCGCTGCTATCGATGCTGCACGCCACCTTGTCGCTGACCCAGTCTTCGTGTCTTGACGGTGTTTGAGCTAGAGACCTCATTCCACGGTAACAAGGGTTGTGGGGATCTTCTCATGGACATGTCATTGGCAGATTAGGTTTAACATACCTAGCTCTCTTTTAGGTTAGAGGTTAGGCTCATTATGCTAGGGTATTAGGACATATCTCATACTTTATGTCAATACATGTTATTGCAAGATGGTGGGGGTCTTTGTATTAATGACTCTTGTCTTTACCATTCTGATTCTTCCACTGTTCACTATCCTAATCATTGCAGCCCATGC
Organism: Pleurodeles waltl; assembly: GCF_031143425.1. Taxonomy (NCBI): domain Eukaryota; kingdom Metazoa; phylum Chordata; class Amphibia; order Caudata; family Salamandridae; genus Pleurodeles; species Pleurodeles waltl. Next base: position 1,243,128,148 of record NC_090447.1, on the reverse strand, counting down.
AACTTATCGCAGATTGCAGTTTTACTAAATAAAACCTATTGAAACTTTACTGCTTCATTGCCTGTGTTTGATTGAGACATGGTGTTTATGTGAGAAAGGGGTAATCTCCGTTTAACCACAACACTCCCTGAGATGTCACACACTTGAGTCCATGCGTAAAGGCTGCCACAAATCACCTTTTACTGTTTTGATTTTTGGTGAGGTGCTGCTTGTGAGCAGTAGGGGTTGGGATGACAGTTGCGACTTGTTGTAGGACTGGAATACTCTACAAACATAAGTACTGTCATCCTTAAACCAGCAGTCTTGCCCAGAGCAAGAATCAAACTACGACATGGCGCCACCAACGATGGTGTTTAGGCACTAATTTATGGATACCCTGACTATCACTGTCTCACAGACAACAGGTACTCTAAATACCATTATATGGAGACGTCCATGGTCTTGGGGAAAATCCTCCTCAGCTGAACAGGGACCACCTACTAAGGCTGTAGGTTGTTCGAGCTCGAACTCATAAAAGGACTTTACTCCCCATTTGATGTTCCATCTCTTATACCCATTATACAATATGGCTAATGCCATGGACATTGCTAAGAATGCTAGCCAAACATTAACACTACAACTAGTAGCGCATGGCTTAACAGATGATGACGGGGATGTTACATTCATAGTAGAAGCTAGTGAAGCTTACCAAACGGAAACATTCTACTCTTGGGTCACCTTTCCTGAGGAAGATCAAAGATCATTTACATTCCACACATACAGAATTGCAAACGTACCTCAATGGTACCAAGCATACCAGTATCTTGAGATTCTAATTACTTATCAAGAATGCCAGAACTGGTTTAATGGAACCCTACCACATGTAATACAAACCGTGAGATTAGGTCCCTTAGGTAATGATGGATCAATGTGGCCTATGTTTGCCACATACACACCTCACCTAGGTGTACAAAATATGCAGGCAGCAGACCTGCGAAACATATATCTTGAACTAGTAACACTTTACAGATGACTTGTTCAGTTCAGAATGCGAACTTTGAACACTACACCAGCACGTCCAGCACCGCCGGTACCTGTTGGATATCGATTGGCTACTGGGATTAATCCACAAACAGTACATACTATCGTGGGTAAGGTACCCATAAAATGAGAGAAAATACAGTTCTGGATAGCCCAGAAAACAAATCAGCTGGAAGCTGTGTTTCCCCATACAGGACCAGAGGAGAAACATGGAATTCTCACAATGTGCTTGCCCTTCGGGATTGTTCCCTCTGTGGATAACTGCCCATCATGGGGTACAGTCTTCGCCTCAATTTATACTACCACACATGGTACCCCACATTTGCCAATTTACCTGAAGTGTTAAAACAGATACAGAATAAGCACGGAGCTGCACCAGCCCTAAATTTGGGGATAAAATGAATGCTTAACTTCGACGCAGGCTCCTCAATCATACTTAATAATATCAAATACCATTGGTCGATCGGATCGTCTTAGGATTCACACCACTTTGCTACAAATTCAATTTTAGAAAAACTAAAATATCCTTTCTCAGTGTACTGTTCCTGGGATACGAGCTATCAAACGAGGGGAAGGGCCGGTCCCACACTTTCTAGAGAAATGTGCACAACCTCACCCACCTAACACTCCCAAGAAACTACAGTCTACTTGGTTTCTTCAAGTTTGGCAGAACTTACATTCCTGCCTATGCACAACATATCAAGCCACTCTATGCCTTAATACACCCTGAATTTTCAAGCAGACATTGGACAGTTGACCACACACGCATCCTTAGGGAATTGCAAAAAGCCATGCCAGAAGCAAAGCACTTGCACACACGTGACAACAAAACAAATTTGGCCATCAGAATAATTGCTGGTGCCATTGGGTTCACTTATGTCACCTTTAATTAAGGCGACACAGTGCCCATAGCATATAAATCACATTTATACTCAAATGCATAATAACGTTTTGCACCCACAGAACAAATTCTAAGTGCAGTTCAGATGGTTGTCATTAAGGAGAGGCCACTTGCCCAAGGGAAACACATCATTGTTGTTACCCCAGTGCCAGCCTTAGAGGCCGTCACCAAAGCAAGCGTTCCTAATGCTAAGGCATTACATCCACACTGGATTCAGCGGGCAACCTCCCTGACTGCCACTGATGTTGACTACATCTTTGATCCAAAACTTCAGACACAAGAATTTCTCCAATATGAACAGGAGTACCCCGATTCTCTAGATATCTTGCCTCTTGACAGATACCATACTGTCATATACACTGATGGTTCAGCACAACCAGCTGTAGGTATAAAACATCAATATCCTTCTGCGTGCGCAGCCGTGTGTGGAGTGATGAAGGATGGAGTTTTCCACCTTCACAATACCTACACGGAGACCCTAGGAGACTGCACAGCTCAGCTGGTTGAACTCAAAGCCCTTATTTTAGAGCTAGAACACACAGAACCAGGATTGCTGACTTTAATTGTCTGTGACTCATACTACTGCATCCAGTCCTACAATGAATATTTCAACCATTGGAAGCTGAACGGGTTTCAATATTCCAAAGGGAACACCATAAAACGCAGGACTCTGTGGGGGAGGGTGGCTGATCTCGAAGATAAGTTACTGTGTGTCTATGTAGTACATACACTGGGCCACCAACATGTAGGAGCACATGTTATCAGCAACACTTTGGCTGATGAAGAAGCCAAATCTGCATAGCTATGGCTTCTGTTGCTGCAGTGACTTGTTCCCAGACAAGATTGGATAATGAAATTCTGACTGCTGTGAAAGCTTCAGCTGAAGGCAAGTCCCTTCCAAAAGCATACCCTGCAAAATACTCTTACCACATCAGTGCACAGAATGTTGCCTATACAACAATTCCTGGGGTTGGAGATCGAGCGATCCCCAACCAAGACCAGAGATTCAATCTAATAAAAGCAGCACATGAGGGTGTCACTTCTGCTCATGCTGGTATTTCGGCCACAGTAACACTCTTACAGAAATGCTTCTGGTGGCCAGGTATATACAAACAGACAAAACAGTATGTCCTTTGTTGTGACATATGCCAGCAAATTAAGAACTCAAGCATCAAACGCCCACCGCAGACATCCCTCTTAGTGTCCAGCAGGCCACTACAATGTGTGTATCTCGACCATTGTGGTCCACTTCAACCTGATGGTGCATACAAATACATCTTAGTCACTGTAGATTCTTGTTCTAGATTCCTGTGGGTATGGCCTCAGCGGTCGGCTGACGCTCAAACTGTTATAAAAGACTTGCTGATCTTTATCGGTACATATGGGGTTGCAGCATTCCATTCGGACCAGGGCCCTCTAAGGCATTCAGGGACACCATGGGGATGATGGGTGTTGAACTCTATTACTCCTCACCATACCATCCCAAGGGAAATTTGGTTGTGGAGAGGCAGAACCATGATCTAAAGCATGCTAGAAGATTAGGTTCTGGCCGCAGCTGGCTTTATCACCTATGTGGGGTCCAGAGAGCACTGAATAACCTGTCAAGACATCCCTGTGGGGGACGCACTCCTCTCTGTTTGGGATACCTATCTATGTCCCGGATCTTGATGGCCCTGGTTTCATTTTTGGTTACCTTTTGACATAAATGAACATCTCACTGTTTTACAGGAGCTTCAGCAATTTCGTGATGATACATCATCCGCCAGTGCTGCCACCTTAGGAATAAGGGATTTACCAGCAACTTCCACTGGATGGATTCCTAAAATTGGGGATCTGGTTTGTGAGAAGATCGTTGTGAAGAAGGAATTCAGTCCATCCTACAGAGCACCAGTCCCAGTCCTGGAAGTACAAGGTACCAGAACTGTCATCCTACCACTGCTGCCTGGTTCCAAAGCAAACAGATTCATTTCCATTGACGATGTCAAACTTCACCATGTGGCCGATCCTGCACAGTAAACCCAGAGGTCCCTTGGGTAGTTCCCGGTCCCCTCTCACTAGCCAACAGGAAACACCTCTTCAAAGAAGAAATAACAACACTACTTCTGACTACAAAAGCATGACCAACGATGCTACAAATGCCTCCTCGATCGTGGGGAGGGAGGAAAATGAGCTCTTGCTGATTCCAGTTACCACTTCAACAGCACCTGTCCAAGATTTGGCTGTTTTCTACACTAACATTACACAGACTGACAACTCCATCTACTATGAACCTCCACTTGAAGTGGATCCATCGACCATTAATGCACCTGCTCCTGTGATTGCAGAGACTGCTTCTGGTTACTTCATCGACATTGATGACTTTTCTTCAGACTAATCCACTCCAGTTATTGAAAATGTTTCAAAGACACGTAAGATGTGCCTATGGGTTAAAAATAACTATTTAATGCACTCATGGAACTTTTCATGGTTCTGCTTGAGATTTCTTGCATTGTTTCTATGTATCATGACTGTTTTCTTTTTACTTATAAATGGTCATTACCTTTGTGAACGGTCCTCAGTTGAGCTTGTGGATGAAGTCTTAACTCCATATTATTCCTCCCATAAGGTCAGAAGAGACTTGTCCTTTGTAAACATTTCAGCTGTACCTGATGGGATTGTATGGGACAAGGTTCCATTTGATATATACGGGCCTACTGAGGTCATTCAAGTTCCATATGTCTTCAAAATTTCTATGACTGATGTAATTACACCTGGTGTTGTATCTGATGACTGGGATGTCCAGACAGTTGATTCTATGTTTACAGAAATGAAGGACTATTCAGTATTTGAAAGTGATGCTGTATATAGACAAACAATGAATTATGGGGACATTTTCTGCTACAATAACTGGGGACATTACTACCTGCACCGTGCCACTAGACACAGACCAGTACTTAACCACACACAGTGGGAACACTGTTCAACACCACCCGTGGGGAGCCCAAAACATTATACAGATACATTTACATATTTTTTCTGGGCATGACACAAAACTTCCAGAGTCCTACTATTTCAAATTACCTCCTTCACAAATTAGGAAAATTTTGCTAACTGACACAAAACTGATTTATTCAGAATCCTTTGTTTCCTGTCTTGCAGTTGAAGGTTACGGATAGTGGAGGAACACTGTTGATTTAAAGAGTGTATGAGGAACACAATATTGGCAAATACAGGGTAGGGAAGCTTTGTTTAGAGCATGCCTGAAACTTGGGCAAATGTTTTTTTTAAATGACACAATTCAACAGACATCCTGTCTGGGGTTAGCAAACATAAAAGAAATGAACACGCCCAGTATCCCCACACCAGCAATTCTTCCAGAATGTCACAGAGGAAGAGCTAGATGCAAAGGTTCAGGCTGGTACCTATAACTCTTCATTTTCCAGTCACGGCGGGTGGTTGATTTGGCCAATAGATACCAATGGATGTCAGGCACGTTTTTGAATTCTTCAGGTGGTTTCAAGATTAGCCGGCCAGACACTTGCTTCATCTCGGGTCAACACACAGGTATAGTTACAACATATAGGGGGTCATTACAACATTGGCGGTAAAAGCCGCTTACCGCCGTCAGAAGACCGACAATACACCGCCGCGGCCGTGGAAATCTGCCACAGCTATTATGACCTACATCTTGGAACCTGCCAAAACTCAGACACCCACACAAGTCCGCCACAGCAAAGGTCAGTGATAAACTGGCAAAAACAAAACCTCCACCGTCACGCCAAGAGAAACACGCCCATGCTATCACGACCCACGAATCCATGCGGCGGTCTTTCAACCGTGGTATTCCATTGGCGGTACACACCGCCGCGCTCAAAATACACACACATCTACAAAACACCGCCACATTGGACAATTCCAAATACACACACCTGATACACATACAAACACCACTCCCACACACCAAACACAATATAAAACACACACCCACATTACCCACAAACCCCTACGACCAAAAATAATAGACGAAGGTGACAGAGAGATAGCACAGCAATAGGCAACCCCACCACACAGAGGCACACTACACCATCACCCACACAACATCCACGTACAAAATACCACAAACCACTACACATCACCACACATCACCACATGCACCCCACACACATCACCTACACCAGCCCATGGCACGCCAAAGACACCCCAGGTTTTCCGAGGAGGAGCTCAGGGTTATGGTGGAGGAAATCGTCCGGGTAGAGCCACAGCTATTTGGATCACAGTTGCAGCACACCTCTATAGCTAGGAAGATGGAGCTATGGCGGAGAATCGTCGACAGGGTCAACGCAGTGGGACAGCACCCAAGAAATCGGGAGGACATCAGGAAGAGGTGGAACGACCAACGGGGGAAGGTGCGTTCCGTGGTCTCCAGGCACAACATCGCGGTAGAGCGGACTGGCGGCGGACCCCCACCTCCTCCCCCACAACTAACAACATGGGAGGAGCAGGTCTTGACCATCATGCATCCTGAGGGCCTCGGAGGAGTCGGTGGAGGAATGGACACTGGTAAGTCAAATCTTAACTATCATATCCCCCACCCTACCTGCATGCTATCACACACCCCCACCCCCACCCTCTCCCCCATCACTCCAACTCCTCACTAATGTGCTAATAACACAAACCACACATCCCAACACCAAGCCCTGCATGACACAACAAAGCATGGTCACCCCTCACTAAAGCATGCCCATTGCAAATACCCATAACACCTCCCCAACCATCATCAAACAAGCCCCCACGCAGGAATGCTAGCACTGGGGTACACGCTCACCCACCTATTGCACACCATGACATACACAGATGCAATAATCATGCTTTTACTCCCCTGCAGGACCACTACCTAACGTCACCAGACAGTAGGGTCTAGACATCTCCACCCCACCCACAGAAGAGGCCCACAGTGATGACAGCAGCTCTGGCCAACTGGATCCAGATGACCAGCCTGGACCATTGTGGGCCTCGGGACAGTCGGTTCCCCTCGCACAGGCACAGCCCAACACTGACCTTCCACCCTCTGGTAACACCAGCACAGCATCCACCCAGCGGGCCCATACCTCCGTCCCCAGGACACGTCAATCAGCTGTGTGTCCACCACTACAGGGAACCCAGGATAACCCACCACCCAAACAACAACAGGGACATGGGGGCAGTGACAGTGGGCACACGGTCCAGGGGATGGAGGCACAGGAACACAGGAGAACCGGGAGGGCTGCTGTGAGACAGGGGGCGGACAGGCCAAGGGAACCCACTCTCCACTAGGCCCTCTCCTCCATCATGGGAGCATACCACCACTCCCAGGAGACGATGGCTTCGGTCCTGGCCAAGTTTCAGGACACCCAGTGCATGCAGGACAAACAGTGTTTGGGGTTCAGGGAGGAGCTCAGAACCATCAGCTCCACCCTGGGCACCATTGTAGGGGTGCTGAAGGACATACAGAACACCATGAGGGACAGCGTGGCACTCCAAGGGGCCCCTGACACTAGCCTGGACGATGAACTGCCCACCACCTCCGCCGGCGCTAGTGGACAGGACGCCCCGCCACAGGAGCACCACACCAGCACCCCACCCCCTGCAGACGGACAACCACCCCGCAAGCAGTCCCTGAGATCCAGGAACAGGACAGAGCAAGATGGCAAGACCCCCGCCAGGAAATGAGACCACCCTGATTGTCACCCCATTGTCCCACTTTGTTACCCTGTCCAGATTGGACCTGCCCCAGCTCCACTTCCTATGCCCCTATGGGCAGTGCACCTGTGAGACTAATAGACTGGACTCTGCCATGGACATTCCTCCACCATCACCCATCACAGTTTTGCCACCCCCTCCAATAATTAGCACTTCAATAAACACCCTTGAACCACAAAACAATCTGGAGTCAGTCTGTGATTTTGAAAATGTGTATTATCTATGACAATGACAAAATCCGTTCGAAAATGTTATGTCAACATACCTATGTAACACATCACAAGGCCATGAAGGATGCAAGCAGATGACACACGTTGGTAACCACACCTGTGAAACCGTAATGGAAATGTACCACTCAGTTAGCAAATACTGCTTCTAATTGACAGACAGGATAGAGGTAGAAGTGTGAAAGTAAATATAATATTGAAAAATTGTTCTCACCTGTGTGTCACTGGAAATATTGCTGTATGACAGAGTCCCTGTTATCAATGTCCTCTTCCTCTGCTTCCTCCTCATCACTGTCCACAGGCTCCACAGCTAGCACAACACCGTCATCTGGACCATCCTCCTGCAGAAAAGGCACCTGGCGTCGCAAAGCAAGATTGTGCAGCATACAGCAGGCGATGATGATCTGGCACACCTTCCTTGGTGAGTAGAATAGGGAACCACCTGTCATATGGAGGCACCTGAACCTGGCCTTCAGGAGGCCGAAGGTGCGTTCGATCGCCCTCCTAGTCCACCCATGGGCCTCATTGTAGCGTTCCTCTGCCCTGGTCCTGGGATTCCTCACTGGGGTCAATAGCCATGACAGGTTGGGGTAACCAGAGTCCCCTAATAGCCACACCCGGTGCCTCTGGAGTTGACCCATCACATAAGGGATGCTGCTATTCCGCAGGATGTAGGCGTCATGCACAGAGCCAGGGAACATAGCATTGACCTGCAAGATGTACTGGTCTGCCAAACATACCATCTGTACATTCATGGAATGATAACTCTTCCGGTTCCTGTACACCTGTTCACTCCTGTGGTGGGGGGCCAAAGCCACATGGGTCCCACCAATGGCACCTATGATGTTAGGGATATGTCCCAGGGCATAGAAGTCACCTTTCACTGTAGCCAAATCCTCCACCTGAGGGAAAACGATGTAGCTCCTCACGTGTTTCAGCAGGGCAGACAACACTCTGGACAACACGTTAGAAAACATAGGCTGGGACATGATGCCATGGCCACTGTTGTCTGAAATGACCCACTTGATAGGAAATGGAGTACTGACAGCACCTGCACTTGAGGGGGGATACCTGTGGGATGGCGGATTGGTGACATCATATCTGGCTCCAACTGTGTACACAGTTTCTGGATTGTGGCACGGTCAAACCTGTAGGTGATGATTAAATGTCGCTCCTCCAATGTCAACAGGTCCACCAGCGGTCGGTACACTGGCGGATTCCACCATCTCCTCACATGTCCCAGCTGACGGTGCCTAGGAAGGACAACAGCGACCACAGAATCAACCAATTCTGAGGTATGTACCTACAGCTACACAGAACACGACACAAAATACAAAAATCTTCCTGTATGTGTGTAGAGTCCAGGCCTAGGTATGTGTGACGCAGTTGTAAATGAAGCCATGTGGGCCCCTGAAATGGTGGATGCCTGACCTCTAAAGTGGGACAATGGGATGTGAGGTAACTGCACTGGCGTTGTACACCGTCGCGGTAGGCGGTCGAAGACCGCGGCGCAATGTTGCATTGGTTAACATTGGACCCTATGGGTCCCAGGAGCCAATGATGAAGTGCGCCGGCGGTGATGATACGCACCACCGCGGACGTCACCGCCCCGGACGTCACCGCCATTTTCTATCTGTTCAATCACTCGATACCTGATCTTCGACAGGAGAGGACCTACACTGCAAGTGCTGCTGTGACCTCGGTCTGGAAGAGACAATGGCACGTGCGTCTGGGGAAAGGGCCCCTGCCTTCACTGCACAGGAGTTGGAGAAGCTCGTGGACGGGGTCCTCCCCCAGTACACACTACTCTACGGTCCTCCAGACCAACAGGTGAGTACATAGGGTGCAAGTTGTATGGGCTATGCCTGGGTTGAGATGGCTGGATGTAAGTAGGAAGGGGGCAGAGTTATACAAGCATGAAGGACTGTGAATGCATGTGCCACATGGCAAGGATAGGGATGTGGGCAACTCACTTTGATGGTGCAGTTGGTAATGACTTCTCTTCTTCCCCTGTACATGTCATGTAGGTCAGCGCCCACCAGAAGAAGGATATTTGGTGTACCATCGCCAAGGATGTCCGGACCCTGGGGGTCCATCAGAGACGGAGCACCCACTGCCGTAAAAGATGGGATGACATTCGCCGCTGGAGCAAGAAGATGGCGGATGCTCAGCTGGGGATGGCCTCCCAACGTGGGAGGGCAGCCCGTTGCACCATGACCCCACTGATGTTCCGGATCCTGGCGGTGGCCTACCCTGAGTTGGATGGGCGCATGAGGGCATCACAGCAGACACAAGGGTGTGAGTACACTCACATTCTCATGACTTTGTGCGCAGTGGAGGGGTCTGGGTGGGGGAGGAGGGCTGTGGGTTTCCCTAGGCCAGGGCGAGTTCCGTAGGCTAGGCCCCTCCGTAATGCAGGCAATGTGCCACTCCACCCCACCTCTGTAGAGTGCCAAAAACAGGTATACATGCCCCTGTGTCAACTATGTGGGCAAATAACACTCATAGGCAAGTAGGCCATATCCCAGGAACTGCATCTGTAGAGGCCAAGAGCACGGCGTAGTGCAGGGGGCAGCTGTGTCTGTATTGTCCGCCAACTGTAGCGGGAAGCCATGCACTCAACCTGTCTTTCTTCTGTTTCCCACCCCCTTTTTGTGCTCTCCCTGTTCTTTTGTGCATCAGCATCATCAGGGGGAGGTACAGGGCCACCGGAGCACGAGGGGGCTGCGTCCTACATGGCCATGGAGGGCCACACCACGGACTCCGAATACACCAGTGGGACGGAGGGCGACGGGAGCTTCACCACGGTCAGCGAATCAGCAAACAGCAACACGGACTCATCCTCCGATGGGAGCTCCCTTGTGGTGGCGGCACCATCTGTGCCCCCCACTTCTACAGGTACAGCCACCATCCCCCCTACCAGCACCGCCCTCCCAGCAGCCCATTAGCGTGTGCCCCGTGCCCGCTCACCCAGGAGGGTGGGCATCACCTTCGCCCCAGGCACCTCAGCCCCTGCCCCTGTCACCCCTGCTGCTCTCAGAGAGGAGGCCTTTGACCTCCTCAGGTCACTCACTGTTGGGCAGTCTACCATTGTGAATGCCATCCAGGGTGTAGAGAGGGAGTTGCAACACACCAATGCATTCCTGGAGGGCATTCATTCTGGTCAGGCTGCCCATCATTGAACCCTGCAATCTCTGGCCTCAGCACTGATGGCAGCCATTGTCCCTGTGTCTAGCCTCCTCCCTCCAAATTCCTCCACCCTGACCCAATCCCCTGTACCTCAACCTATCCCAAGCACACCATCAGACCAGCCTGCACACACCTCAACACACAAGGGCAGCTCAGGCAAACATAGGCACCACACATCCCACAGGCACTCACACAAGCATCACCCACATACAGACACAGCAACATCCACTGCCTCCACTGTGTCCCCCTCCTCGTCGTCTCCCTCCTCCCTCCCAGTGTCGTCTACACTCTCACCTGCATGCACTACCACAACAGCCACTAGGACTCGCACCAGAACACCCAGCACCACACCCGCTCACCTGAACTCACCACCCCCACTACCATTTACATGTCCCCCGTGTCCTCTCCCAGTGTGTCTGTGACGCCCCCTCCCAAAGTACACAAACGCGGGGACACACACACCCAACATCCATCCACCTCACGACATCCTCCAGAACATGCACCTGCACCCAAATCACCAAAAGTGACCTCCTACAACCACCTCCTCTTCCTCCACTCCCAGACCCCCTGCAGCTACCCGTCCCAGTGTTCGTCAGAAACTTTTCCTGAGCAACCTAGACCTCTGTCCCATCACCCCCCCCCTCCAATTCAGAGGTCCCGTAGTAGCACCTCAGCCAAAAAGATTCCGGTACCAGTGGTGCCTGTTCGAGGTATGTGGAGTGCATCGGGCACCAGGGCAGCCAGTGTGACACAGAGCCAAGGCACTGCCAGTCCACCCCCTGTGAAGCACCAGAAGTTGGACAGTGCCCGACGGGAGAGGGGGAAGACACTTGCCGGCAAAGCCACCCACAAGGGTCCCGGGGGGAGTGTTGAGTCAGCTGTGACTCCTCCCAAGGTGGTGAAGGGGTGGAAGAAACCCGGCAAGTCTGGGAGGAGCAGCACGGCGGAGAAGGCCGCCATCCTCCCCGCTGCCCAAGACGCCACCACCAGCCCCATCGTCACTGGTCAGGAGACCACCGCCGGAGTCAGTGCCTAGGAGGGCAGCACAATCGTCTCTGGTCAGGAGACCACCACCGGAGTCAGTGCCCAGGAGGGCAGCACTATCGTCACTGGTCAGGAGACCACCGCCGGAGTCAGTGCCCAGGAGGGCAGCACTATCGTCACTGGTCAGGAGACCACCACTGAAGTCAATGCCCAGGAGGGCCACGGCAGCCACAGCCCCGCTGGGCAATGAGGGACCGCCATGGCACACACCGCTGCACAGGTCAGAGACAGCAAAGTCAAGCACCGCTGAACAGGGCAAAGACCGCCATGGACAGCACCGCTGAACAGGTCAGAGACAGCAAAGTCAAGCACCGCTGAACAGGGAAAAGACCGCCATGGACAGCACCGCTGAACAGGGCAAAGACAGCAAAGTCAAGCACCGCTGAACAGGGCAAAGACCGCCATGGCAAGCACCCCTGAACAGGGCAAAGACAGCAAAGTCAAGCACCGCTGAACAGGGCAAAGACTGCCATGGATAGCACCGCTGAACAGGTCAGAGACAGCAAAGTCAAGCACCGCTGAACAGGGCAAAGACCGCAGAACAGGGCAAAGACCGCCATGGACAGCACCGCTGAACAGGTCAGAGACAGCAAAGTCAAGCACCGCTGAACAGGGCAAGCACCGCTGAACAGGGCAAAGACCGCCATGGACAGCACCGCTTAATAGGGCAAAGACTGCAAAGTCAAGCACCGCTGAACAGGGCAAAGACCGCCATGGACAGCACCGCTGAACAGGTCAGAGACAGCAAAGTAAAGCACCGCTGAACAGGGTAAGCACTGCCAACTCAAGCACCGCTATCCCATTAGCGGCAGGGGCAGTGACGCAACAGGGACTGTCACAGGGTGAGTGATGCACCGTGGGCACCAGTCCCCCTCCAGAACCAGTGGAGACTGTTATCCACTTGAGAGACTGTGGCTTTGCACTCCCCAGGATGGTGCAGTGGGCAACCCACCCACTGTAGAGACTTGAGAGACTGTGGCTTTGCACTCCCCAGGATGGTACAGTGGGCAACCCACCCACTGTAGAGACTTGAGAGACTGTGGCTTTGCACTCCCCAGGATGGTACAGTGGGCAACCCACCCACTGTAGAGACTTGAGAGACTGTGGCTTTGCACTCCCCAGGATGGTACAGTGGGTAACCCACCCACTGTAGAGACTTGAGAGACTTGACACTCCCCAGGATACATCAATGGGCATGGAGCCCCGTCGTGGATCTTACGTGGTGCAGTCATCCGGCTGAAGTGCCCCCCCTTCCCCTCCCCTCACATGATGCTGTTACTCATCAGAAACTGTTTGAAAAGTAGGAATGACTTAAAATTGTAAGACTCTGTGTTGCACATAGACATGGATGAAGGGACACTGGAATAGAAAGAGGGCAACGACCTGGACAACTTACCATCATGATATTAGGAGTATTGGCCTGTAGGTGGGAAAGAGTAACTACCAGGGTATGAAAAACTGTATAGTGGTACACATATGACACAGTCACATGTGTATCATCATATGTTTCTGCACAGAGGGGACACAATAGGAGAGTAATATGTCCCTATACAAATTAGAATGTGCACACCAGTGTACCAGTGTTGGGGACTGTACATCAATGTGTTCCTTGGAGATCTTTGACCCTTTGCCCATACCAGGTTGTCACAGCTTAGAAACTTTCACATCGTACACTAACCTGGTAAAGGGGTGAAAATGTGTCAAGTATGTACTTACCTCCTTGTGGCTGCTGTGCTGCCCTCAAACGCCCATCAAACTCCTGGTAGGCCACCACCAATATGCAGGCCATTAGAGAGGTCAAGACTCGACGGACACCCCATCCTTCTTGGGCAGACATCCCCATCTGAGCCTTTGCAGTCTTCCGGGCCCAGCGTCTCTGGTCCTCCCTCGCTTCCTACAGTGGGTGCTCCGCCGGCCGTGGATGTCATGATTTGCCTTTCCCTTACCACCTCTGTCGGATGTAGGTGGATTACGGCTTTGGATCTTGTCTGTCCTCCTCTGACCAAGAGAAGGACGGCCCCTTCCGGTAACCACAGTGCTGCTGACAAGATGAAAGCCCAGACAGTCCATGCCCTCCAGAAGGAGCTCCAGAGGAAAAGCCACCAGGGGAAAAAAACCTCCAGAGAGTAGCTCCAGAAAATCAGAAAAGGAACAGTAGAACTCAGGACTCCAAGAACTGGAACATCAGGAAGCTGCAAGGAAAACCAAGCAGGAAGTAAACAAACAGGAAAAGGAAAAATGCCATATTAAGTTGGGAAAGTATCATAGGACAAAATAGGAGAAACACCATCTTGGGAAAGTACTAGTGAAAGGAAAGAACACTGCATACTGGAATAAACAAGCATTCCAGGACCAAAAAAGCATGGCCCCCATGACCAAAAGGGCAGACACTCCAAAGCCTAGAAAACAGAAAAGTATTATATTTGAGTCGCAGGGTCATCTGTGATGCAAACGCAGAGCACACTGTGACCGCAGCCCGACCCTGGGCCGCTGACCCCACCGCTGCGCAAGAGTTGGACACTGTGGATGAATAAACTCCCTGCAGACCTAGAATGGGGAGCAGCGGGCAGATTACCGTCCGGCGACGTAACAGTTGGTCCCTCCTGGAGGCCCAGGCTTAGCAGGAAAAAGCCAAAATATTTTTCGAACAAGCAGGGGAGCATGAACAGAAGAAGCATCTTCCCAAGAACAGTCACAAAGAGGGTAACCCTTCCAATGTATCAGAAATTGAAGACGGTTCCAAAAAAACATGAGTCATATACCTCTTGTACCTCGTACTCAGGCTCATTGTACACCAACAATAAAGGGGGACAAGCACCATGTCTATGAAAGGGATCAGAAACATATGGTTTCAGTTGTGAAACATGAAATACTGGGTGTATTTTCCATTTCCGAGGCAACTGTAGACGAAAGGACACCAGAGTCACCATATGTACGATCTTAAAAGGACATAATATCGAGGTTTAAATTTGTTTGTGGCCAAACGAAAGACAAAGATTTCAATGAAAGTCAGACCTTATCCTGAACCTGATAAAAGGGAGAAGGACGTCGTCTTACATCAGTAGCTTTCTTCATAAGTTGTTTTGCAGGCAGCAAATTAGAACGTATCTTTTTTCGGACACTACAAAGATGACATTAAAAAGAGGTTTCAGCTAGAACAGAGGAAGACTCGATATTCACTGTAGGACAGGCTCTGGGATGATATCCATACATACACAAAAAAGGAGTTGCCTTTGATGCAGTATGTACCATATTGTTGAATGAAAACTCTGCCAAAGATAGATATTGGGACAGTCACTTTGAATTGCATTACAAAAACAATGGAGATACTGCTCAAGTTACTGATTTAAACATTCTGTCTGTCCATTCGATTGAGGGTGGAACCCAGAGGATAAGGCTACCTCAATATGCATACTGAGGGCCCCGTCTGAAATAATGACTTCAGGGAGACCGTGAATACAAAAAAATCTCCTGTAAAAAGATGTGACTCAACTCTTGAGCAGTAAGTAATTTCTTTAAAACTGTAAAATGAGCCATCTTTGAAAAGGAATCTACAGTAACCATGATCATGGTATTCCCTACAGAGGATGGTAGGGAACATAAAAAATCAGTAGAGATCATATGCCATGGGGATGGTGGAACAGGCAAAGGCTGTTATAATCCTGCAGGTTTAGTATGATGTATCTTAGCTTGTACACACACTGGACAAGAAGAAACATAGGTCTTAACATCTTTTACAAGTGTAGGCCACCAAAAAGATCAAATAATTAATTATTGAGTTGCCTTGACACAACGATGACCTGCAACAGGTGAATTGTGACACATCTGTAATGCTTCTATTTGCACTTATTTGGAAGCAAGGAATAATGCTTTTTCATGATGATGATGTCCCTTGATTTTCCTCAATTGGGGATTCAGGGGGTCATTCTGACCCTGGTGGCCGGTGACCGCCAGGGTCACCGACCACGGGAGCACCGCCAACAGGCTGGCGGTGCTCCCAAGGGCATTCTGACCGCGGCGGTTCAGCCGCGGTCAGAAAGGGTAAACCGGCCGTCTCCCGCCGGTTTACCGCTGCCCCATTGAATCCTCCATGGCGGCGGAGCGCGCTCTGCCGCCATGGGGATTCAGACACCCCCTACCGCCATCCTGTTCATGGCGGGAAACCCGCCATGAACAGGATGGCGGTAGAGGGTGCCGCGGGGCCCCTGGGGGCCCCTGCAGTGCCCATGCCAATGGCATGGGCACTGCAGGGGCCCCCGTAAGAGGGCCCCACAAAGTATTTCAGTGTCTGCTTTGCAGACACTGAAATACGCGACGGGTGCAACTGCAACTACAACTCAATTCTGAGCCGGCGTCCACGTTGCAGGGGCATTTCCGCTGGGCCGGCGGGCGCTCTTTTGGAGAGCGCCCGCCGGCCCAGCGGAAATGTTTGAATGGCCGTCGCGGTCTTTTGACCGCGGTGCGGTCATTTGTCGGCGGTACCTTGGCGGACGGCCTCCGCCGTCCGCCAAGGTCTGAATGACCCCCTCGATCCATAAAGGATTGTACCACTCCAATGATCTATTGGAGTTCTATAATGTGAAGTGCAGGAATGGTCACACCCTCTGGATAGCAACAGGATAAAGCATCTGCTATGACAATCTGTCAGACAAGGATATAAGTAATGAAAACTTCATATTGACTGAAGAAGAAAGCCCATCTAGACTGGCGACTATTCCGACACTGAAAATTTAGAAGGCATAGTAGATTCCAATGATCAGTCCTGACCTCAAAAGGTTCTTTGGTTCCCATTAAGAATTGTCTCCATTCAGTACAGGCCAACTTTAAAGCAAGTAATTCTTACTCCAATATAGAGTAGATACGTTCAGAATCTGTCAGAATATGAGATAGATAGAAAACTGGATGTTCTAATCCATCTTCTACATCTTCTCTTTGTAGAAAGAGCAGTGCATGATAAAAACACACAAGCATTCTGAGACCAAGAAAGCATGGCCTCCATGACTAAAAGGGAGGACAACCAAAATCCAAGACAACAGATACGTGTTATGAATGCGTCGCAGGGGTCACCTCCAAAGCAAGGGCAGAGCACACTGCGATGGTGGTAAGATCCGCGGCCCCACCTTGGGCTGTCCAACCACACTACCACGCAAGAGTTGGACACTGCGGGTGAACAAACATCGCACGGCAAGCCCGACGCACCAAAAAGCGGACAACATGCCTCCCTCCGTGCGGGATGAGAATGGGGCGGCGTGGGCAGATTACTGACCAGCGGCGTAACAGTGGACCCGCAGGGTCTGCACTTTCTTGGCAATGGCACATCAAATACCCTTTTTTGGATGGGCGTTGACCTGCATGGAAGACACAGACAAGAAGAGAATGTCATGTCCACCTACACAATACCAAAACAAGTAGGGTGGAAATACAAGTTAGAGCAACTAGCCATACACAGAATGCCTTCAACATCCCCTTCAATGAGGAATGACCGTCTATAGTCAGGCCATCTGTGAGGTTGAGACAGGCATACAACATGCATATCCATCACCAGGTGTCAGCTTGAAATATTTGACCAGACCACAAACATATCTCTAAATATGGTATATCTTTCCAAATATTTTTCACACCACATTCACTGATCACGTATTACAGTCTGCAGTTGGGTTAGGGTACATACATCACACTCTCTACTATGTCTCAGGACTCAAAATCTATCTGTACACATATGCACATGCCCATCAACCCACACATATTAGCACAATTCTTCATTCCACCACATTTCTTGGACATCATATACACTTAACCTTTAAAATATTGCAATTGTTTTGCAATTACCTGTTCCTCTGGCACACCATAGAGCTGGTCATACCGGGGTAGGACCTCCTCCAAAAGCTTCTCAAGTTCCTCTGGGGAGAAGGCAGGGGCTCTATCACCTGTCGGATGTGGCATGATTGCTCCAAGAGGCAGCACACAGCAGCTCAGGTCATGGAGGTTTTCTGGCAGAAGTGTCAGGAGTCAAGTGAGAGATGAAGTATGAGATTGCTGTCATATCCTCCATGTCAAATACTGTTGCCCCCGGCAGACATTGCCATTGGCCCAAGACCGCCAAAGGCAAAATTGTGTTTGAATGGCAATGTCCACTGCAGTTGTATCTGCCTCTCCCGTGACGACCTCTGCTGGCAGACTTAGGTCACTTCCTAATGTCCAGTACAGTAGGTCAGGTAGCTGCCATTTTAAGGCTCATATATAAATGAAAAAGTTATTTAAAAGTTGTGTCACAATCTGTGAAACATTTCTACAACATTGTGTTCACTGCTGGAGTTGAAAAACATGTAGAAATGTGTATGAATTATGTACAAGATGTAACATTGATGTGTTTTAAGTAATGTAAATGTAGTAGCATAGTCAGCAGAGCAATGACAATCTGACATATGGTATATGTGTCCCATTTATGTGCAACATGTTAAGAATGTTAATGTCACATAGACTGTCAGTGACATGCTTTTCCTTTTCTAAAACATGATGGAGGAAAGGGGAGATGATTGCAGTAATAAGCCATTATTTGCCTAGGAATGTTCAGTGTACAATGTTTCAACAGATTAATGTGGTATTTTAGAGCATCACATGTGACATAGGTATGATCATACTTATGATGTACAGAATGAGTGATACATGTACAATCTGGTTTTCTCCCACATAGTAACCATTGAATGAGAAGAGTGAGAGATCCTCCAGTGTCGACTAGTAGACCTGCAGACCATGGAGGAGTGACATATGATTCAGATCTACCGCCTGAATAGACATATAATCATGGATCTCTGTTGTCAATTGTAGCCAGATCCGATGCCTGCTATTCATAATCCCTATAACATACCACTCATTGTACAAGTTATGTCAGTGCTGCACTCCCTGGTCACAGGCTCCTTTTAAAATACAGTGGCCCTAACTGCAGGTATGTCTCAACCTATGTTCAGTCTGGACTTGAAGGCTGTACTGTCTACATTGTTAAAACACCGGGACAGCTACATCGGATTTCCATCACATGAAGATTTGGCCCATGGAAAGGCTGATTTGTATGCTTTGGGACACATTCCACATGTGGTTAGAGCCATAGATGGCACCCATGAAGCCTTGGTTCCCCCAAATGCCAATCTACCTGTGAATAGGAACAGGAAAAACTTCCACTCCATTTATGTCTAAGTGGTCTGTTTGGCTGACCACTAAATTTCACAAGTTTGTCCAAGGTACCCAGGGTCACTCCATGATTCCTTTATCGTGTGGAACAGCAATATCCCACAGCTGATGACGTGACAATACATAGAGAGGGCCTGGCTGGTTGGTAAGTCACATATGTTATGTGTGTCTGTAACTTTTATCTGCTAACAAATGTGTGGTTGTGGGTGACTTTCGTTTACCTTTCTATACTCTTCTTTACAGGAGACTCAGGTCACGCAAACCATCCCTGGTTGTTGACACCAGTGAGGTACCCAACCACGCCAGGGGAAGTGCACTTCAATGAGGTCTACAGGAGGACAAGGAGTGTCGTGGAGTGGACATTTGGTCTACTGAAGGCAAGATTCCATAGCATAGATAAGTCTGGTGGAGCCCTTCTCTACTCACCCACCAAAGTATGTCAAATAATTGTTGCCTGCTGCATGCTCCACAACGTCACCCTGAGACATCAAATCCCATTTATATCAGATTAGAGGGAGCCAGCAGTTCCAGTGGGTGAGAATGTAGTTTTGCCAAGTGAGGATGAGGATGATGAGGATGAAGCAAGGATACATCAGTGCAGATCTCATCAATCAGTATTTTATCTGTCTTTAGGTATGTGATGTTATGTAATTTAAGTAATTAAGTGGGGTATTGGTGAGGTTAGGAGTGCTTGATAAGGGTCTTACTATGACCATCAGACAGGTCATAAGTAGCTTCAAACTCCATAGCTCAGATGTGCATGCAGAATATTACATGGATTAGGGCGCAGCTTTTTGATCACCATTGTCTAATTTTATCATAATACACAGTGTGAATTACTATTGTACATAGGAATTGTCTGTTTAATGTTTTTGCTTCAATGCGGCCTATACCTTATGTTTGCCATTCATAATTTGTAAATTATTTCACATGGTCATCCTCATTTGGCAATTTCAGATATTGTCACAGGCAGGTGGGATTTGCAGACTGACAAGCGAAGTGAACATGGATTGAACAAGGTAGTGTCAGGCATGGGATTTGTGGTGCATGAGTGTTAGACTTTTCATCTTTGGCGTGGTCTCCCCTAACTTTTTGCCTCTGTTTCCTAGGTTGTTGATGCGTGCTGGACTCAGTTTTTGCTGTTTGTGTTACTCTGGGTACTTTACAACTGCTATCTAGTGCTAAGGTTCAAGTGCTCCTATGTAAAATGTATGTGGAATTGGATTTCCATGATTGGCATATTTGATTTACTGGTAAGTCCCTACTAAAGTGCACTAGAGGTGCCCAGGGCCTGTGAATCAAATGCTACTAGTGGGCCTGCAGCCCTAGTTGTGCCACCCACATTAGTAGCCCTGTAAACATGGCTCAGACCTGCCACTGCAGTGTGTGTGTGTGCAGATTTTAAC
The DNA here is from genome assembly GCF_031143425.1 of Pleurodeles waltl. NCBI lineage: Eukaryota > Metazoa > Chordata > Amphibia > Caudata > Salamandridae > Pleurodeles > Pleurodeles waltl. The sequence continues at coordinate 1,243,107,455 of NC_090447.1, read as the reverse complement.
TGCCACTTTGACTTGGCAAGTGTACCCTCTTGCCAGGCCTAACCCTTCCCCTTTCTTACATGTAAGACACCCATAACAGAGGCCCTGGGTAGCCCCATGGGCAGGGTGCAGTGTATGTTTAAGGTAGGACATATACTATTGTGCTTTATGTGGCCTGACAGTGAAATACTGCCAAATTCGTTTTTTACTGTTGCAAGGCCTATCTCTCTCATAGGTTAACATGGGAGCTACCTTTAAAAAGGATTAAAGTGTAGATACCCTTTGGGAGCAGATAGACATGTGGAGTTTGTGGTCTATGAGCTCACAATTTAAAAATATATATTTTAGTGAAGTTGGTTTTGAGACTGCATGTTTGAAAATGCCACTTTTAGAAAGTGGGCATTTTCTTGCTTTAACCATTCTGTGACTCTGCCTGTTTGTGGATTCTCTGTCTGGGTTAGTTTGACAGTTTGGCTGCTTGCACCTCTGTCTAGACAGTCACACAAAGGGAGCTGGGTGTAGCTTGCATATCCTGATGAGCCATCTGTGCTAGGAGGGAGGGCAGGAGCTGTCACTCACACCTGAAAGGGCTGTGCCTGCCCTCACACAACGCAGTCTCCAACCCCCTGGTGTGTGTCTGGGGCCTGGCGTGGGCAAGGCAGGATCTCCCAAACAAGAGAGACTTTTCTTTGAAGTAGGCCTACTTCAAAGGCAGAAATAGGTATAAGAAGGGCACCCAAACCCCTGAAAATCAGATCACTTCTGCACATCAAGAGGAACCTTTGCCTGGAGAAGAGCTGAAGAGCTGAGGAGAAGTGCTGCCCTGCCTGAGACTGTGCTTTGTTGAGCTATCCTGCAGTTGCTGCTTCTGCCTGTGCCAGGGGACAAAGACTGGACTTTGTGTGTCTTCCTGCCTGTGAAGAAATCTCCAAGGGCTTGTCCTGAGCTTGCCTCCTGTTGTTGAAGTCTCAGGGCCATCAAAGACTTCTCCTGCCAGCACCTGGACTCTCTGCTGAGACTCCTGCCCTGCCAAGTGGTGCCCTATCAAGTTCCTGCAGCCTTTAAAGGTGAAGCTGGCAGACCAAGACTGAAAATCCATGCACAGACCGCTGTGCGGGAAAAATATCGGAGTACCTTGCAAGACGCAGCTGAAAAACGACGTCCCGCCAGCTTCGCGACAGAAATCTAATCTCCTCCTGCATCGTGGCTGGAAAATCGACGCATGGAGCTGGAAGAACGACGCCAACACCCGCTGACGGAGACTGATAACGTCGCAACCCATATTGCACGGTTTTGCTAATACCATGCAGCAGGATTTTCGAAGCAAATCTTGCTTGGTGTGGGAAAACAACGCAACGCCTGCCAGGACCCGAGTGCTTGCTCGGATCGATGCATCGCTCTCCTGCGAAGAGGAAAAACGACGCACGCCGACCCAACTGGAGAAGGAGAAACTATGCACTGTCTCACTTGAGGGTGAGAAATCGATACATTGCTAACCTTTTTTGACACACACTCGCCCATGCGTGTTATTTTGATGCTGCACACGTACTTTTCAACGCTAACAGTGTTTTTGCTGATTACTAAAGGATTTAGGACTCTTTTGCTTTTAAAATTGATATCTTGACTTGAGTATGTTGGATTTTTGTCGTTTTGGTCTTGTTTTGTTTAGATAAATATTTTCTATTTTTCTAAACCTGTGTTGTGACATTTTGTAGTGTTTTCATTAAGTTACTGTGTGTGTTGGTACAAATACTTTACACCTAGCACTCTGAAGATAAGTCTGCCTGCTCGTGCCAAGCTACCAAGGGGGTGAGCGGGGTTAGCTGAGGGTGGTTCTCCTTAACCCTGACTACAGTGAGGGTCCTTGCTTGGGCAGGGGGTAACCTGACTGCCAACCAAAGACCCCATTTCTAACAGTGAGTTCTATACCCAAACTGTCAAGACAGTGGGACTGTGGTGTCCTATTCTACTCAATAGACCTGTTTGTCATTGGAGGTTTGTTCAATGGTGCTGTGTGTGTTCATTTATCTCTTACACTTGTCATCCTGTGCTATCCATACCCTCAAACATCAGAATGGTTTATAATGGTTAGAACTAACTTGTATGTGGCTGTCACTTTGTTTTCTCACTGCAGGCCACTGTGCATGTGTATCAAGACTGACCTAGGTGAGTGGCATGCCTATTGATACCTGACCATGGTAAGTGGAAGGTTCCATGACTGGAGGCATTTGTACTGACCTGTGCCTGTATTATGGAGTATGGTCATTTGCGCGCTATGTTATGGGTATGTGATAAGGTTGTAGCTGATGATACATTGAAAAATATGTTTGCCCATTGGGATAGTGAAAGACTGACATGTCCCTAACTTCAATAGTCTGTGGGGTGGTAGTGATTGACACCTATGATAAAACACTGAAGTGAGCAGCGGTACTTCTCTTTGTGATCATTTGCATTCTCCCAGCCTGTATGTAGGAAAGTTCTGTCGCGTAGGCTCTCAATATTCGAATGAGACTACTGGATTTGAGCGGCAGAATCGCCTACAGTGAGGGGGACCCACTGCAGGTGACACCTGTCGGCCTAATCCGGATTTCACTCAAGCTAACTAGCAGTGCCTCATCTCCACCCAAGAGCAGGGATGATTGTGTAGCCGAGCGCATGACACAATTGACTCCTCAGGGAAATCGTGGTCACTCAGATGGCACCTATTTCTCTCAGTTACATTAGTACCACATATACAAGGACAATCAGAGGCAGGATATTTTTCCATAAGGTTTTAATGAAGCAACTGCATCTTAGATGATAAAGCATGTATTGCAATCACCAGGATGATGAAGCATGACAGGATTAAAATAGTGACGAGGAGAGTAAACCATAAAAATAACGCTACTATGTTGTCACTAGAGTCATTAAAATAATTCCTACCTAGGCTATATTAGAGCACAGCATGTTAAGCTCTAGCTCTGCCCTTCAGGTTCCCCTGGGAAGACATCATCCCTCATGCCTGAGCAAGAGGCCTGTAGCCTACAGAAGCAGCTGTAGTGAAGCGTTCAGCAATCAGCATACAGTCGTGGACATCTGGCTGGAATCTCCCTCTAACATGTATGGAACAGAGAAGTGTTTTTATAATAAAACAGCTGATGTTCCAAGAAAGGATCCTTATGTAAGAGTGTGTATTTTTCTATGAACACTAGAGACAAAGTGTTACCACGTTTACCAGCAACCTATCTTACTGCAGCATCGAGAAAAGCACAGAGTGAAAGAAATGTCTTGTTTAAGAACGCAGTGCTGACCTAGGCAAAGAACAGCTAGATAGAGAGAAATAAAACAAGACCGCAAATGTGGCTATTGTTAAAATAATAAACAAAGCTGAATAAAATGTATCTAGGTTAAAGTGCACAGAAGCAGTCCTAGTTTTCTAAAATAACGTGCATTAAGCTATAACTAAAAATGGCTAAATAACAGTTCAATGTAATTGATTTGAGTTATGTCTACCATTATCATTCAATGCAAAAACTACCCTGATTAAACAGTATATGTGAGATGGAACATATGAAATGTCTTACATTTGAGGGAAACATTTTTTGTACAAGATGACCACTAAATATGGCTAATAAATGACTCTAGGACATGATCAGTGGCTAAACAGTATTTATTGAGGGGTGTACAGCAAAATTAATGAATTGGATCAAATATAACACAAAGGAAATAGCGAAGGGTTCTGTCATTGTGGATGAAATCATCAAGGTAGCTGCTACAACATTTGTAGACACAAGTTCAGTGTCTTTGAACCATAGGAAAATAGAGAAGTCAGCAGGGTGTACCTGTGCCACACAAGGGGAACCAATCAGTAGAGGTTCACTTCCTGGCAGAGATTTTGGTCTTGGCAACTAGTCCTCCTGGATGTTATGGGGGATGTCCATGTTTGCAGCGGTTGTTCTTCAGCTACAGAGGCAGGGGTGTCTGAGGCATGTCCTTCCCCTGGCAGGGCCTCCATTCCACTAGCAGCCACAGATGTAGAAGGGACTCTTGTTTTATTGCTAGTGGAAGGGGCCAGCTGGTGTGTACAAAACCTACTCAGTGTGGTATTTATGTCTCGCAGCACCCCTGCAATGGAAGCCAAGTGAGCATTTAGGGCATGCCACCACTACATGACTTCTTAATGGTTGTCCCTCTTCAGCTGCTTTATCTTCCCTACCATGGTAAGTACCTGGCCCATCACGCCTTGGGATTGTTGGTAAGCTCCCAAGACTTGAGAGATGGTGTCCTGACCAGTTGTATTCCTGGGAGCCTCCATCCTCTGGCCCATGTCATCCCTCCCATACACCCTACCCCCACATGCCTGTGCCCCTGGCACAGTTTGCCCACTCCCACTGGTGCCAGGTCCATAATTGTCTGGGTTTACAACAGGAGACTCAGGAACCTGTACTGGGGGCACAAGATGGAAGACACTATCCTTAGAACACGGGTTTGGGGGCAAATGATCGTCTGTGATGTTGAAGCAACAGGGCAGGGAGGAGTCGATATGGGCAGGGTGAGGCTCACAGTTGACTGACCAGGTGTCCCAGCTTCGTCCTCAATGTCCACACATCCAGGGGCGTATTCCTGGCTTCATCCAGAGGGGAAGTGATAGTCTCTGGTGTCCTTTCCGTGGAGACAATGGCTATGTTACTTGTAGAAGAAGTGGAAGTTGCTGAAAGTAATGCAACAAGTGATATCAAAGTTTGACCACAAGACATGCTGTGTGACATGTACACAAAGCCTTTACTTGATCCCCTTATATGACAATGACACTTGCTTCCAAATCTGGGTAAAGGCTATATGGGACAAAGAGATTTCCAATTGCATACAACTTGCTACAAGATGTTGAAGTATCTTGGTGGTTACATGACAGCCCATTGACTTATATCTTGTCTGATTGATGACTTGATATTTTAAAGTGATCTCCAAGTTAGGTGTATAGCAACAACTTAGTCAACTAACAGCAGCACAATGTACTGTGGTAACAGAGCTGGCCAACAGTAGAGGTGTAACCATTATACCTGTGCCTCTGTAAGAGTGTACTCCAAGTACATCCAGCTTTCTGTAATGGTACCCCCCAGGTGATTAAATAACATTGTTTGGATGTTTATTTGAAGGCCAGTTCAGTAGGGAACACAGCCTTAGCTGTATGTTGGTTGACATAGTACTGACAGATGGCCATAGGATGCAGGATATCCAAGACCTTCTCCTCCCATGATGTGAAAGTTGGGGGAGGAGGTGGGGACTCACCAACAGTTTTGAAGACTGCCAGCTTGTGACTGGCGGCCATGGAATGTACCTTCCCCCCCTGAGGTCTTTCCAACTCTTCCTAATGTCCTCTATTGTGCATGGGTAGCTGCATACAGAAATCACCCTGTTGACTACTCTTTGCCACAGCTCAATTTTCCTGGTGATAGATGTTTGCGGGACTTGTGCCCCAAATAGATGTGGCTATGCTCTGATAATTTCGACCACCATGACCCTCAATTCATCATCTGTAAAACAGGTATGTTTTTGTGGGGACAAGGTAATGGTGGAAGAGATGGTGAGTAAGAATAAAATAATAAGAAAAATCAATTGGTGATGAGGCGTGGGTGCTGTGATGTGGGTTGTTGACCGTTGGTGTCGAATATGTGGGGCTCTAATGTATGTGTTGGGTGTGTTGTGCAGGTGTGGGATGAGTGCTATGTGAAGTGTGTAGAGGTGCCTATTCTATGGTTAGTAATTTATTTTTGTGCAGCCTTTATCTGACTTACTGGTTGCAAAGGATTGTGGGGTGTAAAGGGGTGTGTTTTATAGTGCAGTGTGTAGGTGTGTTGGGTGTGTAGATGTGTGGCAGCTGTGGGGTTTTCAAACTATCCAATGTTGTGTGGTGTGTTACTGATGTGACCGCCGACCGCTGCGGTTCACACCACCGTTGGTCGTCCGCCATGGAAGAACCGCTATCATGATTTGTGGGTCGTAATAGGATCTGAGGTTTTTTGGTGGGCTGGCTGTGCTGGTGGTGGGACCACCTCTTTCCCGCCTTCCAGTGTCCTGGCGGTTTTGTAATTTTGGCAGGAGTTTGGTGGACTTCACTGTGTGAATTGTAATATGTCGGTCGGATTATCGCCAACATGGCGTCTTTTGGCGGCTGCCACCCGGGCATTCTTACCAAAAACCGCCAAACTCGTAATGAGGCCCTAGGACTCAGTGTGATGAGTCCTAACAGTATGGATACAGAACAATATTCGTTACTATTTTGAGAGGGTTGTTTATGGCAAGAGGGAGGGGTTGGGGTAGCGAGGGCAACAATATTTATGTTTTTGCATTTTGTGTGTTACTTTCTGTGGCTAATGACACACATAAGCCCTCAATCTAGCCTGAGTTCCTTATTGCTTTATTATGTTTTTCTTCAATTCTCTTTAAATTTTGGAGGAGTGGGTGAAAGCATGGAGGTCATATCAGGGCAGTGGTGCCCAATAATAGTTAGGTTCTGAATCTACTTGTAGAAAACCATAGAAATTCAGCAGTTATAGTTAGAGTGATTTCAATTAACTATAACTCCCGCTTTTTATAGCAGCTCCCTGCTCGCTGGAGCAATTTTGCCATCTCTCTTCCCTGCACGCATATGTGCCTGCAGGGAAAAGAAATGAAAACTCAGCTTTCTGACAGTGAGACAGGACCGGCTGTGAGAAATTGGATTTTGTTTGCTTTTGCTTTGTGGGAGTGGTCCTACCAAGCAAAAGCAAACAGCAAACAGCTATGACCCAGGGGTGGGCATCCCAGGATATAAGAAGAGCCGGCCCAGGGGAGGGTGTCCATCAGTAGCTCCTCAAGGGTGGCCATGTGGCCCTCCTCCACAACAAGAGCTCTGGGAAGGTGGTGGCCCCCGGGGCTAAGGGGGTCCAAAACGACCCCCCTGTGATTATTTTTAATAAAGTCCGAGGAGTCATGCACTCAATATTTTGAATGCCCTAGGGAGATGGTGGTCCCCGGGGCTGCGGGGTTGTGGGGCAGGTGACCCCACCGCATCCCAATACCTTAAAGCCCTGGGGAGATGTCTGTAATAAATGAAGTTGGTCTACCAAGCTCCCGGGAGTGCAGTGCTTTTTTGAATTTATGATGGTTAGAGTTGTGGTCTTAACCCTTCATTTGCACCAGCAGTTGAGAGCTTCACTGTGTGAGACCAGTTGGTTTGGATTTATATTAAAGTGACAGCGCCCGGCATCCATAGCAGAAGTCAGAATTTTGGGAAGAGTTTGGAGTGGGTGAGGAGATAATAATCTCCAGAGTGATCACGATGCACTTGAAGATGGACTTATTGTAACTTTAACTTCAAACAACGGCTGGCACAACTCAGAACGTTTTTGACAATCTCACCGGTAAATAACGATGAGTAAGTGTCCTCAAAAATACATGGATGCCAATGCGGCCCTGCCACTGAGTGGTGCTTCAATGGCATTTGGGGTCCAGTTGTGGTGTTGAACTATTTTATATTAAAGACAGATATAATGCCACGAACGAAACAAACCGAGATTGTCAACAATGGAAACCCTGTTTTAAGCTGCTGAGTGTGAATTCAATGCACGTATTCTTTTAAGTACTATGTATGGTTAAATATTAAACTGAAATTATGAATGACTTTAAACAGAATGAAGAAATTGTGCTGACAGGAATTATCTCTTAACAGTTTTCAGGTGTGGGAAATACAACAACCAAACCCAGAATTTAGTATAAAAACTATGGTGGCAGAGATGAACAGACGATACCACTTGAAAAAGACAAGATGGCGAAATGCGTTGTGGGGTCTGATAAGAATCTGTCTGTAATAAATGATGTTGGTCTACAAAGCTCCCGGGAGTGTAGTGCTTTTTTGGATTTATGATGGTTATGGTTATGGTCTTAACCCTCCACTTGCACCAGCAATTGATCATGTCACAGTTTGAGACCAGTTGGTTTGGATATAGTAGATATAGATATATAAATTATATATATATATATATATATATATATATATATATATATATATACATCTCAATCACACAAAACTGTCTTCGTGAAGGGAGCCAAAGAGCCTCCAACCCTGCAGGGCAGCTTCATCAAATTCAAATGGGAACGAAGTATCCCATAAATCAATGCAGCACACAAAGAAAGCACTGAATGCCCAAATCCAGGAGATACCAAGCTATTTCATATCTCAATAAAAGGAGGAAAGCACATATCTTTCCTGATGCGTTTTGACTTGCAAAGTAGCCTTGATCACAGGTGCAAAGAATTCCAAATCAAAGTTCCCACGTGCTTTTAAAGACATAGGCCCTCATTATGACATTGGTGGTAAATCCCACTTACCGCCACACTGATTGCCGCCAAATTGCTGCTGCCGCAGCAGATATCCATTCACCATATCATGACACACACACACCAATCTGTCAGTATTCAGCCACTTACACAAATCCGCCAGCCCAAAGGTCAGTGATACACTGGTGGTATCAAAACCCACACTGTTACACCAACAGAACTACGCCCATCACATTATGACCCATGAATCACCACAATGGCTATTCATCAGCAGTAAACCATTGGCAGTACATACCTCCGCTCTCAAAATGGACACACACAAACAAAACACCACCACATTGGACAATTCAAACAACACACACCCGACACCCGTACACACACCACACCCACACACCCACACCACTATAAAACACACACCCACATTACCCACAACCCTTTGCCAACAACAATTACTGCTAGGAGATTGACACCAAGACCACTGACACAACTAGAGACACACACTATTCACACCAATACACCACTCACGCACCCCACATCACATACCCTAACACATTACCCAACACACCCTCACCTACACACCTCACACAACACCCATGGCACCACAAAGACACCCCCGTTTCACAGAGGGGGAGATAAGGGTCATGGTGGAGGAAATTATCAGGGTAGAGCCACAGTTATTTAGAGCCCAGGTGCAGCAGATATCTGGGAAGATGGAGCTATGGCAGAGAATCATGGACAAGGTCAACGCCGTGGGACAGCACCCAAGAACTAGGGATGACATCAGGAAGAGGTGGAATGAGCTACGGGGGAAGGTACGTTCCATTACAGCAAGACACCAGCTCGCTGTACAGATGACTGGCGTTGGACCCCCACCTCCTTCCCACTACTAACAGAATGGGAGGAGCAAGTCTTGGCAATCTTGCATCCTGAGGGCCTGGCTGGAGTAGGAGGAGGACTGGACTCTGGTAAGTCAACTCTCGACTACTACTACCTCCCTACCTGCATGCCATCACATACCCCCACCCTCACTCCCATTACTCCACTCCATCCCACACACCCCACCATCACTGCTTACTCACCCCAATGCCAAGCCCTGCATGCTCTACCAATGCATGGACACCACTCACAGCTCTGCATGGGCACTCATCACTAAAACATAAACACTATGGAGAACTAATCATCCCACCATACATTAACGTACACAAGTGAAAGCTGCCAGGGCAAATACAACCAAAGAGGGCAAGCCACAGATGCATAATATGTCAGACACAGAAACCATACCACCTCATTTGCATCCCCACAGGTATCCAGCCAATGTCAGCGGAGAGGAGGTGCCAGCAATATCCAGTCCCTCAACTGAATAGGACCACAGTGATGACAGCAACTCTGGTCTTCAGGATCTGGATTACATACCTGGCCTATCAGGGACCTCTGGACAGCCGGGTACCCAGGTCCAGTCACACATCACCACAGAGCCTCCCCCATCAGGAAACACCACCACAGCACCCACCCAGCATACCCACACCTCTGTCCCCAGGACACGTCAATAAGCAGTGTGTCCACCTCTACAGGGACCCCAAGCCACACCTCATACCCAAGACAATCAGGGACCTGGGGTCAGTGGCAGTGGGCACACGGTTCATGGGCCAGAGGCACAGGCCAACAGAGAAACTGGGAGGATTGCTGTGCACCAGGGGGAGGACAGGACCAGGGAACTGACTCTCCAGGAGGCACTTGCAGAGATCCTGGGAGCCTATCAACTTTCCCAGGACACAATGGGCCAGATCCTGGACAATTTGCAGGAGAACAGGCGGCTGCAGGAGGGACAGTACCAGGGGACCAGGGAGGACTTGCTGGCCATCAACAAAATCCTGATCTCCATAGCAGGGGTGCTGGCAGACATGGCCAATATTATGAGGGAGGCAGTCTCACAACAGTGGGCCCCTGCCACTAGCCAAACCTCTGAACAGGCTTCCACTGCCGCTACCGCCTGTGCCCAGGAGGCCACGCCACAGGAGTCACAGGCCACTAGCACCCCTCTCCCAGTAGAAGGTGACCACCTTGAAAACGTTCCATACGATCTAGATAGAAGCCAGAGACACTTGCCAAGACCCACGCCAGGAAATTAAACTCTCCTAATTATCACCCTTGTGTCCCACCCAGTAACCCTGTCCACCTTGAACTGCCATTGCTCCCCTTCCTATGTCCCCTTGGACAATGCAGCTGTGCTACAAACAGACTGGAACAATACCCTGGACTTTCCTCCATCATCACACCATCCCATTGCATTTGCCCCTCTATATTTTATCACTTCAATAAACACCCTTGGAAAAAAAGAAGTTTGGAGTATGTCATGTATTTCAATTATGTATTCATTGAAACGGGTACAAACATTGCAATTAAACTGTACAGAAAATGAGCATAGATTAATCACCTGTAGCTGGCTGCAGTGATCACACCAGGAGTATAGGTGAGGTCACCATCATCTGCAAAATGAATTGGCAGAGAGAACAGTAAGGGGGCGTAGAAGTGGGAAATATCAGCATGCCAGTGCCACAGAACTTCAAACAAATGTCATTGAAATTTGAAGTAACACTGTCCTACTTGTGTGTCATTAAAGTATTGTCTGATCACGGATGTTCCATTCTCATCCTCATCCTCTGCTTCCTCATCCTCACTGTCCACAGGGTCCACTGCTGGGACACGGGCATCTCCAGCCTCTTCCTCCTGCAGGAATTGGACATGGCATCTGAGGGCCACGTTATGCAACATGCAGCATGCCACCACTATCTGGCAGACCTTCTTGGGTGGGTAGCACAGGACCCACCTGTCAGATAGAGGCACCGGAACCTGGCCTTCAGGATGCCAAAGATCCTTTCAATTATCCTTCTGGTTCGCCTATTGGCCTCATTATAATGTTCTTCTGCCCTTTTCCAGGCATTCCTCACAGGGGTCAGCAGCCGTGATAGATTGGGGTAACCAGAGTCACCTGAAATATTGCGGGACAACATTTCGCCACACACTATCCCATATGGCCCACACCATTCCCATACATCAACATCTACTGGGTGGGAACCAGGGCTCACCTATTAGCCACACCCTGTGCCTCTGTAGTTGGGCCATCACATTCGGGATGCTGCTATTCCTCAGGACAAAGGCATCATGCACCAACCCAGGATACTTAGCATTGCCATGGGAGATGTATTGGTCCGCCAGGCACACCATCTATACATTCATAGAGTGGAAACTCTTCTGATTTCTGAACACCTGTTCATTCTGGTGGGGGAGACAAATGCAATATGTGTTCCATCAATCGCCCCAATTATGTTGGGGATATGTCCCATTGCATAGAACTTGGCCTTCACTGTGGCCAAATCCTCAACCTGGGGGAAAACAATGTAGCTGCACATGTGTTCAACCAGGGCATACAGCACTCTTGTCAGCATGCTTGAGAACATTGGCTGTGACATTCCTGCTGCCAAGCCCACTGTCACTTGGAAAGAACCAGTTGCAGGAAATTGAGCATTGATAGCACTTGCACAAGAGGGGGGATCCCAGTGGGGTGACGGATAGCAGATATCAGGTCAGGCTCCAAATGGGCACACAGCTCTGTGATTGTGGCCCTGTCAAGTCTATAGGTGAGGAGAATGTGCCTGTCCTCCAGTGTTGCCAAGTCCACCAGGGGTCTGTAAATGGGGGTATGTCTCCATCTCTTATTCATCCACAGCAGTAGGAATCTAAGGGACAAAAGAGTGAGGAGCCGAACACAAACTGGACAATGGAGCTACAACAGAACTTTGCAGCCTATTAACTTGGTCAGTGTGATTTGTCCAGTATGTCCTAATATCACTAGTGACGCTGCATATTTCCATGGCCTGACCCCCCCCGAAATGGCGTCTGCCTGTCCTGTGTGGAGGGACAGGTGGAAGAAAGGTAATTCCGCTCACGTTGTGCGCCATTGTGGGAGGCAGTTGGGAACTGCCGTGGAACTCTTCATTGGTTATAATTGGGCCCTATGGGGTACAGTGGCCAATTGGGATCTATGCCGGTGGTGACGGTATGCACCGTTGCGGGCGTGACTGCCATTTTTCATCTGATTCCTCACTTGCTACCTGACCTTCAACAGGAGAGGACCTACACTGCGTGTGCTGCTGTGACCTGTGTCTGGAACCTACCATGGCCTGTGTGACCGGGGAAAGGGCCCCAGCCTTCACATCGGAGGAGTGGAGAGACTGGTGGATGGGCTCCTACGCCAGTACGGACTGCTGTATGGGCCTCCAGACCAACAGGTGAGTACACTGTGGGCATGATGCATGTGGTATGAATACATGAAGTGGTGTGTGAGAAAGCCACGTGTAAGGGGGGTGGGTGGATGTCTTCTGGGCGGCGTACAGGTTGTGTGCTGGGCCATGTGTGTATTAATGGTGATGGAAACAGGTATGGTGGGCCATACGTTGAACAGGCAGGACTGTTTTTCTAAATCTATTTTACTGTGTGTATTGCCTCTGCAGGTCAGCGCCCATCCAAAGAAGGGTATATGGCGTGCCATCGCCAAGGAAGATGGCCTCCCAATGAGGAAGGGGTGCCTGTCGAACCCTGACCCCCCTGATGGCCCGCATACTGGCGGTGACCTTTCCAGAGCTGGATGGGCGCTTGAGGGCATCACAGCAGCCACAAGGGGGTGAGAAAAAATGCCCATCATTACAACTTACGCATGGTACGGTGGTATCCGGGTGGGGGACGTGTGTCAGTGGGTGCCCCTAGGCCAGGCCTGACATTGCAGCGTAGGTCCCCTGGTGGCTAGGGTTCAGAAGAGAAAATCTTTCTACCTACCTCGTAGGCAACCACTACTGGTCAGGGCTGCGTGGGTCCCAGGTGTGCTGCATTTGGCGGTGGGTGCCCTACCCTATGCCTTGGCCGATAACTATTTCTCTGGTAGTGCAATGGCATATTGCGTAGGACTGTTCCCTGTGTGAGGGTGCTCTGTAGGCCAACTGTGGTGTTGGTGCAGCCATTGACCAAGTGTATCCTTTGTCTCTTCTCCCCCGTTTTTGTTTTGCCATCCTGTCCTAATGTGCATTAGCATCATCTGGGGAGGGAGCTGCATCCCACAGTACCCAGGAGGCAGAGTTCACTGATGTGAGGGGAGCACCACAGTGGAGACTGGAGGGGACAGTTCTGACACAGATACCTCCTCCGATGGAAGCTCCCTGGTGCTGGCGGACACTTCTGTGATCACCCCATCTCCAGGTACATCTGCCACCCCCGTACCAGCACCCCTCTCCCAGTAGCCCCTCAGCGAGTTGCCCATGCCTGCTCACCCAGGAGGGTGCGCATCTCCTTTCCCCGGCACCTCAGGCCCTGCCCCAGTTAGCCCTGCTGCCCTGAGTGAAGAGGCTATTGACCTCCTGTGATCCATCTCTGTAGGGCAGTCAACCATTGTGAATGCCATCCAGGGGCTGGCAGCCCAGATGCAACAATCTAATGCATTCATGGAGGGCATTCACACTGGATTGTCGGCCCATTAGAGATCGATTCAGGCTCTGTCACCCTCTCTTATGGCAGCCATTGTCCCTGTTTCTACCCTCCAACCCTCAACCCCAAACCATCCCAAGCACACAGGCAGACAAGCATGTACACAAGACAACACACAAGAGTGTCACAGGCAAACACAAGCACCACACTTCATCCAACAGACACTCACACAAACACCATCCAGTTGCAGACACACCAACATCCACTATTTCCACTGTCTCCCCCTCCTCCTCCTCCTCCAACACCTCCCACACAGTTCCGTCCACACTCACACCTGCATGCACTACATCATCATCCACTACCAGCATCACCACACCAAGCAGAACACACACCTCATTGGCAGACACCTACAAAACAACCATGTACATGTCCCCTGTGTCCTCTCCCACTGTGTCTGTCCCCCCACCTAAAGCAGACAAACGTAGCACTCAGACACCAAACAGCCATCCACCTCACAACAGCATACAGCCCATGCACCTGCACCCAAAAGCAGCAGACAGACACCTCCCTCATCCTCCACTCCCATTCATTCTCCCTCTTCCCGCCTCAAAGTCCCTAAAAAACTGTTCCTATCCAACATTGACCTCTTCCCTACCCCCTGTCCTGAACGTATGGCCAGGGTAGGAAGAACGCAGGCAAGAACCTCAGCCACACAGTCCCCTGGCCCAGTCGTCATCACACCCACTCGTGGTGGAAAGGGATTCAGGCCACATGTCCTGAAGGTGAAGAGGCCTGCACCAGGCAGCCTCAAGGGAAAGGAGCCTGCCCCAGCAGGCAGGAATACTAAGGAGCCTGCTCCAGCAGACAAGAAGGGAAAGGAGCCTGACCCAGAAGCCAGGAAGACCAAGGCGCCTGCACCAGCAGGCAGGAAGACCAAGGGGCCAGGGCCAGGAACTGTGAAGAGCCCCCACCACCAACCATGGTTGTGTAGCCATCAAGGTTGCATGTGATGGGCAGGCATCTCCCCCCCACCAGCAGCACCACCACCACTGTGCAGCCGTCCAAGGTTGCAGGGGATAGGCAGGAGCCTCCCCCGACCAGCAGCACCACCACCACTGTGAAGCCGCCTGAGGTTTCAGGGGATGGGCAGGAGCTGCCCCCAACCAGCAGCCCCACCACTGTGCAGCCGTCACCGCCGGCGGACAGTATGTAATCCTGCCTCCATGGGCTGCTGTGCAGCCTGCCCCCTCCAAAGCCAGTGGGTATGACACCCACCTGAGAGACTGTGGCCTTGCACTCCCCAGGATCGAGCACAGGCCATGTTGCTCCCTCCAGAACCTGTGGGTATGAACACCCACATGACCATGACTCCCCAGGATAAAGCACAGGGCATGTTGTCCCCTCCCAAACCATTGGGTATGACACCAACATGCCCATCACTCCCAAGGATCAAGCACAGGGCATGTTGCCCCCTCCATAACCAGTGGGTAAGACACCCACCTGAGAGACTGAGGACCATCACTCCCCAGGATTAAGCACAGGGCACGTTTCCCCCTCCAGAACTGCTAATGGGCATGTTGTGGGTATGACACAAACATGCCCATTATTCCTCAGGCTCAAGCACAGGGCACGTTGCCCCCTCCATAACCAGTGGGTAAGACACCCACCTGAGAGACTGTGGCCCATTACTCCCCAGGATCAAGCACAGGGCACGTTCCCTCCTCCAGAACCAGTGGGTAAGACACCCACCTGAGAGACTGGCCCATCACTCCCCAGGATCAAGCACAGGGCACGTTGCACTCTCCAGAACCAGTGGGTAAGACACCCACCTGAGAGACTGTGGCCCATAACGCCCCAGGATCAAGTACAAGGGACAATGACCCCTCCAGAACTAGTGGTCTTGTAACATCTCCCAGCTGAGGTGCCTCCCCTGCCCTATCCCCCTGAGGTGCCTGCCTATTTATAAACTGATGCCCCTGTTCTCTCCGTGTTGAAGCACGTGACATGTGTGGCCTTGGACTTTGGCCTGTGGCCATGTGGCCTACGAACATTGTGGACTGGGCTGTGTCCCTTTTTCTGTTCATATTTATATATCTATTATCTTGCTAAAAAAAAATACATACTGTGTTTATCTCATTATATTCACTTTTTAAAAATTTTTTGTCCTTGCATTATTCAGCCAAGTGACAGGGTAAAATTGATTTTATAATGCATCTGGTTGTGTGTATGGTGTGAGTGTGTGCTGTGCATGTGTGTGTCACTCTCTTTTTCCTACCCTCCTCCCTTGTGTGCTAGGTGGCTGTACTCACTGTTGTTGTCCTCGCTGGCGTTGGTGGTTGTGGTGGAGCAGAACGCAGAAGATCAGCAGGAAGACATGCAGTTCAGGTTCCATGGCTACATGGTTGTTCCCTGTGTCTCCAATGGTGAGTCCTTTCCCTTCTGAGATCTGTTCCTGCCAGGCTTTTGATGTCGCTGGTACCGCCCCACAAAAGGTGGCGGATTGTCTGGTCATTATATGATGGGCGGAACATTGACTTCCGCCTGGCTGTAGGTGGCTACCGCCATGGTGGCTATTGTTTCCGCCCTGGCGATCAGTGTGGTACATTGGCTGTCTTTCGGAGATCTTTCCGCCATGGTCATAATTTGGCGGTAGTTACTGCCAGCCTGTTGGCGGCATTACCACCCCTTTATCACCGACCGCCAGGGTCGTAATGAGGGTCATAGTATCATATGACTACTCCGGTTCCCTTCCTACAGTTCCCAGAATGCACTTAATATAAATGTTGTATATCATTACGCTGCAGTAAATATTCAAAATAACGGGATAAATGGCATGAAATTACTGCAAGCACAGTCAAAGTCATATCATATCCAGTGCAGTTTCCATAATGTATAATAATATATTCAATGAAATGTACTGAGAATAAGGGAGGGATCAGGAGGGATTATGGTCCAGTGTATATCCTCCTTAAGTGAACATTGAAAATCAGCGATACACTGTTCCAATCATATAAAACAGAAAATAAATAGTGACCGGGGTCCTAAATTCTAGGAGCAAGGGGCCTCACACACCCATAGGGTGTCATGCTTCATCATAGGCGCTGCTCCTCGTCAGACTGGCGCTGCAATGTCTGACGGGCACCACCCCTGACGGGGGGGCTCTTTGCCGGAGATCTTAATATGTGGTGGTGCCGTGACCCCAAAGGTGACTAAAGAATCAACGGAGATCAAAAGCAGGTAAGTAGTTAAAATTGACTCTCAAAACTGCCACTGGGACTGTGGATTTTATTGGACCCAATGAACGGTCAGGGCCAAGGTTAAAAATTAGAATCAAAAGAGTGAATAAAGAAGTTAAGATCAATCACTCTTGTAATGTAGAACATATCAGTGAGAGGAGTCTGGCAATTCTCCAAAGACTACCACCTCATGGGTCAACATGTTTCGCATCCTGGTGGTCCAAACGGATCCAGTGATGCTTCATCAGGACCTTATGTGACTATATGTATCTCCTGAATAATAAGGGCCACATATATTTATCAAAAAGTTAATACAAGTGTCTCTCAACCAGCAATTAGTAGGGAGGTGTAATAATCACTTACATAAATATGGAATAAATAATTCTAACTCGAGCCCGTCCTAAAATTGAAGGCGGGCATCCTAGGATTACACGGACCAATAGTCCAGCGCTAAACAACGTTTGTTGGAGCAATGCTGGCCAGGCGGAGACCTACCCCGGTCCGTGGTTCCCGAAGAATGGTCACTATTTATTTTCTGTTTTATATGATTGGAACAGTGTATCGCTGATTTTCAATGTTCAATGAAATGTAACCGTATTTTTTAAAAGAGGTGAAATTGCCTCATATCTCTAGCTCAAAGGAAGTGTAATACACATTAATTCAAAATCTGCAGGGTTGCAGTCCACATCGTAAATCTCATGTACTTCCAGCGTGCTGAATTTAAAGTTGCACAGTGCTGTCCCAATCTCATATGTCTCTTTGAAATCCCAAGGGTCCAGAATCACAAAAAGGCAGTGCAGTGCCCCTCTTGCACTCCCTTACTCAAGCTCCATACGCCATAATATCTGGATAACCCCTTTCCTGGTGTGAGGGCGAGCGGGTCATGCCCCTCCAATTAATGCCACACAAAACTGTCCTCATGAAGGAAGCCTCTAATCCTGCATGGCGGCTTCAGCAACTAAGAACGAAGCATCCCATAAATCAATCCAGCACACAAAGAAATTGGCGAAGCTCAACTCCAGGACATACCAAGTGATTCATATCTTAATAAAAGGAGGGAAATGATTTCGACAGTATATTTCATGTAATTTGAGAATTAATCCTAATTGTTTATGTATCTGATTAAACTCTTCTTCCTTTTATTAATTGGGAAACGGGACGATGTTCTTTATGTGGAACATAGAAATTAAGATGTATAGTCTATGCTATTCTGAAACGATCTTTTTTGTAACACATTTTTTGTGATTATTTCATTCTTCCAAGAGGTAGTGTAGAAATCATAGTCTTTTTACTAATTTTCTTGGCTTTGGAATGAATTTTGTTTTTAACGTTGGTGGTGCACACTGTTGTTTGTATTGGCTGGAAGAAGATCTCTTTGAGATCGAAACACGTCACCATTAAATAAATTATTCCTGCAAATAATCATGATACGGCACCGTCATTAAATATTTATGGCAAATTCAGCGTCCCAACTCGCACCAACCCTGTTATGGTGGAAGGGACCACGAATGCCGGAATTTATGTCTGATATATCTATCTATATATATTTATATCTATCTATTTTTATATCTATCTATCTATATATATATGTCCTAGTGGCAGTCACCAGTATGTAATGATTATTAGGACCATTTTTTCCACAGAGAGAGCATTTTTTGTTTTGCCAATAACTTTGGTACCGTTTGACGAATCTTTATGAAATTTTCAAAACTTATACTTCAGTCAGTTCAATTGCTGTGTTGAAATTTCAAGGTGATCCGTCAAGCGAGGGCCAAGAGAAAGGCTTTTCCAATCATACATCAATGGAATTTTTCAAATTTTTTAACAAGACTACAGCCCGAACTGCTGAACGGAATGACACCAAATTTAGCAGAAAGGTATCTCTTGGTCCAAAAAGAGTGCTTTTTATGGTTACGTGTAAATCCATTCAGTAGTTTTTGAGTAATTAGAGTTAAAAAAAATATAGATATCTAGGCACGCTGATAATCCAGGTATCCAACTGTCCCCTTGCTGATATCTTATTGGCTGCCAACACCTCAACAAGGAAGTGTTTGCAGCCATATTGGGAGCAAATATATGTATATGGATATATATATATATATATATATATATATATATATATATATATATAGATAGATAGATAGATAGATAGATAGATAGATAGATAGATAGATATATATGTGTACATATTATTTTAAATTATATCAGGTATTGACAGATACAATTTTGGGAGAACAGAATGAGACAACGAAGGGGTCCACGTCCATAGCAAGATATCATGTAATTACATTTTGATCAGAAAGTATTGAATTTGTTTATTGATTGTCACCATGGAAGAGTGACAGGACTCATGCAAGTTACACATTTCCTTCACAATATTGAACATGTGTTAAATGAAGAGTGGAGGAAGACATGAGTAGGCCATGACCACCTTTGATTATTGTAACTGGACAGAATGACACTGGCCTCCTTGATACATAATGCACCTTCAAGCCACTGTTCTACAAGATGAATGAAGGATGCACAGACAGTGGTAGGAGGTGGTTGTATAGGGAATATTGGCACTTCCCCATTGAAGAATCAGTATCAGTGTCCCCTCAAGTGTGTTTGGGGTAGGAGTGGGTAATGTTTTCTGACTGACTCGCCAGGTGTGTTGACCAAAGGGCAAATTTATTCTCAAAGTGTTAGACATTTATAGACTAATTAGTAATTTGTTGCATAATTTGTTTATTTATATTTATGTTTATATTTGTGATTCTTGTAGAGTGTGGTATTCATTGGCGAGGTGCTCTATTGATGCTGAATCTATGAATTGAGGAGGTTCCAAAATGAATGGTTAGAATAATGATGGCTTCTCCACTGGAAAATAATGCTGAGGAATAAAGAGGAACTGGATCATGGATTTCAGGGCTTTATGACAATATTGCAGTGTTGAAGTTAATTTGCTAGGAATGGTCAGGCTTGCTTGTTGAAGACACCAAGGAGAATTCAGAGTCATTTGAGTTGTAGTCATTCAGATATGGCAGTAAGTGGAAAGTGGTCACTTAATCTTGAGAATGAGCAGTACATGGACCATGGCACTTTAGGCCAGATTGCTTCGCGGTCGCGGTGGCTCTCAGACTGCTGCAGCTGCGGTGGTCCGACCGCCACATGACGAGGTTGGTAGCCAGACCCATCACCCTCCTATTGTCCCCACCAGGATCTCAGATCCCAATGGGTTGACAGTGGTGCAGGTTGCAATCAGCCACGTGTAGCGGACGACTTGTAGAGCTGATCAGCATGTGTGACCTTAGGGGCCCAGCTGGGCTTGCAAAATCTGGATCGACGACTTACAGGCTCCCTGGACAAGACATTGCATATACAGCAAGGAGACTGTACGATGGGCTGACGTGGAGGACGTGCTCTGCCGCCAACAGTAACTAAGCATCAGCTTGCCTGTTGTTTCTCAGGTGGTCCGCGGCCAAACCACAGGTGTGACAATTAACTATATTGACAAGATGGAATAGGCGAACGGACTAGTGGAAGGGGCAGCAAGCCCATGCTATTCCTGCCCCTTTCACACACGCCCCCACTACACCCTATGGGTTTCCGTAGAGACAAGATTGGCACTATTGCCCTTTGTTGCACCTGTTGTGCACAAATTCAACATGCTAGGTGTCAACTGGCGAGTTTGTATTTAATTTGCTGTACTTACGTTAGCACATGCCACATGTCAACGTCAGACTTACAGCTAAGAGGGGGGAATCACCAAAGGATACGCACAACATTGCTTGTATATCTCACCACAACACTCACATCACATGAGTATTGACGCCTACAAAATACCGACCTGGAATGTGAGAGGCATGGCTACTCTTACTAAACGCCTTAGGATTTATAACTACTTGAAGCGATACAAAATACATATAGCAATATTACAAGAGACACACCTCAAAGCGTCGGACCTGCATGCTCTGGACACTAAATGGCGTGGGCAATTACATGGCACAACCACATCATCATATGCTAGAGAAGTACTGATATGGGTGGCACCAGTGGTCCCATATGTGGTGGAGCACCGCAAGGTGGACACCAATGGTGGGTATGTATTGTTGGAGGGTCCATTTGATGGTAAACCACTCAACATAGCGGGATATATGCCCCCAACATAAAACAAAGTGAAATTCCTTTTGTCATTCCAGCCTATGCTATTTAAAGATCCAAAGTCCACCATCATATGGGGTGGAGACCTAAATTGCGTACCAGGCATCGATATTGACAGGTACCATCCACCATTATTGGGAGCTCTCAGCAGGCAAACCACTGAGGTGCTTCAGCAGTGGATATCCGAGAGGGGCTGAGGGGGTGTGTGGCGACTTACCCATCTCCTGGACAGGGAATATTCCTTCTATTTTACGTTACACAGATTACACACCCAAATTGACTTGCTGCTTAGTTTGGCGGAACAAGATGGCGCTTTCAGGCAGACAGCCTATTTGGCTAAGTCCATATCAGATCATTGTCCCCAAGTGGCCACAGTGCAATGGGGCGGAATACGTACCCGGATACCCACATGGAGGCTGCAGTCTGAATTTGCTGGACCTTCCGTTCCCCTCAGAAATGGCCGAGCATATGTCCACGTATTTTGATCTAAATGGGGGAATGACACCAGAGCGAGCAATAGATGGGGATGCACACAAAGTTGTAGTAAGAGGCTGCTGCTTGTCAGCAGTCGGGGGACTGCATCGCACGCTATCGAAAAAAATGACACAAGCAGAATCAGACTTATGTGGTGTGGAATGTGCGGTGGCACAGGGAACTACGGCACCTGATGCTCTCCTTGAGCCATGCAAACGCAGAAATGAAGCGGCTATGCGCCTGCGGAAATTTGACTACCACAATTACACTGCTATGCTGCACTCAGAGGGCGACCGATCGGGTAGACTACTAGCATGGTTAGTTAGGGGTGAGATGCTTTTAAACAATACTATAGCACACTATCTGAGGCTAGACCAGACCCCTCAGATACAAGGATAAGAGACTTCTTTTGCTCACTCCCCCTCGCTCAGCCATCTCCATTACAACAACAAGAATTGGAGAGACCCATTGATGCAGAGGAAATAAAATCAGCAATGCAACAATTAGCTCATAATAAGGCACCAGGTGGCGAAGGCTTACCGGTGGAATACTATCAGACTTTTGCGACATAGTTGATCAAACCGTATCAAGAGATGCTCCAGGAAGCCTAAATAAAGAGGCGACTTTCAGACTCCCAACGTGAAGCGTTAATAGTGGTCCTGCACAAGCCAGGGCGGGATTCAGTGGATGTACGATCTTACAGGCCCTTGTCGCTATTGAACCTAGACTGTAAGATATTAGGCAAGATACTAGCTAACCGGCTATTGCCGTTCATGCCCCACCTGATACATGATGACCAATCCGGATTCATCCCTGGTTGGAGCACCTTCTTGAATATCCGCAAGTTACTGCGGCTCATTTCGGCCACCTCATAATCAGACTATGACAGGGCTGCAGTATCCTTAGACATTGAAAAAGCATTTGATACTCTTGGTTGGTCATTCCTAGGAGCAGCCTTGAAGTCCATGGGATTCAGCCCACTGTACATGAACTGGATTGATACCCTGTACTCCAATCCTACGGCTTGGGTCAAAACGGGCAGGATCATTTCAGATAGCTTTCCCATAGGTCAGGGTACTAGACAGGGATGCCCCCTATCGCCGCTCCTGTTTGCTATAGCTATAGAATCTCTGACAGCTCAGACTACGGACATGGCAGTGGGGTATCCCTGATGGAGCCGGGCATCAGATAGTATCCCTTATGCAGCCCTACAACTTAAATGGCCGTTGCTATGGATGAAGACCCTTCCCAATATAAAACTTGTGTCAGTACGTGAGACACTGGAGCACGCTAATGTACTAGGATGGCTACAGGACAACACGAATTCTCCACAGCACACAAATATCTTGATGACAGTGGATAGACAGTGTTGGCATTGCCACGTCCTTAAAGGGGGAACTATCCCTCCCTACACACCCAGGATCCCATTGCTGGCCATCCAGGGAATAAGGGAACTAAGCACACACCATGACCTAGAATCATGGACCAAATGAGGCATACAAACAATAGGAGACATCTTCAAGGATTGTAAACAAATGCCTTACTCTGAACTTGCACTCACCTATGATGTAGGACCAGGGCGATTCTTAACTTATAATGCATTACAACAACTCACAAGTAGGATATGGCAGAATGGTGATAATGAACCCACAGTTCATCCACTACTACACACATGGCTGGCGAGCTCAGGACTTCAATATACCATCTCCCAGTTATATAGGGATTTGTTAGAGAACACTGCAGATGCACATGTTATCATGTGGGCTCGATGAGACCATGTTCTCGCGACGCCGTTGTCACAGCCGGAATGGAACATGGTGCTTAACATGGTTAAGATGGTGTCACGAAATCCACGTTTCTGCTACACCCAATTTAATTATTTACATCAAACCTATTTATGCACGCATAGGTTACCACGCATGTTTCCCATAATAGTCACAAATGCCCTAGATGTGGGGAGAAAGAAGCAAATTTTTACCACATGATATGGGATTGCCCACCAGTTTTCCGTTCTTAGCACACCATCACCTCTCTGACGGCTGAGCTGGTGGAACATCCACTCTCTCCTACACCAGAATCTTGCCTTTTGGGAGTTCGCAAGAGATCAGCTAAGGGAAAGCAATTACATAAGTGCATTGACTTGGCATTTGTGTTATTTAAGCGCCTACTAGCGATGCAATAGAAGGCACCGACCACACCAGATACACAGCGCTGGTTAAATGACCTGTTAAAATGGGCTAAAGCAGAGGCACCGGGTCTTCATGTGCTGCAGGACAAGGGGATACAAATAAAACGAGTTGAAAGATGGGACACATACATAGCCTCAATAGAAGCTAAAGATTACATCAACCCCCCCTGAGTACATGATGGAGGCCACTAGGTCACGGAGCCCATGCAACAAGGGCACAGTATGTGAATCACAGTTGACATGCAAACAGTACGGCAGTGAGAGCCACCCCCATCCCGTACTACCATAACCTACAATGTAAGGTAAGAACATCACTAATTAATGGAAAAACCAACTCCACGGAAATAAAAGGTATAAGTGCGTAACATGGGCACACCCCCAACAACACACCAATACAATGATACCTTCACAATACATAAAACGAGGACGACTGAGCAATAGATACAGACAGGAATGGTTAATTTTATAAATGCATGCATAAATGTGTGTTTTTCTCTCATCCCCCCCATATACATTAAGTTCTACCATAATGCTTTTTATTATGCATAATGATTCACCAAATGTAGACATTAATGGACTGGCCAGATGATCAAGGCATATGTTGTTGAATGATCTCTTCTTTTCACATCTTATGTTATACAACAAACAGATTTAAACAAATGACAACAATGTATTTTTTGTTATTTAGTTTATTTGAGCAGTGGGTAGGTGTTTTAATAATATAAATTAATTAGAAGGAATTATTGTTAATTGAGTAAATGTTAGTTATGCAATTTCTTTAATTGATAAATTATATGTTTATATTATACTATTATTTTACAATATTTTAGTAAATATAATTTCAGTAGTAAGTCTGAACCCGGCCCCAATGCCAGATAAATGAACCTCTACCAATGTGTTGACTGGAGTAAGAATAGTAATTCTGCCCCCAAGTATATTTACCCAATGTTTTCTGTATTGGAGTTGGAATAGGAAACATAACCAACAAGTAGATGCACTTTCACAATGTTTGCTGTACTGGAGTTAGAATATTACATATGAATCCCCACTGCTCCCAATATTTTGTTCTTCTGCCAATGTTTGCTGGACTGGAGTTACAGGTGTAAATTGCCCCCTGTTGGACCTGGCCTTTTTTACAGGGTCTCCCCCAGGTTTCAACCTTCTGTTGTTGGCATTAGGACTAACCAGTGCTAGTGCTTTGGGGCTCCCTCCTTAAAATATGGTAACAATTGGCTTACAACTGTAGTACTGTTCTAAACTGCCATTTTGACCTGCCTTCCTTTTTTGATACCTATAAGTCACCCCTGAAGGTAAGACCCAAAGGTTCATATTGCAGAGCACATTGTATTTAAAAAGTAGGACATGTGGGTTTATGTTTTACATGTCCTGGTAGAAAACAAATACTTAATTTTTTTCACTACTCTTCACACATTTTTTAAACAATTATAACACCATTATAATGGCTTATTAAGTTGAGAATGTATGTATTTTGATTAAAGAAGTGTCCTAATTGTGTTTTGATTTCTTATTTCTGGTAACATTTAATACTCTTGTTTAAAAAGTGGTTGTTTTATGCAAAATTAAATGCAATTTAATTATCAAGATGAAATACATTTCTTAAAACATTTTTTAAGTAATTTAATTCATAGGTGTTTTAAGAATGATCATTTTTAATTTTATTTTGTAGTTTGGAATAACAATATGTATGTATTGTTTGAAGCTGTATATATTTTTAAATAGTATTAAACTTTAATTTAAAATGTAAATAATGTGATTTACATATAAGTATATATATTTTGCAAGATAAGTTTTGGACCCAGACATTTTTCCAGTTCATATATTGGGACTTTAAATTGGAAGTATATAAAGTTGATATTTTTCATTTCAATATTTTGATATTGGTATTATGGTACCATGATAATTTGGTGGTCCATATTTTGACATCCAACTCTTTTTAAGAGATGTGTGATGGCTTGTTTTTAGGATGACATCAAAGCCCCATAAGGGAGTGACTAAGGAGGACCCCCAGTAAGACAAAAGCAAATGCAGGTAGACAGTATTTGATAGAAGGGCCTAAACTCCTGTTCATAGATGGGAGATTATATGATGTTAAAGAACAAATTCCAATATTGTCTGTAAAGATCAGTTGAAAGGAGTTTTTGTGTGAGGGCAAATATCTTAATGAGACAAGAGTGGAGAGCGCAATGTTGTTGCAGATTTTGTTTAATCATCACTATAGAAGGTGGAAAGTTCTTTACAAAAGATGGTGGCAAAGAGGAGGTGGAATGGCAGAGTTCCAGATGTAGAGATTTTGGGTATGGCAATGCACTTATTTACATAGTATTTTTCACCTCCCACTCAAGAATGCACTACTACCTTGCTTTCTCTCCAGATAAAACAACAAAAACTGCTCTTTCACAAGACAAAACATTTGGTAAGTCACATTAAATTGATAATGATAAGTCTGAAGCATCAAAACAACTGCCAAACCCAAAGAAGACCATGAGTGTGGCAAAATGTGAAGTGCCAGTATATATCAGGAGCAAAGAATTGGACTCTTGTTATTATGCACTAAGGGAAAATGTGACTCTTCTTACTGGCAGTTCTGTTTTGGAAATGATCTTTGGTGATTCATCTGAGTCAGCTAAAAAATCACTGCAACAGGTCTAAGATACAAATGTCACAGCAAGAAAAAATGTTGTGAAGTCACAGCAGCTGATTGTGACCTGAAGGGCAGCCACTGAACACCAGATCAGATACATATTTGGGTGATGAGAGTAGCGACCAACTGTAGACCCCATAAAGCAATGAAACAGAAGGAAGACACCTGGATGCCAGGACAGAGCAACATGCTCTCTTTAGACCAGTTTGTGTCATTTGATGGGTAAATAATGAAGTGGAAAGTATCCAAAAACAGTCAGTAATGTATGATTACCCATTAACTAAACTGTTTTTCCTGACTGGAGCTGCAATGTCTAACTTGGCTGTCCAGGGAAATTTAGTGATATTCCTTCCACAGCAGATGGGGATGACTGTCATTTTAACCTTGTGATTAGATGGTCTACCAGCTGCCAAGGCAAGGGTTTCTACTGGAGGGAGCCAACTGAGGCTCTGCTGGTAGAAACCTTGTATTTCCAGCACTTATAAATGAGGTGAAGGATCTGCAGGTTTCGTGGGGTGTGTGAACCATCAATTTGTGGCATTTGACCAGCTCCATCAAACTGTAAATGAGCCATTATGCCTCAAAAGAATGATCCTTTATATTTGTTAATGTCCTCTATCCCAACAATAAATATTGTGATACAACAAACAGGGTTTCCTCTGACTTTGATTTTTTAGATCAGCACATATGAGTGAAAAAGAGCAGGACGTTTAAGCACTTTAGTCTGAATTCTATTTGAAATTATGCACCAGACGTTCAAATAGTGATGAGAGCTTTTACTGCCAATAAATGCATGTATTACTTCTAACTCAAATAATGCTGACACAAAATTACTTGCATGATTTGGCCTAAGTTACTAATGTTGCCCAATATGAGTTTTAGCCTGCACAATTATTATACTTCCTTTTCAGGGCCATGTTTGAAAAGCATCCACTTTTAATACCAAGTAATTTGTGTATGTAAAAATATATTGAAAGGAGTTGCATTTGTCTTTGTCAGAAATATGGAAGTATCTGTTTGCGGTTGTCTCATCGTGATTGTAACATCTCTACTCCATGGGTTCTACATCATCTAGGCAGAGCAGTGGCTGGATGTACATGAGTTATTTAGAAGCAGTAGGCCTAACTCATATGTAGGCCTGGGTGGTGCAGAACATAACAGGACATCTAACAAAATAAAATTAATAGGACGTTTTAGTACTGTAAGAAACTAAGGAATTCAGAGAACGATGAGTTCTCTATGATCATGACCTGATGCTGATCATGAGTACTCAGATCGATACTGAAATAGGAAGGAAGTACCACAGAGGCTCGAACTTCCTCTCCTGTCCAGAAGGCCCCTCCCAGTGTTTTGTCCAACATTTGGTCACTTTTCATTTAGCTTTTGAGGGTAAAGGATCACTCTCTTTGTCTGCAATTCCTGCTCAATGTACCACTGTATTTTATGGATTTTGGGCCAGTTTACGAGTTTGGTGGTCGGAAAACCCGACCACCAGACCCAAGGTGAGGAGACTGCCGTGGAGCTGGCGGTCTCCCCATCGGCCCCATTATGAGTTTTCCACTAAGCTGACTAGCGGAAACCAATGGAAAACGTGCAGCAGCATTTGACTTGGCTCTGTATGAAGCCGAGTCCTATGCACAGGGGCTCCCTCGGAATGCACACTGTCTGACGGTGCTGGGGGGCCTTCTGGCCCACAGCACTTGTTCTCTGCCAGCCTTTTCATGGCGGTTGAACTGCCATGAAAAGGCTGGCGGAAGACATGGTTGTAATCAGCATGGCGGCACTGACTTCAGCACCGTCGTGACTGATTACGACGATGACCGCCATCATCCTGTCAGGATCAGAGATCCTTGAGGAGACAGCGGCCTTTTGGCAGCACAAACCGCCAATCTTGTAATGTGGTCGGACCACCACAGCTGCGACAGGCCAACCTCCACCGCGAGTATGGCGGTCTTCAGACCCCCAGACTCGTAATCAGGCCCTTTGTTTTTGTGACATCACAACAAGTAAGTTATAAACATGTGGATAAGCGTGTCTTTTTGACACATGCACCAGTACATATTTGTACCTTTTATTCAATTTTTTTATTTGATTGTGGTTGTGTTGGGTGACCTGGAGTTGCAGTAGGGGCTATTTTTTGCATTCACCTTTTTAGCTTTTACAAGGGAAAAAGGTGACACAGTTAAGTACTTTTTCTCCATGCTTGTGAAATTTGCATAATTCATTTATTTTACCATGCGGCCTAGCCTGCCAATGGGCCAGCCAGCCTGTACTAGGCACTGGGTATATGAAACAACTGCTTCTGTTGTATGTTTTTCTAAAACATGTATAATAGAGGGATGGCATTAGATTAAGGGCCTCATTATGACCCTGGCCAGGGCCAACCTGGCCGGCGGTGCTCCCTTGGGCATTCTGACCGCGGCGCTTTGGCCGCGGTCAGAAAGGGAAAACCGGCGGTCTCCCGCCGGTTTTCCACTGCCCCTAAGAATCCTCCAAGGCGGCGCAGCGAGCTGCGCCGCCAAGGGGATTCTGACAATCCTTACCGCCATCCTGTTCCTGGCGTCTCGCCCGCCAGGAACAGGATGGCGGTAAGGATTGTCGTGGGGCCCCTGGGGGCCCCTGCAGTGCCCCGAGTCTGGGGTAAAACGCATATTTTTGACGAGCCTTTTGAGGTGGTTGACTTTTGCCAGAAGCATTCCAGAGAGACCATGCATTCAGCTCATTTGTCATGGAGTTAATTCCCGACACATACCCATGGAACTTCCAGCCAAGACATGTTTCCAATGATCTAGTCGAAAATTGGGATCATTAAAGGCTGCGTCACCTGTGACCCTCAGTTCAGGGGCCTGCTTTTTGTACACATTAACCTGCCCTGCACCCGAACATATTTGCTTTGACAAACCACATTGACCGGACTGGTCTCCTGGCTCCTCAAGAACAATGTACTATTCCCCACCTACCTTTGTGACACAGGGCCCCTCCGCTATGGCGTTGTCACCCCTCCATGGTTAACACCAGAAAATATGATGTAATGGGTTTGTTATGTTTTAGTTCTTATTTGGGCATCTGACATTTCCTTGCCATGTGTGGGTGGGGGAGGTGGAAACATTTGTAGACAGATTTTTATGTTATTTTTTATTTGCTTCTCTTTTTTTGTTACTATGTGCACACACATGAGACACATAGGTACCATTTCTTTCCATACAGATGATTGATACACAGGCAAATCAGCGGCTAATCTTAGGTGTTATATTAATGTCCTGGAACATCAGAAGCCTAAACAAAGGAAAACAAAATCCCAATCTAGGCATGGAATACAGGTTGTGTTTCTACAGGAGGTCCATCTGTCACCTACTCTTCCAGCTGCATTTTTGCCAAACATGGGGCCCCATCGATACAAATCAAATTATACTTCATACTCATGTGGGGTCTGTATCCTGATCCATAAAAATCTCCCTGTTCATCATCAGCACACTATTGTAGACAAACACTGTAGCTATCTCCTTGTGAGGGGCATGCTGGCTGGCCTTCGGATTCTATTACAATTCTCAATCCCTGAAAATATTGCGAGACATTTGTGGGACCCATTCACTATGAGACCCTTGGTGGATCTCTCCTGCTACAGCGTTGACATACACATTTTATTCCACCACTCATGATATCTGGTCCTGCATAGATAACTGGCTCATGTCACTTACGACATGGCCTTGGCTCGATTCTGTTTCCCATCTCCCAAACACCCTCTCTGAACACTCCCTGGTCCGTCTCGACCTACACATCTCCAGTGTGGGCTTTGTGGAGCGCCCATGGCGCTTCCCCACCACATAGCGCTACAACACAAAGTGTTCCTCTCGGATGTCTGTTCTGCTATCACAGAATACTTCACCATCAACAAAGAGTTGGTTACATCCAAAGCCATATTGTGGGATGCCTTTAAGGCCTACATTAGAGGGATCAGCAAAGCTAAGCATTCAGGTGTCCTGCAAGCCATTTGTTGGGATCTTGGCTGTGTTGAGGCAGCACTTGTGGATGTCGGAGATACCTTGTAGGCTGCAAGGTCACACTTGCACAGCCGCACCAGCCTGCCAAATTTGGGGAGTTGGTGGAACGCAAGGCTAAATTCCTGCGTAAATATTCCAGGGCGCATCAATATGGTGATGGCGACAGACTGAGTCGTAACCTGGTGTGGCTTCTAAGGCCGCTCAGATCGATTTAATATATTCCTGAACTACAACGGCCTGACAGCTCTATGGCTTCAAACACCTCTGAAGTGCACAAACAACTTCTTAATTACTACACACAGCTTTACGCCAGTCGTGTAACAGGTTGCTCTCCTGCAATGATGCAATACCTTGAAGAGGTGGCCATCATATGGCCGAGCTTGGTGCAACAGCAGTATCTGAGAGAGCCCTTCACCGTAGAAGAGATAGTACATGCCATTGATTCAATAGATGGCTCCAGATGATTTTACTGGTGTCTTTTATAAGGCATACAATCACCTCCTGGCCCCCATATGCTAACGGGGTGCTCCTGCCCATGCTGTGGGAAGCAGTGATCACTCTATTAAAATCTGGCAAAGACCCCACTCTGTGTGCCTTTTACCAACTACTGTCCTTATTGAACTTTGAACTTTAACAACACAATACTGGCTAAGTTGGCATCTAACTGGTTGTCCTTGATACTGGATCAAATTATTTCACCTGATACATGTCTTTCAACCTCCGTGTTGTGTTTGCGCCCTTCATAGAGTGCCTACCAATGTCCCGGCCGCAAGTAGTCCTGATGATGCGGAGAAGGCCTTTGATTCTTTAGAATGTCCCTTCCTGGAAGCAACCGTCCGCAAACTTGGCATGCCGTGAAGCTTCGTCCCCCTGATCATGCTATTATATTTCTCTCCAACTGCCAGATTCAAATTAATGGCACATTGACACCTACCTTCCCTATCACTAGAGGAACAAGGCAGAGTTTCCACCTGCCCCCCTCCTCTTCATTATCGCTATGGACCTTCTCATACAAAATTTACAAGAGAAAAACTTGAATAGGGGACTGCAATTCAAGACAGGGCCTTTGTTGGTCTCCCTCTATGCGGACAACATTCTCCTGTTTATCTGGCACCCTACTGCTACTCTGAGTTCAGTGCTCATGGAAATAGCCCGATTTGGTGACGTTGTGGGGTTATGGATTAACTGGACTAAGATGGAATTGTTCCCCCTCACGGAGGTGGTTGCCCCTAAGCATTGCGAGTGATCTCTCTCCTGGTGCACTAAGCAGGTTAAATATTTGGAGATCCACTTACACCAAGCCAGGGAACAAATACTCTGACTAAATAACGGACCTGCATTGGATAAATTGAACAGTCAGATTGACCACTGGATCCGTCTCCCTTTGTCCATAGCATTTGGTATGAGCTGGGAAGCGACCACGCATATATTGGGAGGTACTAACACTCCTGTATTTATGCAGAGGTGTACCTCATTTTCAGTTGTATTACTTAACTGTACAATGCCATAATGCTCCTACTGGTACCATCCCGACTCCTGGATACCATACGCCACACCAGAGATGGACCTGGTGTTTCCTATCTGCTTACAATCACTGCTTTCACCTGGCATCCCTTTGGATCCCACTGTTGTCCAGATGCTAGCCATGACTTGTTGGGGGTCGGGCGGTTGTTCTGGTTTCTGTCATACAACTTGTTATACTCATTGCTGATTCCTCTCTGAGATACTTCTTGGCTCCCACTCACTCAGGAAAAACTGGTACACAACACACTTTGCTCTCTCCAGCTTTCTGCCCTAGGTGAACTCTTTCCAGATGGTCATGTATTTTTGCAGACTAAAGATGTGTCCTTTTCCAGACAGCAACATATATGGACCATTTTGTCCTTCGCCGTCTGCAGAGTAGACTGCAAGCCCTTATACCCTCTTACTCACTTGCACCAGAGGACTTCCCGCCCCCCACACTACTTATCAGTGCTGACTCCAGCAGTGGCTTAATATCCAAGTTGTATCACACATGCCTTAACTTCCTTCCCATTCAGGACCAGAGGGTGCGGGGGGCATGGGAGGTATAGCTGGGACATCAACTGTGTGATAAAGTATGGTACACATGCTGCACCCAAAAGTGTACGGTATCCATTAACCACAGGCACAAGCTCATACATTGCAAATTTCTCCACAGAATATGCATGACACCCAGTGCCTTGGCCAAACTAGACCTTACTAGGGATGCGCTACATCCTCTCTCTACCTAGGGAGAGGATGTAGCGCAGTGGTCAGAGCGACCACCTCTGGGTTCATGCCCCAGGGTCTGCACAACTTCTTGTGATTCTGGTCAAATCATATAGGCCCTCTTTATGTAATTGGCTGCAATTACATAAATTACTGCCGCAGCGATGGCCACCATAAGACCGTCACCGCGGCTACCAGCCATCCGCCATATTATGACCACAGCTGGATTTCTGCCAGAAGGATGGCAGAAATCCAGCTGTGGCCATGCCGGCAGATGGCAGTAAGGTGGCGCTGTTGCCACCAGCAGTGCCACGCCACGCTAGTAGACTGCCGTTTTATGACCGATAATACCGCCTGGAGGTATTCTGCTGGCGGAAGCTGCTGGTGGCAGCATCGCCCATCCGGTCTCCTGCCGTAGGACCCCCTAAACACAGGTAAGTGGGTGCTCCAACAGGGGAGGGGGGTGTTGTGTGTGTTTGTGTGTCGGGTGTGTGTGAATGTTTGTGCGTGCATGTATGCGGGTGTGTGTTCTGTGTTGAATGTGTGTGCATCTATGGAGGTGTGAGTGCATGTATGTTGTGTTCTGTGAATGCGTGTCTGCGTGTATGTATGAAAGTGTGTGCGGATGTGTGTGTGAATGGATGTATGCATGCATGGATGAATGCGGGAATGGGTGTGTGTATGCAAGTGTATGTGTGTGAAGGGGGTGTGAATGTACTTGGGGTTTGGAGAGGGGTGGGGGGAGACCTCTATCACCATGGTTTTCGTGGCAGTAAGGGAGCCACGGAAACCATGGCGGTATGCGGGGTCATTATCCTGCAGGCAGTACAGTGATGGCCGCCGGGCTGGAGATTGATATCTCCAGCCTGGCGGCTGTTACCGCAGTGGCGGTCGGTGTGGTACATTGGTGGTTTGGCTTCAGCTAAACCGCCAAGGTCATAATATGGTGGAAAGTAATGCCAGCCTGTTGGCACTTCTTTCCACCATATTACCGCCGACTGCCAGGGTCATAATGAGGGCCTTAATCTCCCAATGCCCATGGACAGAGCCTTGAGACCCTCATGGGTGATAAGCTGTGCTATA
Source organism: Pleurodeles waltl (assembly GCF_031143425.1). Classification (NCBI taxonomy): domain Eukaryota; kingdom Metazoa; phylum Chordata; class Amphibia; order Caudata; family Salamandridae; genus Pleurodeles; species Pleurodeles waltl. Next base: position 1,243,073,687 of record NC_090447.1, on the reverse strand, counting down.
TAAATCTACATTTTAAATGTAATATAGATCATGCAGATTTTGCTAATTTGACATCGACGTGTGACCAAGTGGCGGAGTACTGGAGGGATGTTTTCACTATTCTTACATCAATGTTGGAGGTCACTGTTACCCCTGATCCCCTGATAGTATCACTGGGTTATGTGGAGACTATTGCCAAACAACTACAACACTAAGCATCAATAGCCCTCCTACTATCTAGATGGAAGATAGCCCTGCATCGGGGCTTTACGACCCCACCCATGTCATGGGCATGGCTCCAAAGCCTTATATACTGTGAAACAGTGAGCGAGGTATATGCCTCTCTACACCCCCACTTCATGCCTGTAATATATCTGGCAGGCTTTACGAGACTACTTGGGCAGGGTCAACAAACCAAACATGCAGGACAAGCAAGAGGGACTGTGGCAATATCGCAGACCACTGAGGGCAGAAGGAAGAGGCAGTGGAAGTACAACCATACATGAAAACAGGCTCTATTCAGGCAGGAGACTCATGATGATTTTAAGCCCAAAAGGACTTTATTTAATCTGTCTCCTGCCCAAAATATCCTCTTTTTCAAGGTAAGTCAATGGAGGGAAATTGATTCCGCAGGTTTTCTTTGTTCAAAATCTCCCTCTTAGCAAGTTCAAAATGATGGCAGGCATGGTACTTTGGATCACAGAGGGCAGGAGAAATGGGGTAGGGACATGGACTCGGATAACAGAGGGCAGGAGGGAGATGGGCATGGGCACCAAATTGATCTCACAGGGCAGGTGGCAGGGATTGCAGCAGCACAATACACCACACAGGGCAAGCGGGATGACAGTGTAGCACAACGGACCATGGAAAGCAATAGGGAGGGGACAGGGTCATGCACAAGGACAACAGAGAGCAGAGGGGAAAGGGGTAAGGGCTGCAAGCTGAGCACACCGACCAGACAGGAGGGACAGTTGCAGCATACTGGACCATGAGGACAAGAGGGAGGGAGGAGGGACACGACAACGGGCTAGACAAGGAAGGAGGGAGGGGATAGGGGCCTGCACATGGAAAAATGAGAGCAGGGGCAAGATGGCAGGGCAAGAGCAGCAAGCTGACAAGGTAGGGCAGCCGAGGGTGGGGACTAGAAGCAACTCACACCATGGAGGGCAACAGTGAGACTATAATAGTAGACGCACAGACAACGGAGGGAAGGTGGGAGGGGGTCAGAGGCATGCACAAAGGATGACGAGTACAGAAGGGGAAGGGGCTTTACAACAGGCCACATAGGGTAGGTAGGAGGTGAAGTTGCAGCACAACAGAGCATGGAGGGCAGAAGGGATGGGGCATCAGAATGGACCCTGGAGGACTAGAGGGAGGGGATTGGGAGTGGAACTCGGACAGGCAGGGTGGAGGTGGCAGGGACAGACGGCAGCCATCTGACCATGTTAGGCAGGTGGGAGGGGCAGTGGCAGCCCAAAAAAACACTTTGGAGGGACGGCGGCAGGCCCATGAAACATAGTGGGGAAAAAAGGAGGGAGTAAGGGCATGCACACAGACATCGGAGGAAGGGGGAAGAAGGGTAGGGGCAGAAAGCTAAGTACAGTGGCTAAGTAGGCGGGTAATGGTGGGGTATAGAATTGGGCAATAGAGGGCAGGAGGAGTGGGCAGGGATGTCAATCCAAAAAGAGAGCAGCGGTAGCACATCGGACCATGCAGGGCAGGAGGGAGGGGGTTGATGTATGGATTCGGACAATAGAGTTTAGGGAGGAGGTGGAAGGGGCGGCTAACTGTTAAGGGCAGATGGGAAGGATAGTGACAATATGTTTGTCCTTTTGCCCTCAATATTTATTTACCCTATTTAAGTAAAATGACCATTCCCTACTTGATATTCAGCACTCATGCCATAAAAGAACTCCTTCTCCTCCTGTAACACAGAAAGCTTCTGAAAGGAAGCTGATACTATGTACAGCCCTTCCCTACTCTAGTCATGCGGAAGACATGTTATTTGCCTCAGAGGGCAATGTCATTCATTAAATCAAATCAAGTATTCTTCCATGCTTAGTGGGACGCTAAAGGCAGTAATCATGTTGATGCTTAGTTGTGTTTTAAAGAATGGTTTTCTTGCAAAGCATCTGCAGAAAGCTGACAATTCTAATTGCCTGTTAAGAAAGACCAATTTGCTAAACTAGCTGAACTGTTCTTGCTAATTTGGTCCTTTAAGCCTCAGGAGCATTCTTAAATTAAAATTGATTGAGTATAGTTGTGTAGGAACCCAAACAGCTCTGAAGCTTTTAAGGTGGCAAATGTAAAAGACAATTTCATTACCACCCTCACCTTTTCTTTAGGGTAAACAGAGAAATAATCGCTTTTCTTGTGATGCATGAACATCTTTAATGAAAGTACTTGCTGTGGAAAAAGAAGCCTTAAGGAACACCTTGTCTGCAGTGATAGTGCTGTGAAAATTACTGGGCATTGGTAAAATGAGATCACAGGAAAACGTAATCCCCCGTTAATCTATCTGTTGCAGTTTTACTCGGTCAGCGATGTTTGAGAGTGTGATCTATTTGTCAATGAGTAGACATTAGTGTTATTGGTTCAACTATGTGATGGTATACGGTAAAGGAGAAACCCCCATTGAAAAGTTCTCACAAAGTAAGCGTTCGTTTCTGTAGGTGGATCGGAGTCCAGCCAAAAAGCAATCTCTAAGGGCGCGATGTACAAACTGAATCTGTAGGATGAAAAGTAGTACTACAGTAGTACACCTCACGCATACAAAATGCATTTCACAAACATTCAGCTGGAGATCTTCGCACTTCTCCTTTCTTGATCTCTACCATGGTGGAAAAACATCTCCATTCAGGTAGGTATACGTTTTGTTAGTAAATATGAGAGGCACAGGGGGCACTGGTTGGAAAATGGAGAATACTTACAAAAAAATGTTTGGGTTTAGGGACATTTAAGGAGGAAGCTGGGAAGGACAAGATAACACAAAACATTATGCCACAGAAGAGTAGGCAAGAGGCAATTGCAATTCAAAAAATAGACTTTTAAAGTTTGTATAATTTTAAAGTTGTCAAATCAGGTGTAAATGTACACACACACACACACACACATATGATTCAAATCACTATAATGTGCATCTTTTTAAAAATGTAATTGTAATATTAAACTCAATATAAAAAATTGCATAGTATGGTTTTAAACTTTGAAAGTTTGACACTGAATTAGACATATAACCTTTAGCAACGTTTACCGAATATTAAATGAAAATAAAAATGTTAGTGAGCGCATAGGAAACAGTGCAAGGCTCCCTCAGACACTAAGCGGTGGTACTAGAGAGGCATCAGAAGAAGTGCCAGCTTGGCATAACACTCAGAACTGTACAGCATGGGCAGCAGCAAAGTAAATGTTTTTTTAAACAAAACACACACGTCACAAGTATATGGTAGAGGAGAGATGCTATCAGGGAACACATACAGTCCACATCAAGGTCATACTCCTTTTGGCAAGGAGCTGGTCTAGGCAGAGTGTTGAGGGCATCACTGATGTGGAAGATGCTGTCCCCATGAAGAGGGAAGAGATTAACTGCAGGACTCACCCCAACTTTCCTGTTCCTTAAAAAGTCCAAGCTCTACATATATCAATCCTTGAAGTCCTATGAAGTCATATTTGGGATATGTGTGGCAGAAAAGGGTCAAAGACAGGAATCAGGGTGAAGGGACTAAGCATTATTTTACATCACTGTGGCAGCTAGTGATGGAACACTGATAGAGAATGGGCATGGGCGAAAAGGACAAAACATTTTAATGGAGTGGGGGTACTATAACAAGGGGACTGAGGAGAAACTAACAGAGACTAGTATAATGAATACACCAAGCACAGGATGAAGGTCATGATGGCCGGGATTGTCATGGAACACAGGCGTCAACTTCAAAATGTCCTGGCAGAGGGTGAAAGGGTTGAGGTGTAAGGCATGACATTAGAACAAAGTGTCATCTCTCCCTGTAATTAAAGGAGTCAAGACTAATGGGTGTAATAAAAGTGAAGAGGGCCGAAGACACTGAGAGCTAAAGAGCAGCACCATAACAAAGGTAAAAGTTAGAACATGACAAGCACAAGCTGATGATCTTTGTAAATGGTCGAGCATAACATATGTCGTGAATTGAAACAAGTGAACGAGCGAGTGAATTGATTGAGCATCACAGCTTAATGATGGGCTTCGGGTGGCTTTTCCACTGTGAACATTTTTTAAATATGGTGTCAAACAATACCAAAGGGTCTGAGGGAGCACTCATCCACCACATGCAAGGCGTGCCCACTAAGCCTGACCCTTGATGAGTGTCATAAACTCACTCTGATAATTTTGAATTATATTTCAGCACAATTTCCCTTAACACTGTCTAAAAGCTCTTGGTTAATACTGGGGTTGCAGTAAATGCAATTTACATGGCTTAATATTGACCAAAACATTACTTGCCATAACATATATCTACATTTATAATGTTATAATTTATTATTTTCAACCTTGCCCCTTTCAAGGCCATGATTGAAAGCACTGTCGAGCAATATTCCTATGTGGAAGTCCAGTCTAGGCATTTACCAGTGGTCCATGTTTCCAGCACCTGAATTTGTGGGAACACCAGACTCGATTTTAGTGACTGGAAAATCTGACAAGTAAAATCACCTTAGGAAACAGCTCCATTGCAGACCAGATCTGTTTTTCAGCCTTCATTCAATGCTCGACCAAGGCCTGCAGGAGCATGTACAGCTCCTCCCTCCCAGGAGACATTCCCCAATTGCCATAACCAACCAGTCCCATCCTCATTACTTCCTTACCACACAGAGGTCCAATAGATATTTGCTGCTGGATACGAGATAGGATAAATCTCTGCTTTAAAACAGGGAACTCCATGCACCATAATTCCAGGTCTGCACAGTTATTCCCCATTTTGATGAGTTCAATTTAATAGCAGGAATTCTATGTGGCGACTCCCGCCAGTATCAGAAATTCCGTTTGCCTGGAGTATTTGCACAGTATTACACACAACACTTTATTGTTTGATTTATTAAAATCATTATAGATTCTCTTCATGTTTGCACTCCTTTAATTTAACAAGACATAAACTATAAAATTGCTAATATTAAAACAGTGGCTCGCACTTTGTACATAATTTATCCTTTCAGCAATGTTAATATGAACTGAGTCAAAGATGTAATTAGATATTCATCAAAAAGTCCTATGTCTGTTAGCAGTTAGACTATTAAAGCTTGGCTCTTGACAAGTCATCAATTTAGCTGAGTCTTTTCGCTAGCACTGCATTAATACTTGTGTACATGGGATGCCCTTCCACACTAAAAAGCATGGTGGTAGCAGTGATTTCTGAGTGTCCAATGAGGTACAGGTGCATAGAATATGAACAATGGATTCGTTATGGTACCTACAGGTTTTATTTGGCTATATGAGTTCCCATTTTAGAGTTAAATCTTTAGTGTGGAAGGTATGCATTCTGTAATTTAGTAATTCCAGTTTGAGATGTTCAAGGGAATGAACACCCAAATATCTGTGTTGCGTATTCTATCTACATTACCTACTAAATCCTCTCAGGAGTCCTTCAGTTTCCTACAGAATTTCATAAACAAAGACACACACCCCCAAAGGCTGGGCACATTTCTGTTTGATCAATCGAAATTCTATGTGAATCTGTGCCAAAGAACAGTTTTTACGCAGCTTGATACAGCGATATACATTCAATTGAATAATGTCTAGTGTACTGGACATAAGAACTCTTTCTCAAATGTAATTGTAGGCAAGAGTTTGCTTTTAAAATCTTTAAAAATGACCCAAATGAAGGTCTTTGCCTTTTCGAGTTTACAGTTTTAAAACCATGTGCCAATGAGTTGGCTTTCAATTGTAAGGAATAAGATGGCTTTTATAACTTCCTTTTTTTTCCAAGATGACTCTGACATAAGTGTATACTACAGATTTGATTATATTTCCTTTGAGGGACCAGAATCCACTTTTTCTTTTATGAGAGCTCAAAGTGATCACCTTTGCTTTCTTTATGTTTATTTCCATGCAGTTATTACTAATATGTCTATCAAATGCTGAAACTGACCTTTATAGGCCTATCTGAGTTTGACTCAGCAGGATGATGTCATCAGCATATTGCAAGCTTTGTAATGGTAGATGCTCTAGTTGAAGTAGATGAGAGATCTCTTGACTAAGGGCCTCATTACGAGTGTGGCCATCTTACAACCTCCACATAACAACCTTGGATGTCCAACCACCAGGGAATCGCCATCTCTGTCAGGACCTTCGATCTCGGCAGTCTGGCGGTGGCAGAGATCCTAATTCACCAGGGCATCGCTGCATCCAGTGCTGCCCTGTGGATTACAAAGTCATTCTCCGCCAGCCTTTTCATGGTGGTGACACCGCCATGAAAAGGCTGCCAAAGAACAGGTGCAGCTGGCCACAGGGGTGGCCCTACACTGCCCATGCACTTGGCACGGACAGTGCAGGGGCCCCCTGCCCAGCAGCGCCGTAATGTTCACTGTCTGCTTTGCAGATAGTAAACATTGCAAGGTGTACCCTGCTGGCTACAGCATTGCCGCCGGCTCGATTATGAGCTGGAGACAATGCTGTAGCCTGTTTCCCCCTAGGCTAGCAGGAGGAAACCTAAGTTTCCTCCCACCAGCCTAGCAGGAAACTCTTCATGAGTCCTACGGGGAGGTAGCTAGTGTGGCGGCGACCCCCCATCAGAAGTTCGGTGGACCTTGACAACCCTCCGATGAACTCTTAACCAGGGCCTTAGTGTGCCATTAAAGTCTGAAATGTATAAATTGAACTGCAAGAAGGCCAAAACACATCCGTGCTTCAGTCCGTCACCTGTAGGCATCTTCAGAGAAAGTGTGCTCCCCCACTCCCTTAGTTGAACCCAAATATCTGAGTATAGGAGTTGTATTGCTCATAACAATTTTAAGGGCACTCTACATTGCTCAATTTAGACCATAACATATTTCTAGATACTTTGTCAAATGCTTCCTTTAAATTAACAAAACAATCATTTAGCAGGAGTTTCGTATTTTGAAAGTCCACTGTTAATAAAGATAAGGTTGTGATATTAGTGATGGTTCAATCTCTGGACCGGAAGCCTGTTTGATTTAATGGTTTGATGTTTTATTTTTGTGTCCATTTTTCTAACTCTGATAACAACAGATCTGCAAAATATTCAACCTCTAGATCCATTAATGCAATTGATCAACTGTATTTGTTTCATGGTAATTGTTAAACACTTATGAATATCCCAAGAAGTACATTGATTGTATGCCTTATGGTGAAATTAAATTTCTTCTATTACACCCGTAGGATAAAGTGTTAACAAATTCTAAAATCCGTTTTCATTCCTAGTTTTACAGGTAATGAATAAGTGGGGCCACATTTCACTTACTTTTGCTGTTTTCACCTTCCAGACTGCCTTTTTATAATTTCACCTCAGGAATCCAATTAGTCTTTTTCTGCCAAGTGTGGTTCTTGTTTTAAGGTCCTTTTTAGATATCAGAGCTCTTAAGTTTTATCGATTTTTAGTGAATCAAATATTGCATGTCCTAGCTTGCCCATGTTTCCTTCCCCTTTGGCAGCCACGTGTTCCTAATTCAGCTGCCAGATCCTTTGTAAATTTGACCCATTCTAAGAGGACATTGCAATATTTTGGAAGTATAGAAAAATCTTTCATATTGTCCCTATGCTGCAGGATCTTTGCCACAAAATTGGATAGTTGGTCTATAATATCTCATGCCCATTTAAGACAATTTTTGGTTACATTTCTGTGTGAGTTGTTATATTTGCTGTCCTTGGAAAAAAGAGTTTACTAAATTCATGAACAATATTTGGGGAAAGTGAATACTCTCCGATATCAATTCAATATAAAATGTATTCATGTTAGAAAATATACGTTCAAACGTGCAAATGTGTGATTCAAATGAATTGTTTGGTCCATAAAACGTGAGTTGGTATTGGTGGCTGATCTTCACAGAAGCACCCATTCTTTGCCCTAAGACCTGCTGAGTGCTAGCACATGACCAATTGTTTCCCTTTTCATTCCTTTCCTGGGTTGTCTTTATTTGAACAGGAATGTTCCATAAATAATTCTGGAGATCAACATGATCATATCCCTTTTTATTATTCAACAAGATTAAATTGAAATCTCCAGTTAACGACGGATTTAATCTGAGATACTTCAAGCTCTTCTATAATTTTCACTTTTTTCACAAATTATTTTTTTCTAATTTCTGTGTGGGTTAATATATACATTTAGCAATAGGAGGGATTGGTTTCCTTCCTAATCATGTATTATTATTAAGGCTCCCAGTTTTCAGTTTAAACTGATTTTTGCATATAAATACAGACAGAAAAATATTTTTCCTTTGTCTGTATTTATAAATAGAAACAGAAAAATGGCAATAAATATGTTTAACTTTGCTGCTGTTTGCGAGGAGAAGACAAGCCTTTCCCAGTGCAGGCAGGGAGAGGGCTTATTCAATTTCAACTGAGCCAATCACAAAGGTCAATGTTAAGGGGCCATCAGTCTGAATGAAACAAGAGTTTTTTTGTTTCAGAATCATTTTTATCCTTGGAGGGGGAAGGCAATCCAAAGTCTGTATCTCTATAATGCTGCAGGTTTTGCACTATGACCGTCAAAGATTTGGCTTTGACATTGCAGGTAGATCTTTGTGAGGATCGTTAATTTAGGGGATTCATGTTGTGGGCTTAAACAGGTACATAAACAGGTACATAAGTTTTGTTGATTACCATTTTTATCATTTGTATCACTTCCCTCAGTTCTTCATTGGATTAGTTATTGTGAGTTGCTATTTATTTGCATTGAACCTATTAGTTCAGAACTTCAATCATGACTGTGTCAATTCCCACCACATGAGTAACAATAGTATACAGTAAGCCAACTGGCAACTGTAATTTGTCTGATTGAAAATTGGGTGCTTTAATTTTAGTGTTCAATGTATTTTATAGAGATGTATAAGTGGAAAACTTGTTTTTATATATTCAGCAGTTCATGAATAATTTATTGTTTGTAAAGACTGCTCATAATGATCGTGTTCCAACGCTATATTACGATCATTTTAGGTTGGTTCAAGTTCTGGCAGACATGCTTGGTCATCCAGTGCTAGATTAATAACTACCTGTGAGACATTAGGTTGTTGATTGACTAGATTGTGAGCCCTGGTCAAGCAACAATGACAATTTTTGTCCGGGTAAGGCACAAGCAAACCCAAATTAAACTGCACTCACTCTCTGGCAGCTTGACACCAAGCAGTCAAGCTTAACTTAAAGGCAAGGTATAAAGTATTTGTGAAACCCTTAAAACAGTAAAACAGTGACAACATCACACAAAAAGGATCCCACACCAAGTTAGAACAAGCATTTGCAATGCAATAGGTCTTGCATTTGGCTGAGTTAGAGTTATTGCCATTGTAAATTCATCACTGGACTTTGCTTGTCACATAAATTGGTCAACCCTGCCTCATAATTTCATCTTTTCCTGCCATATAATTCCAGTGGCCCTGCATAAAACTAAGAAACTTCCATTACCCTTCTTTCTCTATCTGTGGCAAAAACTGTAAATGTTACCATTTACCACCTTAATTTACATCTGCCATGCTAATTCCAGTAGAATACCACTTTCACCACCCCACCATCAGAGTTGCTGGCTGGCTAACACAATTCCCCCCCAAAAGACACAAGATAGCCACGGAGGAGAAATAAACTAGAAGGGTCACCCAAACATATCAAGAGTGTTCAGACAGTCATAGTGTAAGGAAGATGTTAAATTGGCCTGAATCAGGGTCATAATTGTAATAAGGAGAGATTATTAAACATATACAATTTAATTTTCATATAAACCTTTATCAGAAATACATTTTTGTCACTAGAATGTAATGATCAAAACAGCCCTGAGAGGGCACTATAACAAAAATATAATTTGTAAGAAACATGGTCATGTAACTATATTGGTTGACTCCTAGAGGGGATAATTCCATGAACAAAACAGTGATTTCTGGTTGGTTCTTCATTTTTTCTTGCCTCTTTTTGCCTTAAAACTTCAAAAAATCTTATCTCTGATTCCCTCGTTGGATGTTTGTTGTTATGGTGTCATTTTGTTTCTTATTAGATTTGTCAAAATTTTCAGATAAGTTGGGAGATTTTATTGAGTTGTGTTTTGACTTTTTAACAGTTTTAGTATTGCTAAATATGCTGCACATTGTCCTAGGTTAAACTTGTCTGTTCTGTGCCATAGTTACCAGAGGTTGAGCCCAAACTTAGAATTATTGAATGTGTATGTGACCTATCATGTCGGTGGCATTATTCCTTGGGTTGGACTCCCATCCACCCCAATTAACAATCCACTTACACCTGGATGCACAACCATTCCTATCCTCTGCAACACAGCAACATTTATTACACCGTGCTTACACCGCATCTTCAAACCTCATGCATTTCACTAACATGTTCCCATGTAAGCCAAACCACAATCAGCACTCTTTCAGCCGTGCAGTGGAATAGGTGCTCAGGAGCCCTAGGCAAGTTGATCCATTCACAACCTTGCTAGGGGTGTGAAGTGCGATATAAATAATGCAAACAGACCACCCAAAGAGTTCTTTGGGACTCCCAAGGCTTAAGCTCAGTACAAATGATATTAGAGTACAATAATGTCTGCAGTACATACAGGAATGGAAATATTTGAAGAACTCAGGAAGGCTCTTTAAGAGTATAACCACTGTGAGAAAGTGGGTTGTTGATTAAAGGGGGGTGAAACCCTACTTGAGCAACAGCTACATTCCTTGTCAGGTTGAACCACAAGAAGTCACTTAATAAACCTATGCTTAACCCTCTGGTAACTTGGCACAGAAGTAGTCAGGCTTAACTTGGAGGTAACTAGAAAGGTTTTTACGAAGCCCTTAAACAGTAATAAAGTGAAAACATAACATAAGAACAATGCCACACAAATTTTGAAAACTAGGGTAAAATGTAATAAATTATTTCACACCAAAATGACAAAAATTCAGTCGGTAAAACCAGAGATATGCAATTTCAAAGATTTAAGGTACATATAGCGCCAAAAACACAAAGCACCACTCTCTGTTATCTAGTTGTCAAAGATTTAAAGTAAGAATAGCACTAAAAGCACAAAGAGCCACTCTCGGTTATTGTGCTAGAAATGGGGAAAGTCGCAAGTTCACACATAGTGCAATAGAGTGCCAACCAGATACAGGGAACAAGTAAGTCCCACTGAAAAAGTTACCTTCTAAAGTGCAGCGCTAAAAGTTTTGTTAACAATGGAGGAGGCTGGAAGGAGCAGAGAGAGTTTGGAGCTGATCGGTCATCCCAAACAGTCATCGCTGTAGCATGAAGATCCTAATGGATGTTGCAAATGGCCGCTGCTGGAGAGTTGCATGGGTGTCACCACAGGCTGTTGATGCTGTAATGTCAAGGGCGGATCTCACGTTGCTTGTCATCACTGTCCGTCACAGTAGGATGAAGACTGAGGTTCACTGGTGTTTTGCGTTGGCTGGCAATACGATGTTGGTGAGACCGGTCCTGTTTGTGGTCTCAAAAAGACCAAAACTTCAGTATTTCTCCTTTTTGTCAAGAAGGAACTCAACTGATGCCACACCAAGGGTCCAGGACCTGAGTGACACCTCTTGTCTTGGGAATCATGAACTCAGTCCAGCAGAGGCCAGCAGGTCAGCTGACCAGTTGCAGAGAGACCTCTGGAGCTTGTTGTGTCCCTGTAACTTAGAACAGGAGGTAAGTCAGCTGACCCTTGGAATCATTTTTGCCTGGGATGAAGGGCACAGGTCAAGTCTTCCTTTTCAGACAGTAGGACAGGCCTCAAGCCACAGGGTAGTCACCTGGCAGCAGGACAGTCCTTCATCTGTAGTATCCACAGGTCCAGGAGTGTACTGATCAGTGGGTCTGGAGGCCTCTTTTATACCTGGTACCCCTTTTTGAGTGGGAAAAGCTTCTGAAGTTTCCCCCTAGTTGTCTGGAATTTGCAGCTTCACTGTCCTGGTCCCAGTTTGTCTGGGGGCATGATAGGCTAGTGTGGTTGTGTGTGAGCTGACCCAGTGCCTTTGAATTGCAAGTGTAGTAGGTGACAGTTTCTCCCCAATCAAACCAGGATGGCCCACCCTGCCATCACCCATACCCTCTATTGTGATACCGTCTGGGAGGAATACATAAATACCAACTATGCCTAATCATGGGACCGAGGAAAGAGGCTGGAAATATTAAGTAGGGCAACAAAATGCCAACCTTCTAAAAGTAACATTTTTACAATTGTGACTTAAAATCCACTTTACCTTTAAAGAGGGTTTTCAATTGCAACTCCTCAGACACCAAACATGAAATTACTACCTGCTCCCAATCAAAAGTTATCACTTATTAAATATAATGAGGTAGCCCAGTGTTATCCTGTTGAAGAGGTAGGCCATGCAATAGTTGGAAAAACAGATTTGAGAGTTTTTCACTACCAGGACATGTAAAACTTAAAGATGTATGTTCAACAATGTTTTATACAACTCACCCTGCCCTTTGGACTGTTTAGGCCCTACCCTGAGGGTAACATTTGTATTCAAAAGAAGCTTTTTTGGGCTGGCAACAAGTTTATTTGGCAGTTTGAGATAGCAGTTTCAAAACTGCTCACATAGGCTGCAATGGCGGGCCTGAGACATATGTTTTAAATGTCTGAGTGGCACAATGAGTGCTGCAGACCTACTGATAGCATTTAATTAAGAGGTCCTGGGTACCTGTAATACCACTTAACAAGAAACTTACAAGTAAATTAAATGTGCCAATTGGGTGTAAGCCAGTTTTACCAAATGTAAAGGAGTGAGCACAAACACTTAACCACTGGTTAGTAGGGGTTCAGTGTGCAGCGTCCTAAAACCAACAATAATGAACTAAGCAATGCAGGAAGAGTGAAGGCAAGAGGTTTCAGGGAAAACCACACCAAGGATGTCAAGTCTAACACCCACTTTCTTGATACAGTCTTCCGCTTTAAGCCCTTGGTGCATTCAAATCAAATCCTACACCGATTGCGCTAACCCATCGCCAACTTTATTGACCAAGTTTGGTGAAGATGTTCCAAGGAGGAAAAGGTAGATAAACAAAGTTGTTTGCTGGTCAGACTTGCACAGCTTTTTTTCCACAAGTGAAGAACATTGAATAGAACATCATCGAAACTTCCGTGCCACCGCAGCTTACACCAGTTTTTTTTTTTTTCCTTTCAATAGAGAATGTTGTATCAGTGATACATTTCACACTCCTTCTCGAATTTGATCTGAAAGACAATGAATGCATATGATCGCAAAATAGTCAGTCACAAAAATCACTTGCCTAGAAAATGTTAGCAAGTGCTAACGTTACAAAACCAGAAAAGTTCAGAAAATCCTCACTTTAAGGCGCCAAAGCAACCTTCACTCCCTTTGGAGCCTCCTCTCAATAAGTCTCTCAGATTAATAACATTCTAAAGTTCTTTAACAGAAAAATCAAATCCAGATTGCTTTAGTATAGTCTAGAAGATCCTCACTAAGAGCCAAATGTAGCAAAGGATTGCGAGTCACAAACATCTCGCAGGGCTATTTGCGACCCCGCAAAATGCGAAATGGGATGTACAAATCCCATTTCGGATCACCAAATAGCGATGCGATCCATTACCGACTCGCAAAATTTGCCACCTGATTTTGTGACCCGAAATTAGGAAGTCGCAAATTGCGAGTCGCAAACAGTATGCAAAAGCCAGTCGCAAATAGCGACTAGTTGCAAAAAGCTCGTTTTGCACACCCAGATTACCACTGACTCAGCGCAGGTGGTAACCAGAACCAAAGTATAAAAGGAGACCCAGAAGGCATCTGGGCTACTTTAAATGGCTGCACTATACATGATTACATGGAGGAGGAGAGTCCAGGCTGCCCAGCAGAGGAGGAGGAGACAGAGACAGGAGAGGATATACCGAACTAGGCAGACACTATTTCAACAAACTGAGGAGGAGATATATGATAAATACAGACTGAGCAGTGCTGTTATCGTAGAGATAATTGAACTGCTGAAACCTCAGCTTGCACGACAGACAATGCTCAGCAGCACCATTCCCACACATGTGCAAGTGCTATGCTCACTGCACCTCTCGGCCTCGGGTAGCTATCAGGGGGTAGTTGCTGTGGCAGGTGGGGTATCCCAAAGTGCACTCTCACTATTCTTCAGATGTTTCCTAGATGCCATACTCGCACACATGCCAGATATATATACCTTCCCAGAAATGAGGCAGAAATGAACAGCTTTACCCATGTAATAGGGTGTGTGGACGAGACACATATTCCAATTTGCCCACCAGCAAATCTGGAATATGTGTTACGCAATAGGAAATGTACCCACTCACTAAACATCCAGGTGGTATGTGAAGCCCATAATGACATTCATGACATTGTGGCTAAATATCCAGGGAGTACACATGATGCATACATATTCAGGCACAGTGGGATACACCAATGCCTAGAATGTGTGGAGTTTGGAGAAGGATATTTATTAGGTATTGGCGTGTACACTCTGAAGCCTTACATACAGGTCACTGTGTAGCCCTGTGATGCCCTGCTAAATTTGCCTCTTTTGTCAAACAGGTGACAGTGCATATGCCCTGAGACCATGGATGCTCACCCCATACCTAACACCTGGCAATCAGAACGAGAGGCGATACAACATTGCACATCGGCGGACCAGAACTGTAGTCGAGAGGACGTTTGGCTTGTTGAAGTCAAGATTCCGATGCCTCCACAAAGTGGAGGAGCACTCCAGTATGCCCCAGAAACAGCATGCAAGATAGTTGCCACCTGTGCCATCCTACACAACATTGCCTCCAGACGTGGGCTACATCTCACCCCTTAAAACACAGATACGGAAGATGAGGAGCAAGAGCTACCACACCGACTGCCTGGGGATAGAAGCATCGCAATGGAGGGCAGACAGTGATGGAACCACATTGCAACCCACTACTTTGGCAGGTACGTGGCAACCTTGACAACACTCACTAATGTAAGACACACATAGCCTAGTTGTGTAGTCAAACAAACTAAACCTTTTTATTACAGAACTATAATGTTAAAATCATTGTGAACTATGCTACAGTATGGTGATAAAACAGTCAAATCGGACACATTATGTTCATGTGCCTCTGTACCAGTACGTGTCAGTGGCTCACAGCCTCCTACGACTGCGACCACCATGGCTCACTCCAGCTTGGTCCCCTGAGCCCTGCTGTGCACTGCTACTCCGCAACACACGTGCATCAGTGGCAGACACACTACTCACAGTTGAGCCCTCCCCACTGTCCTCGGGGGTATCCCCAATGCCCCTTGCAGCCTGTCTGGTCTCCAGCAAATTCACCACATGGCTGATGCGGCCAAGTCCACATGCCACATCTCCTGCAAAATGCCCCAGTTCTACTTGCAGGCTGACAGTGTGCCTTGACAGGCAGGTTGTGTTTGTTGCCAGGTGCCCTATGGATGCACCAGGCCTGTCTAAACGGGCATCAGTGTTGCGCTCCCTGCGCCATGCCTGTGCCCTGTCAGCCACCAGTTCCCTGACCAAATTGTCAATGGAGGTCGTCAGGTTACCCAGATGTGTGTTCATTGTTGTGAACTGGTTGTCCACATTTGCCAGCCCATGTGTGATAGTGGTCTGCAGTCTTGAGAAGTTCTGGTTCATTAACCTCATCTGTCTATTTTGCAGGCATTGACTCTGCAAAAAGGATGCCTCAAGTCCCACAAAATCACATCTGACACTTCCTCACTGCGCACAGTTTGCAATGTGTGGCATCGTCTACGCACTGCGCCTGATGATGCATGTGTTTGCCCTTCCATAGGCATTGGCCCTGCTGTTTCAATGGCTGCCTCCACACCCAGCGCAGGATCGTCCATGGTCTCCTGTGCCAATTCCACAGGTGGTATTGTCCTGCACTCCCCTGCGGTGTCTGTGGCAGCCTCCTCCTGTGGGTCTGTGCACAGTGGCACTGATGGGGGGGCCTTGTGGGAGACCTGAGGGACATAGGGGATACACTGTCAGTCTTGCACATATGTTTGATACCTCAAAATAAACATTTGCCTATATTTGGACTACTGTACTACAATGCCCATAATGCACTATTCTATAGGTTGCTAAACTGTGAATGGAGCTAGTCTGGAGGTGCCTGCTGATGTGTACTGGGATTGCGTGCATAGTGCATATGCGGGTGTGAAGGCATATATTTTGGTACTTACTTTTTGATGTTCCTGGTGCCGAACTGTCTACATCTCCAATGCCCAGTACAGCCTCTGGCTCCAGAGTTGTCTCCACCATACTTTCTATTGCTGTAGGGGGTGGCCCTCCTCCAGTGCCATGCATCTCCCTCATGCACTCCGCCACCCTCTCCTTGGTCCTGGAGCGAAGGTCATACCACCTTTTGCGTATTTCATCCAGGGTGCGGTGGCTTAAACCAATGGCATTGATCTTGTTCTGGATGTCCTGCCAGATCTTCTTTTTTTTCGGTGTCAGGGACACTCATTGCTGCCTTGCCAAACAATTGTTCACGGTGAAGGCAGCACTCCTCAGTCAGCACCTCCAACTCCTTGTCAGAAAACTTGATTTTGCGTTTTCTGCTTCCACTGGGTGTCTCCTTCTCCTGTGTAGCCATTGTTGCTGCTGCTCCTCTCACTTGGGTGTGGCTCTGCAGTTTGGGCTGGGTGGGCACCTCCCTCCTCCCTGTTCCATGTGGTTACTTCCTGGTTCTGATGTCATCACACAGAACCAGGAGGTGGGTATTTCAAAAGTTTTATTCCACTTGCAGGCAATTTGCGAGTCAGTCGCAATTTGCGACATCGGACCACACCCTTCGTGCAATTTGCGACCTCGCTTATTGCAAGGTCACAAAATGTGGTGCGACTCCGCTGCGACTCGCTATTTGGAATATCGATTTTTACTGGAATATCGTTTTGCGAGCCGGAAATAGCGATTCGCATGTAGTCACTATTTACGACTCGCTAATTTTTTCGTACCTACATCTGGCCCTAAGTTCCTTGCCTCTGTTTGTTGTGGGACTGTGAGCTGTCATTGTACCCAGGCTTTGCTGGATTGGGAACAATGAGGCGTACATTTTAAGCAATGTCAGCAGCTTCCTCCCATCTGCAGAGGCGCGTGTGTGTTATCGGATGGGTTCTGATGAGTATGTGGCAGAACAGTACAGGGCTCTTCCCTTCCAATCTCCCTACTTATTTGGTGGTGCCGTAGAACGCTGCTTGTTGTCAGCACAGCCAATTGAGCCACTTGCTTGATAGTGTTAACCTTTTGTAACCCAAGCACCCGATAAAGGCTTCATGCATGGTTCCAGAAAGCACATAGATTTTTTGTTTTTTTTCCCTAGTGCATCCAGTTCACTCCTCACACAGCATCTGATTGTTTTTATTATCCATTAAGCGCACCACTAGGTTTCTCTCCTTATTTATGTGGTCCTGGTGCATGCTTGCATTTTAAAGAAAACTAGGGGCCAGATGTATCAAAAAACCAAATTGCATTTCTTAAATAGCAAATTTTAAGAACTCGCTATTTAAGAAATGCAAAATGGTATGTATGATTTTTGCGATTCGGTAATAGCGATTTCTTAAAATTCGCAAATGCTATTACCGAATCACAAATAGAGAATCCAACTCCATTTGCACCTATGGGCCTGCTGCGAATGGTTTTGCATTTCCTAAATTGCGAATTCCAGTTAGGAATTCGCAATTTAGGAAATGCAAATCCCAGGGTGCTGGGGGCCTAAGGCCCCCTCTGCCGCACCCTAAAAATATTTTTACGGACATGTGAAGCACACACATGCCTTAGGGGCATGTGTGTGCTGCATGTCAATTTTAAAAATGCATTTAAAATGCATTTTTAAAAATTGCACATGGTTACCACCAAACTTTTGTTGGTGGTAATTGCATTTCCTAAATGCCCAATTCGCATTTAGGAAATGCTTGATACATGTGCTTAAGAAATCGCAAATAAGGATTCCTTATTTGTGATTTCCTATTTAGAGAATCGCAATTTGCGATTCTCTAAATGTGGTCGCAATTTTAAGGAATCGCTATTTTAGCGATTCCTTAAAATTGCACTGCGAATGCCTTTCATACATTCTGAAAGGCATTTTTGCATTCGCAAACGGGCGAATTTTGCGATTCGCACCGTTTGCGAATGCAAAATCGCTTGATACATCTGGCCCTATATCTATACACTAGCTCCACGTTTGTACGGTAAGTTGTTAAACTAATCCTGCGCTCACTGCCTGTGCTTCTTCATCCTGTTTTACTCTTGAACTGCAAATAATAACCGGACTTTTAGGAAGCTTAAGTCAAAGAGTAACTCCCGACCTTGTTGTTTACTCATCCTTGAATTTCAGAGGGGTAGACTGCATTCTTTGCTATGTGTATCACTTTAAATCTCTCTTCTTAGCAGATAGTGCTGAAGTGGCCAGGCGGAAAAAAACACTTGCGGCGACCTCTACCTTCAAGTTGATAAACTTAAAAACTCTTTAAATAGTCTTGACGGCGCGGTCGCGGACATTAACAGTTGTTAGTTTTGAAAGGTGAAACAATGTGGTTTTGTTTTTAGGGCATCTACCTTAGCAGTATGGTCTGTATCTGCACAGATATTTCTACCCCAAAGGATTTTCATAAACGCAGAACGTCCCGTGCATATTTGGAATTGCACGCATCCCCTCACTACATGGATTCGTCCCTTATATGGCCTTAAACAGCAAAGTTCCGTGTAATGAGCCATCCTGCACATTTTGAAAAAAATCACGCAAGTTGGCAGGAATATGTAGTCCGACTTTTCAAAATCGTCGTCTCTGCGACGGCTAGAGAACACATTAAATATTTGCAAATTATTTACTGTTTTAAAAGGCACCTATCTGTTTACTCATCTGTATTAGAATTACATGAAATGTTTGCAGTTATTTACTTTTTTAAATGACGCCTTCCTATTTACTAGTCTGTATTTCCCTTGTCTGTGTTGAAAGTACATGAAATGTGGTAAAGGAGTTGGGAAGCCATGCTGGTTCATGCTATGTTGGCAAATCAACAGTGCTATAATGCCAAAGTCAAAAAGTCATACAACGTGAAGGGCTCGTAGATAACACCTGGCCTCTGGTGAGGAGCTCTTCACTCCATACTTCCCTCCCCCCATCCGGAAGAATGGGTTACAAAGTCCTCGTACTTCATGAGATAATTCTTTATTTACATCAAAGAAGCAACAAACGCTTGCGCAGGCAATGTACCATGGCAAAGTTCTGGGGAGGTAGCACACAGGGTCCTTGTGGGGCTCGCAAAGCAGTGAAGGAGCGAGCGCGCCATAGGCTCAAATGCAAGCCAGGGAAACGGTCCCCTCCTCTGGTCTGGTAGTGAAAATCAGCTTTAATTTTTTTTACTGCAGCCGCTGCACAGTTAAAGGCTGCCCCCTTTTTGCGAGCATTTAGTGGCAATACACAAATAGAATCAGTCTAGTCGTAACAAAGAAAAGACAAGCATTTTCAATGCAACGTGTCTCTCTTTGCTGGAGTTAGAGCTATTAGCGTTGTAAACTCCTAACTGGACTTTTCTTGCTACACGCGATTGCGCTGCATTTTTTTTTCTTTTCATTTGTGTGGCAAGAAAAGTCCAGTTAGGAGTTCACAACGCTTATAGCTCTAACTTGAGCAAATGCGAGACCCGTTGCTATAAGCTCTGGAAACTCCTAACCAGACTTTTCTTGCCACACAAATAAAAAAAAATACAGCGCAATCAAGCTATGTAAACCCCAGCGCGATCACGCTGTGTTTTTTTTCTTTTCATTTGTCTGCCAAGGAAAGTCCAGTTAGGAGTTTACAACGCTAATAGCTCTTACACAACATAAAAAAACCCAGTGAGGGGAGAGCAAGCTGGGCCTGGAAAAGCCCCCCTCTGTTTTATTATGTTTGCAAAGGGAGCTGGTGGGGAGGAAGAACTGAACAAGCAACCACAATGTTAAAGTGAAACAGGCAAATGCTAAAAAAATGTCCCATACAGAAGAGATAAACAGAACATAGAGTAATTACACAGTACTTTGTGCTGCTCCCAAAGTGGAAAAAGGCAGGACAAAGAGGCAGAACTGACCAATTGCAAGCAAGGATTTTTGAAGGACACTGCAACTAACAAATCAAAACGCTGGAACTCACTCTATTGTATACTTTAGTATACAGCAGACCGAACGCTAACGCTCGACCTAAAAAGCAGAGCATAATTTAATTAACAAAATAAGACCAAAATGACAAAATTCCAATAAGTAGAACTAGAGTTATGAATTTTTAGAAAATAAACTATGAAAAGCCAAAGCTCCAAACAAGGATATCTGGTCTCACTGGAATAGGATAAACTCAAGAGTTTAGGCTGACCTCGATGGAGCGGAGAAAAACAGCTGAAAGGACCCAGTTAGGTCCACTGAACAAAAGTACCTTGAATTCAGGTTATGGAGGGATGTGTTTGTTTTGAACCATGCAGCAGAAGGGACAAGCCACTTTTCTGCATGTAACAGAAGTGATGCCACAGTTCCAAGATGCTGTCAGGCTGTGGTGCAAGTTCCCAATGCATAAACGCCAAGGGTGTGTTGGGCAGTCAAGACAATGCATTGGTTTCTATGAGGGCAGGGGCTGCAGTACAGCGTTTCATTGTCGAGGTTGCTGTAAATGAGGATGCAAGGACCTTGCAATGAGGAAAACACTGTAGTATTGGTTCTGAAGGTGATGTGCTGGTTTCGAGATGCAATGGGACAGCAGTGATGCAATTCTGGTTGCTCTGGTTCCAACCCACAAGGTCGAGGTGATGCATCAATTTTCTCCACGCACCTGCAGCGATGCGTTGATTCTGCTCCTGCAGCAGAGGATGTGTCAGTTCCACTGGGCTAAGCACCTTAGGCCAACTTCCAAGGATCCAGGACTGGGATGGCATCCGTTTGACAGGACAGATTCACAAATGGCAGAGTCCAGGTGCAGGAGCAAGGTTGTTGAAACTCTGTTATATCCCTGGGACTTCAGGTGGGGAGGCCAGCCAACTAGCCCTTAGAATCACTCTGGTTCTGGATTGGAGAGATGCAGGCCCAGTCCTTCTCACTCATAGGCAAAAGAGAAGCAGACACAGGTCAGCACAGCAAAACAGAACTCCAGCAAACAAAAGGACAGCAGAGTGGCAGGCATTCAGCAATGCATCAGCCCTTCCTGGCAGGTGTTCTGCTTTCCCTCTTATCTCATATCCAAGCTTACAGAACCTCTCTGGAATGCACTTCTGAGTTTAAAGAAGACATTTATTGTTGTTAATTCTCCCCCACCCACAAGTTCATGAGAGAAGAAATTAGTAGTTTGGAAGCACACATTCAAAAGTAGTCGCAGCAATGAAAGCAAAATATATCAAAGTACTTCTCAGTTGCAATGTACACAGCAAATATAGGTGAAGACATTTATAACATAACTTCAAAGCAAAGCATAAAAGTCAAAATTCATCACTGTATGGGCAAGTAGGGCCTATATTCAGCTTAATCTTTCTGGGGTCTGCAAGTTGATGACTCCGGTCAACTGCGAGAAAGAGATTCTCCACCCAAACGGGAGACGGGCAACTGACGTCTAGTTCCTGTCTGAAGTCAAGCAGATTCAAATCTAACTCTCTGTAGCCCAGAGTCATCCTTAAAAGCAAACTCAGTGTGAGAGCCAAAGAACCTTGGAGATAGGCCAATTCTCCTGAGCTCTTCGTTCTCAGATTGGATTGCGAGGTAAACACAAAATCTACGTGCTCTTATCAGCTAAGGTCTGGTGTGAAGAAAACAGCTTGGTCCATCTTGTGGAAAAACACAGCACATTTGTAATGTCTCAACTGCAATGTCTAATTCCATGTTAAAGCCAATAGGCAGCTAACCTAAATATCAAATGTAATGTCTAATGTCATGTCTAAGCCAAAAGGCAGCTAAACTGAATACAGCATGTCAAAGCCAATAGGCACAATACAGAATGTAATGTCCAATGCCATGTCAAAGCCAATAGGCAGCTAACCTAAATATCAAATGTAATGTCTAATGTCACGTCAAAGCCAATAGGCAGCTAAGCTGAATACAGAATGTAATGGCTAATGCCATGTCAAAGCCAATAGGTTGGGGGGAGGAGCCAAAATGGCGGCTGGGACGGTCGCTTGATTCGAGCACTCCGTCCCGGGCTCGACTACGATATCCTGAAGGGCGTCCCTTGGAACCCAGGAGCCACATTTGAGGCAGTGGCTTACCCGGGGCGGACTGGGGCACTCGCTGCGGATCGGACGCGGCTCGAGCGGTGCGGGCGGGCCAAAGCCTGACCGTGTGGGACTTGCGCCGGACGCGGCGACCGGCGCGAGGAGCTGCTTCCGCAGTTCCGGACGCGCTCTCAGCCAGCACAGCCGGCGCCCGCTTCCTCCACTCGTGGCCGTGGGTGCTGGTGCACCACGACCGCACACGCTGAACCTGGGCCGCCGACCGGAGTTGAGTCGGAGCGGGCCGTGACCCGGGGTCAGCCCCCTGCACCCTCCCGGCGCGGGGCAGATGCATGCCCCTGGAACTGGGCCAAGGAGCTGAGGCGCCATTTTGAGCAACGCCGCGGCAGAGCTACATGGACGCATCCTGCCGAAAAGAAAGGGCACTCCTGCCCAGGATTAAAGTATATTGCAGCCAGTGGCCCAAGAAGGAGCAGAGGAACATATGCAAAAGCCGGCATATCGCGGTAAGGGGGGAAAACCGGGGGGATTAACTTGATCCACGTGGATGGGACACCTCTGGACTCCTAGCCCCCCCCCCCCCACTGCCTCATTATCAGCACAATACATCTGCGCCCCCCTCAAAATGGAGGCAAGCAGCGCTTGAACCTAAAAAAGGGCTCAAGCCCAGTATACACCACAGGCCCCTACAGGCTTAGCCTTGACAGCTCGCATAGCCCTGACGGCTGGCGCATGCCGTGAGCGCTAGGACTGTGCCTGGGCCCCACGGACGACACTGGCCCTAATTGCCATGCGCCAACGCGGAGCCTGCCCACAGCTCTGGACATTCGCTCTCCTTCTCTGTCCCTCCGGGCTGCGCCACCTGCCTCGGTCTTCAGCTACGCCCCCTCTTCTCTCCGGGGACACCTCTGGCACCGGGCTCCGCCACAACCTCTGAGGGTGAGAGCACTTTACTCCAGCTGTTACGCTCCCCATCCCCCTCTTGGGGCACCACGGATAGCCTCATGGGGACCTAACGTTGGACCGTCGTGGGGCTCGGCGGCCGCTGCATCTATCAGTGAACACACGGCCACGGGCAACAGTCACACATAAACAGGAATGCGCTCTCCCTTGGCGCTGCTAGCAAACTTCACACTCCTAACGCCAAACGTGCACACCATATTGAAGACATACAGCAAAAGTCTAACTTGCCAAATCAAAAGCTCCAAATAGTGTGAAACTACTGCAGGCTAGGAGACTCTGGGACAGCTAAAATGGCCGACAGAGCCAAGTCAGCCAAGAACCTCGACCGTAGCACCCATGGACCAACACCCACCGACCAACAATCCCTACAGTCACTGGAAAACACCCTCATGTCGCATTCTGCTCAGTTCGAGAAAGTATTGCAGGCGATTTTGGACACTAAATCATCTCTAGAAAACAGAATCGACGCAGTTGCACAAGACTTGAACCTCTTACGCGTGGACCACCGAAGTCTAGCTGAAAGAGTGAAAACGGCTGAGGTTGAAATATCCGACTTAATCCCAATGGCGCAAGGAAACCAAAAACAGATCCAGGGCATGGACACGGAGTTGAAGGTACTCTGGAGGAGATCGGAAGAAATGGAGAGCAGGGCGCGTCGCAATAACGTGAGATTCCTGGGCTTTCCAGAAAGTATGCGGCAAATGGAATCGGAAATCCCCCTAGAGCAATGGCTAATCAAGGAGGTGTTAAATGGGGCTCCATCCAAGTTTTTCTCAGTTGAAAGGGCTTATAGAATTCCGGGCAGACCCTCGGCCCCTGGGCAGCCACCTAGACCACTGATCGCCAGATTCCTGAACCATAGAGACCGGGATGCAATATTACAACAATTTCGCAACAAAGGCCTATTTAAGTATGAAGATTCGACTATTAACGCATACCCAGACTTCACACAGGAGGTGCAGAATCAATGCAACTCCTTCGTTAAAATTAAACTGCGCCTACGAGAACATAACATAAAATATGCCTTGCTCTTCCCCGCAAAACTAAGGGTAGTAGCGGAGGACCGCACCCACATTTTCACAAACCCCGAGGATGCTTGGACATGGCTGCCCGCCAAGGGCCTAGCTCGCCCCCGGAAAGATATGGAAGGGTATGAGGAATGGCAAACTTCTGCTGCAAGGAAGCGATCCAAGAGACGAACCAGGGGCCAGCCCAATGACTGGCAGGCAGCAGAAGAAAGAGCAAAAGTGCTGAAAGAGATGCCTTTACACATGCAAAGCAACTGTGCAACTGCTAGGAAACCCCCAGAGTTGGGCTCGGACTCTGACTCGGCCAGTTCCACATCTACAATAATAGGAGAGTTGGGTGGGCCAAAGGTCACCCCCAGGTCCGCAGACGAACTTTAAGTTGCATACATCTACCCCGATGGACCGCCGGTGATGATGCTCGAAACCCGAAAACCTCCAGTGACTCTGTGGTGCCATCGAGATCTGGGGTCAATGCGCCTCCAGCAATGTGTATCTTTGATATAAATACTAAGCTAATCTATAGGGGGCACTCGGGGGCGGGCCGCGAGAGGCGGAGCGGTGGTGGAGGGAATAGTCTCACGTCCAGAGGGGCGCCCAATGGTATTAGCAGATTAAGGGGGTCATTACAACCTTGGCGGACAGTGTTAAAGCGGCGGTAAGACCGCAAACAGGCCGGCGGACAAAAAAAGGGAATTATGACTCTGGCGGAAACCGCCAACAAAGACAGCCACTTTAACACACCGCCCGCCATGGCGGTACAGACAAGCAGCGCGGCGGTCACCACCAACAGACAGGCGGGAGACAATGTACCGCCCATAGTATCAGAACACACCAATCCGCCACCTTTTCCGGGGCGGATTCACCGCGGATAAAAACACGGCGGAAACAGCTTTTGCTATGGGAAAACGCTCACCTGAACACACTCCACGAGGAACGACGACTCCATGGACCCCGAACTCCATATACTACCTGCTCTTGTCTTTCTGCTACTCTACGAACTACAGCAACGTAGGCGCCGAAGATACCGGTGAGTACTGCACCTACGACACGGAGAGGGGGGAGGCAAAAGTTAGGGGGACACCCACCAAACACCCCCACCCTCGCATATCACAACATACACACCAATGCAGTCAAAAATATCACATTAACAACCCACAATCCCCCCGGAAGAATGCAAAGAAAAAGCAAATTGCGGTCAAACATTGTAATGTGCCAATATACATGTCATACAAAAATATACTGATATATATCTCGAAATTTGTCATAATTATATATACAATACAAGAAGTAGTGCAGATATGTACACAACAATTTCCGTGCACCAACAGTCCAAAAATGCATGGGTGAGGCCCACAATAGATACCTGACCAAAATCCGAGAGAACACTGCCGGGGCATCAGATAGAAACACTACAGGCACCTCAGGGGGAAGGGAAGGGGGGGCACCTCAGCCAGATGAATGCGAAGCCAGATCCACGACGGGGCTACATGCCCATTGATGTATCCTGGGGAGTGCAAAGCCACAGTCTCTCAAGTCTCTACAGTGGGTGGCTTGCCCACTGTGCCATCCTGGGGAGTGCAAAGCCACAGTCTCTCAAGTCTCTACAGTGGGTGGCTTGCCCACTGTGCCATCCTGGGGAGTGCAAAGCCACAGTCTCTCAAGTAGATGCAGTTCTCTTCTGGTACTGGGTGGGACTGGTGCCCAGACTGGATGAGTCTCCCCGTGAAAGTTCCTGTCCTGTCACTGTCCCAGCTGCACATGGGATAAGGATGCCTGATGTGGCGGCCTATTCATACCTACACGGTCTTTGCTATGTTCAGCGGTGCTTTGCCATGGCGGTCTGTGCCCTGTTCAGCGGTGCTTTGCCATGGCGGTCTGTGCCCTGTTCAGCGGTGCTTTGCCATGGCGGTCTGTGCCCTGTTCAGCAGTGCTTTGACATGGCGGTCTGTGCCCTGTTCAGCGGTGCTTTGCCATGGCGGTCTGTGCCCTGTTCAGCGGTGCTTTGCCATGGCGGTCTGTGCCCTGTTCAGCGGTGCTTTGCCATGGCGGTCTGTGCCCTGTTCAGCGGTGCTTTGCCATGGTGGTCTGTGCCGTGTTCAGCGGTGCTTTGACATGGCGGTTCTGATACTGACATTGGTGTGTGGCATGACGATCTCCACACTGGAAATTGGTGTGTGGCATGACGATCTCCACACTGGACATTGGTGTGTGGCATGACGATCTCCACACTGGACATTGGTGTGTGGCATGACGTTCCATCATTGCCCAGCGGGGCTGTGGCATCCTGGCCCCTCCTGGACTGTGACTCCGGCGGTGGTCTCTGGACCTGTAACGATACTTGGGCCCTCCTGGGCTGTGACTCTGGCGGTGGTCTCCTGACCAGTGATGATACTTGGGCTCTCCTGGGCTGTGACTCTGGCGGTGGTCTCCTGACCAGTGACGATACTTGGGCCCTCCTGGGCTGTGACTCTGGCGGTGGTCTCCTGACCAGTGACGATACTTGGGCCCTCCTGGGCTGTGACTCTGGCGGTGGTCTTCTGACCAGTGACGATACTTGGGCCCTCCTGGGCTGTGACTCTGGCGGTGGTCTCCTGACCAGTAACGATACTTGGGCCCTCCTGGGCTGTGACTCCGGCGGTGGTCTCCTGACCAGTAACGATGCTTGGGCCCTCCTGGGCTGTGACTCTGGTGGTGGTCTCCTGACCAGTAACGACGGTGCTGGCGGTTGTGTCTGGACCGCCGGAAATGATGGCGCACTTCTCCGTCGTGACCCTCACAACAGGCTGGGGAGACTTCCTCTGGACCTTCCCCACCTTTTTTGGAGTTACAGCTGACTCACTAATCGCCTTCGATCCCATTACAGTTGTAGTCCCACCAGGAGTCTTGACACGGTCCCGTCGTCCACTCTTCAATTTCAGAGCCTTTACAGGTGGTGGGCTGCCAGTGCCTTGGCTCCGGGTCCTACTGCCTGCCCTGGTGGACGGTGCACTCCAAAAACCTGGAACACTCACCACTGGTACTGGAGGCTTTTTGGCTGAGGCGCTACGACGGGACTGATGAATTGGAGGGGGGGTGGGGAAAAAAGGTCAATTTGACATAGGGACAGTTTCTGACGGACACTGGGATGGGTAGTTGGAGGGGGTCTAGGAGTGGAGGAAGAGGAGGTGGTTGTAGGAGGTGTCACTTTAGGTGTTTTGGGTGCAGGTGCAGGTACTGGAGGCTGTCATGAGGTGGATGGATGTTGGGTGAGTGATTGCCGGCGTTTGTGTACTTTGGGAGGGGGCGTCACAGACACACTGGGAGAGGACACAGGGGACGTGTAAATGGCAGTGGGGGTGGTGAGTGCAGGTGAGCGGCTTGTGGTGCTGGGTGTCCTGGTGCGAGTCCTAGTGCCTGTAGATGTGGTGCATGCAGGTGTGTGTGTAGACGAGACTGGGAGTGAGGAGGTAGAATAGGAGGAGGGGGACACAGTGGAGACAGTGGATGTTGCTGTGTCTGTATGGGTCTGATGCTTGTGTGAGTGCCTGTGGTGTGTGTGGTGCCTATGTTTGCTTGAGCTACTTTTGGGTGTTGACTTGTGTGCATGCTGGTCTGTAGGTGTGCTTGGGATGGGCTGGGGTACAGGGGATTGGGTCTGGGTGGAGGAAGTTGGAGGGGGGAGGCTGGAAACAGGGACAATGGCTGCCATCAGTGCTGAGGCCAGAGATTGTAGGGTTCGCTGAAGGACAGCCTGACCAGAATGAATGCCCTCCAGGAATGCATTACTGTGTTGCAACTCTCGTTCTACACCCTGGATGGCATTCACAATGGTAGACTGCCCAACAGTGAGTGACCTGAGGAGGTCAATGGCCTCCTCACTGAGGGCAGCAGGTGTGACTGGGGCAGGGCCTAAGGTGCCTGGGGCGAAGGTGATGCCCACCCTCCTGGGTGAGCGGGCACGGGGCGAACGCTGAGGGGCTGCTGGGAGGGCGGTGCTGGTAGGGGAGGTGGCGGCTCTACCTGTAGAAGTGGGGCGCACAGATGGTGCCGCCACCACAGGGGAGCTCACATCGGCGGACGAGTCAGTGTCACTGGTTGGTGATCCTGTGGCCGACGTGAAGCTCCCCTCGCCCTCCGTCCCACTAGTGCATTCAGAGTCTGTGGTGTGGCCCTCCATGGCCATGTGGGATGCAGCTCCCTCGTGCTCCGGTGCCACTGTACCTCCGCCTGATGATGCTGATGTACAAAAGGACAGGGAGAGCAGGAAAGGGGGGGAGACAGAAGAAAGAGAGTTTTAGTGCATGGCATACCGTGACCGTTGGCGGACAAGACAGACGCAGCAGCCCCATGCATTACGCCGTGCTCCTGCCCTCTGCACATGCAATGTCTGGGATATGGCCTACATGGCAATGGTAGAAATCTGCGCACATGGATGGCAAAGGGGCAACTATACCACAACTTGCCACTGTTCTGATCTGGAGTAGAGTGCCACATGGCCTACATTACGGAGGGGCCTTGCCTACCTAACTCGCCCTGGCCTAGGGACACCCACTGCCCACCTCCCCCACCCAGACACCTCCACTGCACGCAAAATCCACAGAATGAGGTTGCACTCACCCCCTTGTGTCTGCTGTGATGTCCTTAAGCGCCCATCCAACTCCGGGTAGGCCACCGCCAGGATCCGGAACATCAGGGGGGTCATGGTGCGACAGGCACCCCTCCCACGTTGGGAGGCCATCCCCAGCTGAGCCTCTGCCGTCTTCTTGCTGCAGCGGCGAATGCCCTCCCATCTCTTACGGCAGTGGGTGCCCTGTCTCCTGGTGGGCCCCCAGGGTTCGGACTTCCTTGGCTATGGCACGCCAAATGTCCCTCTTCTGGTGGGCGCTGACCTACATGACATGCACAAGGAAAGAGGAACCGTCATTACCTACTGCACCGTCAATGTGAGTGGTCCACTCCCTACTCTGGCCATGTGGCCCAATCATTCCCATGCATTTATGTTCTATGAACTCTGCACCCTTCTCTCTTCCAACCAGCCCTCTCCACCCAGGCATAGCCCATCCCACGTGCTCCCTGTGTACTGACCTGTTGGCCTGGAGGACCATAGAGTACCATGTACTGGGGGAGGACCCCATCCACAAGTGTCTCCAACTCCTGTGCAGTGAAGGCAGGGGCCCTTTCCCCAGACGCAGCAGGCATCGTCACTTCCAGACCAAGGTCACAGCAGCACTAGCAGTGTAGGTACTCTCCTGTCGAAGGTCAGGTATCTAGTGATTGAAGAGATAGAAAATGGCGGTGACGTCTGCGGCGGTGAGGTCCGCGGCGGGGCGCATCATCCCCGCCGGCGCACCTGTTCATTGGCTCCTGGGACCCATAGGGTCCAATGTTAACCAATGCAGCATTGCGCCGCGCTCTACGACCGCCTACCGCGACGGTGTCCAGCGCCAGCGCAGTTACCCCACAATTCCATTGTCCCATTTTAGAGGTCAGGCAGCCGCCATTTCAGGGGCCCACATGGCTTCATTTACTACTGCGTCACACATAGCTAGGCCTATAATCAACACACATACAGGAAGGGGTTTTGTGAGTGGTGTAGTCTTGTGTGTAACTGTGGGTACATACCTGGAGGAATAGTGACTAGTTCTTCGCTGTTGTCCTTCTTAGGCATCGTCAGCTGGGACATATGAGAAGATGGCGGAATCCTCCGGTGTACCGACCGCTGGTGGACCTGTTGACAATGGAAGAACGACATTTGATCGTGACCTACCGGTTTGACCGTGCCACAATCCAGGAACTGTGTACCCAGTTGGAGCCAGACCTGATGTCACCAATCCGCCATCCGACTGGAATCCCCCTTGACGTGCAGGTGCTGTCAGTGCTCCATTTCCTTGCAAGTGGGTCATTTCAGACTACTGTGGCCATGGCATCAGGGATGTCCCAGCCTATGTTTTCCAACGTGTTGTCCAGAGTTTTGTCTGCCCTGCTGAAACCCGTAAGGAGATACATCATTTTCCCTGAGGTGGAGGATTTGCCTACAGTGAAAGGTGATTTCTATGCCCTTGGACATATCCCCAACATCATAGGTGCCATTGATGGGACCCATGTAGCTCTGGTCCCCCCCCAGAGGAGTGAACAGGTGTACAGGAACCGGAAGAGTTATCATTCGATGAATATCCAGATGGTCTGTTTGGCAGACCAGTACATCTCGCAGGTAAATGCTATGTTCCCTGGCTCTGTGCATGATGCCTACATCCTGCGGAATAGCAGCATCCCTGATATGATGGGTCAACTCGAGAGGCACCGTGTATGGCTATTGGGGGACTCTGGTTACCCCAACCTTTCGTGGCTATTGACCCCAGTGAGGAATCCCAGGACCAGGGCAGGGGAACGGTACAATGAGGCCCATGGGCGGACTAGGAGGGTGATCGAACGCACCTTCAGCCTCCTGAAGGCCAGGTTCAGGTGCCTCCATATGACAGGTGGGTCCCTATTCTACTCACTGAAGAAGGTGTGTGACATCATCATCGCCTGCTCCATGCTCCATAATTTGGCATTGCGATGCCAGGTGCCTTTTCTGCAGAAGGATGATCCAGATGACGGTGTTGTAGCAGCTGTGGAGCCTGTGGATCCTGTGGACAGTGATGAGGATGAAGCTGAGGGAGACGAAAAAAAATGACAACAGGGAGTCAGTCATACAGCAATATTTCCAGTGAGACACAGGTGAGTACATTTTCAGGTTTAACATTACATTAACTTTCACACGTCTACCTCTATCCTGTACCTACATTTCACTCACTATTTGTTAATTGAGTTGTCCCCTTCCATTTCAGTTTCACAAATGTGGTAACCTACGTGTCAACAGCTTGCACCCTTGAAAGGCTTGTGATGTGTGACATTGGTATGTTGGCCTTCCAATGGGTAACCCTTTTTGACACTGTAATTGACAATACAAAGTTCAAAATCATAGACTGATTCCATTTTTATTAGTGTTTCAAGGGTGTTTATTTAAGTGCAGAAAAATGAAGGGGGGTTGTGAAATCGGGATGGGTTATGGTGGAAAAATTTCCATGGCAGAGTCCAGTCTATTAGTCTCACAGGTACATTGCCCATCTGGCCATTGGAAGTGGAGCTGGGGCAGTTCCAATCTGGACAGGATGACAAAGTGGGACAGTGGGGGGACAATCAGGGTAGTCTTATTTCCTGGCGGGGGTCTTGCCATCTTGCTCTGTCCTGTTCCTGGATCTCAGGGACTGCTTTCGTGGTTGTTGTCCGTCTGCAGGGGGTGGGGTGCTGGTGTGGTGGTCCTGTGGCTGGGCTTCCTGTCCACTAGCGCCGGTGGAGGCGGTGGGCATTTCATCGTCGTTGCTAATCTCAGGGGCACCTTGGAGCGCCACGGTGTCCCTCAAGGTCTTTTGAATGTCCGTCAGCACCCCTACAATGGTGCCCAGTGCAGAGGCGGTGGTCCTGAGCTCCTCCCTGAACCCCAAATACTGCTCCTCCTGCAGACGCAGGGTCTCCTTCAACTTGTCCAGGACCGTTGCCATCGCCTCCTGGGAGTGGTGGTATGCTCCCATGATGGAGGAGAGGGCCTCGTTGAGAGTCGGTTCCCTTGGCCTGTCCTCCCTCTGTCGCACAGCAGCCCTCCCAGTTCCCCTGTGTTCCAGTGCCTCCGTCCCCTCGACCGTGTGCCCACTACCACAGCCCACAGATCCCTGTTGTTGTTGGGGTGGTGGGTTAGCCTGGGTGCCCTGTAGTGGTGGACACACTGCTGATTGACCTGTCCTGGGTCGGGAGGTATGGGCCCGCTGGGTGGGTGCTGTGCTGGTGTTACCAGAGGGTGGTAGTTCGGTGTTGGGCTGTGGCTGGGCAAGGGGAACCGACTGTCCTGAGGCCCACGATGGTCCGGGCTGGTCATCAAGATCCAGTAGGGCAGAGCTGCTGTCGTCACTGTGGGCCTCTTCTGGGGGTGGAGTGGTGTTGTCTGGACCCTCTGGTGTGGTGACGTTCCTTCGGGTTCCTGCGGGGGTATAAGTACATGATTATTGCATGTGTGTGTTTCATGGTGTGCAATGGTTGGGTGTGCGTGTACCCCAGTGCAGGCATTCCTGTGTGGGGGCTTGTGTGCTGATGGGTGGGGAGTGTTCTGGGTATGTGCATTGGGCATGCTTTAGTGATGGGTATCCATGCTTAGTTGTGTCATGCAGGTCTTGGGGTTGGGATGGATGGTTGGTGTTATGGGTACATTAGTGAGGAGTTAGGGTGATAGGGGAGGGTGTGAGGGTGTGATTGCATGCAGGTAAGGTGGGGGATATGAAAGTTAAGATTTGACTTACCAGTGTCCGTTCCTCCAACGACTCCTGCGAGGCCCTCAGGATGCAAGATGGTCAAGACTTGCTCCTCCCATGTTGTTAGTTGTGGGGGAGGAGGTGGGGGTCCGCCGGCAGTCCGCTGTACCGCGATGTGGTGCCTGGATACCGTGGAACGCACCTTCCCCTGTAGGTCGTTCCACCTCTTCCTGATGTCCTCCCTATTTCTTGGGTGCTGTCACACTGCATTGACCCTGTCCACTATTCTTTGCCATAGCTCCATCTTCCTGGCTATGGATGTGTGCTGTACCTGTGAGCCAAATAGCTGTGGCTCTACCCGGATGATTTCCTCCACCATGACCCTGAGCTCCTCCTCAGAGAAGCGGGGGTGTCTTTGGCGTGCCATGGGGTGGTGTGGGTGATGTGTGGGGTGGTGTATGTGTTGATGAGTGTGGTGAGTGTAGTGGTATGTTGTGTTTTGTGCGTGGATGTTGTGTGGGTGATGGTGTAGTGTGCCTCTGTGTGATGGGGTTCTCTATTCTGTGCTGTCTCTCTATGGCGTTCTCTCTAATTTTGGGTCGTAGGGGTTTGTGGGTGATGTGGGTGTGTGTTTTATATTGTGTTGGATGTGTGGGAGTGTTGTTTGTATGTGTATCAGGTGTGTGTATTTTGAATTGTCCAATGTGGCGGTGTTTTGGAGCTGTGTGTGTATTTTGAGCGCGGCGGTGTGTAGCGCCAATGGAATACCGCGGGTGAAAGACCGCTGCGTGGATTTGTGGGTCGTAATGGCATGGGCGTGTTTTTGTTGGCGTGGAGGTGGAGGATTTGTTTCCGCATGTTTGTCGCTGACCTTTGGTGTGGCGGTGTTGTGTGGGTGTCTGAATTTCGGCGGATTCCGTGTCATAATAGCTGTGGTGGGCTCCCGCGGCCGTGGCGGTGTGTTGGCGGTCTTCTGCACGGCGGTAAGCGCCTTTTACCGCCAATGTTGTAATGACCCCCTAAGTCTGCGGAAAGATGTGAGCCCCTTATAAGAGCCACATCTGGACGATATGAGAATCCCAATATGCAAATCCAACCGGATATGGGTTAGTTCACGTGTTTTCAAGTTTTGTAGTTTAACACTAGTTGTAAGTAGTAACGGGGATTTATTAAGGGGAATTGGGGTTAGTGGTTTAGTAGAAATGCATGTACCGGAATCACTCAAAATACAAAATGAACAGCTGCACCGCCATATTTAACAAATAGCAGCTACAGAAGGGTAGTGACCAGGTGGGCCAACACCAAAGCCCAGACCCTAAACACAGAGACTTATCCCCAAAACTCCATATGACGCCTTCCAGTAAAAATACCAAAAACCAGTATATTATAGTAACATGGAATGTTAGGGGCTTGGGGGCGATGAGTAAGCGGACAAGAGTACATGCTCAACTCAAACGACTAGTAGTGCATATTGCCATCCTACAAGAGACACACATGCTAGAAGGGGACTTACGCGACCTGCACACGAAATGGGGAGGCCTGTTGTTAGGCACAACGTATTCGGCCTTCGCGAGGGGGGTGTTGGTCTGGAT
This sequence comes from Pleurodeles waltl, assembly GCF_031143425.1. Lineage (NCBI taxonomy): Eukaryota > Metazoa > Chordata > Amphibia > Caudata > Salamandridae > Pleurodeles > Pleurodeles waltl. Next base: position 1,243,039,535 of record NC_090447.1, on the reverse strand, counting down.
AGCGGCGGGAGTCCCATTCCTCTTATTGACACACAAGATAGACCAAGGAGGGAGATATGTGGTAGTGGAGGGCAGACTAGACGGCAGACTAATAGCAGTGGTCGGTATATACGCTCCAAACAGTGGTGCTATGGGTTTTCTCACCACCCTCACTCCAACATTACTGTCCCACCCCATGGCCCTGGCCCTTTGGGGCGGTGACTTCAACAGCACATCATCTGCAGTATTGGATAGATCTAGTGCCTACCCGAGCTCACTAGCTAACAGGAAACCCACAGGTCCCCTGCAGGATTGGGCAAGCGTTATGAGACTCCACAACATATGGCGACTAGGTCACCCAAAACAAAGAGAATATTCATTCTACTCAGCACCACATAACACCCACACTAGAATAGATATAATATGGGGCACTCGCGATATAGGGGCACTGGTCAGCGACACTGGTCAAAGACACTGTCGGATCATGCGCCATTGAGAGTAACACTGAATTGGCGAAGGTCACGCCAGGTGGTTCCCACCTGGCGGTTCCAGGCGGAGGCACTACAGGACCAAGCATTCGCCGAATTATTGAAAGAATCTATAAGCCAGTACTGGGATATAAATGCCATGTCCGCAACAACACGAGTGACAGAGTGGGACGCCCATAAAGTAGTAGTAAGCGGAGTATGTATATCCTCCACATGGGGAGTGAGACGCTCTTTACAGGTAGAGATTGGCAGACTAGAGAAGGAGCTCAGGGCAGCAGAAATAGTGGTAGCACTAGGGGAAATCCCCCATACTGTCCTAAAAGAAAGGCGCTTAAAATACAATGACGCTGACAGCAAACTCCGTTGCCATGATTACAATTATCACTTAACTAGGCTGCAAACGGAAGGGGATAGATCAAGCAGAATGCTAGCATGGCTGCTCCGTGAGGATAGACAGCAATCTCCAATAGGGGCCATTCGAGTGGGCGCACATGATATGGCTACCACACAAGTAGAAATAAACGAGACGTTTAGAAAATACTACTCAAACTTATACACTAAACGCACTTCATGCACTGCTTCACAACTCGAGGCTTTTCTCACCGATTCGCTCCTGCCTCAATTATCACAAACGGATAGAGAAACAATTGAAACTCCTATGACAATGGATGAAATAGAATTAGCCCTTGCACAGTTGCCTAGAAATAAAGCACCTGGGGCAGACGGCCTCCCGTCGGAATACTACAAAGCCCACTTATCCTGTCTGAAACCTCACCTTCTAAGAGTGTTCTTAGAAGCGCGGACTAATGAATGCCTGCCCACATCCCAAAGAGAAGCTACGATTGTGGTACTCCCCAAACAGGGCCGGGATCCCACAGATGTCAAATCCTATAAACCACTATCGCTTCTAAACTTAGACTGTAAAATATTAGGCAAAATACTAGCTAACAGATTAGCTCCCCTCATGCACTCATTGGTACATGCAGACCAAAATGGCATCATTCCAAGGCGTAACAGCTTCCTAAATATTTGCATACTACTGAGTATAATGGGGGATACTCCCTGTGACGCACAAGAAGAAATGGTGCTCTCATTGGATGTCGAAAAGGCCTTTGATACGCTCGAGTGGGATTTCCTTCTGGCCACAATGGCTCGCATTGGAATAGGCCCCAACTATATTCGCTGGGTCTGGACACTGTATTCAAACCCAAGTGCGAGGGTGAAGACGGGTGGGGCGATCTCCGACAGCTTTTCGATCTCTCGGGGCACCAGGCAGGGCTGCCCCCTATCCCCGCTATTGTTTGCTATAGCAATGGAACCATTAGCGGCAAGAATACGTCTCATGGAACATGAATGGGGAATAATGAGGAACAGGATTCATCATACGATCTCACTATACGCAGATGATGCCTTAATATACATCAGGAACGGCCGCGCAGTTATTCCCTCAGTAATATCCTTATTGGCTGAGTTTGGAGACCTGTCAGGCCTAGTGGTAAACTGGGAAAAGTCATGTGCGTTTCCTCTGGCAAAGCGGTCACCCAATAATCAGGATGCTCCTCAGATAGGGCACTTAAAGTGGTGTTCGGAAACGTTCAAATATCTTGGGATAAATATATACCATGACACAGAAGATCTAAGAGATGGGAATCTGGGGAGGGCGCTGACCTCCATAAAAGGCTCACTGCAGTTTTGGAACAAGCTCCCGCCCTCGCGGCCTGGCAAGGTGGCGATCGCCAATATGTTGATCCTACCTAGGCTGCTATACTACTTCGGGGCCTTACCGATAACTATTCCCAAAAGCTTCTTTAGCAACTTAAACACAGCCTTGCTGCAGCTCATCTGGGGCGGTGGCAGAGCACGGGTGGCCCTAGCCACGCTACAACGCCCGGTGGACATGGGTGGCCTGGGAGCCCCCAACTTTGAACGCTATTATGCAGCCGCACAACTACAGTGAGTTCAGAACTGGATCCACAGACCAGCGCAGGCAGAACTCACATGCCTGGAGTCCCGGTTGAAGGGGACCCCCCTGATAAGCTGGCTGACATCTAAACACCCCAAGATGGAACAGGTCAACCCACTGCTTACAGTTGCGCATTCGTGCTGGGCTACATTTGTGCAAAATGGAGCGGATAAGCTCCCTTACTCCCCACATATGCCACTGGACTACCTATTGACGGGGATCGCAGCTGGAATGCGAGCGTCGCGGGCGTGGAATGAAGCAGGAGTTCAGACAGTGGGTGACTGCTTTGAAGATGGCAAGTTAATGTCATTTGAGGCTCTCCAGGCCCTCACTGAGATAAGCCCCGGCCAGTTCCTGACATACCACTCTATATGCCACGAAATTAGAAAAATATGGGGGGCGGGTATCTCCCCTGTGATTCATCATCTCTTTCAATATAATGACCAAATAAAAATAATATCCAGTCTGTATAAAATCCTCAACAAATCTCCCGAGCCACAGGCGGAGAAATCCCGGGAGAGATGGAACGCTGTAATCCCCGCCCCGATCCCACAAGCGGACTGGCCAAAAGCCTTGTTTCATACCTGCGGCGTGTCAAGGAATCCCAGATTTAGGTACACTCAATTCAATTTCACGCATCAAACATATTTATCCCCAGCCAAGATAAAGCGAATGTTCCCCGACTCTGAGCCAGCATGCCCTAGATGCAAAGCACCATCAGTACCCTTCTACCACATGGTATGGGACTGTCCTAACATACAAACGGCCTGGTCGGAGGTAGTACGGGAGATCTCCGAGTTAACAGGGCTTGTGTTGACAGTAGACCCCGGGTCTTGTCTACTGGGATTGAGAAAGAGACCAAAAAAACAAAGATACCTGCACAAGTTTGTAGATCTAGCCTATTTAATGTACAAAAGATTGATAGCAATACACTGGAAAGCCCCCAAAGCTCCTGATCGTAAATCTTGGTACACTCTAAAACTACGCTGGGCTCGCACTGAATACCAGGTACTAAAAAAACTGTCGCGAGAGGGGCGACAACATACAGGGTGCACCACCTGGGAAACACTGGTAACCAAACTGGAGGCCAAAAACGACGAGATGCCCCCATGAGCCAGGAAATACATACCTGTAACAATCGCGATATAAATCTCTCTGCATCTCCCACCACAGAGGCATAACCCGCAGGGCAGCCAGGCATAACAGCGCATACACCCCACCCCCTTCTTCCTCCTGTATTTATAACTTTCCAGCTTTCCAACGCAAGATCACCAACAATGTACAGGGCGTAGTGCCACCCGGGCAGTCATCCGCGCTTACTAACCTGAATGGGGCCTTCATCAGGCGGCCAGGAAATTTATACCCAGCAAAATAGGGTCCACACTGGTCACGAGCGAACACCCCAGAAGATAGCTGATAAATGATAAACTCATGGCAATTGCAGCAAGAAATGATACTGTAGGATTGGAAGTGTTCCGTGTCGTGTTTATAGGGTAGGGTTGCGATTGTTAAATGGTTTTAATATTGGATAATGCTCTAGGTGATCCTGCCGTTGATAACTGTACAGTTTGCATTGCATATCTGAAACATAAAATCAATAAAAAATATTTGTTTAAAAAAATTTCAATGCCAATAGGCAGCTAAACTGAACAAAACATATAGGGCCTCATCACAACTTTGGCGGGCGGCACAAGTTGTAACCGCCGTGCGGCCGACAATGCGGGCGCACTCCAGCGGTGCCCATTTTGACATCCCTGCTGGGCCGGCTGGCGGAAACAGAGTTTCCGCCCGCCGGCCCAGCAGGGATGTGGTCCGCAACATGGGAGCCGGCTCCAAATGGAGCCGGCGGTATTGCGGCCGTGCGACGGGTGCAGTTGCACCCGTCGTGCTTTTCACTGTTTGCAGAGCAGACAGTGAAAAGCGGCATGGGGCCCCGCGACTCCCCGTACCACCAGCCTTTTCCTGGCGGTTAAAACCGCCAGGAAAAGGCTGGCGGTCGGGGACTCGTAATCCCCTGGGCAGTGCTGCTAGCAGCGCTGCCCAGGTGGATTATCATTATGCAGAATGAATCAGGTGGATTATCACCGGCGGGGCAAATGTGGCGGGAAACCGCCGACCTCGGAAGCACCGCCAGCCTGTTAGCGGTGCTTCCGTCATTTCAACCCTGGCGGTCCTGTACCGCCAGGGTTGAAATGACCCCCATAATGTGCTACTGGTGAACATTGAGCAACTAATATGCGCAGTGGTGAAACACAAAGTCATTGGTCAAACACAATTAATAGCATCACATTCCACCCTATGACCAATTAATTTTTGTTTCACATACCTCTTATTTCAAACAAAAAACAAAAACATCAACACAAAAAATAACATTATCAGCAAATAAGATTTGAATGATAAAAGCAATCACTGTAAAGCAATGGAAGTGGATTAACATATTGATCTCATAACCTTTCACATCAGATACATCTACACAGAAAAGTGACTCTAAAATAGCAATTTGATGTAGCATGAGTTCAACTCATGTAAAGGTGCACGGTCCACCTGAAAGGTTTGCTGGCGAAAGTCAGAGTTCCACACGAAAAAACACAGACAATTAACTGTTAAGGTTGCTTAGTTCCAGTGGAAGAATGTAATCAAACAAGTTGAACTTGAACTGAAGGCGCAACTTGCGCAAAATGGATCCATGGTGTTTGTACTTTACTCAGTCAGGTTCAGGTTAGGGGTTTGGTCCCTTCCCCGACCCCACACGCACACACCCGAAGGGAGACCACACAGCACACTCATGGTCAGTGGCGAAATGTGGTAGGATCTGCAAAAGAAAAAAGTATGACTTTTCTTGCAAATAACATTTGTCATCTGAAATGTGCCCTTCCTCTTCCTTTCCCTGTTTTATAATCAGGAGGACATTTTTGGGGTCCTTTGTTATGATTTCTGCAGGTTCTGGAGGGTCACTTGGGGCTTCAACCCACACCTCAGCACTGAGGTTTTTATCAGCTGCACCACAGCTTCCCTTTCCTTGCACTGTCAGAAGGGCTGGGGGAGACTCCTTCTTTACCAAACCTCTATTCACTGCACTTTTGACAAGTTGGGCCATTCTGTCTCCAATTTGTATGAATGAATCAGATTATTTTCTAGTTATCAGCATCATTTTGATTTCTCCTTGGTAATCTGCAGCAATCACTCCCCCTAAAACCTGATCAATTTGCCACATCTGTCCTGGTAACTTTCCTCTCCCCAAATGATCTTTGACTGTTTGTGGGGCAGATTGCTGTTGTGCGTGCTGCACAGTTTTTATCAAATCTAAGGGAATGTGCATCTCTCTAATCTCTGCCCACCTGTAAGTGGCGTTTTCTCCCAGCTGTCCACATTTCTGGTGCACCCACTTAGCCATCCCCACTAAGTCAGAATTCTGGGTGTACACTTCAGACTCTGAATTTTTCTCTTTAACATCTGCAAGGGAATTGAACCAGTTATGTACAAGCCATGTGGAAAACCAAACGGTTAAACTATTGACAGTGAACCAAGAATCAGTGTAAAAATGACACATCTCAAGCAGCTCTTGCTTTAAAGTCTGACACACATTGTACAACGCTGTTCCTTCTCCTGTGCTAGAAAACAACTTTTCAGTAACTGGATTGTAATCATTAGTCAAATACACACGCTTTTTATCCTCAGGGGACACAAATTCAAATGGTGGACTCAATTTCACTGGTGACTCTTTTACCTGTGGTACTCCCTGCACCCTCTCCACATCCTGAAAAGGGGTTTGTGACACCTGTTCATGTAGGGCTGCAGTGACTCTAGCCCTGTCTTGAATGCACCAGATCCAGTGTATGATACTAGCCTCCTGTACTTGTCCTAAACTGTGACATTTAGGTGAATTCATCACCCACTGCATGCTTGATATTTCAGGTTTCATACTCCAAAGTTCCAGGGGCACTCTTGTCCTCCCCGGTTCCTGATTTACATGTAAATCAGTGTTTCCCTCTTGCACTGTGCAGAAAACTAAAGTCTGAATTATTTCATTTGCCAAATTAAAAGCGCGCAGCTGCTTATATTTTTTCCTAGTGACTTTATACCAAAGTGTTAAGATTTCACTCAGATGAGGGCTATACTGTTTCCAAAAATCAAATAAGCAAATAAAACTTGGTGTCTCTTGCTTAGTGCAAACTGTAAGAAACTCTAAAATCTTTAGTTCTACTTGTGCCAGTAACTGCACATTTTGCGACTGTACCTCTGCCATGTAATTAATTTTCCTTTGCAGAAGCGGTCTGTAAATAACATTCTGAGCTCTGTTCTCTGTGTTATCAGTTAAGGAATGCACTTCAACTGCCAAAAACTGAGGGGTATCTTGTTTCCTGCCAGGCTCACACAGAGGCTCAGACTGGCTCACAGCTGTCTTAACCCCCTCATTACTGGAATGGGAAAAGCCAGATTCTTCTAAAACAGCAGTTTCATAGATTTCAGCATTATCTTACATTAATGTGTTCTGGCTAATTTGCTCACGTAAATTCTTATTTTCATGTTCTAACTGCCTACATCTCTCCTGCATGTTTCTGTAAGCAGATAAAAGTATCCAAACCCTTCTGTCAAGAACAAAAGGAACATCATTGCTTTCAAAAGGCACTTTTTCTAAATATGCTTTATCACAGCAAGAAAACATGTTTCTCACAGCGCCATCAGGCAGTTTACCTTCACATGCATTTTCAAACATGGTCTGCCGTGCTTCTGTAATTCTCTAAACAACAAAAAATAATTACACTTTTAAATTGTGCTCTAAGAAATCTCCATTTTGACTCCCAAAACTGACAACTAAGCCATAATGTTCTGCTTTCCCTCTTATCTCATATCCCAGCTTGCAGAACCTCTCTGGAATGCACTTCTGAGTTTAAAGAAGACATTTATTGTTGTTAATTCTCCCCCACCCACAAGTTCCTGAGAGACGAAATTAGTAGATTGGAAGCACACATTCAAAAGTAGTCGCAGCAATGAAAGCAAAATATATCAAAGTACTTGTCAGTTGCAATGTACACAGCAAATATAGGTGAAGACATTTATAACATAACTTCAAAGCAAAGCATAAAAGTCACAATTCATCACCATATGGGCAAGTAGGGCCTATATTCAGCTTCATCTTTCTGGGGTCTGCAAGTTGATGACTCCGGTCAACTGCAAGAAAGAGATTCTCCACCCAAACGGGAGACGGGCAACTGATGTCTAGTTCCCGTTTGAAGTCAAGCAGATTCAAATCTAACTCTCTGTAGCCCAGAGTCATCCTTAAAAGCAAACTCAGTGTGAGAGCCAAAGAACCTTGGAGAGAGGCCAATTCTCCTGAGCTCTTCGTTCTCCGACTGGATTGCAAGATAAACACAAAATCTACGTGCACACAAGGTCTGGTCTGAAGAAAACAGCTTGGTCCATCTTGTGGAAAAACACAGCTTGGAAAAACACAGCTCATTTGTAATGTCTCGACTGCAATGTCTAACTCCACGTTAAAGCCAATAGGCAGCTAACCTAAATATCAAATGTAATGTCTAATGTCATGTCAAAGCCAATAGGCAGCAAACTGAATACAGCATGTCAAAGCCAATAGGCAGAATACAGAATGTAATGGCTAATGCCATGTCAAAGCCAATAGGCAGCTAACCTAAATATAAAATGTAATGTCTAATGTCATGTCAAATCCAATAGGCAGCTAAGCTGAATACAGAATGTAATGGCTAATGCCATGTCAAAGCCAATAGGCAGCTAAACTGAACAAAACATATCATGTGCTACTGGTGAACATTGAGCAACTAATATGCGAAGTGGTGAAACACAAAGTCATTGGTCAAACACAATTAATAGCATCACAGCAGAGTAACACAGGTCCAGAAGTGTTCTAAGTTGATGGTGTCTAAGGTCTAGTTCCTATACTTAGTACTGCAGTTGAAGTGTGGAAGCTTCAAAGTGATGCTTTTGAAGTGCATAGATGTCCTGCCCTTCAGGCCCTCGCTCCAGACTGACTACAAGGGGATATGCAGCCCTTTGGGTGGGGATAGGTGGCAGCCTATTCAGGTGTAAGTGACGCTGTGTCCAGCTCCTCCCTCCCATCATGCCCAGGATACAGTTTAAGGGGAATGCACAAAGCCCAGCTATCCCCCACCCCAGATACGTGATCAGAGACAGACAGTAGGCACCAAATGGCTAAGGCAAGAAAATGCCAACTTTCTAAAAGTGGCATTTTCAGAATTGCAATTTGAAATCCAACTTCACCATAAGTTAGGATTTTAAATTGGGATTCCAGAGACACCAAACTTGAAAAGTCTATCTCTTCTTATTGTGAATTACACTTTAATAAGATTTAATAACATGCAATAAGGTAATCCCAATGTTAACCTATGGGTCAGATAGGCCTTGCAGTAGAGAAAGAGGAATTTAGGTTTTTCACTACCTAGATATGTAAAAAGTAAAAGGACATTTCCAACTTTTTAAATACAATGCACCCTGCCCTTAGTGCTGTCTAGGGTCTACCTTAGGAGTGACATACATGTATTAAAAAGGAAGGGTTGGGCCTGGGAAAAGGTTTATTTTGACAGGTCGACAAGGTAGTTCAAAACTGCACGCAGTCCCACTAGCAGCATTTAATTTACAGGTCCTGAGCACACATAGTAGACTTTACTAGGGACTCATAAGTAAATTAAATATGCCAATTGGGGGTGAACCAATGTTACCACATTTTAGGGAAAGAACACAAGCATTTGAACATTGGTCAGCAGTGGTAAAGTGTGCAAAATCCTAAGCCCAGTAAAAATTAAGTCAGGAAAAGCAAGAGGTCTGATGAAGACTACAGGTTGATTCAGTCCCTCTTTGTTTAGCTGTGAGAGCACATCCCCTATGCCATGGTCTTAGGCATCTGTTTGCACAATTCATTCTTGGAAGAAGTTAGGGGGCTTGAGCACGGGTGCTGTGCACATTGCCTCCTTCAGGGTGTCAAAAGTTTTCTAGCACGCATCTGTCCAGATAAGCTGATGTGGCTACTTTTCAAAAGTCAGCTCTCCCAAGGGGGCAATAATGGTGCATATCCCTTGACAAATCTCCTGTAAAAGCCAGCAAGGCATAAGAATGCCCACACCTCTGTCTGGGTCTTGGGGAGAAGGAGGTTCCAAGCCAAAATGGTTTCAATTTTTTGCTTGAGGGACTGTATCTTAACTCCTCCCACTTGGTAACTTAAGTTAAAACTGACGTAAATGCTGAGGCACCCATTCACCTAAGGTAAAGACTCTTATTTCTATTACTTGGACGAGTTACTATAATTGTACATGGAGCAACAACTCTAATGAATAAGTAATGAATTGGTATATACATCATAGAAATATCACAATTATTTCAATTTTCTAATTTTCAATTTTCAATCATACATTCAAAATTCCCCTAAATATAAAAAAGTCCAGAATCACTAATCCATTTCCTCCCAAGTACACTGGATAAACTAGAATTGTTCCATTGATTTCCAAAGTCCATTTAATTCAAATATACAGTAAGTGTTGCTGTAGTCCTTAGTGACACTTCTAGCTCGAGTAGAGATCCAAAGTAAATCAAAATGTCCAAATTCCTTGCAACGACCTCACAGCCAACACGTGTTTCGTCACTTGACTTCCTCAGGGCTGGAATAATGTTGCTTCTCTTAATAAGTTTTTCTGGAACCCAAGAGTCATCATAAAGACATAAAATATATTCAATTAAGATTGTAATGATTTCATTAGCGTGTGCGTAGAACACTCGTGCCATCGTGAAAGCCCATATCCAAATGAAATTTAGTGGATCGAATTAGTGTCAAATAATCCTAAGTGAACTGAAAATGATCAGGTATAAGTTTGTAAAAACACCCAAAAAGTGACTTCCCTTATCATGCACTCCAAATCACAGTGTCGTGAAGTAAAGAAAAGGAAACAAAGAGGTATTTATGTCATATAAAATTATGTTACATTACGGAACCATAAAAAGGAAGAATTAAAATTGTAATTAAGCCATAACCTACTTGTTGTCATGTTATAAATAAACAACTGAATACACCCAAAATAGTCAAAACTAACCCTGTCATAATTTACCTCCAATTATTCCAAAAAAACTTAGTAGTTTTCCAAACAATATTGCGCATTGGTTGTCAAAAACCACTCGGTAGCTTCCAAACCCACATTATGCTGAATACACGTGTATAGAGAAACCACGTCTAAGGTGACCAATAACATACTATCCTCCCATTCCACATCATTAAGAATACTCAAAATGTGCATTGTATCTTTAATGTACGATGGTAATTCAGATAGGGAATTGGAATATTTTTGGGGGGCATAAACATAGTATCTTATACTATGTTTGGGCACAATTTTAGAAACAGCATTTCCAAATATGATATTATTATACGATATGACTTGTTTGTGGGTATGGTACATGTCATTATGCTACTGAATGAATTGTTTGAAGATTGATCATAAAATGTCAATCATCTCATTAAATAAAGTGATGGTATGGTATGTAAAAATATTCATCTGTAACTAACAACACCTTTCGGTGGACTATATGTGTAGTGAAATTAGGGATTGGTCCCTAATATTTTTCTTTCAACCCTAACTTGTTCCATCTTTAATGTAGTCTTTTCTTTCCTTTGACTGGTTCTTTAGTATTAATTTATTTTTCTATTTGACTTTACCAATTACTATTTGTTGTCATGGCATAAAGAAATGGGGCGGTAATGTGAATTCGTTTTATTACACACTATTGCATGGTTGTATGGTCACAACAATTTAAATAGTAAGCTGTACAGGTTATCGTCTTCGATTAGGTTTTATTTACAATTAATGTTGGATATTGAAGGGGGAGGTTTAGTCCCTTTTCTCATGTAAAAAGAGAGATTATTTGTCCATCGTTTATCTTGTTGAAGTAGTGTCTATTCGGGAAGACAAACTTGTAGTTGTAGTCCTTTGTTTGTGTTCATTGTAACACAAAAGGATTGGTCCTTTTTCTATTTTGCTGTGGGCTGATATTTAGATGGCAGATTATGGACACGCCGTGTACGGCGTTAACGCGTTTTCACTGGCAACTACGCATGGGAGTGTGTACGTTAGCGTTTGATCGGCTTATTGCTGTTTGTGAATTGGGCACGCGGTAAGGCACTTTTTGAGGTGGATTATTGTTTTGCCACGTTTCCCTCAACGCGATTGTCGGAGAAACACGTGAAGGTACATCTATTCAGTTAGTACTAGAACTACGTGGGCATAAACTGGGAATAGGAAGTCCGTTATGGACATGGTCTAGTCACAATGCTTAGGAATACAAATGAAGAAGAGTATGTTTAAAAATATAAAAACATTTTTTTTTGCTGATGTGATGTATTAATATGAGTTTGGTCCCGCTGGGCTAGCAAGTGATGGCTTACTAAAATCCTTTCCTTACAGGATATCCCCTTGCATGTTATGTATGAGTTGAGTGGAAAGACAGTTTATAGACTAACTTAGACAACGAATGCGCAATATTGTTTGGAAAACAACTACGTTTTTTTTAAATAATTGGAGGTAAATTATGACAGGATTTATTCTTTCGGGTTAGTTTTGACTATTTTGGGTGTATTCAGTTGTTTATTTATAACATGACAACAAGTAGGTTATGGCTTAATTACAATTTTAATTCTTCCTTTTTATGGTTCCGTAATGTAACATAATTTTATATGACATAAATACCTCTTTGTTTCCTTTTCTTTACTTCACGACACTGTGATTTGGAGTGCATGATAAGGGAAGTCACTTTTTGGGTGTTTTTACGAACTTATACCTGATCATTCTCGGTTCACTTTGGATTATTTGACACTAATTCGATCCACGAAATTTCATTTGGATATGGGCTTTCACGATGGCACGAGTGTTCTACGCACACGCTAATGAAATCATTACAATCTTAATTGAATATATTTTATGTCTTTATGATGACTCTTGGGATCCAGAAAAACTTATTAAGAGAAGCGACATTATTCCAGCCCTGAGGAAGTCAAGTGACGAAACACGTGTTGGCTGTGAGGTCGTTGCAAGGAATTTGGACATTTTGATTTACTTTGGATCTCTACTCGAGCTAGAAGTGTCACTAAGGACTACAGGAACACTTATATTTGAATTAAATGGACTTTGGAAATCAATGGGACAATTCTAGTTTATCCAGTGTACTTGGGAGGAAATGGATTAGTGATTCTGGACTTTTTGATATTTAGGGGAATTTTGAATGTATGATTGAATATTAAAAATTAGAAAATTGAAATAATAGTAATTCAAGGATTGTGATATTTCTATGATGTATATACCAATTCATTACTGATTCATTAGAGTTGTTGCTCCATGTACAATTATAGTAACTCGTCCAAGTAATAGAAATAAGAGTCTTTACTTTAGGTCAATGGGTGCCTCAGCATTTACATAAGTTTATTGACTGTATTTACAGTCAACATTTGGGGTTTGGGTGTATTCCCCATAGAAGTGCACCGTTGTAGATAGTTTGGTTAGCCTTAACTTATTGTTGGAAAATCTTCCTTGGTGCACCACGTCTCCCCTCTAAATACGCCTTCTTTGTGTACAAAATAAGTTAAAACTGACCCCTGTCACATCTGGCACTTACTGGCCTTGAGAATCAGGCCTGCTTGCTGCAGAGCGAGAAGCACTTCCTTGAGGTGGAACAGGTGGTCCTCTCAGCCAGAACTGAATACTGCAGTGTCATCCAAATAGGCAGCACTGAAGTTCTCCAACACAAATAGGACCTGGTTTACCAATCTTTGGAAAGTGGCAGGGGCATTCTCCAACCCAAAGGACATTACCTAGAACTGGAAGTGCCCTTCTGGGGTAGAGAATGCACATCTCTCTTTGGCATCCTCGGTCAAGGCAATCAGCCAGTACCAAGATGTTAAAGCAAAGTGCTGAGGATCTTGGCAGGTCCACGCCGATCTATGAGCTTATCAGCTCAGGGATGGGGTGTGCATCAATCTTGGTGACTGCATTAAGCCCACGGTAGTCCACACAGAACCTAAGTTCAGGTGTGACATCTGGATACACAGCCTTTGGCTGGAACAAGAGCTGTTTGAGGGAAAAATAACTCTTAATGCCAGCATCTTGGAGACCTCCACCTTAGTGCTGACTTTCACCTTGTCAGACAACCTGTAAGGTTTATTCTTTACAAGTGGGCTGCGTACAGTATCAATATCATGGGTGCACCATGAAGTGAGTCTTGAGGTAAAGGAGAGCAAATAGGAAAATTGCCCCAGCAGCTGGCAACAGTCTCTCTGTTGGTCTAGGGTCAGTGTAGGGGCGGGGGAGAGACTGCTACCCTCCATTAACCCATCCTGCTCCTTGTCAGAAAGGAGGTCAGAGAGAGGTTTATTCTCTTCTTCCACCTCATCATCCGTGATTAGGATCATTGTCAACTCAGATCTCTCTGAACAAGATTTTAGGCGATTGGCATGTAGGGCCCTCAAAGGGTTCCTGGGAGGTTTGAGAGCCAACAGGTAGATGATATCACTCTTTCACTCCTTCTCCACATAAGGCTGAGGCCAGTGGTCTTAGAGGGCCCTGGGTTCCTCAGGGTCCATAACCCACACATTTTCACCAGGCTGAAACTCGCCCAGAGGGGCATTCTGGTCAAACTTCTGATTCATGCCCACTTAGCTGTTTCTAGAATTTCCTGCGCTAGCTTCCAGAAGCATCTTGTCTGTCTACGGAGTGCCAGCATGTAGCTGACCACATCCTGGGGGACCTTCCTGGAAGCTTGCTTCCAGCCCTCTTTCACAAGACTGAGAGGTCCTCTCACAGGGTGCCTGTACAGAAGTTCAAAGGGGCTGAAGCCAACTCCCTTATGTGGTACCTCCCTGTAGGCAAATAAATGGCATGACAAGAGGACATCCTACTTCTGCCCTAAGGGAACAGGAACATTATCATGTCTTTTAGTGTCATGTTGAACCTTTTAACAATCCCATTAGTTTGAGGAGGATAAGGAGCAGAGAAGTCGTAAGTTACCCCACACTCCCTCCACATGGTCTTCATGTACCCTGACACAAAGCTGGTACCCTGGTCTGACACCACCTCCTTGGGAAACCCCACATGGATAAAGATTCCCATCAGTGCCCTGGACACTGCCCGGCGCAGTCACTGTCCTCAAAGGGATAGCCTCCAGGTACCGGGTGTCATGGTCCACCAAGACCACAATGAACCTGTTGCCCATGGCTGTCTTGGGGTCCAGAGGCCCAACAATATTGATTCCCAACCTTTCAAAGCAGGTGCCAATGGCAGGAAAAGGTTGCAGGGGAGCTTTCTGCTACCCTCCTGACTTGCCACTGGCCTGGCGGGTGGTGGGGCTCGGTCTGCTGCTGTACTCCCACAAGAGTAGGGCATGCCTGGCCAGCATCAGCGCTCTGCTGAACCATCAACCTATCCTTCAGGACCGCCACATTCCCCTCAGAATGAAAACATGCTGAAATCAACTCGCTACTCAAGAAACCCACCGCCGACCCTAGGGACCTGAAGAACTAGAGACCCATCACTCCGCTCCCTTTCCCAGCCAAGGTAACGGAGAAAGACGCCAACCAGCAACTTACCGAGTTCCTCAAGACACACCATATCCTAAATCCTTCTAAGTCTGGATTCAGAAGCAACCACAGCACCAAAACCGCATTCTTAGCAGCCACCAACGACGTACGCTTCATACCGGACCACAAAGGCACTGCCGCACTCATCCTCCTCGACCTCTCTACCGCATTTGACATCGTCTCCCATTCCATCCTCTGTGACAGACAGCATGACACCGGCATCCGAGACAAAGCCCTGAATTGGGTCAGGTCCTCCATCACCCGAAGAACACAGAGGTTCAGACTGCCACTGTATACATCAGAACCTAAAGACACTTGTTGTGGAGTGCCAAGGATTTTCGCTCAGTCTGATATTTTTCAACGTCTACAATGCCCCGCTCACTAAGATCACCAAAAAACCCAAGCTAAACATAGTCTCCTACACCGAGGACACTCAATTGATCCTCTCCCTGTCCGAGGACTCTGCGCAAGCCAAGAGGAATTTCCACAACAGGATAGGAGCAGTCGCCACCTGGTTGGCGGCCAGCTGCCTCAAGCTCAACTCAGAGAAGACAGTGATCCGTGTAATTGGCTCCACCCCTTTTGCCTGGAACAACTCCTGGTGGCACACCACTCTTGGTAACGCTCCCACCCCCACTGACCATGCGTGCAACCTGGGCATCATCCTGGACTCCTCTCTGGATCTAGAAGAGTATAGCAGGAGGAAGATCTTTCTCCTACGTAGCAGCCCAGACATGGATCACACTTCCCCTCAAGCTCAGGCAGACGGCATCACTGCAGCAGTTTAGGAAGGACCTCAAGACCTGGTTCTTCAACTTAGCAGCACACCTACATTCAGATTGATTGATTGATTGATAATGATTGCATTCCCTTTGTGCCTCACAGAACTCCTCCCTGGTTAGACAACCTTCCTTCTGCCAGTTGGACAGCTCAGGTAGGTTCCCCATTTCTGCAACATCCTCATCTGTAGGCTCCAGGGCATCCCCCACAAGCTCAGCCTCTTCAAGGACCATAGGAGTCTCTGGAGTGGGTTTCCCGTACCCCTTGCCCCTCCTCTTTTGGCAGTCACCCAGGCCATTCTTCCTGGTTCCATTTCCTCCTGACTACCCTCTTGGTATGCCATAGGCCATTTGGTCAGGCATACCCACTCAGGGAACCCTAACATCTCCAAGTGGGACCTGAGCTCTACCTCCTTCCAGATGGTGTGCTCCAGATCATTGCCAAGCAGACAATCTACAGACATGGCCATACTCTTAGTTAGCCTAAATGAACCTGAAACCCCCTCCCCCCAACTCAAAGGGAACCTGAGCCACTGGATAGTGACTCTTATGGTTGTCAGCTGTAACAACTTGGTAGAATACATTATGGGCTACCTGCTCTGTGATCACCAGATGACATCTGACAGTTGTCATGTTGTCTCC
The DNA here is from genome assembly GCF_031143425.1 of Pleurodeles waltl. Classification (NCBI taxonomy): domain Eukaryota; kingdom Metazoa; phylum Chordata; class Amphibia; order Caudata; family Salamandridae; genus Pleurodeles; species Pleurodeles waltl. The sequence goes on along the minus strand of NC_090447.1, from coordinate 1,243,023,083 downwards.
AGTGTCTCTCAGATCCGCTACCCTTTGCCCATTGATGGTGGGCCATTGCCTGTATTTCCTAGTTTTACTAGGCATGTGTCACAGTGTCCTTTCCTCAGGATCTGCACGCCGCCAAACAAAAGGCCCACCTTCTGGCATCACCAATTCAGAAAGCTATTATAGCACAGAGTTATGGTGAAGCCAGTCAGGGGGAAGGGAATTAGGGTAGGGAACAGCAGGGAGAGAGATCTGAAAAGGAAAAATGGTTAAGCATGTATGTATATACTTGTTCATAACAGCATTAACATTCAATTATACACTTAGACAAAGGCATCTCCATGAATGCAAGTGTTCGTCTCCGTGGATGCAAGAGTTGAGACCCTTATGGAATAGACAAAGGCGTCTCCATGAATGCAAGTGTTGAGACCCTTATGGAATAGACAAAGGCGTCTCCGTGGATGCAAGAGTTGAGACCCTTATGGAATAGACAAAGGCATCTCCGTGGATGCAAGAGTTGAGACCCTTTTGGAATAGACAAAGGCATCTCTGTGAATGCAAGTTTTGAGACCCTTATGGAATAGACAAAGGCGTCTCCGTGGATGCAAGTGTTGAGACCCTTATGGAATAAACAAAGGCGTCTCCGTGGATGCAAGAGTTGAGACCCTTATGTAATAGACAAAGGCATCTCTGTGAATGCAAGTTTTGAGACCCTTATGGAATAGACAAAGGCGTCTCCGTGGATGCAAGTGTTGAGACCCTTATGGAATAAACAAAGGCGTCTCCGTGGATGCAAGAGTTGAGACCCTTATGGAATAGACAAAGGCGTCTACGTGAATGCAAGATGTGAGACCCTTATTGAATAGACAAAGGCGTCTCTGTGGGTGTAAGAGTTGAGACCCTTATGAAATAGACAAAGGCGTCTCCGTGGATGCAAGAGTTGAGACCCTTATGGAATAGACAAAGGTGTCTCCGTGTGTGCAAGAGTTGAGACCCTATATGGAATAGACAAAGGCGTCTCCGTGGGTGCAAATGTTGAGACCCTTGTGGAATAGACAAAGGCGTCTCAGTGAGTGCAAGTGTTGGTAGAATCATGATACTTCAGAATGTCATGAGCCTCAGACCAAACTGGGCTTGGCCCTTCTCTGAATCATGGAACAAGAACTATTAGTAAAATCATGATACCTCAGGATGGCATGAGCTCTAGGCAAAAAACTGGGCGTGGCCCTTCTCTGAATCATGGAATAAGAACAATTAGTAGAATCATGACACTTCAGGATGTCATGAGCATTAAACAAAACTGGGCATGGCCCTTCTCTGAATCATGGAACAAGAACAATTAGTAAAATCGTGATACTTCAGGATGTCATGAGCATTAAACAAAACTGGGTGTGGCCCTTCTCTGAATCATGGAACAAGAACGAACTGAGACGTCTGAACCTTGAAAAGGCAAGAGCATGGACCATGGACATACTCTGAACATTAATCATGCAACTGCTATGCCTTCATAAACATAAAACGTTTGGTCTCAGTCTAGAAATTCGCAAAGACTTAAATATGTATCTCACATATCATCGAAGACTTAAATATGTATCTCACATATTATACTTCCAAAAACAATGAAACTATGATTTGCTTATCTTTGAAATGTTTTCACATTTGTCACCAAGGCCTGAAAGTTTTACTCATGTAAACTGAAGCGCCTCGATTATTGGACCTAGGGCGCTTTACTCATGTGAGCTAAAGCGCTTTGATTGCTGTGCCAAGGGCGCTTTACTCCTGTGAACTGAAGTGCTTTGAATGCTGTGCCATGGGCGCTTTACTCCTGTGAACTGAAGCGCTTTGAATGCTGTGCCAAGGGCGCCTTACTCCTGTGAACTGAAGCGCCTCGATTGTTGTGCTAAGGGCGCTTTACTCCTATGAACTGAAGCGCTTTGAATGCTGTGCCAAGGGCACTTTTCTCCTATGAACTGAAGCGATTTGATTGCTTTGCCAAGTGCGCTTTACTCCTGTGAACTGAAACGCTTTGAATACCATGCCAAGTGCGTTTTACTCCCATGAATCGAAGCGCTTTCATTGCTGTACAAAGGGCGCTTTACTTCCTGTGAACTGAAGCGCTTTGAATGTCATGCCAAGTGCGCTTTACTCTTGTGAACTGAAGCGCTTTGAATACCACGCCAAGTACTCTTTACCCCTGTGAACTGAAGCGCTTTAAATGTCGTGCCCGGGGCACTTTACCAGTGTGGCCTGAAACGCTTTTCTCATTATGCTAAGAGGCGCTTTTACCTTTTGGAAGTAACAAATTCCTTCAAACTTGGATTCAGCAAGGCCTTACTGCTACGAGTACGACATACTCGTTTTTGAATGCACCATGGAAACAAGGATACTTCGGTTGGATGACACTCTGCCATTCAGGAACTCTGCTCTTCTCCAGAGAAACACCCATGAGGTCTGGCTGCATCAAAGTCTTCAAAATAGTAAGCAACGTGCAGGGGTGTGGCTTGGCTTTATAGGCCTGCCACACCCCAAGATGGCTGCTGCCTCTAAAAACATGGGAATTGTAGTCCCTTCATGGAATAGAACTGATAAGTGCATCTTGTCCACCAATGACCTGAACCTGCAGCTCTATGAGCCCTGCCACAGGGCAGACAACGTCGATGGGCACCTTTGGAGCAAGAGGGAATGACAAGTGGTGCGCAGAAAGCACTGAAGAGCCGCGCAGTGGAGGTTCGGGCGGGACCTAGACTGCGCATGGTTCTATTCCTGACATTACACCCCTCTCCCAAGCGCGGTCCAGGGCCCGGTTTACCAGGATGGAGGAGGTGAAATCGTCGCGCCAAATGTGGTGCATGAACATTTTTCTCCGGTTCCCATGAGTAGTTTTCCGTTCAGTATTCCTTCCAGAACAATAAATACCAAAGGGAAGACCTACGATATGCAGAGTTTAGGATAGATCATACGTCATACTCTCAATGACCTTGGCCTAATGGAGGAGCAGGTTGTACGACACTTGAAGACGAAGCAGGCTTCGGAAGTGAAGTGTGAAACACCTGATGAATTTTTAAGGAAGATGGCAACTTTAGTTTCTATGTTACAGGGTTTACCTGTCAAAGCACTTCACAGGCCCCTATGAATTTTGGATGGAACATATTTTCACTTTTAACCCCAACTTCTGGTGTGGTTTGGGCAGAAGCAGGCAGCCTGACAGGTAAAATGTGAGGACAACGTCCACATGAGCCATGGAAAGGAGTTGAGTCTATAGAAGAATGGTGGGAGTTGTTGTGAGCCAGCTTTGCTACAGCTTGAATCTTTTTCTTAGTCATTTGCACTGCATTAGCTTTGGGCTCGAAAAACAACAGAGAAGCTGGTGGTGATCTTGATGATCTCATTAGTTCGTTGACTAAGCATTGATTGAGATATTCTCATAAAACTTGGTTCTCTTTCTCACAGAAGTCATTAGTATGTTCTGAATACTATTTTGGCAGGTCAGTTGTTTTTTTTGTGGCTGTGGCAACAGAATGTTGGGGATTTTCCTTTTTGTCTTCTCTTGGTGGAAGACACTTATGTAGGCAAGAAGATGAAGAAGGATGTAAAACCTGGTTGTGCCAGTCTATACTTGGATTGTGTAACACTAACCTCAGCATTACTAAGATAAAACCATATTGGGGTGCTTGGATTATACTGAAGCGAATTATCTCGCAATGGTTCATGTTCCTATCATCTTTGCAAATTATTTGTATTTGTGAGGTTTGCATAGTTACGGGGGCTCCTGCCAATTCACTACCATCAATTGCATGAACAATTTCAGGGACCTTTTTCTTTATGCTGGGTATCTGTGAATTTAGTGCTGTTTGTGGATCCACAACATTTTTGATTGGCCCTGACTCCATTAAAACCTGTACAGTTTGTTGTTCTAGGATTCGAAAATATTTGGTATGGCGATTTGTGCAAAAACAGACTGAAGGGATTGTCAACTTGCCCAAGAGATCCCCTTAGTTTTTTCTTGGGCTCTTTCCTCTGGCCAAGTGGTTTCCACCACTAACCGATTGAAATGTGATAAACACGTTATCAAGTCTTTGTTTCTTTGATGTAATCCTAGTAACTCTTTGTCTGTGGATATGGTAATTGAACGTCTGTCAAATATGTATATTTTTTTTTAAGTCTTCGACAAACAGCCGCCAAGTATACAAAAGGGGACTTTTTGATTTCACCTGTGAGAGGAAACACTGAACCTTATCAACTAGATTGTATAAAAAATGTTTTGAATCAGTTAGATCACTTTGCACTTGATTAATTACCTGTATGAAGGTATTTTGAGGTGGCCATCTTGATCAGCCGATGTACAGACCGAGAGGAAAGTATAAAACTCGTGGGCTCACTATTCTGTCACAGTGTCCTTTCCTCAGGATCTGCACGCCGCCGAACAAAAGGCCCACTTTCTGGCGTCACCAACTCAGAAAGGGTAGGGAACAGCAGGGAGAGAGATCTGAAAAGGAAAAATGGTTAAGCATGTATGTATATACTTGTTCATCACAGCATTAACATTCAATTATACACGTAGACAAAGGCGTCTCCGTGAATGCAAGTGCTCGTCTCCGTGGATTCAAGAGTTGAGACCCTTATGGAATAGACAAAGGCGTCGCCGTGGATGGAAGAGTTGAGACCCTTATGGAATAGACAAAGGCGTCTCCGTGGATGCAAGAGTTGAGACCCTTATGGAATAGACAAAGGCGTCTCCGTGAATGCAAGTGTTGGGACCCTTATGGAATAGACAAAGGCGTCTCCGTGGGTGTAAGAGTTGAGACCCTTATGGAATAGACAAAGGCGTCTCCGTGAATGCAAGTTTTGAGACCCTTCTGGAATAGACAAAGGCATCTCCGTGGATGCAAGAGTTGAGACCCTTATGGAATAGACAAAGGCATCTCCGTGGATGCAAGAGTTGAGACCCTTATGGAATAGACAAAGGCGTCTCCCTGGGTGCAAGAGTTGAGACCCTTATGGAATAGACAAAGGTGTCTCCGTGAGTGCAAGTGTTGGTAGAATCATGATACTTCAGAATATCATGAGCCTTAGACCAATCTGGGCATGGCCCTTCTCTGAATCATGGAACAAGAACAATTAGTAAAATCATGACACCTCAGGATGGCATGAGCTCTAGGCAAAAAAGTGGGCGTGACCCTTCTCTGAATCATGGAACAAGAACAATTGGTAGAATCATAATACTTCAGGATGTCATGAGCATTAAACCAAACTGGGTGTGGCCTTTCTCTGAATCATGGAACAAGAACAATTAGTAAAATCATGATACTTCAGGATCTCATGAGCATTAAACAAAACTGGGCGTGGCCCTTCTCTGAATCATGGAACAAGAACAATTAGTAAAATCATGATACTTCAGAATGTCATGAACTTTAAACAAAACTGGGTGTGGTCCTTCTCTGAATCATGGAACAAGAACGAACTGAGACCTCTGAACCTTGAGAAGGCAAGAGCTTGGACCATGGACATACTCTGAACATCAATCATGCAACTACTATGCATTCATAAAGATAAAACGTTTGGCCTCTGTCTAGAAATTCGCAAAGACTTACATATGTATCTCACATATCATCAAAGACTTAAATATGTATCTCACATATTATGCTTCCAAAAACAATGAAACTATGATTTACTTATCTTTGAAATGATTTCACATTTGCCACCTAGGCCTGAAAGTTTTACTCATGTAAACTGAAGCGCCTTGATTATTGGACCAAGGGTGCTTTACTCATGTGAACTGAAGCGCTTTGATTGCTGTGCCAAGGGCCCTTTACTCCTGTGAACTGAAGTGCCTCAATTGTTGTGCCAAGGGCGCTTTACTTCTGTGAACTGAAGCGCTTTGAATGCTGTGCCAAGGGCCCTTTACTCTGTGAAGTGAAGCGCTACGAGTATGACCTACTCGTTTTTTAATGCACCATGGAAACAAGGATACTTCACTTTGGATGACACTCTGCCATTCAGGAACTCTGCTCTTCTCCAGAGAAACCCCCATGAAGTCTGGCTGCATCGAAGTCTTCAAAATAGTGAGCAATGTGCTTGGGTGTGGCTGGGCTTTATAGGCCTGCCACACCCCAAGATGGCTGCTGCCTCTAAAAACATGGGAATTGTAGTCCCTTTATGGTATAGCACTGATAAGTGCATCTTGTCCACCAATGACCTGAGCCTGCAGCTCTATGAGCCCTGCCACAGGGCAGACAACGTCGATGGCAAGAGGGGATGACAAGTGGTGCGCAGAAAGCACTGTAGAGCCATGCAGCGGAGTTTCGGGCGGGACCTGGACTGCACATGGTTCTATTCCTGGCAGCGTGTAAGACCTCTGCACCATATCTCCATCACCAAGGGACACTAGGGTAATCTGTACTCTGTCCCCCATACTATCTGGGACAATCTCCTCGCAAGCGCTATACTAGCCAGCCCCAGTGACTGCCCACTGGTGGGGGGCTGTGCCCACTTAGGATGCTTGGCATCCCCCTTGGAGTGTCCTTCCTTTGGTAAATCTTAACACTTAGGGGGTGCATTCCCTGAAGAATTACTGCCAGGGGACCCTCTCTTACTTTTCTCAGTTGGAAGATGGGAATCCTGATCTGAAAAACTAGTTTGAGACCCTTTAGAGAACTCCTTGTGTTTGTGTTTATCTCCCTCTCCTTCTTTTAATGGGGACCCTGCCCAGCCCTGTGGTGATTCCCCCCAGATTCCTTTTTATGGACCCTGGTGCTGACCTAGCGGTCTTCCTCCATCGCAAGCTCCCTTAGGTAAGAGAGCTTACTATCAATCAAGCGTTGCCCTAGAGCTGCAAAACAAAGACTGAACATGTGCTCCTTTGCAATCCAACTGTACGGCCCCTGATAATATTTTACTTCACTACCCTTCACCTAAAAATCCAGTGCCTTGCAAAAGGAAGCCACCCAATCCACCCAGGTCTGTTGGGCCAGTTTTTGACTGTCCCTAAATTTCTGTCTGGATTTCTGTCTTATACTTCCTGACAATGGCTTCTTTCATTGGAGGATACCTGATACTGTCCTTTTCTAGAGCTCATAGAGTATCCCTCCCATCCTAGGGATCTCTCTGCGCAGACTAGCACCTCAATTCCCCTCAGGGATCTTGTGCATCTGGAAGGCAATCTCGTAGGCCTCAAACCACTTCACAATGTTGTCCCTCACAGCAAAGTCAGGCACCAGACCTTTAGGAAAGTGGACCCTCTTGGCTCAAGACGGCACTGAGGAAATGCTGCCACCATCACTTACGGACTCTCCCTTTCTGACCTTGATGTCCAGCTCCTTAAGGCTCCTCTCCTGAGCCAAATGCCCCAAAGCAATGGGCATTTTCTTTTCCTCCATGGTCAGTTTCCTTTGCTCTGCCTTCCTCCATTTTGAGCTTGGCCATCTCCAGCTTCCTTTCCACCTTCATCACCACCTGCTCCTCAGGGGACAGGTTGCAGGAGGACACATGGCTCCCTGCACGAGAAGGGATCTTTAATTGTGGGAGCATGGTATCCTCTGAAATCCACAGGTTGTAGTCCAAGACCCTCTTGTGGGTCCTGCAGAGTCAATTTTATTTTTTGGTTTCAAAGAAAAAATTCAATACATTTAAGATGTACCTGCAGATAACAGAACAGCAGTTAAAGTGTGCATCTATTAGATTCTTACATGTGGCTGTTCATCTTATCATAAGGAAAAGGCATGGTGCAATGATTAATGCAATATTCAGAACCAAACAATATGTTTCATGCTGTACAATTGATGTAACTGTTTGTTAAGAAAGCCAAGTTATTCCAAATATATTTGGATAATATGGACTAGTAATTAAACAAAAAACATGGTAGCATTGTTTTCTGTTGTTTACCAGTGCTAAAATATAGATGCCGTAGTCCTGATTAGATGAGAGTACCATCAATAGCTACTATAGCGTAATGATGAGCCTTCCTAACAAGAGGAACTTGGTGGACATGCGAACATTTGATGTCAATATTGGTCTAGGCAACTTTACAAACAACCAAAATGGGAAGACAATAAGTCTTGTCTTGAAAGGTCAGGTTAGCTTGAAGGCTAGACAACTAGAGGGTATTATTTGTAAACTAGGTGGCAGAACTTCTTTCTTTTCATTTGTCTTATTTGACTTTTACATTCATGTTTTCTTTCTTGGATCCTTCTATCAATTGGACTAGATAGAGGTCCTAAATGATTAATAAACCACACTAATAAAATCTTGCAATTTCATCCTTTATTTATTCCTTCAACACTTTTTAGTTTAGAGTGAGCAAAGTTGATTCAGGCCAACTGGATTCACAGACTAGAGATATGAAGCAGATTCATTCTGTAAATCCACAGACCCTTGTTGAAAATACTATCTCTGATCATGCCAGTGCAAGGTGATTTGAACTCCTAAAGAAAAGCTGGTTAGTTTTCTCACACTTGGTTCCTTGGGAAACCCAAGTAGTCACCCGAGCCAATGCATAACTTTTGATGTTGCTAATGACAAATTCTACCTCATCTAGGTCATTTGCATATAACTGAGTTTTAAATGTAAAGTAGATCTGCCACGTGTTGAGAAATGACTTGAATTTGCAAGTGTTTGTTTCAATTTTATGTTGACCCAATCCAGCCAGAGGCTGACCCAAGGGACCATTTTCAATGGTAAAATCTTGTGTCTGGGCAGTGAGGTTGTTTACTGCTGCAAGGAGGGCCTGATCTTGATCCATCTGTGCAATTTGTTAGCCTCACAACCTGTCAAGGATTAGACTTGGAGGTCACATGAAGGTAGTAAATCTCTTCTTCACAAAACCATAAGGTTTGCTGCTTTCTGTGACAATTGCTTTCTGCAGATTACATACATGAATGTAAGAGGAATAATGTGGGAAGAAGATTGGAATATTGAGGGGAAAAATGGAATTCCAGAAAGGCCCTTAAGGATCTCAAACAGGCCAAGCAATAACAGGTAAGGTGACAGAAAACAAATGTAGCAGAATTCCTGAATGTAGCAGAAGCACAGACATTGAATCTTCTGCAGCCAACAACAAGTTGGAGCAAGCCAAGATGAGAGGCAGTAGGATCCAGCTGGGTTCTTCTGTATAGAGGGAGGAATGAATGGCTTGGCAGTAGTCAAATAGGTAAGAAATGGGAACTGTAGCATTTTAGGATGAGACAAATGTATAAAGATAACTTGTTTAGAAATGGCCATGGTGAAATTTTAATTATGCAGATGTGATTTGTGCAATTTTGGGAGTTTTGCGTAATTCAGAAATTACACAGTGGTGCATAAACATGAAAGCTATGGAATAAAACAGGAGGCCAGAACATGAGTGACTGTTGCTAATGCCCCTTGTGTTTTTTGTGCATTTTTTTTACTGCATTTAGCTTCCTTGTGCCAGATATTGACATAAATGTTTTGGTAAATTATAGTTCTAAATGGTGGATTTGCATTTTGTGTAATTAAATATAATTTTCCTGAGATTCCACGGAATTACAAATGCGAATTATGTGAACGCGACACATCAGTAGATCAGAGGGATTCCCCAATTTGAAAATTCTAGCATAGATTATTTTTTATTTTTGGGCCAGGAATCGAGTGGAGAAAGAAGAAGGAACCTTTTTCCTCATGCAAGCCAAAACAGGCGGTGGGTGCCTGGATCAAGGAAGTGCCCTTCATATACCAAGTAGGGAAAACACCTACAGTAGCAGGAATATGGATGCCGGGCTATGAGGAACCAAGAAGACCGAAACGGCCAGTCAGGATGGTAAAGGGAGGAAATGGGCATCCAATCTCTGCCATAAATGTACAGATTTCTGGTGGGAACCCTAGAAAAATTGTAGATAGGCACTTCTGTTGAAAACTGGGCACTCAAGAGCATTTTTTCAACTTGGATTCCACTCTGTGAACCCCTATGCCCAGACCCTCTGAACAACACATACTAGCTAGTGTAGTATTTCCATACCTATTAGTGCTTACTTCTAAGCCGTGGTGGTGGTGTGTACAGGTAATTTAGTTAGTCAGCCTGTGGCATTCCATGTTTACCCGAATTTAAAGTGGCGGAAACTGTGTTTTGGACGTGTTAGGCAGTTTGGGGCCTTTCAAGTGTTGTTGATATGGATGGACTAACAGATAGAGCTTTGATTGTGCCCATCTCATCTCTGCAAATGTGATTGGAAACATTCTACTCATTACAGGGAAGTGAACCTGGCCTCAGTTACTCACAAATCTTGGGTCAGATTTACAAGGCCCTTGTGCCGCCTTGCGCCACACTAGCATCATTTTTTTTATGCTATGCTAATGTGGCGTTAAGGAGGCCATATCCCCGTGCCATATTTACAAAGTGGCGAACGGCTTGCATTGTGCCATTTTGTAACCACTTGCACCACATTATGCCTGCACCAGGCAAATGCATGCAAGGGGTGGGGTGTCCATGCAGGGAGGCTACAAGAAATGACACAGTGAAATAAAGAAGATTTCACTGTAAAATGTTTCCATCATTTGTTATGCCTGTTAGGGGGAGGCATTAAAATGATGGGCCCTTAGTAACCTATGGGTCTCCCTAGTGCTTTGCTGCACTAGTACCATAATTCATGGTGCTAATCCAGCAAAGGGACACAATAGCTTCATTAATTATGATGCTATTGTGGTAACCACTGCCATGGTGTGCTGTATTGTAAATACAGTGCAACCATGGTGTGGTTAAGTGGGGCAGGGGCGATGCAAGAAAAGTGGCGCATCAGGACCGATGTGCCACTTTCTTGTAAATCTGACCACTTTTGTTGTCACTGAGACTTGATAAGCGAATTCCCTGAAGGAATGTGATCAGGATTCATGAACATGGAATAATCCTATGTTTTGAGCACTGTCATCTATGCCTTGTGGTCTTCCTTGGAGAGAAACCTAACAATACATACATTTGATTGGATCCTGTGAACTGAACACACCCCACCCCAGAAAAGCATCACTCAGTTTCTTAAGTGGTCTGATCTCATCCTTCTCTCATGTTTGTTTGAGTGTAGAGGTAAACCTCTGAAATCGATATCAACCTTAAAAATATCTTGAGAAGGGACTGTAGATACATTCTTTATGAAGGCCATGCCCTCTAAATGCCTTATTGTGTCTAATCCACGTGTTTCTTGTGCAGGAGCTACACCTCTTTGCAGGTCCTTGTACACGTCTTAGGCACAGGGAAAACGTTTGACATGGCTGGTTTAAAAAAATTTCTATTTCCAACTGTTTATCCCCAAGTTGAACTTATTTTTCTCCGTCTTCAAGCCCGTGTGCGCTCCACTGCTTCAAGAAAGACGTTTCAAAGACAAGAAGGCTTCCCACCACAGAACCTAGTTCCCTTTGTCCTAATGGGTCTGTAAGAAGTTATCTTCTTCAGCCTTTAGGGCAGCTTTCAAGTTGTAGTAATGAAGCCACACACACTGAGAGGAGAGCCTTGGATACACAAAGTTTATTCAGTTAAAATAAACTCAATCCTCCTACCAAGCCAACCACACTTAACTGACCCGATAAGAACGAACGCCGTGCACACTCCGCATTCCAAATGGAATCACAATAACAAACATTACAGTGAGGACTACGCCACACTGTGAATATAACACATCCCTCTCCCTTCCAGTTTTCTTATAAAAACATACAAAAACACTAAAACACAAAAGAAGGGAAACATAAACACAAAACAACAAAATTTCAATTTATCCTGCAAATACATGTGGGTTTAAAGTTGTGCTGAAGAAACATGTTGGTAAGAAACTCTAAGACACAACCTAAACAAATTGCACATAATCCTGCAAATAACATGGTGGTCTGCGAGTTCTATGACTGCGACATCCATCTGTGATGCCATCATATGATACAGACTCTGCACTCTCTTGCTCATGTTCCAATCTTCTAACTCCCAACTTAGACCTCAGTTGCTCTACACTCTCACATACTTTCCCATCAGACTTACCAACCAAATCCTCATCACTCATCAACACAAAACTGTTATAACCCGAAAAAGGAGAGTTACATTGAACCTTCACACCTCCCTCTCTACTTCTTTGGTAAATAGCTACCTTCCTTTTGTTCCATTTATTCCCATTCTCCAACTCCACATGATTTTCTCCCACCTTCTTGACTCTGAAAGGCCCCAGAACTTAGAAAGACCACCAGATACCCTGCCATGTCTGATCTTAACCGAATCACCTTCCATTACATCCTTTTCTCTTATAACTTTGTCCTCACAACTCGAATCACCCACACCACCAGTCGTCAACCATGCTGGAAGTAATTTAGAACCGGGCTTCCTACCCCTCATCCTTTCAAATGGAGTTGAACCCATAGCATTGTTGACTGTGGTACGGTGCGCCCACACCATTTCATACACAATTTTCTTGACATCTTTCCTACTCTGAATACCCATCAATACGGTGCCTTTTTACTAATCTATTTATCCTCTCAACCATACCATTGGCTTGTGTGTATAACGCTGTGCACCTGTGAATAATCCTACAGTTCTCCAAAAATTCCTTCATCTCATGAGATGTAAGTTGGGTACCATTATCAGTTATCAGAACCCTAGGAAAACCTTCCTCCTGAAAGACTTCCTTCAAAATCTCAATGGTACTCCTAGTGCTGATCTGCTGCACCAACTTTACAACCATCCATCTTGAGTGAACGTCAACCCATGACCACAGCATTTCTGTACTTGTTTCCCACACCTTGCATGGGACCGATAAAATTCATACACATAGCACACCAAGGTAATCCTGCCTTCAATATGCCCTTGAACACCTTGCGCACCAGTTTTCACTCTTTTTTCACTCTCCTTACAAGTCGTGCAATCTACCACCCACTTTGAAATCATGTCGTCCATGCCAAGCCACCAAAAGTATTCCCTGACCCTCTTCTTAGTCATGGTTTGGCCTAGATGACCCTCATGTGCCAGCACAAAAATCCTTTTCCTTAAACCCTCTGTTGGAATAAATTTATCATTCTTCAAAACTAAATTCATAGCTACAACAGACAACTCATCCACCAGTTTTAAATAAGGTCTCAAAGATGGAACAACAGTACTGCCTCTCCTTTTCCCTTCCACACACAATCATCCGTTCAACACCATTGAGAACTGAATTCTTTTTCATGGAAGTTCTCCATTCTTTCACCGAGAAGGTACCTTCTCCTCATTCTTCAATGTCACTCAAACAAGCTACTGCTCTTTCCTGTTCTTTGAGCAAATCATCTATCTTGTCTACACTCACTGAGTCCAAGGGTAGTCTAGAGAGACAGTCTGCCTGTGCATTCTGCCAACCAGGAATATGCCTCATACTAAACTGATATTCTTGGAGCCTGGCAGCTACCCTCACTAGCCTAGCAGGACCTTTACCTGCTCTCCCAGGACTCAACACTTTAAGTAACAATTTATGATCAGGATGTAAAGTAAAATCTATGCTCCAAAGAAAGGTTCTGAAACACTCCACACACCGCACTGCAGCCAAAGCCTCATGCTCTATTACTGAATAATTACGTTTGCATGCAGACAAAAACTGCAAAGTGAAAGCCACAGTTGTTTCCTTCCCTTTACATACTTGAGAAAGCACTGCTCCCAAACCACAAGTACTGACATCAACAGTGAAAACTGTCTTAAGGCGAGTATCAAAAGGGGACAAAATTACGGCCTCACAGATTTCCTTTCTCACAGCATCAAACGTAATATGTTGTTCCATTCCCCACCTAAAGCTGGACCCCTTCCTCAACAACATCCTTAAGTTTTCGGTCTTTTGAGCAAGATTCTCAACAAACTTGTTGTAATACTCTATGAGCCCAATGAACGAATGTAATTGGTCTTTGTCACTTGGACTGGGTGCATAATGAATAGCATTTAACAAATCTTCCTTAGGTCTGAACCCTTCTCCCGAAACAGTATGACCTAGGTAATCAATTTCTTCCACCAAAAATGTACACTTGCCTCTCCTCAAAGTCAAAACAGCTTCCCTCAATTTGTTGAAAACTGATTTTAGAACAGCATTATGTTCATTTACTGTTTGACCAAATATCAAAATGTCATCTTGAAAATAAGTCACATTCTGCACTCCGATAAATAAATTTGACATAACCCTCTGGAACACACTCACCCCAAAAGACAACCCAAAAGGCATTCTGCTGAACTGGAACGTGCCCTCCATTGTTATAAAAGCAGTGAGCGCACAAGACTTGTCATGCAGTTTGATCTGGTGATATGCACTCCTCATATCCAACTTAGAAAAATACTTCCCCCCTTTGAGCAGAGACAAGAGTTCATTGATGTTTGGAAGAGGAAAGGAGTCTGTGACCACAAACTGATTTAAACTGCACAAATCCACACAAAAACTAAGTTTACCATTTCTTTTTTTGTAATGACAACTGGGGAAACCCACGGTGAGGCTTCAACCAGTTCAATTATGCCTTGAACCATCATGTCTTGTAACATTTTTTTGACTTCTTCTTTCACCACTGCCGGTACTCTCCTCACTTTGTGTTTCATTGCAACTGCACCGTTTTGCAGTATAATTTTATGGACATACCCTTTTAATTCCCCCAACTTCTCATCAAAGACATCCTTAGCATCCTCAAGAATTTCTTCCTGACTCTCATCCTCTATCATCAAAATGTTGTCATCAGAATGTGGATCAATGATAATATGTAAATCATATTGATGCTCCCACCCCAAAATCGGTGGTCCATACTCAGCCACATAGATTTTCCCTTCAACACATCGATGACCAAACTTTATAAAAGACACAAAATAACCTAAAACATCGATCTCTAATCGTTGATACCCTCTAAGATTAATGTCTTTAGGTAGCAAAGGAATGTCATGCCAAAACTCCATCCACAATGATTTTGGAATAATAGTATACAATCAACCAGAGTCCACCATTAATTCCACTTCCTTGTCAGCAATGGTAAGAATTCCCTTCAGTCTGGCCTCTCCCCCATTTCCCGTCATGAAAGACTGAACTACCAGGATGCAATCACTGACACAGCTTTCTTCTGCATGATCCGCTACAGCAACTCTTGATTTGGAACTGTCCTTGCACATATGAGCAAAATGCCCCTTGCGACCACACTTCCTGCAATCTTTGTTAACAGCAAAACACCACTTAGCATCACTGGTGTGAGCTGAGCTCCCATACCTTGTGCAGAATTTAGGTTTTGACAAGATTTGATCTTTACTCCCTTGTTTATTGTTTGTTGAACTGCTGTGTTTGGAAAGGTTATATTTGAGGGAATCACAATAACAAACATTACAATGAGGTCTACACCACACTGTAAATATAACAGAAGTCTCACAGAATCCAAATGGAGCGGCAGACATACTCTCCACTGTCTTTTGACAGGAAAATGAGAATCCTTGCAGCAGGCAGCAGAAAGGTTGTCTTATACACTCTTGTCATAGGCAGATTGGTATCTGAGAGTGCCCATTCAGCAGTTTTTAAAAGGTGAACTTAGTTTGGCAAGAGCCACTAAAATATCTGTCTAAAAGACTTACAATGGTTAATTCGAATATTTAAAATGGTGTCACTAAGTTTGTTTCACAATTATTTCTTACTGCAACAGCTGTCTCAGAGCTCTTTCTTCCATAGCCTACAAAGACTAAATTGCCTCCTCCCACTCCTCTCAAACCCTCTCCCCTTTCGAACGTCTAACCAAGGCCAGCTAACTCGGGCTTCCCGAGGACTGGTGAAAATCTCTCTCAATGATCAAAGAAAATCTCCCTCACCCAGATCCCTGTGTACCTCATGCTGGGAAGGTTACCTTTTGACTGGTAGGTCGCTTCTACACAAACAGATCATGTGCTATTGTCCCTAGTGAGAAGGAGCTGTAACTAGAGTGTGGAAAAAGTATTTTACACAACACATTCTATTACAGTTATTTGAAGCCAGGTAGTGGCCTTTCTCCTATCTAACTTCAGCTTATGAACACAGAATGTGCGACTTATGAGTGCAAATTCAAGTTAGGAAGTCTGAAAACATGAATTTACACTTGTATCTTGATTGACTCTCAAGTACAATTACAACACTTCGGTGTAATTTTATGTGGTGCAAATCTGCTTCCATGGGTGCGAAGCAGGCGTTTCTTGATGGGGCTGCAATGTAAAGTGAGTGAACACCAAAAAAGTTGGGGTTTGGGTATTCACAAACGTTATCATTTGCCATTTCCATCCTGCATGCCAGTGAGGATGTGCCCTTGTCGAGGACAAGAGTAAAATCCCATCTACTGTTTGGTATGAATATGGAGACACCACCCTTACAATTGGTAGGAGAGTAGGAGAATAGCTTTATCTGGGAGGAAAAATATATACCCCTTGGAGAGAAATAAAAAGGAGCTTCCCAGAAATACTTAATGTGAAAATTAAAAATGCTAATGGAGTGTGAGAAAGAGAAAGAGAAAGAGAAAGAAAAAAGTAAGTAAAATTGCAAACACGAAAAAGTTTTCAAAAAGAAAGAAAACAGGTTTGAAAGGAAGAAAGAAAACATAAAGGGAGAACAGAAAGAAAGAAAAGTGGAAAGGAGGAGAAAAAGAAAGAAGTGAGGAAAGAATAAAGAAGCAACAGACCAAGGATAGAAAGAGGCCAAAGAAGAAGAAATGAACAGAGAAATAAAAACGGAAATTGGAGGGAGGGAAAGAAAGAAGGGAACCAGGAAAATAATGAAATAAGATAAGAAGTAAATCTGGGAAGAAGGAACGAGATACAAAAGAAGGAAGGAAAAAGTAGAATGGAAGAACGAAGAAAGGAAGAAAGAAAACAAAGATTTAAATATAGGAAGGAATAATGAAAGCAAGAGGAGGAGGGAAGACAGAAAGACAGTATGGGAGGAAAAAGAATGAACGACAAAAGAGAAGGAAAGAAAGAGAGAAAGAAAATGAAACAATATAAAAGGCAGAAATATAGCAAGAAGGGGAAATAGCATTGGAGAAAGAAAGATAGAAGGAATCAAATAATGGAGAAAAAGGAAAGAAAGAGGAAAGAATGGTGGAAGAACGGAAAGAATGAATGACAGACATGAAAAAAGAGAAAACGAACGAAGAGTAAAAGGAAAGAAGAAGGCAAAGATTGAGAGGAAAAAATAAAGCAAAATAAAGCTGTTCTGTCTGGACGAATTCTTTAGAAATGTGTTGTAATACGTAATTATGCACAATTTATTTCCTCATTGAAACAATGTGCCGTCATAGAAATTGTTGGGATCGCTCACTGGTTGATAGTGGGGGAATTTCATATTTTTCGCTGATCTCTAGGACACAGGGGTCATACATCCGTCACCTTCTGTCTCTTCGGTGCACCTCAGTCAGCCTGCTTGCTGCATGTTCCCCAGCTTTGTGTATTTTTTGTCTACTCTGTGGTAGGCTATTGATTGCGGGAACAAGGCGCCGCCAGACTTACTATCGTGTCAATCAATTCTGCCTCCGTAAACCAAGCATTTAATGTTGATCACTTATGTTATTATGACACATATTACCTCTACTTCTCTTACACGCTCACCGACATACCATCAGCAAGACATAGCGCCAAGGACGTGCCATCATCAATTTTACAAGCGAGAAATCATCCTATATTCTGCAGGTGTTCGACAGATTAATTAACATTTCTATTTCAGGATGTGATCTAGCGCGCACTGCGTTCTCATATCTCTAGTTAGCATCCGGTGGACATATATTGTTCTTCCTTTGCTCGTCACTCCAGTAACCATAGAATGTTATCGTTTTAACCATATGGGGCGAATCGCTAGTAAATCCAGGAGAACAGATGCTCTATTGTGGGCTCTCAAACAAGAGCGCTATGATTGACTATCTTGTTTACTATAGAGCTCGTCCAGCGAATACACATGCCTTCCAGGCCCTATGGATTATCATGGATGTCTAACATTTCAGGGCTAAATTGCGAATAAAGCAATTAACGCATAATTAGTCAAAATTATTTGCAACTCCCGTAATAACGACATATAAATAGAGTACGGTGGAGGTTAAATTTGGGTGCCTCTTATTTTAAAAACATACTTCGGATTAACATGCAAATTAATGACAGATAAGAAATATTGCATAATGTGCACAATATTTAGAAATCACGGACATTTAATTTAAGCATTGTATATTTTCTGAATTTTTAAATGCAGAAGTGTATAATTTGTTTAATATACACTAAAGCAAACGTTAAAAACTCAACCCAGACGTAAATTATCATCTGTGCATTTCGAAAAGAGACATCACAATAATGTAGCCTCGTTGATTATTGAGTTTTGAATACCAAAGCTCCTCATTGACCAGTCACGGGTTGATAGACTAGGGATGGCCCAAAGTTCCGTCGTATCAGCTAGAAAATGTTCTTTTCTTCTGAAGTGAGGTTTCACAAACAGCCTCCCGAATATCTCTTTTGCATTCTAAAAGGGTATCAGCTTACTTGCTAGAGAAGGTTTATAAGACTGAGACCTTTTGAAACTGTGATGAATCCACACGCCTAGTTTGCTCGACTCCACGTCTTGTTTTCATTCGTAGCCCTACCTATCTACCTAACCTGATTTTACTGAGATTGAAAAACAATGCAATCTGGCCAGGTTTTTTGCACGTAAACTCCAGGACATTTATTCCAAGTTTCTTGACTAAGTACAGAATGTCCTAGCTCCTGCAAATTGGACACGACATAGATGGGGATCCATCATTACCTAGCTTTGAACCTATGTGCCTTGAAAATGTAATGGGTTTAGCTATATCTGTGAAATGGTGTTCTCCCCTAGATCACCCCCCCGTTAACATAATTTCATAAACTGGCACAGATACTCCATCAAATCCTGACAGATTCACTTAGGGCCGTATTTATACTCTGGTTGCGCCGAATTTGCGTCGTTTTTTTCGACGCAAATTCGACGCTAAACTAACGCCAACTAACGCCATATTTATACTATGGCGTTAGACGCTTCGGGCGCCAAAGTGCCCGGAGTGTGCGTCATTTTTTAGCGTGAACACCTTCCTTGCGTTAATGATATGCAAGGGAGGCGTTCCCGTCTTAAAAAATGACTCCCAGGCCTTTACGTGGTATTTATACTCCCGGGCAAAAATGACGCCCGGGAGTGGGCGTGGCCAAAAACGGCGCATTTGCGCCGCTTTTTAACGCCTGGGTCAGGCATGGCGTTAAGGGACAAGTGGGCTCAAAATGAGCCCAGAGTGCCCTCCCCTGCCCCCAGGGACCCCCCCTGCCACCCTTGCCCACCCCAGGAGGACACCCAAGGACGGAGGGACCCATTCCATGGACATTAAGGTAAGTTCAGGTAAGTATTTTTTTTTTTTTTTTGTGGCATAGGGGGGCCTGATTTGTGCCCCCCTACATGCCACTATGCCCAATGACCATGCCCAGGGGACAGAAGTCCCCTGGGCATGGCCATTGGGCAAGGGGGCATGACTCCTATCTTTACAATGATAGGAGTCATGTTGATGGGGGATGGGCGTCGTTAAAAAATGGCGCAAGTCGGGTTAAGACGATTTTTTCGACGCAACCTGACTTGCCCCATTTTAAGACGCCCATACGCCATTTTCCCCCTACGCCGGCGCTGTCTGGTGTACGTGGTTTTTTTCCACGCACACCAGGCAGCGCCGGTCTGGTAGCGCCGGCTAACGCCATTCAATAAATACTGCGCCCGCATGGCGCTTCAGAATGGCGTTAGACGGCGCTAAATTTTTTGACGCTAAACTGCGTTAGCGCAGTTTTGCGTCAAAAAGTATAAATATGGCCCTTAATCTCTCACTGTTCTCCACTTGCGTCAGCACTGCTTGTTATAGCTGAAGAGCTGAGAGAGTCTTTAGATCAAGGAGACACTTTGGCTATTATCCGATTGGATCTGAATACAGCATTTGATACAGTGCCCCACAACCTGCTCGTTCAGCAATTATTTAAATGCAACATTTGAAAGACAGCACTAAAATGGTTTGCTTCCTTTCTTAGTGATTGATGCTTCTAGGTGGTGAAGAAGCTATTCTTTCTCTCCACTATCCACTTTGAGTGGGGTTCTCCTTGAGTACCAAACTGTTTAATGTGTAAGTTAAACAAGTAGCCGCCATTGTGATTTTCCTTGAACTATCAGTGATGGTATATACAGATGACTCACAGCTGGTTATCTACCTTTCTTGCAATGAAGGAAAAATGCATATCGACTAAAGAATGGCTTAACAGCAATAGCCAACTGGATGAGTATTGTTTAAACTAAATGGAGACAAGAGAGAGGTGATGATTGTGTGGTATCAGTTCTGTCTGTTGACTCCTGATTTGTGACCTGAGATGCTGGGTCTGCTACTAGCTCCCAAACCTATAGTAAAAAGAAATGGGTAAAGTCTGACAATGGAGTGCTAAGTAAAAAAAGTATCTACCTATTGCCTTGGCCTACTTAGGAATCTTACTAAAAATATTGGTGTGTTACTAACCTTTAATCAGAAAACATTGGTTCAGGCTGTTGTAACACCTTGTCTAGACTATGATAATGTTCTTTGTCTTGGAATTTTGCAAAAACTAAAAAAAAGAAGGGTACCGATTTTTCAGAATGCAGCACGTTTATTACAAAAAATTCCAAGACATGCATCAATTTCCCACCATCTGACTCAATTTCATTTGTTGACGATTGAAAAGAGAATAAAATGTAACCCTTTTGCTGCTTGCTCCTCCACTCCATAACTTTTTGTGCACCTAAGCTATCCATGCCAAATTTGCATCCTTTTTTCCCAACATTCTAGGGATTTTAACCCCTTCGCTGCCAGGCCTTTTCCCCCTCCTGTGCAGAGCCTTTTTTTGGCTATTTGGGGAAGTTCGCGCTTAGGCCCTCCTAACTTTTTGTTCACATAAGCTACCCACGTCAAATTTGCGTCCTTTTTTTCCCAACATCCTAGGGATTCTAGAGGTACCCAGACTTGGTGGGTTCCCCAGAAGGAGGCCAATTAATTAGCCAAAATACAGTGAAAATTTCGTTTTTTTCAACAAAATGGGAAAAAGGGGCTGCAAAAGAAGGCTTGTGGTTTTTTCCCTGAAAATGGCATCAACAAAGAGTTTGCGGTGCTACAATCACCAGTTTCCCAGCTTTCAGGAACAGGCAGACTTGAATCAGAAAACCCAATTTTTCAACACAATTTTGGCATTTTACTGGGACATACCCCATTTTTATGATTTTTTGTGCTTTCAGCCTCCTTCCAGTCAGTGACAGAAATGGGCATGAAACCAATGCTAGATCCCAGAAACCGCAACATTTCTGAAAAGTAGACAAAATTCTGAATTCAGCAAGGGGTAATTTGTGTAGATCCTACAAGGGTTTCCTACAGAATATAACAACTGAAAAAAAAAATATTGAAATTGAGGTGAAAAAATATGCAATTTTTCTCTACGTTTTACTCTGTAACTTTTTCCTGCAATGTCAGATTTTTGAAAGCAATATACCGTTACGTCTGCTGGACTCTTCTGGTTGCGGGGGTATATAGGGCTTGTAGGTTCATCAAGAACTCTAGGTACCGAGAGCCAATAAATGACCTGCACCCTGCAGTGGGTTTTCATTCTATACCGGGTATACAGCAATTCATTTGCTGAAATATAAAGAGTAAAAAATAGCCATCAAGAAAACCTTTGTATTTCCAAAATGGGCACAAGATAAGGTGTTGAGGAGCAGTGGTTATTTGCACATCTCTGAATTCCGGGGTGCCCATACTAGCATGTGAATTACAGGGCATTTCTCAAATAGACGTCTTTTTTACACACTCTCTTATATTTGGAAGGAAAAAATGTAGAGAAAGACAAGGGGCAATAACACTTGTTTTGCTATTCTATGTTCCCCCAAGTCTCCCGATAAAAATGATACCTCACTTGTGTGGGTAGGCCTAGCGCCCGTGACAGGAAATGCCCCAAAACACAACGTGGACAGATCCCATTTTTTGACAGAAAACAGAGGTGTTTTTTGCAAAGTGCCTACCTGTAGATTTTGGCCTCTAGCTCAGCCGGCACCTAGGGAAACCAACCAAACCTGTACATTTTTTAAAACTAGAGACCTAGGGGAATCCAAGATGGAGTGACTTGTGGGGCTCTGACCCGGTTCTGTTACCCAGAATCCTTTGCTAACCTCAAAATTTGGCTAAAAAAACACATTTTCCTCACATTTCGGTGACAGAAAGTTCTGGAATCTGAGAGGAGCCACAAATTTCCTTCCACCCAGCATTCCCCCAAGTCTCCCGATAAAAATGGTACCTCACTTGTGCGGGTAGGCCTAGCGCCCACCACAGGAAATGGCCCAAAACACAACGTGGACACATCCCATTTTTTTTTAACAGAAAACAGAGGTGTTTTTTGCAAAGTGTCTACCTGTAGATTTTGGCCTCTAGCTCAGCCGGCACCTAGGGAAACCTACCAAACCTGTGCATTTTTGAAAACTAGAGACCCAGGGGTATCCAAGATGGGGTGACTTGTGGGGCTCTGACCAGGTTCTGTTACCCAGAATCCTTTGCAAACCTCAAAATCTGTCTAAAAAAACAAATTTTCCTCACATTTCGGAGACAGAAAGTTCTGGAATCTGAGAGGAGCCACAAATTTCCTTCCACCCAGCATTCCCCCAAGTCTCCTGATATAAATGGTACCTCACTTGTGTGGGTAGGCCTAGCGCCCACAAAAGGAAATGGCCCAAAACACAACGTGGACACATCCCATTTTTTCACAGAAAACAGTGCCTACCTGTGGGTTTTGGCCTCTAGCTCAGAGGCACCTGGGGAAACCTAGCAAACCAGCACATTTCTGAAAACTAGATACCTAGGGGAATCCAAGATGGGGTGACTTGTGGGGCTCTGACCAGGTTCTGTTACCCAGCGTTCCCCCAAGTCTCCCAATAAAAATGGTACCTCACTTGTGTGGGTAGGCCTAGCGCCCACGAAAGGAAAGGGCCCAAAACACAACGTTCACAGAAAACAGAGGTGTTTTTTGCAAAGTGCCTACCTGTGGATTTTGGCCTCTAGCTCAGCCAGCCCCAGGGGGGTCAGAAATGGCCTAAAATAAATTTGCCCCCCACCCACCCCTGGGGAGCGACCCTTGCCTACGGGGTCGCTCCCCTTGCGTGACGGCGCAAAAAAAAAAAGATCCCCAGTGCCTAGTGGTTTCTGCCCCCTTTGGGGCAGATTCACCTAAAATCGGCCGATTTGCCCCCAAGGGGGGCAGAAACGGTCTAAATACAATTTGCCCCTCCAGGGGAGCGACCCCTGCCTAAGGGGTTGCTTCCCATCTCTAAAAAAAAAAAAAAATTAAAAAAAAACACAAACAAAAAATTAGCCCTGGTGCCTAGAGGTTTCTGCCGCCCCGGGGGCAGATCACCTAATAACAATAGGCCGATCTGTCCCCGAGGGGTCATAAATGGCCTACAATAAATTTGCCCCCCTCACCCCCCCCCGGGGTGAGACCATTGCCTACGGGGTCGCTCCCCTTGCGTGACGGCGCAAAAAAAAGATCCCTGGTGCCTAGTGGTTTCTGCCCCCCTTGGGGGCAGATTGACCTAAAATCTGCCAATCTGCCCCCAAAGTGGGCAGAAATGGCCTAAGTACAATATGCCCCTCCAGGGGAGCGACCCTTGCCTAAGGGGTCGCTCCCCATCTCTAAAAAAACAAACAAAATTAAACAAACAAAATTTGACCTGGCGCCTAGAGGTTTCTGCCCCCCCTGGGGGCAGATCAGCCTAATAACAATAACAATAGGCCGATCTGCCCACGGGGGGCAGAAATGGCCTAAAATAAATTTGGCCCCCCACGCCCCCTGGGGAGCGACCCTTGCCTACAAGGTCGCTCCCCTTGCGTGACAGCGCAAAAAAATGATCCCTGGTGCCTAGTGGTTTCTGCCCCCCTTGGGGGCAGATTGACCTAAAATCGGCCGATCTGCCCCCAAAGCGGGCAGAAATGGCCTAAATACAATTTGCCCCTCCAGGGGAGCAACCCTTGCCTAAGGGGACGCTCCCCATCTGTAAAACAACAAAAAATCCCCAGTGCCTAGTGGTTTCTGCCCACCTTGGGGGCAGATCGGCCTAATTAAAATAGGCTGATCTGCCCCTGTGGGGGGCAGAAATGGCCTAAATATAATTTGCCCCTAGGGGAGCGACCCACCTCAAAAACAAAAAAACAAAACAAAAAAAACAAAAATCAAAAAAATTATCCCTGGTGCCTAGAGGTTTTTGCCCCCCCTGGGGGCAGATTGCCCTAATAATAGGCCTTAAAGGCCTTAAAAAAAAATGCCCCTCCTTGGGAGCGACCCTTGCCGAAGGGGTCGCTCCCTTATGCCAATTTCCTTTTTTCAAAAGACATCCCTGGTGTCTAGTGGGCGTTTTGACAGCCGGATTGCTTTCAATCCGGCTGCCAAAACGCAGAGAGAGACTTCAAAGGGAAGGAAATGCATTTCCTTCCCTTTGAAGCCTCTCTCGGCCTCCCCCACGTGATCGGAAGAGAAATGCAAAGCATTTCTCTTCCGATCGCGCTGGAAGCCGAGCTTCCAGCGCGATGGGGGAGGCTCTGTGATTGTCAGCTCGCGTTCGCGAGCTGACTTCACAAGTGGGGTGGGGTCGGGGGTGGAAGGGGAAGGGCTTCCCCTTCCATCCCTGACTTGGGGGACGGGGGGAACCCCACAGAGGGAGCGCTAGCGCTCCCTCTGGGCTGGGTGCCCAGGACGTAATGGTTACGTCCTGGGCACAGCAGCACTTTGCCGCATCACGTAACCATTACGTCCGCGGCACAGAACCGGTTAAAGGTGCCCAGGGTTTGTGGATTCCACTGGAAGGGACTGAGAAAAGGGGCAAAATCTAGTAAATTTTGAGCTTTTTGAGAAAAATAGGGGAAAGTGCACCAGATACAAGTGTCAGTTTTTTTCAATAAAAATGGCATCCACAAACGGCTTTCTGTACTAAAGTCACCATCTTCCCAGATTTAAGGAACATACAGAGCTGAATCAAAAAACAAATATTTACCCTATTGTTTGTGCTCTCAAACTACTTCCAGTTTGTGATAGAAACCTGTAGGAAACCCATGGGTGATCCAGAAAAACTTTACATTTCTGGAAAGTAGATAACATTCTAAATTCAGCAAGGTTTCATATTTGTAGACCTCTCAAGGTTTTCCTGAGGAAAATAACTGTTGAAATAAAGAAATATTGAAAATGAGTAGGAAAAAATGGGCATTTGTGACAACATTTTCATCTGTATCTTTTTGTCACAATGACAGATTGACAAAAGCAATGTACCATTACGTCCAATAGACCCTTCTGGTTGTGGGGATATATAGGGTTTGTAGGTTCTCCAAGATCCCAAGGTACCCAGAGCCAAGAACTGATCTGCACCTTACAACGGTTTTGTAACCGTGTACCAAGTATAGACCATAGTACTAATTGAGTATCAAGTATAGACCAATTCTTACAGCAAATTAGGCAGAGTATAAAATGGGTATAAAGAAACTTATGTATTTCTGAAATGGGTACAAGACATAGCGTTTAGAAGCAGTAGTTATTTCTACATCTCTGAATCTGAGGGTACTAGCATATGATTTTGAGGGTATTTTTCAAAATGTCATCTTTCTATACACTGGCATATAATTGAAAGGCAAAATGCAGCAAAATTCAATTGGTAATAACAAATGTTCTACAGCTCTGCGCTCCCACAAGCCTCACGATAAAAATTGTACCTCACTTTGTGTAGGTAGGCCTAGTGCCTGTGATAGGAAACGGCACAAAACGCAACATGTATGCAGTGCATTTTTTCACTGCAAACTGACCCTCTTTTTTCTGAAGTGAGTAGCTCTAAATTTCGGACCCTACCTCAGCTGGCACCTAAGGAAACCTATCTAACCTGTACATTTCTGAAAACTAGACACCTAGGGATATCCAAGGTGAACTGACTTGTGTGGTTCTCAAAACATTTTTTTACCCAGAATCCCTTGCAAACTTCAAACTGTGACGAAAAAATGCATTTTCCTCAAATTTCTTTGATGGAAGTTCTGGAAACTGCAGGGAGTCACAAACTTTCTTTCACCGGGCATACTTCCAAGTCTCTCGATAAAAATGGTACCTCATTTGTGTGGGTAGACCTAGTGCCCCTGACAGGAAACGGCCTAAAACACAACATATATGGAACACATTTGTTCACCAAAAACTGACCCTCTTTTTCCAATGTGGGTAGCTCTAGATTTTGTACCTTAGCTCAGCTGGCACCTTGGGAAATCTAGAAAACCTGTACATTTTAAAAAACTAGACACCTAGGTGTATCCAGGGTGGGCTGACTGGCTGGCTCTCACCACGTCTATTCACCTAGAATCCCTTGCAAACCTCAAACTTTGACCAAAAAAAATCACATTTTGTGGATTCCTGCAGATTCTGCAAGTTTCCGTCACAGAAATGTAGGGAAAATTAGTAACTTCTGGTAAAGTTAGAGGTTTGCAGGGCATTGTGAGTAAGACAATGGTGTGGGTGAATTTGAAGTACACCGCCCTGGACTCCACCAGATGTCTACTTCTCAGAAGTGGCTGGGTCTGGTAGGTTTTTCTAGGTAGCAGTCTTCCCAAGCCCAAAAAGTGCAGCCAGTCACCATTGCAAGTGGGACGATCTTGGGAGCTAGCCAATACCCAAAAGAGTCGAATTTCCTTTTGCTTGCCATTGTGATGAGTTGCTTTAGTCAGTGGAGGGAAAGGAGGCAGAAAGACTGTGCCCATTTTGCGGGGTAGGAACTTTGTCATGCCCATTTTTGCAGCCCCCACCCTATTGGTCTCTGGTGCCTAGTAGGCTTTCTGCCTACTATTAGTCTCTGGCCACAGCCCCTTTCTGCCCCCCTTAGGGGGACAGAAAGAATATGAACACTTTTTAGGGTGGGGACATTGCCATGCTGATACTGCACAGCCCCCACCCCTAAACTAATGAAACAATAGCCTCTGGTGCCTTGTAGGCTTTCTGTCCCCCAGAGGGCGTATCAGGGACAGGGAAGGGGGTGGGGGCATTGTCATGCCCATTGTAGCCAGACCCAACCTCTATATTAATAAAAAAAATACTTCCTGGTGCCTAGTGATCTTTTTGCCCCCTAGGGTGACAGATGAGGGGTATTGTCCCCATCTGCCTCTCAAGGAAGAATAGAAAGACTGTGCCCAATTGTTTGGGGGGGGGGGTTGGGGCATTGACAGGCAGCCGCCACCGCTACACTAATTGAATAAAATATTCCCTGGTGTGCTCATAGACTTTCTCCTCCCCCCCAGGGGGACAGAAAGACTTAATTGCACCTAAAAAATACAGGGGGAGCAAAAGCCCTTGCCCAAGGGGCCACTCCCCCTCCCTTGTGTCTAGTCAAGTGGATTCCTGCTTGGGAATCACCCTCCTTGGGCAATCACAAATCAGGAATCCTCTTGTGAAAGGTGCCATTGGAACGGGAAGATTCTCCCCTTTCCAACAATACCTTTCCCATCTGGATCGGGGCTCTGGTACCCAGAACCCTGCACCAACTCTCCAGTGCAGGCAACCATTTCCTCACTCTCTCAAAACCTTTTCACCTAGGAAACTCAGCTGAGAAGTGCCAAAAAGGGGAAAATTTCACTGGCATGACTTTGAACCCATTGATATCTTTATTCTTAAGGGTAAGCAGGAGACCTGCATCACAAATCTAAGTCTGGGGCCCCACTCTCCAAGTGCCTCAGGCAGGTATTCTTCAGTGCAGTAGGGAGGGCCATCCTCTCTCCTTTTCACATACTAAGAGATTTCTCACTGTAACGGGTCAAACAGAACAAGTTAAAGCAGAAAATAGTTAATAGTGTTGAGATCTAGGCAGCCCTACTACAATTCTCAGGCTTTCCAGTGAACTCCCAAATCCATGAAATACCCCTGTGATTTTGATAAAACATGGGGAGGTGTGACAAACTCAGGGAAGTGAGAAAAAGGGTCAAATAAAGCTAAACAGAATATAGAATGAAACAGACTATTACATGGGAGGAAAGGAGACAAAACCTGTATGAGATAGTCACTTTAGCAATGCAGTGAGAGTTGATCTAATGATTTCTTAAATCTTCAGCACTCCAGACCATACCTGATGCATGCAATGTAAATTCTCAAAGGTGAACTTTGACTTCTGGAAAATTGTTCCTTGTATAATCCATATTTGTGCAAGCCTTTTGAACAGGGCTTATGCATCAAAGCCCATTTCTAGTCACACTTTCTTGTGCAAGATTTGACCTTTTGTGATAGTCATCTTCAACTCTCACATACAGGATTCCAGGATTTACACAGTTTCACTGACGGAACATATGCATGTGCTTTGTTCCATGTGCTTCTAGTACTGAAACTGGGTGACATATACTGCATATTCTCATAACACAGCCAGCATCCATGCGCATAAGAGCAGGACCTTCACTCTGTCTCACCCTATGCACACATCTTGTGGTCTCTAAGTGCTTGATTTCCTAATTGTTAGGAATTGGGTATCTAGTTGGCAGAGGTATGCACCCTGTCCAAGTAGGACCACAATCCTAGTCAGGGTAAGTCACACCACAACCTAAGTTATCCTGTGCTCCCCCTCCGTTAGCTAGGAACAGAGCGGCAGGCTTAACTTAGAAGGCATTGTGCAAAGTATTTGTGCAATAGCTCATAGGATAACACAGTGAAAACACCACAAAAAGTACTCCATACCATTTTAAGAAAATCGCTAATACGTATCTGAATAAAATGAGACTAAAAAGACAAGAATCCAATATGCACAAGTCAAGATACCACTTTTTAGAGGTTTAAGTAAGTCCTAATCCATAGGAATCAATGGATGTATCGCTTTAGCACAGAGTATCTGGGATGCGTAAAACAGAACAATGCAGAGGGCCACAGAGGAGGTGATGCATCGGAAAGTAGAGATATGTCTATTTTCCCAGCACAGTGGAGGTGATGCCTCAATTCTTTCTTTGCATGCAAGATGATGCATCGATTTCCAGGAGCACAGCCTTAGTTCTTTACTGCGGTGTGGGGCTAATTTGACATCCAGGATAGTGTGTGGAAAATCCAAATTGTGCTGTGATGATGAAACATGTGCTGTGCCGATTCGGTAGGCGCTGCATCGATTCCTCAGCTGCAGGACAGGCGTTGCATCAATGTTGCAGGCGTTGCATGTTTTTTTTGGTGTGGTGGATTTTCTCTCGCAGGTGAAGTCTTTGACAGCCATGAGACTTCTTAACAGGAGGCAGGCTCAGTCCAAACCCTTGGAGATCTCTTGTGGGGGAAGGCAAAGACTTTCCAGCAGAGTAAGGGAGCAGCAGACAGCAGGGCAACAAGCAGGAGAGCAGTCCTTCAGGAAAAGCACTCCAGATGAGTTCTTTGGGCAGCAAGGCAGTCCTTCTGACAGAGTCCACTTGTAAGACCAGAAGTGTCTGCTTTTAGGGGGTAACAAACCCAGTATATATACCCAAAGGTGCCTTTGAAGTGGAGGAGACTTCAAAGAGTGGTTTTTATGTGCACCAATTCCCCTCTCAGCTCAGTTTGGTCTGCTAGGAGATGGGTGGGGGGTTATCAGTCCATTTTTGTGAGGTCAAGCCACTAGCCTTTGACGTGTAAGTGAGAGCCCCTCCACCCTTCCTGCCCCAGAAGAACCATTAGTATGCAGATGCAGCTGAGTGTCCTGGGCTTATGGCTCTGTGCGTGGAATGCACAAGGGGAGCTGTCAACCAGCACAGACCAGACGTGGATTGGACACAGGTGGTAGGGCATAGAGAATAGAGCAGAGAAATTCCTACTTTCTGAAGGTGGCATTTCTAAAATATTGATGTTCAATCCATCTTCACCAGTAAACAGGATTTCTCACTACCATTTCAACCATACCAAACATGACAATGACACTCTTTTCAGATCAGAAATGACCACTCAAAAGTATATAAGGGAATTTCCAATGCTGGCCTGTGAGAGGAGCAGGCTTCACAATATTGAGAAATGACTTTGGGAGTTTTTCACTACCAGGTTATGTAAAACTTACAAGTAAAAGTCCTACCTTTTACTTACATAGCACCCTGCCCTATGGGGTACGAAGGGCCTACCTTAGGAGTAACCTATATGTAATATAAGGGGAGTTTAAGGCTTGGCAAGTGTAGGAGGCTGGCGTGGCTTATAGTTTGTACCTGATGGTACTTACACCTTGTGCCAGGTCCAGTTATCCCTTATTAGTAGATTAGTAGTGTTCTAGCAGCTTAGGCTGATAGAGGCAGCTATAACAGAGCAGCTTAGGCTGAACTAGGAGACATGCAAAGCTCCTACTTTACCACTTACATCATATAGCACTATATCATAAGAATCACAATACTCAGTTACTAAAAATAAAGGCACTTTATTTTAGTGACAATGTGTCAGAAATATCTCAGAGGATATACTCCCTTAGGAGCTAAGTAAAATACACAAAATATACACACAAACCAAAATCAGGTAAGTAAACAGTTAGAAAAGTAGTGCAAACATTATAGAATACAATACGATGCAATAGGCCTTGGGGCAACACAAACCATATACTAAGAAAGTGGTATGCGAACCACTTAGGGACCCCAGGCCTAGTGTAGTGTGTAGAGGGTCACTGGGAGTGTAAGAAAACACTAAGGGTGTCCACGATACCCCACCCCAAGACCCTAAAAAGTAGGAGTAAAGTTACCCTACTTCCCCAGAAACACACTGAAGTCATAATAGGAGATTCTGCAAAGCACTGAAGACGGATTCCTGAACCTGAGGACATGCAAAGGAAGGGGACCAAGTCCATGAGTCACGAAAGTGTTCAGGGGTGGCAAGAGCCCACTAGACCACGGCTGATGGTGCAAAATGGCTGCCTCTGGGTGGAAGAAGGTGAAGATTCTGCAACAACGGAAGATGCCAGGAACTTCTCCTTTGCATAGAAGATGTCCCACGGCGTGCTGGAGGATGCAGAGTTGTTTCCACACAGAAAGACCTCAAACAAGCCTTGCTAGATGCAAAGGTCATGGTTAAAAAAAAATTGTTGCTGCCCAGGGCCAGGAAGGACCAGGAGGCCGCCCCTTGGAGGAGGAGACAGAGGGGGTACTCAGCAACACAGAGAGCTCATGCAGAAGCAGGCAGCACCTGCAGAAGTACTTGAACATGGGTTCAAGAAAACTGAGCACAGTGGTCATCTCAACACTACATCGGATGGTCCCACGAAGCCGGTGGTCAACTCAGTGAGTTGAGCAATGCAGGACTGAGTGCTGGGGACCTGGGCTGTGCTGTGCACAAAGGATTTCTTGCAAAAGTGCACAGAAGCCCTAGCAGCTGCAGTTCACGCAGTACACAGGATTACTGTCTGGCATGGGGAGGCAAAGACTTACCTCCACTAAATTTGGACAGATGGACCACTGTACTGTCGGGGTCACTTGGATCCAGCTCCTGTGTTATTAAAATCATCATTTTCAAAGCTCTATTCAAATACAATTTACTTAGAACAGGTGACTTGACATGCCTCATACCCACTTGTCTTTCATGGATCATCAAGTGTGTCAACTCACAAGCTGATTGTGGGTTTGGGAGCCAAGGTCTATTACCCTAGCCTACGCCTCCTGCAGGTCATGGCTGCACTCAGTTTCCTGGCCTCCCTTCTAAGTGGGCAAAAGTGCTATTTTCTATTCAGCCGTAGATGTCCAAATTGGCGGGTCACGCATGTTTCTTTCATCCTATGTTGGGCATTGTGTGGCATGTTCTTTGATGTGCCATCTGGGTTAGCACAAGATGTAAAGTAAGTGTAATTTCAAACACAAATGTATGTGTACCACTAAAATGTGCTTCACACTGGTCCATAAATACAAACATGTAGGAACGCAATGTGCAAAGGACAAAAAGTTGCAGTTCACAGCAAGAGCACAGCAAATCAATTGCATAGTGATTCATGCAACTTATGACTCACCAGCATCCAGCAATTCTTGAACTGGAAAGCCTGGCAATATCTGTAAAAATCCAGAAGAGTGAGCCCTTTCTTCTCCAATTTCCTCCTGAGCTTCTTCCAAGAAAGTCTGATTTCACTTGAGGTCCAAATTAACTGCTGACTCTCTCCTGGACTTTCCTCATGTAGGCTTTGGGAAACAGCAAGGGAATAGTGTTAAAAAGGAAGGTGAGCTTAGGGAGTATCATCATCTAAACAGATTTGATCTTCCATAGATGGTTAATGGAAGGTTTTCCCACATCCTTAGCTGAATATCTATATCTCCACAGACTTTATTCAGGTTTGTGCTTGGTAGGACGTTCAAACTATGGGGGTCATTCTGACTCCCGCCGGACGCGGACACCGCGCGCCCGGCGGGAGCCGCCAAAATACCGTACCGCGGTCGGAAGACCGCAGCGGGTATTTTGAGTTTTCCCCTGGGCTGGCGGGCGGCCGCCCGCCAGCCCAGGGGAAAACGACCTTCCCACCATGAAGCCGGCTCGTAATCGAGCCGGCGGAGTGGGAAGGTGCGACGGGTGCTACTGCACCCGTCGCGTATTTCACTGTCTGCTATGCAGACAGTGAAATACAAGCGGGGCCCTCTTACGGGGGCCCCTGCAGTGCCCATGCCATTGGCATGGGCACTGCAGGGGCCCCCAGGGGCCCCGCGACACCCCCTACCGCCATCCTGTTCCTGGCGGGCGAACCTCCAGGAACAGGATGGCGGTAGGGGGTGTCAGAATCCCCAAGGCGGCGCAGCATGCTGCGCCGCCTTGGAGGATTCTGACGGGCAGCGGAAAACCGGCGGGAGACCGCCGGTTTTCCTGCACTGACCGCGGCCAAAGCGCCGCGGTCATTATGCCCTAAGGGGCACCGCCAGGCTGTTGGCGGTGCTCCCGTGGTCATTCGCCCTGGCGGTTTTTACTGCCAGGGTTAGAATGACCACCTATGTGTCACCAGGATGCCCAGGTATCTTATCATGTCCTTTTTTCTCTGGGTCCCTTTACTTCTTCTGTGTTTGCCCAGGACATAATCTCTGTCTTAGATCTGTTTATTAAGTAGCCCTAAATCTCCCCAAAACCTTTGACATGAGCTTCTAATTTGGGAATTGAATATTCAGGATTAGCTGTGCACAAAATAATACCATCTGCATAAAGTAATATCTTCACCTCTAACCCTGGGGGCAACACATGGTAAGATAAAGCAATCTTGATGGATTTACTGGGCAAAGGTCCACTTTAGGGATGCCCACTCCAAGGTGGCCTCCACCAATCTTCCTGAAGTATCAGTTTTATAGTCTAATAGCCTGACCTCAATTTACACTTAATAATTAGCATTACTCTTAACTGGTCTGAGCAAATGACTTCCTGGACACATTTATACCTACTAAAGCAGGCCCTACAATCAGCCCACTCAAGGCGTGTCACATGTAGGATAATGACATAGGACTTAACTTCCTGCAGATACTCAGCTGCTAGCCTTTGTCTATTCCTAGATTTCAGCCAATTTATGTTCAAGATTACAATTTTGGTACTCATTGTATCTCTACTCAATAAAGCTTCCACCTCTGCCTTGAGGGTTTTTGTATTTCCTCCACGTTCTCCCATTCAACTTGTGTCCTCACCGTTGAATCCTCCCTATCTCTACAGGCATTATCTGTGCCTTACTAGGATCTCCTGGGGAAGATTAAACAACTGAAAAGAAAAGGAAAACTGGTGCTGGCACTTAATTAGTATGTAACATCTGGTGTAGTTAAACTAAACTAACCCAAATAACTTATCTTAATTTGCTAATCAGTTCATCTATCTCTTTGCCGCTTCACAGATTATACATTTCATTCCTCCACATCACCTTTAACAGGGCAGGAAACTTAAGTTGTGCCTTAGCTCCCAGTTTCTCAGGCTCGTCAATTCTGTGCCCTAACTCCCATTGTCTTCAGGCAGTGTTTTTCCCCACGTCTGATTTTATTAGATGGGTGATACCCTCATATGTATTTAGGGCACCCTTCAGAGCTCTAGTCACAAGTTAAAAAGTTAACTCGGACTCACTGTGCCTAAATGAGTCATTGTGCAACCTCTGAATATCTTTGTCAAGATTGAGATCTTTACAGGCTTTGAGGAGGCCCTCCTTCAGCATTTTAACTACAAAGTCTTTCAAATTGATGGCATCTACTCTTTCAGGAACTCCTAAAATTCTTCAATTGTTCCTCCTGACATGTAATTCCAGCCTCTCCAGATTTTCCATCAGCTGCCTGTTCGAATTCAATGTGGACTCAATCTGTAACACCTGTTCTGAAAGACCTGAGTTCACCCTTTCCATGTTTTCTTCCAACTGCCTACGTAGTTCTCTCAGACAGATCGCCAAGTTTTGCATCTAACTTCTGGCTTCCCGCTTGTCTTTATGGTTCTGTTCTGAAGTCTTGAATCGTTGCATTACATTTTTCTTAAGACTCAGCATAATGCCCCTTAATTCTGAGCTATCTGTTATGTGTTCTACTTTTGAGGTTGGAGAGTCACTCAAGCCATAATCATCTCCTTGGATTGGTGCCAGGCTAAGCTCCTTTCTCTAAGACATTCCCCCAGATGTGTCCTCAGCTAAGGGGATTGTGCTCTTGTGTGCATTTGGGGTTTGGAGGGGTTTAAACCTGTTTCCTAGTGGAATAGGAGGAACTGTTGGTGCTAAAGTGTCACCTACTCTCACAAACATCTTAGGGACCCTCCTTATTTATCTTTTTGCATCCTGTTTGTGTCCATGATCTTGAAGGAGTTCAGTGAGGGCGATGGTCTCCTACTTGATGGAATATTCCCCAGTTTCCCTTTTCTACTCCACGTCTTGATGGCAGAACTTTGCTTAGCTGTCCTCACAGGCTGTACTCCACTTGTTGCAATACTCTCCACTCCCCATTACTTAATGTCTCTCCCCTGTGATCTTGCCCAGAAGCCTTGAGCTTAGTGAGTATCCACTGTTCTTCACACCTATTCCAGTCTTTCTGTTGCACATTGAGGCCATTTGAGGGACTCTATGCACCACACCCTCTGAAACAGCATTGAGGGTACAGACAGGTACGTGGGTTGCTAATGCCCTTGCTTCCTCCATCATCTGTGTGAACTCTCCTGTGTGGCCTTCCAGCCTCGGGAGCCGATTCCTCCTTGCAATAGTGGGTGCACAGGTACATGCTGACTCTGCCACTGATCCCTTGGAAGTGGAGACATGTTGCTGCCATTCTACCATGCCTCACTGCATCAGCTGCACACACTCAGCTAGATTCCGGAGAGCTTCTCCCTCACCTACTCAGATCACAGTCCATGTCCCGCATTGGGCCTCAGCTTCCCACCCTTCCATGGGTAAGTCAAAGATGATTTATCCATGGATATCTCCCTTTTGTGAGTGTGTGGGTAGCAGACTCCCAGCTTTCCTTTTGATTTAGACATCCACTGCCTATTAATGACCAGCTCGCACCATCGTATTCTAGGCCTCTTCCATTATGTGATGCGTCGCGGCATCAGCAGGCTGCAATATTCCCCACCCTGCGCCAGTAGAAAAGGATCTCTATTAGTAAATTGTGGTGGTTCGCTACCTCAGTGACAAAGACGTAGGCTAGTGCTATTATTTTATTATTATTTCAACTGCAAATTGACTGTTCATTGCTTATTCCCTACTTAGTGCAGAAAGTTGGAGATGCCTCCATGTGCTTTGATTTAAATGGTAGTGACAGCCTTGTATGGTTGTGTGAGTAAACCTTTAAAATGGTTTGAATCATGGTTTGTTCAAAGGTTTTGATTACTTTGGGTGTGTAGTAGTTATTTGTTTTATGATTAATGTGGTTTTAGAGTTTGCAGCAAGTGGGGCTTTGCTTATTTTTAATAGAACATATATAGGGATATTCACCATGCCTGGTGTATATCTAAGTGAATGGTTTGGAGCACATTTTGAAGGTCCCATCCATCATGAAGGTTTGACAAAGGCTTAGTTTTAGTAAGTTATCTTGTGTTGAAAAAATTTGGATTTGTCTATCATTGTTTAGGTTTCCCTATGACATGAAGGTTTCCTCGTTGTTATTTTTAAGTGTTCAAGTGTTTCTATGTCTTGGTGTCTTCTAGGGAGAGGGGGGTATCATTAGTTTGTGCAATTAAATGTGTTGAAGTGGGTATGACTGGTAGTTGGCCTGTAATGTGTTCTGGGACTTTAGAGAGTATAGCTTTTAGTTTTTTGTTGTTGTGGGCTCCTGGGAACTAGTGCTTGCCTCTCTTATATCCTGCAATACCTCCCTTAAATCTATTTTTATTACATTTGTGGGGTGGTTGTGTTCCCTTACATTAATTACAACATCATCATTTGTAGGGACACTCCCATTTAGAGAAATATTCAGAACATTTCTAATTCACAGTTTCCATCAATGTATTTTCATGGTTGTAGGTATAGCCCCTGTGACATAACAGTTGCTTTGCTTTCTGTGATGTTATATATGTTGCTTTTTCTGTCATGTTTGAAAATAGCATTACAAAATTACGTTATAGAATTACAATTTTAATACGTTCATGTTTGTTATTTACAGATGTAATTGTGCAACCACTTCTCTTATTTATACTTACATATACGTTTGTCTTAGAGGTTTCACACTCTTT
Source organism: Pleurodeles waltl (assembly GCF_031143425.1). Taxonomy (NCBI): domain Eukaryota; kingdom Metazoa; phylum Chordata; class Amphibia; order Caudata; family Salamandridae; genus Pleurodeles; species Pleurodeles waltl. The sequence goes on along the minus strand of NC_090447.1, from coordinate 1,242,986,551 downwards.
TGCAGCTTTTCCATTGGGGTGCTGTAATGCTGAAGGGGTGCTTTCTTTAATCTTGGTAGAAAAAAAGAGATTTAGGCCCTCATTACAACTCTGGCGGTCGGTGTTAAAGCGGCAGTAAGACCGCGGCGGAAACCGCCAACATAGACAGACACTTTAACACTCCGACCGCCACGGGGGTACAAACAAACAGCATGGCGGTCACTGCCAACAAACAGGCGGAAGACAATGTACCGCCCACACCATTATGAGAGGCCAATCCGCCACCTTTTCCGGGGCGGGTTTAATGCGAACAAAAACACGGCGGAAACAGGATTTGGAAGGGAAAACTCTCACCTCTACACACCCCATGAGGAACCAGGACGCCATGAAGCCGGAACTCCATATTCTACCTGCGATTGTCTTCCTGCTCCTCTACCAGGAGCACGACCGACAGCGGCGACGACCACAGTGAGTACTGCACCTACGACACAGGGGAGGGGGGAAGGAAAAGAGAGTGACACACACACGCAACACGCAACACCCCCACCCTCACACACAACAACACACACACCAATACATGCTGAAACATTACATTTACACCCTCCAACCCCCCTGGAAGAATGCAAGGACAAAAGGAAATTATTGTAACGATTGTAATCAGGAAAAATCCATTAATCAAAAATATATATACACTATTAACAAATATGTACACCAAGAATTCAAGTCCATGTACTGCACCTACATAGTCCGTGGACCACTGGGCCCAAAATGCATGGGCGAGGCCCACACTCAATACCTGATTCAAATGGAGAGAACACTGCAGGGACATCAGATCAAAATAAAACAGGCACCTCAGGGGGAAGGGAAGGTGGGGCACCTCAGCCGGATGAGTGCACAACGCCAGCTCCACAAGGGGGCTCCATGCCCATTGATGTATCCTGGGGAGTACAAAGCCACAATCTCTCAAGTCTCTCCAGTGGGTGGTTTGCCCACTGCTTTATCCTGGGGAGTGCAAAGCCACAGTCTCTCAAGTCTCCCCAGTGGGTGGTTTGCCCACTGCTTTATCCTGGGGAGTGCAAAGCCACAGTCTCTCAAGTCTCTCCAGTGGGTGGGTTGCCCACTGCTTTATCCTGGGGAGTGCAAAGCCACAGTCTCTCAAGTCTCTCCAGTGGGTGGTTTGCCCACTGCTGCATCCCGAGGAGTGCAAAGCCACAGTCTCTCAAGTCTCTCCAGTGGGTGGGTTGCCCACTGCTTTATCCTGGGGAGTGCAAAGCCACAGTCTCTTAAGTCTCTCTAGTGGGTGGTTTGCCCACTGCTGCATCCTGGGGAGTGCAAAGCCACAGTCTCTCAAGTGGATAACAGTCTCCACTGGTTCTGGAGGGGGCTTTGTGTCCAGAGTGCTTCATCCTGCCAAAGACTGAGGTAGTGGATGTCATTCTCCACTGGTTCTGGAGGGGGCTTTGTGCCCAGAGTGCTTCATCCTGCCAAGGACTGAGTTAGTGGATGTCATTCTCCACTGGTTCTGGAGGGGGCTTTGTGCCCAGAGTGCTTCATCCTGCCAAGGACAGAGGTAGTGGATGTCATTCTCCACTGGTTCTGGAGGGGGCTTTGTGCCCAGAGTGCTTCATCCTGCCAAGGACTGAGGTAGTGGATCTGACACTCCACTGACGGTGGGGTAACATGGAAGCTGTCCAGGCCCCTGGAACTGACCACCAGCCTTGTATGACTGACCACTGGGGATGGCAGCCATGTCTGCGGTGGTGCCACTGGCACAGGATGTGGCGTGGCCGCTGGCGGTGCTGGCGGCGGCCTCAGTAGCAGCGGTGCTTGCAGCACTCATTGGGCAGCGGTGCTGGTGGGGGGCTCACTGAGCGTGCTGCTGGTGGCGGTGTCCTGGTCGGCGGTGCTGGTGGGGGGCCCACTGAGCGTGCTGCTGGCGCTGGTGTTCTGGGCGGCGGTGCTGGTGGGGGGCCCACTGAGCGTGCTGCTGGCGGCAGTGTCCTGGGCGGCGGTGCTGGTGAGGGGCTCACTGAGCGTGCTGCTGGTGGCGGTGTCCTGGTCAGCGGTGCTGGTGGGGGGCCCACTGAGCGTGCTGCTAGCGGCGGTGTCCTGGACAGCGGTGCTGGTGGGGGGCTCACTGAGCGTGCTGCTGGCGGCAGTGTCCTGGGCGGTGGTGCTGGTGGGGGGCCCACTGATCGTGCTGCTGGTGGCGGTGTCCTGGGTGGCGGTGCTGGTGGGGGCCCACTGAGCGTGCTGCTGGCGGCGGTGTCCTGGGTGGCCATGCCCGTGGCGGCGGTGCATGTGGCGGTGCCGGTGGCGGTCTTGTCCACCGTGCAGGTTGGCGGCGACTTCCCTTTCTTTCTCTGCCCCTTCCCCACCTTGGATGGTGGCGCAGCTGTCTTGCCACTCCCAACTGATGTCCTGGCTGAGCCCTTGGTGGCAGGTGTTTTGGCCTTCTCACTCCGGGCTGTGGGCAGCTTCTTTTGTTTTGGAGGTGGGGGAATGTCCTTGGCCTTACTACACTGGCTGCCATGCTGCTTGACGCACTCCAGAAGCCAGTTACTGCTGGCACCACTGTTCCCGGTGATGTGGTGGCTGAGGTGCTGGGTTGGGACCTGGAGTGGTGGGCCCTAGGGGACGGAAGGGGTGTGGGAGGTGAAGGGAAGAGGTCAAGGTTTGACAGGAAACGTTTTTTAGACACACTGGGATGGGTAGATGGAGGGGGTTTGGGAGTGCAGGAAGAGGTAGTGGTTGTAGGAGGTGTTCGTTTGCTGACTTTGGGTGAAGGTGCATGGGCTGGAGGCTGTCGTGAGGTGGATGGCTGTTGGGTGGGTGTGTGACTGCGTTTGTGTAGTTTGGGAGGAGGGCTCACAGACACACTGGTAGAGGACACAGGGGATGTGTGAATGGCAGTGGGGTGGTGAGTGCACGTGAGCGGTGTGTGGTGATGGGCGTGCTGGTGATGGACGTAGTGGCTGAAGATGTAGTGCATGCAGTTGTGAGTGGAGACGTGACAGGGAGGGAGGAGGGAGATGTGGAGGAGAGGGACACAGTGGAGGCAGTGGCTGTTGGCATGTCTGCATGGGTATGATGCTTGTGTGAGTGCCTGTGGGATGTGTGGTGCTTATGTTTGCCAGAGCTACCCTTGTGTGTTGAGGTGTGTGCATGCTGGTCTGATGGTGTGCTTGGGATAGGCTGAGGTACTGGGGATTGGGTCTGGGTGGAGGAAGTTGGAGAGTGGAGGCTGGACACAGGGACAATGGCTGCCATCAGTGCTGAGGCAAGAGTCTGAAAAGCTCGCTGTTGGCTGCCTGACCAGAATGAATGCCCTCCAGGTATGCATTTGTCTGTTGCAACTGCCTCTCTACACCCTGGATGGCATTCAGAATGGTAGACTGCCCAACAGTGAGGGATATGAGGAGGTCAATGGCCTCCTCACTGAGGGCAGCAGGGCTGACTGGGGCAAAGGAGATGTCCACCCTCCTGAGTGAGTGGCCACGGGGCACACGCTGAGGGGCTGCTGGGAGGGCGGTGCTGGTGGGGGGGGGTGGTGGTTGTACCTGTAGATGCGGTGGGCACAGAGGAGCCCGCCACCGCAAGGGAGCTCCCATCAGAGGAGGAGTCGGTGTCGCTGGTCTCAGCTCCCACCCCCGCCGAGGAGCTCCCCTCGCCCTCCGTCCCACTGAGTCCGTAGTCTCACCCTCCAGGGCCATGTGGGATGCAGCTTCCTCCTGCTCCGGTGGCACAGCTCCTCCGCCTGATGATGCTAATGCACACAACAACAGGGAGACCACAAAAAGGGGGGGGGGAGAAAGTAGAAAGACATGTTCAGTGCATGCAATACCCCTACCGTTGGCGGACACTACAGACACATCACTACGCCTTGCATTTAGAGTTCCCTAGTTAATCACAGGGACCTGGGGTACAAGGCCTATGTCCGATTGCTGCACACATGGAAGTTACAGGAGCCTGACTAAGGGAAGATGGCTCTTAACACTAGTGGGGTGGGGTGCCACATAGCCTGCCTCACGAAGGGACCTTGCCTAGAAAACTCGCCCTGGCCTAGGGGAACCCACAGCCCACCTCCCCCACCCAGACACCTCCAATGCACGCTGAATCAGATGGATGTGACGGTACACACCCCTTGTGGCTGCTGTGATGCCCTCAAGCGCCCATCTATCTCCGGATACGCCACTGCCAGGATCCGGAACATCAGGGGGGTCATGGTGCGACAGGCACCCCACCCACGTTGGGAGGCCATCCCCAGCTGGGCCTCCACCGTCTTCTTGCTCCAGCAGCGAATGTCCTCCCATCTTTTCCGGCAGTGGGTGCTCTGTCTGTGGTGGACCCCCAGGGCCCGGACGTCCTTGGCAATGGCACGCCAAATATTCTTCTTCTGGTGGGCGCTGACCTACAGGAATAGTACAGGGGAAAAGGAAAAACTATAAGCGTCCGGACCGTCACAGTCATTGGCCCACGTTCCCACCCTTGCCCTGACGCACATACACTCACTGTCGTTTCATGTATGCCTCATTCCCCCCCCATCTCCCTTCCACACCACTCCAAACAGGCATTGCAGATACAGCATGCTCACAGTGTACTCACCTGTTTGTCTGGAGGACCGTAGAGCAGCGTGTTCTGGGGGAGGACCCCATCCACTAGTTTGTCCAACTCCTCCGATGTGAAGGCAGGGCCCTTTCCCCAGACACTTGAGCCATTGTCGCTTCCAGACTGAGGTCACAGCAGCACTTGCAGTGTAGGTGCTCTCCTGTTGAAGATCATGTATCAAGTGAGGGAACAGAGAGAAAATGACAGTCACATCCGCAGCGTCATTGGCTCCTGAGACCCATAGGGTCCAATGTTAACTAATGCAGGATTGCGCCGCGGTCTTCGACCGCCTACCGCGACGGTGAACAACTCCAGCGCAGTTACCTCATATTCCCTTGTCCCACCTTACAGGTTAGGCAGCCGCCATTTCAGGGGGCCACATGGCATTAATTTTAAATGCGTCAGACACATCTAGGCCTTGCATACACACTAAGACAGGCACATAGCGGATTGACAAATGTGTGCAATAAAGTTGTTTATTTCGTACCTCAGTGTTGGCTGACCCTCTGATCGCTGTTCTCATCCATAGGGCACCTCTGCTGGGGCAGGTGAGGAGATGGCAGCATCCTCCAGTGTACAGACCGCTGGTGGACCTGTCGACAATGGAAGAGCGACATGTAATAATCATCTACAGACTTGATCGTGCCACAATCCATGAACTGTGTGCCCAGTTGGAGCCAGACCTGATGTCAGCTATCCGCCATCCCGCAGAAATCCCCCCTCTAGTGCAGGTCCTGTCAGTACTCCATTTCCTGGCAAGTGGGTCCTTTCGAACAACAGTGGCAATAGCATCAGGCATGCCCCAGCCAATGTTCTCTAACATGTTGTCTAGAGTGTTGTCTGCCGTGCTCAAACACATGCACAGCTACATTGTTTTCCCTCAGGTGGAGGATTTACCTACAGTGAAAGGTGACTTCTATGCCCTGGGACATATCCCCAACATCATAGGTGCAATTGATGGGACACATGTGGCCTTGGTATCCCCCCACAGGAGTGAACAGGTGTACAGAAACCGGAAGAGTTACCATTCAATGAATGTGCAGATGGTGTGTTTGGCCGACCAGTACATCTCCCATGTGAACGCCAGGTTTCCTGGCTCAGTGCATGACGCTTACATTCTAAGGAATAGCAGCATCCCTTATATGGTGGGGCAACTCCAGAGACACCGTGTGTGGCTAATAGGTGAGGACAAGGACCCTATACAGTGTGAATAGTTGTCTGAGTCTGGGGTTGTCCCTAAGGGTTAGTGTGTGTCTAACAATTGCCTCTCGACATTTGCAGGTGACTCTGGCTACCCCAACCTGTCATGGCTACTGACCCCAGTGAGGAATCCCAGGACAAGGGCAGAGGAATGCTACAATGAGGCATATGGGCGAACTAGGAGGGTAATAGAGAGGGCCTTCGGCCTCCTGAAGGCCAGGTTCAGGTGCCTCCATATGACAGGTGGTTCCCTATACTACTCACTAAAGAAGGTGCGCCAGATCATCGTGGCCTGCTGTATGCTGCAGAACTTGGCTTTGCGACGACAGGTGCCTTTTCTGCAGGAGGATGGCCCAGAAGGAGGTCTTGTGGCAGCTGTGGAGCCTGTGGACAATGAAGAAGAGGAGGCAGAAAAAGAGGACATAGACAACAGAAACACCGTGATCGATCAATACTTCCAGTGAGACACAGGTAAGAAGAGCTCACTGCCTCCTACATCTGATAAAAATTGTTCGACCTCTCATCTGTCTTTTCACTTTCACCCAGTGTATGGACCCTGATTTGTCACTTTCCCTTTTGATTTCACAGATGTGGGTTCCTCTGTGTGTCCTCTGCTATGTTACCTCATGGACTAGAGCTGTGTGACATAGGTATGTTGACAATACAATGGACATTGGTATTTTCCTTAGTTAAAGCAAATACACATTTGTGAAAGCACAGACTGACTCCAGAATGTTTTTTGATTCAAGGGTGTTTATTTAAGTGCAAATTAGTGGAGGGGGTTGGAAAATGGTCAGGGGTGATGGTGGAGGAATGTCCATGGCAGAGTCCAGTCTATTTGTCTCACAGCTGCATTGTCCAAAGGGGCATAGGAAGTGGAGCTAGGGCAGTTTAAGGATGGAAAGGGTGACAAAGTGGGACAGAGGATGACAATCAGGGTGATCTCATTTCTTTGAGGGGGTCTTGGCATTGTTCTCTGTCTTTGTCCTGGATCTCAGGGACCGTTTGCGGGGTGGTTCTCCATTTGCAGGGGGTGGGGTGCTGATGTCGTGGTCCTGTGGTGGTGCCTCCTGTCCACTATCGCCGGCGGAGGTGGTGGGCAGTTCATTGTCCAGGCTGGTGTCAGGGGCCCCTTGTTGTGCCACAGTGTCCCTCCTGGTGTTCATGAGGTCCTTCAGCACCCCTACAATGGTGCCCAGGGTGATATTGATAGATTTGAGTTCCTCCCTGAACTCCAAATACTGTTCCTCCTGCAGCCGCTGGGTCTCCTGAAACCTGGCCAGTAATGTTGCCATCTTCTCCTGGGAATGATGGTAGGCTCCCATGATGTTGGAGAGGGCCTCGTGGAGAGTGGGTTCCCTGGGCCTGTCCTCCCCCTGTCGCACAGCAGCCCTCCCAGTTCCCCTGTTTTCCTGGGCCTCTGTCCCCTTAACCGTGTGCCCACTACCACTTCCCCCAGGTCCCTGCTGTTCTTGGGGTGGTGGGTTAGTCTGGGTTCCCTGTAGTGGGGGACACACTTCTGCTTGACGTGTCCTGGGGACAGAGGCATGGGCCCGCTGGGTGGGTGCTGTGCTGCTGTTTCCTGAGAGGGAGGCTCTGTGGTGGCCAGTGACTGTGTCAGGGGAACCGACTGTCCTGAGGTCCCAGATGGGCCGGGCTGGTCATCTAGATCCAGTTGGACAGAGCTGGTATCATCACTGTGGGCCTCTTCTGTGGGTGGAGTGGACATGTCTGGAACCTCCTGTCCGGTGACGTTGGGTAGGGGTCCTGCAGGGGTGTAAAGGCATGATTATTGCATCTGTGCATGCCATGGTGTGCAATGGGTGGGTGACCCTGTACCCCAGTGCTTCCATTCCTGGGTAGGACCTTGTGTGATAATTGTTTAGGGGTCTTTGTGGGTATGTGTGGTGGACATGCATTGGTGATGGGTGTCCATGCTTTGTTGTTGCATGCTGAGCTTGGTGTTGGAATGTGTGGTTTGTGATAGTAGGACATATGTGAGGAGTTGGAGTGATGGGTGTGAGGTCGAGGGTGAGGGTATGTGGTGGCATTCAGGTATGGTGGGGAATGAAGTAGTTAAAGATTTGACTTACCAGAGTCCATTCCTCCAGCTACTCCTGCGAGGCCCTCAGGATGCAGTATAGCCAAGACCTGCTCCTCCCATGTTGTTAGTTGTCGGGGAGGAGGTGGGGGTCCGCCGCCAGTCCTCTGAACAGCAATGTGGTGTCTTGAGACCACGGAACAAACCTTCCCCCGTAGATCGTTCCACCTCTTCCTGATGTCATCCCGTGTTCTTGGGTGCTGTCCCACTGCGCTGACCCTGTCCATGATTCTGCGTCATAACTCCATCTTCCTGGCTATGGTGGTGTGCTGCATCTGTGATCCGAATAGCTACGGCTCTACCCGGATGATTTCCTCCACCATGACCCTGAGCTCCTCCTCAGAAAACCTGTGGTGTCTTTTCGGTACCATGGGGTGGTGTGGGTGATGTGTGGGGTGGTGTGTGTTGTGATGTGTGGGGTGATGTTTAGGGGTGTGTGGTGTTTTGTGTGTGGATGTGTATGTGCGATGGTGTTGTGTGCCTCAGTATGCTGGTGTTGTCTTTGCTTTGCTGTCTCTCTGGCCTTCTTCAAATTTTTGGGTAGTAAGGGTTTGTGGGTAATGTGGGTGTGTGTTTTATATTGTATTGGGTGTGTGGGAGTGGTGTGTGTATCAGGAGCATGTATTTTGATTTGCCCAATGTGGTAGTGTTTTGTAAATGTGTGTGTATTTGAGCGCGGCGGTGTGTACCGCCAATGGAATACCGCAGTTGAAAGACTGCTGCGTGGATTCGTGATAGTGTGGGCGTATTCCTGTTGGCGTGACAGTGGAAGTTTTGCTACCACCAGTTTATCACTGACCTTTGGTGTGGCGGACTTGTGTGGGTGTCTAGATTTTGGCGGTTTCTGAGCCGTGGGTCATAATAGCTGTGGCGGAATTCCGCAGCTGCGGCGGTGTGTTGGCGGTCTTCTGTCTGGCGGTAAGCAGCATTTACCGCCAATGTTGTAATGAGGGCCTTAGTTTCATTTAAATAGGTTGAAGTCAGTATTTTTTCTTTGGTTTTGGTTTTAGTGTGAGTTTTTGTTTTATAATAATTTATATATTCTTGATTTTTTTTTTTTTTAATTTGTTTTGTGATCATTGTTATTTTTTGGTAGCTTACTTTCTCAATGTTGTACATGTAAGTACATCTAAAGAAATAGAAGTTGTACAGTGTATGGTTTATTATTTGTTATTTAACAATTTTAGTTTAGTGAAAAGTAAGTTTTAGTTTGAACATACATTTTACTTACTTTGTAAGGTAGTTGTTGAGATACAATTATATTTCTGTTTTCAGATTCTGGTCAGAGAATCCGGCAGAGTTTCCTCTTCTTCTAGCTTTTCTCATTTATGGAGTATTGTATTGATTACATTTGTGTGTCATGTATATTACTGATTTAATTGTGTGATTTCATTGGTTAAGTTTGTCCAAGTTTAATTTTATTGGTTAGTTTTCTTATCAGTTGTGTCCTTCTATTGCAAACACTTATTCACTCATTTATGTTTTATTTATAATGTTTAATATGTAGTTCAAAACTTTTGCATTTCAATTTATATATATATGTATTTTTATATGTATATTTATTTCTCTCTCTTTCTATATATATATATATATATGTTAATATTTAGGGCCTCATTAAGTGTTTGGCAGTCCTTGGAACAGCAAACTCATAGTGGTGGTCGGACCGCCGCAATTCTGGAGGTCCGACCGCCAGATTACGATCCTGCCGGTCGGGCCACCGGTAGACCGCCACCTCTCCCAGGATTAGGGATCCCGACAGGTTGGCAGTGGTCAAAGTTGTGGTTAGCCACAGTGGTGCTGAGTTCGGCACTGCCGTGCTGATCAGGACCTTACTTACAGCCAGCCTTTTCATGGCAGGGTCCCTGCCATGAAAACGCTGGCAGAACGGCAGAATTGGGGACCACAGGGTGGCCCCAGCACAGGCCATGACCATGTCATGGGGAGCGCAGGGGCCCCCCATCAGCATTCTCAGAACGCCCAATGTCTGCTATTGCAGATGTTGGGCATTCTGAAGGTGCCGTGTGGGACGGCATTAGCCTTGGCTTCCTGATGGAGTTGAGGCCCATGACGCCACACTGTTTCCACCAGGCTGACCATGGAAACATTGTAATATGACGTTTCTGACAGTCAGCCTGGTGGAGACATTGTAATATGATGGTGGTGATGCCGCTGCTTTGTTGGCTGCCTCACTACCGTCGAGTTCTCACACCATGTAGGGTGTTTAGTTTGTCGTTCATTTGGGTGCAGTTTTGTGTGCCCCTGGTAGTATCAGTAAAAGTATCAGTATCAGTAAAACCTGATAGCTTGCTCAACATGTTCTCAAACAAAGCATTGCATTTGTTTTCCCAGATCTTGGTCCTCCGGTGTGCAGGCAGTCCTCTTGAGGCTTTTAGGGGGTCACTGGTCCTGAAGGATGCGTCCCCTTTTTGTAGCGGGCTTCAGAACCTGGAGACAGACCTCTAGGGCTTTCGGCCAAATCAGTCAGTGTCTTTAGTTTTCTGTGCTGGGGGTAAGCTTAGCAGTACTTCTTCTTTCTTCTTGTCATCTTCTTGAGGTCGCCAGGAATCTGGCATGTTAGGCTCAGGGGAGACCTTAAATGCTGGATTTAGGAGTGTTACAAGGGTCAGAGGGAGTAGATAATGTCCCTGAGGGTGACTACACCCTTCTGGTGTCCACTCCCTTTGGGAAGGGAAACACAGACCTAACCCTATTGGTCCCTGTCCTCCAAACCAAGATGGAGGATATTTCAAGAAAGGGGTCACCTCAGCTCCGGACATCTCAGGGGTGGTCCTAGCTGAAGTGGTCACTCCTTGTTTTTTCCCGCCGGACTTGCTGCCAAAACTGGGGCTTCATCCAGGAGGCAGTCATCTCCACCAGCTGGGGTGCTCTGGGGCATCGTAACAAGAGGCCTGAGCTTTTAAGGCTCACATCCAGGTGTTACGGTTCCTGCAGGGGGGAGGTGTAAAGCACCTCCACCCAGTGTAAGCTTTGTTTCTGGCCGCAGAGAGCACAAAGGCTCTTACCGCATGTGGTCAGAAGAGGCAGTCTGGCACAGACCGGTCAGTCCTGCACTAGAAGTTTGGCTAAAATTCATGGAGCTTCTCTAAGAAGCCCTCTGTGTGCATTTTCCAATAAATCCAACACTGGTATCAGTGTGGGTTTATTGTGCTGAGAAGTTTGATACCAAACTTCCCAGACTTCAGTGAAACCATCATGGAGCTGTGGAGTTCATAATGACAAACTCCCAGCCCATCTACTTTATATAGCCACACTTCCCTTACAATGTCTAAGAATGGACATAGACACTGTAAGGGCATATTGCTCATGCAACTATGTCCTCACCTGTTGTATGGTACACCCTGCCTCAGGTCTGTAAGGCCTGTTAGAGAGGGGACTTACCTATGCCACAGGTAGCCGTTTGTAAGCATGGCACCCTGAGAGGGGTGCTATGTCGACTTTGTCTTTTTCTCCCCACCAACAAACACAAGCTGCAATGGTAATGTGCATGTGCTTGTTGAGGGGTCTCCCAGGGTGGCATCATGCATGCTGCAGTCCTTGGGGACCTTTCCTGGCCACAAAGCCCTTGGACTATGTGTACCTTTTGCAAGAAACTTAATTGTGTGCAAGGGGTGTGCCAATTGTGGGAGCAATGGTACAGTTTTTAGGAAAGGACACTGGTGCAAGGGCCCGGTAAGCAGGAGCCAAGCACACTCTAAGTCAGGTCAGCATCAATATCAGGCAAAAAGCGTGTTGGGGATAACCATGCCAAAAGGGGCACTTTCCTACACAAAATTACTAAAATATTTTTAAATAAAATAATAAATATGTTTTATTTTTATATTATTTCTAAAACACTACATTCCATTGATTTGTATTTTTAACTAGTTTAAATAATGTATTCAATTGAATATAATTTCCCATGGGATTTTATTTTAGGTCTTTACCTCCAATATTTTCTGTGGGTCAGTGTTGCAGTACCTGTTTACTCAAGCTCTGAGCTGCTATTACTTTGGGTCATTTTTTGCTGGAATAATGTATTAGCTTTGGAAGTGCAGTTTGTTAATGGAAGTGGGAGTACTCTGCTGTGAGTGGGTTAATGTCCCTTCCTTAACCTCTTCAGTGTGGGCGTCGGCCACTGGCCAACATCAGCACTACCTTTCTGGTGCGGGTCATGACCAGTGGCCGATACCAGGGCGGGGTTAAAAAATATTCTGTTGCATCAGAGGATTTTTTTTTTATTGAAAAAACCCGGGAGACACAGAAGATCTTCCGTGTCTCCCTCCGCCTCCCCACCTGTCCCTTTGTGACGTCAGCATGCCGCAAGACTTTCAGCCGATTCCTGCTCCAGTGGGGAAAACAGGCCCAAACCGTCCTTCGTGACATTCGGGAAGGCCTCGTTTGAAAGGGTTTCCTGGCCCTCAATTGCATCACAGCTGCAATTGAGGGCCAGGAAACCCCCACTAGACACCAGGGATTTCACTTGGGGGGATCAACCCCCTCGAAAAACTGGCTGTCACCCTGGGGCACTTTCTTTTTTTTAAGTATGTTTACCCCTGGGGGTGGAATTTATTATTTTTTATTTAAAAAAAACAAAATTAAATTGACAGGGGGTCGCCTGTGAGCAGGGCTACCTCCTCTGTGGGCAATAATATTTTTAACAGCGGTATGGTTTCCCTGGGGGCCACTATGGTGCTCTCTTGGGAGCTCCCCAATTTAGTTGAGCCCCAAATTCCACCACCCAATTCGTATTGCGGAGACATCAAAATTATTTATCACAAATGTAATGTAGTCATCTGCGTTTTCGGTTCTGGGCTCGGCGGCCATATAGGGAAACCTACCAAACCCAGACATTTCTGGAAACTAGACATCCGGAGGAGTCCACAGAGGTGTGACCTGTGTGGATTCCCCAAAGTTTTCTTACCCAGAATACCCTGCAAACTGGAATGTTGAATAAAAACTCATTTTTTTCTTGCATTTCTGTCACACAAACTACAGGAATATGCTGAGACCCACCCAGTGTTTCCCCACCTGTCCTGATAAAAATGCTACCCCACTTGAGTGTCTGTACCTAGTGCCTGCGTCACGAATGGATCACCCCAGGGTCAACAGTTACCCTCATGTAAGGACTAACATTGACCGTTGTGTGATCTATTCCTGACACGGGCACTAGGCCTACCCACACAAGTGAGGTGCTATTTTTACCGGGAGACTTGGGGGAATGCTGGGTGGAAGGAAATTTGTGGCTCCTCTTAGATTCCAGAACTTTCTATCACCGAAATGTGAGGAAAAAGGTGTTTTTTTGTGCCAAATATTGAGGTTTGCAAAGGATTCTGGGTAACAGGACCTGGTGACAGCGCCACAAGTTACCCCACCCTGGGTTCCCCTAGGTGTCTAGTTTTCAAAAATGCACAGGTTTGGTAGGTTTTCCTAGGTACCTGCTGAGCTAGAGACCAAAACCCACAGCTAGGCACTTTCCAAAAAACACATCACTTTTCAATGTAAAAATGTGATGTGCTCATGTTGTGTTTTGGAGTGTTTCCTGTCACGGGCACTAGGCCTACCAACACAAGTGAGGTCCCATTTTTATCGGGAGACTTGGAAGGAAATTTGTGGCTCCTCTCAGATTCAAGAGCTTTCATCACCGAAATGAGGAAAATATGTTTTTTTTTTGCAAAGGATTTTGGGTAACAGAACCTGGCGGAAGCCCCACAAGTCACCCCATTCTGAATTTCCCTGTATGTCTAGTTTTCAAAAATGTATGAGTTTTCTAAATTTCCCTAGGTGCCGCCACAGCTAGGCACTTTGCAAAAAACAGGTTAGTTTTCTTTGGGAAAATGTGAGGTGTCCATGATGTGTTTTGGGGCATTTTCTGTTGCGGGCACTAGGCCTACCCACACAAGTGAGGTACCATTTTCATCAGGAGACTTAGGGGAATGCTGAGAGGAAGGAAGTTTGTGGCTCTCCCGAGATTCCAGAACTTTACAACACCGAAATATGAGGAAAAAGTGTTTTTTTGCCATGTTTTGAGGTTTGCAAAAGATTCTGGGTAACAGAACCCGGTGAGAGTCCCACAAGTCACCCCATTCTAAATTCCCCTCGGTGTCTAGTTTCCAAAAATATATAGGTTTGCTAGGTTTCCCTAGGTGTCGGCTGAGCCAGAGGCCAAAACCTACAGCTAAGCACTTTGCAAAAAACACATCCGTTTTCATTGGAAAAATGTGATGTGTCCACGTTGTGTTTTGGGGCATTTCCTGTCGCAGGCACTAGGCCTACCCACACAAGTGAAGTACCATTTTTATTGGGAGACTTGGGGAATGCTGGGTGTGAGGAAGTTTGCAGCTCCTCTCAGATTCCAGAACTGAAATCTGAGGGAAACTTTTGTTTTTTGCCAGAATTTGAGGTATGCAAAGGATTCTGGGTAACAGAACCTGGTGAGAGCCCCACAAGTCACCCCATCCTGGATTCCCCTAGCTGTCTAGTTTTCAAACATGCACAGGTTTGTTAGGTTTCCATAGGTGAGCTAGAGGCCAAAATCCACAGATAGGCACTTTCCAAAAAACACGTCAGATTTCAATGTAAAAACACATCAGATTTCAATGTAAAAATGTGACGTGTCCATGTTGCATTTCCTGTCTCAGGCATTAGGCCTACCCAAGCAAGTGAGGTACCATTTTTATCGGGAGACTTGGGGGAACACAGAATAGAAGAAAAAGTGTTCTTGTCCCTTGTCTTTCTCTACATTTTTTCCTTCCAAATGTGAGACAATGTTTAAAAAAGATGTCTATTTGAGAAACGCCCTGTAATTTACATTTAGAGATGTGCAAATAACCACTGCTTCTCAACACCTTATCTTGTGCCTGTTTTTGGAAATACAAAGGTTTCCTTGATACCTATTTTTCACTCTTTATATTTCATCAAATGAATTGCTGTACACCTGGCGTCCAATGAAAACCCATTGCAGGGTGCAGCTCCTTTATTGGCTCTGGGTACCTAGGGTTCTTAATGAACCTGCAAGACCTATATATCCCCGCAACCAGAAGAGTCCAGCAGACGTAATGGTATATTACTTTTGAAAATATGATAGCACAGAAAAAAGTTACAGATTAAAACGTGGAGAAAAATTGCTTTTTTTTTTTCACCTCAATTTCAATATTGTTTTATTTCAGCTGTTATTTTCTGTAGGAAAACCTTATAGGATCTACACAAATGACCCCTTGCTGAATTCAGAAATGTACCTACTTTTCAGATATGTTTAGCTGTGCAGGAACCAGCATTGGTTTCATACCTATGTCTGTCACTAACTGGAAGGAGGTGAAAAGCACACAAATTTTTAAAAATGGGGTATGTCCCAGTAAAATGTCAGAATTGTGTTGAAAAATATGGTTTTCTCAATCAAGTCTGCCTGTTTCTGACAGCTGGCAAGATGGTGAGTTTATCACCACAAACCTTTTGTTGATGCTATTTTCAGGAAAAAAATCACATGCTTTCTTCTGAAGTCCTTTTTCCCAATTTTTCTGAAAAAAAACTAAATTTTAGCTGTATTTTGGCTAATTTCTTAGTCTGCTTTAGGGGAACCTACAAACTCTGGGTACCTTTAGAATCCCTAGGATGTTGGAAAAAAAGGACGCAAACTTGGCGTGGATAGCTTAGACGGACAAAAAGTTATGAAGGCCTAAATATCAACTACCCCAAATAGCCAAAAAAGGGCTCAGCACTGTGTCGGGGGCTGGGGGGAAGGCCCAGCAGCTAAGGGGTTGACCCTCTCCATCACCCTCCATAAATCCCTCCTTACTACCCCCAACCCACTCCCATTTAGTAGTAAGAATGGCCCTTTTTCCTGTCAGTCCCTCCCACCTTTACTACTAGTGAACCTATATGTGTAAGGATCCCCTCACAGGAAAGAAAAGAGAGATGGAGATTTACACTAATAGGATTGTGAATTGTATTTTGTAGTAAGCAGTACTACTGTAGTACTACTATACATCATATAAAATGTCGTCTGTGAAACTGGCATGTCATTTTCATCACATTACAAGGATTACATCATCTATAGCGTAAATCTATGGATGCAATGTACATAAGTCACACCTGCTGATGCGTAAGGCACTACATATAATTCTAACGAGATAACTAAAGGAAAATAAATGGTTCTATTGCCACTATTGTGTGCTTTAGTGATCTCATGTATGTTGCTTGTATTGAAGAGTTGCTATCTTTGTGTTGCTCCACAGCGTCATTGGAAAATGGAGAAGTGGCAGCCCAGACAAGCGTACTCCTGCTCAAATACATTTGACTGAATGACAAGTCGGATGATGGGTTTCTCTATATAGAGGACTGACTCCGAAATAATCGTGAGAGACAATGATGCTCATTGAAATGTTAACTCATTCTTATTCAATGGCCATATTGGGGATCATTGAAATAGTGAATGGGAACTGTGACTCTTGTGCTGAAGACATAGACAATGCTTCGTGGAGCTCAGAAGAGAGACCAAAGGAGAAGAGGTTATCCAGGGTGTGCAGGTTAGAACCAGGTAGATGATTGCTATGTTTGTTGCAAGAACTGCAAGTAAATTGTCTCATCGCAGGAAATTGGCTGGCTGGGGGGGAGAGGGGGAGAGGCGTTTATGGGAGACGTACTTTGCATAACCCCTGAGAAAGAGTATGGCCGTACTTTTGTTAGAGCAACAGTTTCATTGTGTTTGTGATTGTCAGTGACAAAGTGCCAAAATCCCTTCTGCAAGAGGACAGTGCATTATTACATGCTTACTTTTAATTTGATCACAAACAACATTTTAATTCACGTTGACAATAACATTTTTCAGTTTGTGAAATGGGGATTATTTTACAGTGCAAGGGAAAGGTGCAACATTTCAATAATAAGGCCCATATTTATACTTTTTAGCATCACATTTGCGCCGCTTTTTGATGCAAAAGCTGCGCAAACTTACAAAATACAATTGGGGCATATTTATACTCTGCACCGAATGTGCGTCATAATTTTGACGCACATTCAGCGCAAACCTTGCACCATATTTATACTATGACGCCCGACCCCGTGAACGTCAAAATTCCTCCATGTGCGTCATTTTCTGGATGCGGGAAACCGCCTTGCATTAATGACATGCAAGGTAGGCGTTTCCGTCCCAAAAATGATTTTAAGGCCTATGCGCCTTATTTATACTCCTGCGTCATTTTGATGCACAGGAGGGGGCAGGCCTAAAAAAATGGCGCCTAGGCTGCTGTGCGCCGTTTTTTAGCGCCTGGGTGAGGGCAGGCGTTAAGGGACCTGTGGGCTCATGTCCATGGTCTCTGACCATGGAAGCAGACCACAGGTGCCCTTCCCTGCTCATTGACACCCCCTGCCACCTCCACCCACCCCGGGAGGACACCCATAGATGGGGGGATCCATCCCAGGTAAGTTGAGGTAAGTATTTTTTTTACCTTTTTTGAGTGGCATAGGGGGGCCTAACTTAGGCCCCCCTACATGCCACTGTGCCCAATGGTATTGCCCAGGGGACCAAAGTCACCTGGGCATGGCCATTGGCCAGGGGGGCATGACTCCTGTCTTTGCTAAGACAGGAGTCATTTTCATGGAGGTTGTGCGTAAAAAAATTGCGCAAGTCCGGTTAGAGCCATGATTTTTTACTCTAACCTGACTTGCACCATTTTTTTACGCACAACCCCCATTTTCCCCTACGCCGGTGCTGCCTGGTTAGAGTCATTTTTTTTAAACTCTGACCAGCCCGCAGCGCTGGCTAACGTCAATCCATAAATAGGGCGCCCGTCTGGCACGTTGGAATGGTGTTAGCCGGCGATACATTTTTTGACGCAAACCAGCGCCGGCGCTGGTTTGTGGCAAAAAGTATAAATATGGGCCAATTGTATTTTGTAAGTTTGTGCCACTTTTGCGTAGAAAAATGACGCAAATGTGGCGCTAAAAAAGTAAAAATATGGGCCTAAACGTCTAATTCTTGATATTTGCAAAGCGGAGTAATCGCAGAAAGTAGGTGGTTATTGTGCATAGGAGGGCTCTGTTGATCTAGTAAAATTTACCTTTGAGACCAATAGTTCAATTTCCGGTGGCTTCCTTTACAGGGAGATAGTATTAGGCATACTGAGGGTGCCTCTACACACGCGCATGCATAGCGCACATCAGTGTCAACTCAAACAAGCATTGGGAAATTGTAAAAGCTTGTACTGTTGGCTTTGCCAATCCTTGTTTTGTTCAGCTACCTCTCTGATTCATCTACATCAGTCATGGATAGGTAAATGATAAAATGCTGGGAAGAGTGGGACAGACTTATAGTCCTAACCGAGTATGGTGACAAATAAAAAGTGCAGATATGGAAGGCTACCGGTATGATATGTTGCGCCCAGGATACATTTATGGAGGATGCAAATATCGCTGGGACTAGGTAACTCTACTTAAATGCTGACCCGAAGAGCAACGCGGACTTGTAGTTTATATATGATCTAAAGGATTAGACGTGAGAAAATCTGCACATAATGGGACTCTCTTATAGAACACAACTAACATCACTGCCTCACAAGCCCCATCCTTAGGCTTTGTGATACTGGCACTCTACACAAGATCGCTGTTCCTTATACAGGTGTAAACTTTAAAGCTGTACTTTTTCATAACTATATATTAATAATTATTGTGTTTGTTGAAAGAAAAGCTAAGGCCAAAACCTTTCCAAATAAACGTTTAAATCTTTCTCTTTGGGGGCACAGTTTGGTTGTATTGGAAAATCTTTGAACAAAAATATCAATATAAGAATCAATTAATAATTATCAGCATTAATTACAGAACCTTTTACATTTGAAAAACTCACTTCGTTGTGGTTTTGTAGACTCTACACTTTTGCCACTCTCTGAAATTTATAGGAATTTTTGTGTGAAACTTTCACACTATTGTCATAATTGTTACCTTTTATAGTGGAATGCATTTCAACAAAAAATATACATTAACGTGAACGAGTTATAACGCTGTTGCAAAACTGTTGAACAATGCAGCAGTTCTTTGTGTAAGAAACTTTCAATTCTGTTAATGATGTTTTGATTAGTTTCCCTTGGCTACTGAGTCATGCCATTTCAGTAAAAATAGGTAGATGGTAGGATAAGTAGTTCTGAAATGTGTTTTAAGGCACAATTTAAAGGTCATGCTGTCAGTTCCATGAAAGAACACTGTAATGCGTTAATGGAGATAACTGAGTCATATTACGTTCTAGAACAAATGGTGTTGTTTCATGGCATTTTAGTCTTTGACTTTAAGAAAAGCTCTCAGTTGGACTCTGTCACTTGTTGACTTAAAGCCCATTTATGTTGCAAAAGCGGCCTCTGTCTTTGTCTGTAATCAGCTGGTAATATTTTTGAGAGCAAAATTCGTTCTACCAGTAGAACTCTATAAACTCTCAATTTGAATGGGGTCACAAGTAAAGATATACTTGAATGGCGATATAAACGCACGGGTCCTACTGGTCTAAATAGTGAGACCATTCGATACACTCTTTTTGAGTAGTAAGATTATTCTAGTAATATATCATGAAATACATTAAAGCCAGCTATTAACTGGCTTTCTGCAAATAGAATGCCTGCAACTAACCTTTATTAGGTTATTATCACCTGCCTGCACCTCTTTCCCTTCCTGACACGTGCCAGAAGACCAAGGGCCTGATTTAGAGGGGAATACTCTGTCAGATACCTGACGAATATCCTGTCTGCTGCATTACGATCCCTGTATATCCTATGGAGTTCCTATTAGGGTGGACACGATATCCATCACTTTTGTGATGCAGTATTCTCTCCTCTGAGATCTAAATCAGGCCCCAAGTCATTTCATGTATGGCAGCTGCCTGGCCACATTCTGCTTCTATCACCCGAGTCCCAATCTAAACCCAGCCACCTCCTCCCAGTGCATGTGCATTTAGGTTCCTTCTGCCCTCATCCTAAAGGATCAATAGGTGTCTTTCTAAATGCTGGTGCGGAGCAAATCTTATTTCACCAGTTCTCTATTCACATTGACCTGCGATGACCTTGTCATACATCCGGATACTAAGCACAAAGGAAAACAAGCATTTGCAATGCAATGGGTCTCGCATTTGCTCGAGTTAGAGCTATTAGAGTTGTAAACTCCTAACCGGACTTTTCTTGCCACATAACTTGAAAATCAAAAGTAAAACAGTTTCACATAAGGAAGCCTATTCACAGTGCCAATGCCTCCATGAGCAGTGAGACACAAAAGGAAAATGAAGTTCGCTCGCAGTCAAGCTTATCGGCAAAAGTGCAATTATCCATGTAACAGGGCTGATAGTTAAGGCGGTAACAACACCTCCCAAAGGAGAGACAAACAGAAAGCATTTACCAATGTTATCAAAGGATTTTTGAAGGGCAAGCCCATAAACGAGTGATAGTGATGGGCGTGGTTAAAAGCACAGATGCATACCAACACATTGGAAAAGCATGCATGTGCTCTAGGAGGGATGGGGTAGATGAATCCCTTAGCAATTGGAAAGCGCCTAGGAAGGCCGGAATATCAACTTGTAAGAAGTGTTGCTGTTATTGGTTGCGTGATGGAGTCGGGGGCAGGGACTGTTAAGGAAGAACTGGACAGTACATTGCCCTGAGCCACTGGCTGATGATCCCCTATGGAGTGCCTGGTCACCACCACTCCATATGGACTCTAATACCTTTGATTCCGATGGCAACAAGGAGCAGATCACATCAAACATTCAGTTTAGTGCCTCAAATTCCAAGTACAGGGCTCCCGAATAACCATTTCTACCCATGTGTGCCTGTATAAAGGTGCAAGGAGAAATACTCCCCAAGTGATCAGCTCCCAGGTGTCCACAATTCTTCACTCTGGCCGGGTTTAATTTGAGTCCGCACGACATGTATTTTTGAGGGGCGGCACTTATTGCTCTCAAGCATTAACAGCGAGCAAAAGACACATATGGGAAAGACAGAGGAGAATAAAAAAAGACAAGCAAAATGGAAACGGAAACTGAAAAGTAAAAGTTTCATATAAGCGAGCTGATGGCCGCCATCAGTGCTAACCAAACACACAAACGGAATTAACAGTTCACTCATAGTGAAAGTTATCGGCAAAAGTGAAATTATCTACATAACCGGCAACAGTGCAATTAACTATGTAACAGGGTCGATGTCATGCAAAGCGCTCGACTTCTGCCAAGCGAGATCGCGCTGCGAAAAAAGATAAAAAGTAGTCCACAAACCGGATGGAAAACAGCGAGCCTCGTATGTTTTCAGTACTTGGTCACTGCGCTCGAGGAGGGCTAACCACCGGAAAAGGGATGATGTAGGCATGCCTTCCACTTATGAAAGCAAGCAGGTTTTAAAAGGCAAGTGCACGAACCAATGAAAGACACTGACGTGACATGGACTGGGCTCAGAGCCCTTTTCTAACTACTAAAGCGTCTCTCAAGCGGTACGCATGCGCAAGCATGCTAGTGCAGGCTCAACCCTAAAAAGTGGTTAGAGTCATTCCAAACAGGGGAATACAAATATGTTGTAAATGAAATGCTGGAAATTGTAGTAGAGACTTCGGACCTCATTTCGAGAGGCTCAATGGCATCTGATATGAGAAATGACTCCTGTTATTGCACATATTGGATTTTTAAGTTTGTGGTTTTGTTTACACTCAGTGCATACCGGGTGCTATATAACCTTATCCCCTGTTTAATTATGGCAGATCAAACCTATCAGAATTGAAAGGGCGAAAAAAGCTTGGAATTTACTGAGGCATACAGAATGGGATCCCGTGAGCACCAAAATCAGTATGATATGACTCATTTTAGGAGAAAAAGAAGTAGTAGGATCTATTTATTTAACACACCTGATAAATAAAGTATCCCACGATATCTTTATTCATCTGGTACAATAAATATCACACTTCTGGTAACTTGTGATGAGAACTGGAGTTGCCACTGATTCTGTCAAATGTGATATCTTCATCAGTGATGACATTAATAATCTAGATCATCTCTCTGACAACCATAAACAAAATAATAAATCCAAAACAATTTCAGCTACACTAAGGATCCAATAGCTAAACATAGCTATTGTGAACTCTTTGAAATGGTCAAAGACTTTACTTCAATCTCTTCGCATAGAGACTGGTCACATGAAACTCTTGACCAAATACCCAAATTCATTAATACTAAAGATACTACGATAAGGAATATTATCGAGTAAGTGAAATATTTCAAATACTTAATTATTTCTAATAGAAAGGTTTGTTGTAATACCAATAGATAGTACTATACCTAAACATCCCAGATTTTTCTTTTGGCCAGTCATTTGCTGAAATAGCATTTTTACACAAGACAACAAAATATTTAGCTAAATAAAGAAAAAGAGGGACCAGGAGATTAATGGTCCAGTGTACAGTCTCCCAATAATAATGGTCATAAGAGGTGAAAGGGTACACTGTTCCAAAAATAGAAAGAGATACCAGGGGACCTAATCCTACAGGAGCAAGAACCCTCATGCATCACAGTGGATGACTGGCTTCATCACTGGGAAAGCTCCTTGCCAGGCCGGCACTACAATGCCCGACGGGCTCCCAGAAGGGGGCTCTTGACCGTGTTGCTCTTATAGTAGCTAATGGAGTCAAGTCATATAGATGGGATACCCTATTCCAGGTACCTGAGCCACATGGAGAGAAGAAAAGAATAAAATTGGTTATCCATCTTGAAAACACATCATAAATGTAATCAGTATCAATAGGATGGAGACCAAGATTAAAACCAGGGTGAGAGTAAAAAATTGAGTGATGATGCTCACTTACTCTCAATAAAGCAAACACGAGAGGACTAGACCTATTATAATACTTCTAATCGTGGGTCTACATGTTTCGCGTCTAGTGGTCCAGCCGGATCCATTGAAGCTTCATCAGGACCGAAACAAAAATTAACAACTTCTCCAAAACATTAATTAGATGGGAATCCATCCCAGCCTTTTATAACTATCCCCCTTATCCTGTCAACCATCCAATGCCTTGGCAATCACCCTACCCATTTTTCCAACCTCCCCCATTGTTGCCACTTGTGCCTTTTTTAGGCCGCGGCCGGGGCAGAGGCAGAAGCAGAAGAAGAGGAAGAGGGAGACATGTCCAATGGTCCAGGGAAGAACCACAAATGGTAACCAGGAGTCAAACAAAGAACCCCACGCCGAATTGTTAATTTGTCCATGAGACAACTCACAGAGGATGAGTCAAATGTCCTTAATAGAGGCCTTGGCTTCGTCCCTACTCCAATGACTTTTTTCGTCTACCCATTGAACTAGCTCAGTTCTTTCGAAAAATTTGGCTGCATTTCTTTTTCAAAGATAAACCAGCTGAACCACAGGCATCCGACTCAGGTTTAAAGAAACCCTCGGTCTTTGTTCCACCATTAGCTACGATGCCTAGTGAGGTGTTAACTTTTGAAAAGGGAGTATTAGCCGATGTGAACCGATTATGTCCTAAACACCCTTATATCAATATTCCCATGAAAGAGAAGCAGGCCTTGCAATCTTTAGCATCTGACCACAATATTGTTATCAAACAGGCTGACAAAGGAGGTGCAATTGTGATCATGAACACAGCTGACTATAGACGTGAATGTCTGCATCTTTTGAGTGACACCACCTATTATGTTAAGATTACCAGTGACCCGACTGGAAGACTACAGACTCAGATCAGGTGTCTCATAGAGGAAGCCAGAAGTAACTCCTGGATCTCCTCCAAGGAGGCCGAATTTCTAGACACGGCTCATCCTCGAACCCCGTACTTCTACTGCTTACCTAAGATTCATAAAGGAACAACACCTCCTCCAGGATGACCGATTGTATCGGGTATAGGTTTCGTCCTTGAACCACTATCTATTTTCTGTGATCACTTTCTACAGCCATTAGTGAGAAATTCTTCTACTTACTTACAGGACACTAAGGATGTCCTGAACTTGATTGAATCTATCAGCAATATTGGGGGGATAGAAGGCATTATTACTCTAGATGTATAGGCATTATATACTAATATTCCTCAAGAAGCCACCCTGCAAGTTGTGGAATCAGCACTTCGCAAAGACCCAACCTCCCTTTCTACTCCTATTGCCTTCATCATGCAATGTGCATCCCTTGCCCTGACAGAGAATTACTTTCAATTCGAGGATCCATTTTTCCATCAGATCAGGGGGACATCTATGGGTAGCACATTTGCACCAAGCCTAGACTGCTTGTATATGTATGATTTTGAAAAGAAATACATTTAGCCACGACTAATCCTTTTCAGCATGACATCAAACTATGGCGGATCTATATAGACAATATTCTGGTCATATGGCATGGACCATTGACAAAAGCAGATTCATTTACAGCTTGGATCAATACTCTTGACCCTTATCTGAGATTCACTGCTGCTGTGTCTTCCACTCACCTACCTTTCTTGGACTTGATGATTA
This sequence comes from Pleurodeles waltl, assembly GCF_031143425.1. Classification (NCBI taxonomy): domain Eukaryota; kingdom Metazoa; phylum Chordata; class Amphibia; order Caudata; family Salamandridae; genus Pleurodeles; species Pleurodeles waltl. Next base: position 1,242,962,201 of record NC_090447.1, on the reverse strand, counting down.
CCATCGACAATGGCAAATTGTCAACTAGCACATACCATAAACCAACAGATCGTTACAGTCTTCTGTTATATGAGAGTCACCATCCGAAGGCCCTACGAGACAATTTGCCTGTGGGTCAGTTCCTACGGCTTAGACGGAATTGTAGTTCATTACGAGAATTTGATCAACAGGCCATTGCTCGTCAAGAAAAACTCTATGAACAACATTACCCGACCAAGATTGTGAATCTGGCCCGTAAGAGAGCAAAAGATAATCATAGGGAAAGCTTACTGGCAACCAGGGAAAAGGGTCCGCAGACACGAATACCTTGTGTCTCTACATTCACCCCTTTGTCCAACAACATAAAAAAATTGATTAATAAAAGATGGTCGATATTAGTGAGTGGGGCCATTGAAGTCCCTAAACCATTATTTGCATTCAAACATACCACCAATATCAAAGATATTGTGGTCCACACTCACCCACATTTCTCCCAGGATACTTCAGTTCAAAAAACATTGTGGGACCTCCCTCCAGGTGAAGGACACCATCCCTGTGGCCATTGCAATGTTTTCGCACTAACCAGGCGAATAACGACACTTGACTTAGACCCTATTGGTAGGTGGCATTTAAAAAACAATTAATTGCAACACTAAGAATTGCATCTACATGATCACTTGCCCTTGTCAATTGCGTTATATTGGTATGACTACACGACCAGTCAAGATACGCACCAATGAACACAGGAGTAATATTAGATGTCGCTGGGTTACTACAAAACTCTGTGCACATTTCGTAGATACTTCACATACTCCAGATGACCTCTGGTGGGTGATCTTGGAAGCCCCGAATGTTCGACCTAATGACCCGGATTCCCTCTTCAGAACTGAACAGAGATGGGTTTTCAAATTAGGGACCTCTACATGGGGACTGAATGATGAAATACCATGGACCACTCTCTCATCATAGTTGATATTCTTTAGGACCCATTAAGTAACTGTATGTGTCCAACTACTATCATCTGGTATCACCCCCCATGCTGGGAAGGGTTTTTGGAAATTCAATTTCTGTTGTCATACATGATGAGATTGAGAATAGTGGTTAATACATTCCCTCTGTTGTTTGATGACACAGGATTTTTATCCAAGCAGATTAAACAACTCCACCTCGAGTTTAATTTATTTTGAATCTTTGACTTGGATCACTTTTTTTATGTGAGAACTCTGCCCCAAACATACATCTTTTCACGAGCTGCATTATTTCTATTCTTTTAACTTCCTTCGATAACAATAGAAAGGGATATTGACCCGTCTAAACCTCTTTACTGCAGTTGGCAAGTAGTCCGTTTTTTATCACTATGCCCTTGGAAACCTGTGCGAGCCGGAATGCACCTTTTCTTACGGGCTCCCGCTGCGTTTATTACCGCTCCGACAAGCGCCCATTTGTGACGACACAGGAACGCTGTCAGGAGGGTAGGTCTACGGCCTGCGGATACGGCAAACAATTGTAAGTCTTTTTGATGTTTCTTTGCGCAAATTTTACCGGTGGTCGAGTTCTATACTTTCTTACCCCGGTCTGTACTATTCAATTGCTGACACTTGAAGGCTTGTTACCCACTCTACTGAACCGTTCTGTCGTTTGGTGGTTACTGTGTTTCCCTGAGGTTGATCCACACGGCGATTAGGACTATGAATCTATACAAATGTACTTTCACTTTTTGATTATTTTTACATGCCCCCGGACATTATTCGTCTTTCAAAAGTTGAGGCTGACCATATTTAGGTATTACCCATATTGTTTTATGACCCCTAATTCACACGATTGTGTTTTGTCAAGCTTAGTTTTGATATTATTGTTTCGTGACACATATAATCTGTGTAGCTGGGGCTAGACATACTATGCAATGACAGAACTGATCTTGTTTTGAAGTCCTGGCTCTCATGAACGTACTTATTTGTTTTTATGAGATAATCAAGCAATTATTGGTTGTTTATCAATGTTATAAATGTATTCTTGTGATATTATTATCTTTTCACGACCATTATATACATACAGTGTCAGTTCCAGTTCCTGACATGTGATTCCTAAGGAGCTCACGCCTGAATCTAGGGATGGTAAGCCCAATTAGACTATACTAACATGTGATTATGCACCAATCACTGAATTCACAAGTGCACTTTGATCAGTTTACTTTGGGCACTATTTCTATATGCGTTTTTCTAGGGTGACCTTTTTGACATAGCCAGTTGACTAAAAGTAAGTGACTGCCTCCTGTTTTTCAACTCCCATATTAGGGTTCATACTAATGAATGTTTTGGAGAAGTTGTTAATTTTTGTTTCGGTCCTGATGAAGCGTCAATGGATCCGGTTGGACCACTAGACGCGAAACATGTAGACCCACGGTTAGATGTACTATAATAGGTCTAGTCCTCTCGTGTTTGCTTTATTGAGAGTAAGTGAGCCTGGTTTTAATCTTGGTCTCCATCCTATTGATACTGATTAAATTTATGATGTGTTTTCAAGATGGATAACCAATTTTATTCTTTTCTTCTCTCCATATGGCTCAGGTACCTGGAATAGGGTATCCCATCTATATGACTTGATTCCATTAGCTACTATAAGAGCAACAAGGTCAAGAGCCACCTTCGGGGAGCCCGTCGGGCATTGTAGTGCCGGCCTGGCGAGGAGCTTTCCCAATGATGAAGCCAGTCATCCACTGTGATGCTTGAGGGTTCTTGCTCCTGTAGGATTAGGTCCCCTGGTATCTCTTTCTCTTTTTGGAACAGTGTACCCTTTCACCTCATTTAACAAAATATTTAGCACATTTAGCACTGTGTGGTTGGCTGATGTGGCATTTCTCCTTGCCCCAGTTATTTTGTTTGCATCATCCACATGATTCATTATCAATACTTCCATGAAGGAATGACAGGTACTCCCTCTTAAAACCCTATCAATAAATAAAGCTGCATTTAAAACTCATAGAACAGAATTGCTTCTGCCCCCACAGAATGGCTCCACTTGAGTAGCAAATTAATCCAGATAGTTATCAGAGACAACAACATTATCATCATCATATGAATATAATTAGGGACTCCATTACAAGCATTGAGATCTTCAATTGAACATAGCTTGGCTATTGGTCCACATCTCTGTTTCATTCTGTTTGTGATTGGAATCACAGTACTTATGGGCATTTGAACATATTGAGCTGTATGTACATTTCTTCAATCAAATGATTAATCAATAACGTAAATGGAGATTTTATACGTGATATTGTTAGTGATGAAAAGAATACAATGCAAATCTATGTGTCCTTTCATTTACCCATTGGAATATGATTCTGGTATACTAATCAAGCGAAGAGCTCCTGAAAATGATGAGAAGTATCCTACCTAAATTAGCAGGCTCATTCGTAATTTTGCTGTCAGGTTCTCAGTTCAACAATGTGGAAGATCTACGTTCTTTGTCACAATGACAGTTGGAATTTCCCCACATTTAAGGTTCTTTGCCATAGTAGCATTACCACTAAAGTGGTTCTCTCCGAGATTCAACTTTGGGAAGAACTGCTGGTGAAAATTTCTCCGGTGGGAGAGGCAACTGGGTAGGTGGATTGTGCTATTTTCACTGCCAACTCTGGCTGTTAGACATCCACGTCTGAAGTTGGGGTACTTCATTTTCTTTTTATTGCCTTCCCAGAAAGGCAAATATAAATACAGATGTAAACATTTTCTTAAAAAATTGGAAAAAGAATGTAAGTCTTCATGGTTTTAGAATTATACAGGATTTGCAGCTCCATGAGATGTTTTCATTAAAAATAATGGTATCCAAAAACAAGCAGACAATGCCCAGGTACTATACTGTTGAGACAAAATGCACAAAAGACATATCTGTTTTTCTTCAAGAACTGTATTTCAAGCACCGATATTCATAGTATGGTAAATCAGTTGTTTGTTAAAGTGTATTGTCTGACTGTTCGAAAAAATTTCAATAAACCTAAAGCCCAGTTCAAGACAGTTTATATCACTCTGAAACCTGTGCACATGTCCAATTATTAATATTAAGGTGAAAATTAGCAGATTTGGGAATAAACATAAGATTTGACTCTGCCATTGTCAGCACTTGTACCGGAGATTGCTAAATTTTAGAATATAACAATAATGAAGAAATTCATTGCTTTCGAATCCCAAAACAACAGAACACATTATGATATTACACAGTAAGAACACCATGTAATAAGAAACGTGCAAAATTCCAGCGCAATCAGCAAGCCTGCAGACAAAGGTATAAACACATAAGTATGAACTCCGAGTGAATGCATTAACTACTGTACATCAGGAAGAAATACTATCCATTGCCTTGAGATCCAGAGATGGATGGACCTTTTCAACACCATTAAAAATCTGGCGGATCAAGCAATGGGTTCATGGTGGATTTCTCAGAAGGAAGCAGAGTTCCTGCTTATGGGAACCCCACAGAGAGCTGATTTTCACTTTGTACTAAAAATACATACAAAAGGCCTCCCTTCCCTTGGACACCCAATATTGTCTGGAATTGATTTAGCCCTGCAACGTTTACCAAATGCAAGCTGATTTCTTCCTACAAGACAATATTGCAAAGCAGCAGACTCATGTTCCAGATACCACCAGTGTATTTACCACACTAGATGGACTACAATAAGAACTGAATGCACAAATTCTAGTCAAATAGGGCACAAAAGTGTTTTACTCCAGTATTGCGCAGAAAGTGACAATAATTGCAGCAGAGAAAGCAGTAGCACTAACTTTCAGAGAATGGTTCTACGACACACCACCATCTTTCTTATTAAAATGTCTTGAATTATCTGTCACAATGAACCATTTTAAGTTGGAAAAAAGATTTGTTCTTGAAGGTTTCCAATACTTGCAGCAACATTTGCATTTAAGTGGATCTATTTGAGTGAACATCATCTGCCGTGGTCCAACCCATAAAGAGACTCTCTTTGAGTTAGTAAACAAAATGTGGATGACACCTTCAATATATGGGAAAGCATCGACCATGAGCTCAAGGAGTTCATGGCATGGCTGAACATTCAAGATTCTCATTGATACTTTACATAGACAACCAGCACCATTGAGGTTTCATTTTTGGATCTAAACATTAAAATAGAAAATATCTCACTTACCCCTACAGTACATCTGAAACATATAACTAAAAGAATGTAGCATATTGCAGATCCTCCCAACTCTGGCCTGCTGATCTCAATTAATGTCTAACAGAAAGGGCATGCCCACCTACAGGTATATGGGAAGCATAGACAAGGGTTTTGAACAAATCTCACTCTGGTAAAGGAATCTTCTGCCAAAATGCAAAAATAATGGATTATTTTGGTTACAACCCTTATTCTTTTGTCCAGTAGAATATGTCGTATAACCAGTGAGCATTGGCACATTTTGAAGAATGTCAGAGAACAATACCTACACCACAATTAGGCCCATATTTACACTCTTTTAGGGCTGCATTTGTGTAATTTTTCAATGCAAAAGCGGTGCAAACTTACAAAATACAATTGTATTTTGTAAGTTTGCACCGCTTTTGTGTCAAAAAGCGGCGCAAACGTGGCACTAAAAAAGTATAAATATGGGCCTTGTTTAGGATTCAAGACTGAGTCCAGAGTCCTATGATGGCTGTCACCGCTTCCTGGTTGAGGTGGAGGCAGCCAATGAGATCTCAGTTTGAAATCTGTGGGGATCCGCAGAGCCTTGGCATCCCTAGATATAGAAAGTATTTGAGCATTAATTACTCAAGAACTACTGAATGGATTTACATTAAAACACAAAAAGCACTCTTTTTTTTTTACCTAGCTCTAGCTTTCTGCCAAATTTGGGTGTAAATCTGTTCAGCGGTTTAGGCTGTAGCTTAGACTAATGTTCCTATGGGAAAGAAAACATGCTTTTGGATGCCCCATTTTTCTCTGCTCCTGCTTGAAAGATCAACCTGAAAAGAGAGCAGCTGAAGTGAGTGGCAAACTAGTTTTGAAACTTTTGTGAAAATTCATCAAAAGACGCCAAAGTTATTGGCAAAAAATACCCACTTTGTTTTCAGCCCTGTTTGTGGATTCTCGGGTCCTCCGCGGGCTCAGTGCACACCCCCTATGTAAATCTGCAACAGAACTGCAGATCTGCTATGGAACCACAAATCCAGAGCTGATCCACAATTCAAAAGCCCAATGGAAGAAAAAAATTACACACATTCACTCAACCAACACCCGGGGTTGGCTGCATGAGGGGCATTGGGCACAGGGCCTGGCCACAAACCAGACCCTGCGGCCAACCCCCCACCATGCACAGCCTGATGTGTGGTTGACAGTACATGGGTAGTTGGATGCAGGGCCTGGCCAGGCACAGCCAACGGCAGGGAGTTGGCAGTATGTGGCTGGTTGTGCGTAAAGCCTGGCCACATGCCAGGCCCTACAGCATTGCCCCCATTGCATAAAAAAACAGAGAAATTCCCTGAAAAATACCCAAAGATTACAGGGACGTTGTCTCAGAAAGAGTTGAGCACCCCAAATGTATACACTTAAAAATTGTCCTTGACTAAAACCAAGTATGTTGCAAGTATGCACTTACCTCAACAAAATTTAAGTGAGGTCAAACCCAGCCTAAGCCTCCTCACATGGCCACTTCTGCTCCTTGCACAGGAAGCACTGTCCAGTTCTAGTAAAGCCTCCTTGCACTGCTGTGTTATGTTCCCAGAACACGGTACCAATGTGCCAATTGAGCTGCAACTGCTGCACCAGAAACATACTCTCAGCCACCCTTAATGGTAACCAAAACCAGTAAAAATAATGTCAAAATGTTGAAATCCCACACAATTACTGAAGTCAAGGTTCTAAAAAAGGCAAATAAGATGGAATAACCCTAAGTTTTCCTATAAAAGCCTCCATAAGCACTAATTTAATATAAAAACCTCAAAGTAATACAAACATATCTAAAGCATAAATATTCAATTCTGTATGTTCACTTGACAAGTATTCAATCCAAATATCTTGCACACTGCATATTCAATATACCATATCAACCAATTCACACTCTCCTCATACAAATATTTATTTGTAGGAGCAGCAGGAAAAAAGAAGGATGAGGGTTGAGGATTATGTGTTTTTACTGTGTTGAAATTCAATGTGTTCTAAATTCTTTAAAGGAGCTGCTGTGAGTAGTGTCAGCAAAAGAGATTGCATAATGTTAGCCATCAGGTCTTGCCGTAAAATCCAAACTTGAGAGGAAGAGACATTTCTGTCACACTTGGTTTTCCCCAAACATAGCCAACCTTGTTTGGCAGCTGGAGGACACATTTTTCTGATGGGAAATGGAGCTGTTGCAAGTGGTTCCACATCATTATCCTAGCCCACTGTCTGCAAACACCAGCAGCTCTAATGCACTAAATGACAAGGTTTTGAGAGGAACCATCAGCTCCGACTTTTATAGACACCTAGCCACACCTTTCAAAGCCATCGGTGTGCACACAAAGGAATGCCTTAGAGAAGTTACTTCCCAAGCACATCAGACCAAGAACGATATTATAATGATGAGGACCTCACAACTGCCTGTTTGCATGTGAAGCCATAGTGGGAAGTACAAAGTATTCCCTCATGTATGTTATTCTGTCTACTCTATTAACTACAGAGGAAAGTGACTTGCACCACCTGGACTTCCAGCTTAAGAATTAGCAACTAGACATGGCATTCTTTCCATACTTTCCTCTCAGCATGCTTTGGGTACTTTTTACATCATGGGGCACAAGGAATCTAATATAAGACCAATATGAGTAAAGGACAACATCATACCAACCCAATTTTCTAATGGATGTGAGCTAACGTCTGACCATATCAAAACCATCAGCAATGCCCCCAAACTTTCCCTGTCAGTCTGGAATGTGGCCAACATCAAAAGGAAAATGAATAAATCAGATATGGTTTGATTTTGTGTATTCCTTTGTGATACTGTGTCTTCAGGAAACATGGATGGTGCCGCATGTTCATTTTGACGGCTTTAAAATTTTCCTTTTACCAGACTATCCATCCTCAGGCAGCTGTCCCAGGGGTGCTGGTGATTTTCATCTCGGCTATGGTTAATGCCAAACGTTTCCTCTTTGCAATTGGCGCATTCTATCAGGTTCTTGGTCTTGAATTTGTGCCTGGCTGCTGATTGTGTATTGTTAATTGTTATATCAACATTCCAACAGTAGGGAGAGATTATGTTTTGTCAAAACTGGATCTTTATTTGGATTCCCTAAACCCAAGAGGTGGCAATGAACTGGGTTTGCTGTGGGGGGTGATTCCAATGTCCATCTTTGTGACCCAGTGTTTAAAGAAGCTTCTGGATGAAAGGAGTTTGAAGGGAACTCATATGTCATTTTTCCCATGGTGTATTTGGTAACAGTTTCAATTACTTGATAATGACATTTAAAAAGTGTCTTGCCAATGCATGGATCTTTCCCGGAATCTTTTGTGGGCAAGGGTGAAGGGTTCAAAATTGACTCAATTCTACTATCTGCCAATTTAGCTAAAAAGGCGGGAGAACAGCTAGTAGTCAATCTTGCCAGGAGTTATCCCCTTGCCCAATGTCTAGTTGTAGACATCTTGAAATGGCAGTTGTTGTTCTGCTCTACCAGTAGGGTCACCAGCATCTCTGCACAAAAGTAAAAGGGTACTCGTATTAAGTGGGAGTTTGTTAATGCTGAAACTTTCACGTCAAAATTGGTCAAGGGTAATCGCAATCTGTTTGATGTCTGTTTAGATGCTGAGGCTGATGAGGTTGACATAAAAAGAGCATTTACCACTACTTCAGAGGCAGTATCAGGAGCTTTATGTAGGCAGCACATGAGAGAGCTGAGAAGAAAAGTGGATGGTTTGATGTAGCATGCTCCAGATCCCTTAAGCATCCTAGGTCTGCCTCTGAAGTTGCATGTTGCAGGAAAGCCTGAAAAAGGGGCAGTTGCAGAAAAGAAAAATGCCCTAAAATTACAGGCCTGGGTGCTATATGAACCATCAGAAGGCTTTTTGGGCTATTCTTAATGTTTCTTAGGAGCCATGAGAAACCTATTATTGAATCTGCTATATATGGTCATGAGTGGGCTACCTTTTGTTGGGAAGATTTACTCCATTAGTGACGAAATGGGTAGTAATTGTGATTACTACACCGCAGCAAAGGATTGTTTTCTCATCAAGTGTTGTCCATCACTGGAAATGTAAAAAGGGCTATTAGATCTAGCCCCAGTGGAAAAGCCCCTGACAGAACAGTGTTTGTCTAGACCTTTTCAAGAGTAACCTAGACCTGTGGGCCTCATTGTTAGCTAACATTTTTATAGCAGCAAGCTCTTTCACCATGATTCCATCACGGTCTGATTCACTAATCATCCGGATCTTCAAGAAAGAGAACCAAGAGGATTCCAGTTATTATAGCCCGATCTCTCTCTTGGACTCCACAGTGGCGGGTCTGGGTTGTAGTTTACTCTCCATCCTTGAGGCCTGGGCAGAGGAGAATGGTACCTTCTCAGATATTCAGTATGGGTTCAGGAGAGGGATGGGGATGCATCAATCTTTGCCTTTTTTGAGAAAAGACTCAGCCCCTAAGCATGGTACTCTGCATTGGGCTTTATGGTTCTGTCCATTGCCTTTGATTGTGTATCCCACACTAAATTAGGCCTGGGTGGTAAAATTCACGCCTCTTGTGGAGCTTGCGGAACTCGGGCACCCCGCAGAGTAACACAGCATTCCATGAATTCCACCATCTAGTGCGTGGCGGAATTCCATTTCTATTAGGGCCTGAGAACTGATAGTCCCAAGCTTCTTGCAAGCATGCATGAGATTTCGCGCACGCTAACACGGCTTCCAGCCTAGACAGTGCCATTATAGTGCTGCTCGCGATCATCTGTGGGTGGACCTCAAGCAGATTCTCTACTCGAGAAGCAGCTACATCTACTCAAAAAAACATTTTCAAGTGGATTTTTTACTACAGCGGAACCTTCAAGTTTTTTTAGTGTGAGAAGCCTTTTTTACCTTTTTTCCCAACAGGAAGGAAGTGCCCCAGAGACTGCAACTTCCTGTACAATGGGATCCTCCCACTGCTTTGTCTATCTCCTTGTCACTTTTCACTTAGATTTTGAGGTTAAAGGATCACTCTCCTTGTCAGCTGATTATATACCTTTGCATTTAAGAACTTTGTTTTTGTGATATCACACAAGTAAGTTAAAAAACTATTGTATAAGGGTGTTGATTGTTTGATAGAGCATGTACCAGTATTTCCTTCTCCTTTTATTTTATTTTTAAATTTAATTGTGGTGGGTGGCCTAGAGTTTCAGTAGGGGCCTAGCTATTTTTTTGAATTTCATTTTTCACCTTTTGTAAAGGAAAAAATGTTGCACAGTTCAGTACCTTTTCTCTATGTTTGTTACATTTGCAATATTAATGTATTTTACTATGTGGCCTAGTCCAACAATGGGCCATCCAGCCAGTAGGCCCAGTACTAGTCATCGGTGCATGAAAGCACGGTTCCTGTGGCAAATGATTTTTTTAAAACATCATTTAGGGCAGGGATGGCACTAGATTACCTTACAAATGTTGGCTATTGTTTGTGTTTCATATTTTTGTTGTTGGAAAAAGTCTTCCTGGGGGTAATATTTGATGCCGTAGGAGGATGTGTGTTGTTGTAATATTTTTATAGTTCAGTTAAGTTTTGTGTTTGGCATTGCTAAATTATTAGTAGTGTTTTCTAAGAGTTACCATGTCTCTTTGTCTGGCTAGTGTGTGTGTGAGTGTGTTTGCCACAGGCTGCCACTTGTCTTTGTCCTCCATTCCATTTGGCCAGAGGCTGTTTTCAGGAGTTTGTGTCCATAGGACTGAATGTGTTCTTTGATCTCCATGACTCTTTCCTCGCTGTTTGACCATGTGGCCTTTTTGTGTAACCAGTCAATGTACTCATGGCATAGGCTTGCATTTGTTTTTTGTTCTCCATGCCTCCTTGCTTGCTTTTGTTGTTTGATTGTGTTGCCGGAGGCCATTGTGTACAGCCAGCCGGTGTGCTTTTGCCATAAGCCTGCATGTGATATCAGTTTAATAAAATGCTTGAGGATATGTATATTACAAATATAATTATGATCAATTTACAGACATTTTTTACGTGTTTCATTTGCACCTCCTTGCCTCTTAGTACGTTTCTTATACTCCCGTAGTACCAACATCAGCAATTCAATTTAATTTTGTTATTTAATTTTTTGTTACATTTTTGACATTTTTGTTAATGTTAATTTTTGCATTGTAATTATTTTAATTTTGTATTTGAATTTTTGAAATTTTTATGGGTTTGTTTTTACATTTTGCCTTGATCCATTCACCCCTGACTGCCATGGGTGCGCAGTGGCACAACAGCATTCATTTTTGTATGCATTATTCTATTTCCCCTTGGACTTCCTGCCTGTCATACAGTAGGTGTACTGCACACACACCAGCATCATCAATTTTTAAATGATTACTCCATTTCCCCCTGGACCACCTTACCTGCCATGGGTGCCCACTAGCCTTTATTTTGTAAGGATTATTCCATTTACCGATGTACCGCCCTGAATGCCACAGGTGTCTCCTTTAAAATGGATGCAGATAAAGCAAAGAGCTATATCTGTAAGTTGTGGTATCTTGATTGGAAATTAAATTTTATGTTATGGTCATGTGGTTTGACTTTAAAACCACACTAAATTATATTGCCTGTACTAATTGAAACTGCAACAATGCCACGTTTCACTAAATGTTTTTCTTGCTTGTTTGCTTTTAGGTGCACCAGAGAAAAGGCATCACCCATAGTACTGCTAAAAATAAGGCCTGTCATACCATGTGATCACGCAACACAACATTAGTCCTCCAATCGCTTCCTCTTATGCGGCTCAGTGCCACTTCCAACTGACATCATTAAGATGGTCCCAAAGAAATGTGCTGCCAAGAAAGTGGTCAGTGAGAAGAAGCAACTTTCCACCGCTGGTATGCCGACCACAACCTTTTTCGGAAGACGTGTGCCTATGGCACCGACCTTTGGGGAGGAACCTGAGAGCAGCACTCCTGCATCAACTGCACCACCCCAACCGAAGACCAAGCCCATGTCTGTCAGTGAGGAAGCCACTGCAATTGGAGGCAACGTTGAAGAGCAGTGACATTGAATTGGATTTGTCCCTTTCGAAATGTAGTAGACAATCCTTTCAGGAAACAGAGCAAAGTAGACAGCAGCCACAACCAGCAATAGTAGATCTTCCTGAAGTTGGAGCAGAACAGGAGGTTCAGCTTCCTGGGGAGCAAGAACCTCCTCTTTTAGACCAAGATCTCCAGAAAGAAAAAGGAAGGGTAGTCTACCATCTTCTCCAAGCACCCCTTTTAATGATGATCATCTTGACATGGAGTGGACTCTGGCAGAGTCCAGGAGACACAAGGAGAGGCAAGGGAAAAGGAAAGTTCCTGAAAGCCTTAGAATTGTGGGAGGGGATGCGGAGGAGGATGAGGACAAGCCAGCCATAGCTATTGAAGATGGCACTAATTACACCTTTTATTCAACCTGATCCAAGAGATGTGGCACAAGTACCACTGCCAGCTCCCATGTTTGTAAAGCTTCAACTGAGACCTGCACCACCACTACCTCAGTAGATGTATGCACTGCAGAAAGGCAATCAACAACATACTTATCTGTATTCAGTACTTCTTCAGGCATTGGCACTGGCACACTAAGAAAGTACTCCTCCACAGTTTGGGACTTTTTAACACTTAGCAAGCAGGAGAAGAACATTGCAATATGCTCCATTTGTCATGCAAGTATTCATCAGGTAAGCCTGGTTCACACCAGTGGCGGCTCCTCCGCTATGGTGGAGGAGCTTCACCCCCCTGCCAGCAGCAGCAGTTGAAAATTGAAAAATAAAATTTATAATATTATCAATTTTATTTTTTCAAGGGGAAGGGCAATGGGGATGACGAGCACAGAGGGAGAGTGGTGTGCACTGCCCTCAGTTCACATATGTGTTTGACCAGACAGCCCAGGATGGCCAAACACACATGTACACTAAGCTCTCTCCAACCCGGCACTATGTTGCCAGTCTGGAGAGAGCAGGCACAGGTTCCCACTCTGCCTGGAGCACCAAGGCAGGATGCTCAGGCCAATCCTAACACTTTTCTCATGCTGACAGTAGTTGCTATTTCGGGGTCCTGTGTTTGGCACATTGTATCAACCTGGCTGTGCAGGAGTTTCTAAAAAAAAAAGACATAGGCCCTCATTACAACCCTGGCAGTCTGTGTTAAAGCGGTGGTATTACCACCAACAGGCCGGCGGCAAAAAAATCGGGATTTGGACCATGGCGGTGACCGCCATCCAAAACCACTGCTTTAACACACCGACCGCCAGGGTGGTAATGGCCGCTGGGCTGGAGACTTCGGTCTCCAGACTGGCAGCTATCACCTTTCCACTCTCGGGATCACGACCCGGCCTATTACCATGGTTTTTGTGCCAATCTCACTGCCACGAAAACCATGGCAGTAGGCACTATCAGTGTCAGGGAATCCCCTCCCTGGCACTGATAGGGATCTCCCCAGTCCCCCTCCCCGTCTCTAGAGTCATCCCCCACCCTCCCTCTCCCTCTCCTGCCCCCCGCACATATACACACCCACACGCGCACCCATATACACACATGCACACATGCATACCCACTTTCACCCACGCATACAGACATACATACCAACACACTACAACACACACCAACATACCTTTGCACACACATGCATTCAAAACACACAACACTCACAATCACAAAAAACTGGATAAAAAACATGTATCCAGTGTGACTCACACCCGCATGCACGCATCCCAAAACATACACACACCCCTCCACATACACACAACACCCCCCACCCTCCTCTCTGGTCATAGAACCCGACTTACCTGCTTGCAGGGGATTCTCCAGCTGGAGACGGTCCGCGGCGCTGCTGACAGCAACAGCGTCCACCAGCAGAACACCGTCAGACCGTATCATTGCTCAGGATACGGTCGGCGGTGTTTTGCTGGCGTGGCGGTGCTGCTGTCAGCAGCGCCGCCTTACCGCCGACCGCCGCTATGACCATCAGCGGTGTTCCGGCAGATTTCTGGCGGTATGCTGCCGGCGGTCATAATATGCATTGCCGGCTGGTAGCCATGGCGGCGGCATGTTGGCACCCGTCACCGTGGCGGTAGGCGGTCATTACCGCCCATCTTGTAATGAGGGCCATAGTCAGCAACACACTGACCACATGCAGAAGAATCCACACTCATTTCAGTCATTTTTTTAAAGCCTGGAAGCAGTTGTGGATTATTCAGCGTGCTAATAGAGCACCAGTTAAAGCCCTCATACAGGAGGTGCCAACACTTTGGAATTTGACCTATTACATGTTGCAATATATGTTTGAGCAATACAGACAGATCAATGACTAAACTATGTCATTCAAAGAGGAGGGGATGCAATCAGGAAAAGTATGATCATGGAGGTGGACTAATGGGGCTTAGTCAAATGCCTGACACAGCTCCTACTCCCTTTTTATGTTTTCACATGGGAAAATAGCAGAGAGGATAGTACAATGGGTCAATAGATTGCTTTGTTTCATCTGCTATAGGACCAGCTAAAGAAGGTGTGTGAAAGGTTTGCACTCACAGATATGATTGAAAAAGCTGAAGCACATGCCTTGGTTGAGAGCTTAATCCTTTGCTTGGCATGTAATGCAGCAATGCAAAATGACATCATGTTGTCCAAAGAGTAGAGTACACCTGTGCCACACTACTTGATCTATTGTACTAAAAACTTCTGGCCACTTTTCTTCTTTTTCTGAAGGGGATGTTTCAAAATACAAGAGGTGGATTTTGAGCAATCTGGAGACCTAGAGGAAGAACATCTAGAAATTACTAGCATCCCACTCCCGGGCAGAAGTTCTGGGGTGCCGCCTTCAACTTCCAAAGAGGGCAGTATTGTCTCACAGCAGCCAACACCAGCAATAAGAACACCGGCAAAACCATAACTATAGGAACAGAAGAATTGGTCCCAGCTTCTGCATTGCCTTGGTTTCAAGTGGCTGGTCTTAACTCTAGTACAGAGGCAAAGGCAAAAGAGGTTGAGCAAGAAGCAGCATCTATGACCATCAAGAAGAAGTTCCAGGAGTATCTGGATGATCAAAAACCAATTGGTGTATGGGTAAGCGAAGATGTTCCAATTGTCAGTACTGCCAAGTCTAGCAATAAAGTGTCTGGCTTGACCTGTAGCCAGTGTGCGTGCTGAGCATGTGTTCTGTGCAGATGGCACAGTTGTTACAGTGAGGAAGACCAGTCTCTCACCTCAAAATGTGGTGAGATTCATCATGACCAAAATGAACCAACATTTGATACCACATGATTACAAAATTACTGAAACAGCACAGGTGGAGGAGGAGGAGGATTGGTCAGTATCACGTGTGTTACCTGACCAACATCTGAGTGAACCACCTGAGTTTGAGGATTAAATCTACTTCCCTTACTGGATATGCCACTATAGTACTTTTACATTATTTACTATTGAATTTCTTTCTTTGCCAACACAAAAAAAAATAGCTAGTTGAACATTATGTTTGTGTCTGATCTGATTTATGCTGCCCCACCATTTTTAGTCACATGTATGGCCAGATTGGAGTTGGACCAGTGCAGTGAAGAAGTCTCCACATTTCCTTTAGGACACTGGAGACAATGTCTGCCTCCCTTGCATGCCTATCCTTGTTTTGCATCACCTAACAGGGCTGCCCCAGAAAATCATTAATTTATAAGACTATCAATGCCAAATTCCAATGTGTTGCTTGCATCAAAGAGAAGAATAAATTGTGTACCTACCACCGTGCTTAGATTGGAAGAGGTAACTACTAGCTATTGCACTAATGAGTGATGATATATTATTAGTGATGATTGATGATTTAAACGGTGGCAGACAGTGAAGGATGGTGTTCAACTAATTTGATTTGAAATGTTTTGCAATGTTTGGGGCCTGATGGGTGATCATTTTTTCTGAAGGTGATTAGCCCTTTCAAACTTAGTGAAATTTACCTGCACGGTCCACTTCTTTTTTCTGGTTCTGTAGAGTTACCAAACACAAATAAACTACACAAGATACTCCAAATGGCATTTCTCTACTTGATTTTTAACAGCAGTGCACCACAGCCCTATCTTGCACAGGTCGGGACGGGATGGATTTAGGTTGGATTGGAACTTCACTTGTGATGTGTTCCCTGTTAGAGCGCTACCCTTCTACTATTACCACCACCATAAGATGGCACCTTGGGAAACCCTACAGTAAGATCCTAAGAGAGGTAGCAGCCCTTGCTTCATCTATTCAGGCAAGAGAACTGTGAAATGAAGTGAAGTAAGTTAGTTAGTAACGACTTCTACTGAAGATGTTGTGTGTGTATATCTAGGTTGTTGTAGACAATATAGGCAATGGCAAGCCCCCCCCATTGGCCAATATAGTTACAGAGGGTATTGGGACAAGGTAATAACTAACTGGCATACAATTTTTTTTAGCAGATTTTAAAAACAGGCTACACTAAAAGATAGCAGTGCAAAGTAAAATACTAAAATAAAGATTGGAGGCATAAATAAACTAAAATAAATCATTTACCTTTTATTTTTAACATTTATAAAACCCACCCTTTCTATCCACATCAGGCTCAACCCTCTCCCCAAACGAATCGCCCTGTCCCCAACCAGAGTCGAAACTAGTCCACACCTTGGTCCCAGCTCCCTTTCCTACCATCTCCACCAACAACAAATGTCCCTCCCATCAAAAAGTTTTATAAAAAGTGCTAAAAGAGGGCATTTTCTATGTGGGTCCAGAGATTTTTGAGGGATCTCTCCTTCTGTGCCACCCTGTGGGCCAGGTGCTCTGGATGCTGCAAGACGCTGCTCTGGAGTATGTGGTCTGAGCGGGATGGGGGCAGCAGTGGTCCAAAGTGGACTGATAGCTGCAGGCTGGTGTTGCCGCTGCCGATGTTGTTGCTGCTGGCAGGCTGGAGGTGCTGGTGGCTCGCTAGAGGAACTGGGGCCCACAACAAGGCAACTGCCTCCTCCTCCTCCTCCTGCAGAGCTACAAGATGCTGGTACTCCAAACTGAGGGCTGTCAACCTCTGTCACTGCAGCCAGGCTCCTGTCTCTCCTGATGTGTAGGTGGTTCACCAGGAGTAGCTATATAGAGAAAGAAAACCAAAGACAGATTGTAAATAGTGTTTTGTGCAAACACTTCTTTAAAGTAGAGTGGCGCAGTACATTGCTGGTCCCTTAGGGCTACTGGAATTTGATATGACTGATTACAAGTCACAGGACCATTTTCTTACCCACAAGTGCCTCACTGTAGTTGACAAATGTCAAAAGGAAAAAATATGGACAGGCGTGAATCCATTATGGAAGCCTTGGATTCTATGAATCACTTGTCAGAAAAATGTGGCACCTGCCAAAAAGGGATTTTACATTTCTTTTGGTTAGACTGGGACAGAACTTAGGAAAAAATAAAAGACTGAAGTACTATGAGGTGACTGAGTGGGAGGGAAAAGAAACATACCTTGTTTTCAATTTACAATGTATTGAAAACTTTATAAATAATGCATTAAATGAAGCAGGTCCACATTCCACAGAAAACTCTGTTGTACTGCTAAATTGAACAATGTTGCAGTTAGGTCATGGCATGGGTGATTAAAGGCCATGGGCAGGGAGCTGATGAATGATGATCGGTGGGAGGATACATATCTGCCTTGCTTAACAAATACAGTGAGTTAAGGGAGTAGGCAGAAAACTAACATTCCCCCCCCCTTTGAACCAAAGCTTTAATAACAAAGCAAATCAGGTGAACACATCCCTCTCCAGAAGAGCTCCCTTATTTCTTCATCCAAGCAATTATCCAGTCATCCTTTCTTCTTTTCATCCTTTGATACCCACAATTTAAGCTTTACATTGTCTCATCCAATCTTTTTCCATTCCAATACATCCATCCATATATCCACCCATGCAGCCACACATTAATCTATCCACCCTTTCAACCGTCCTTTCACCTATCCAACCATTTACCCATGCATTGTTAAGTATCCTTTAACCCACCCGAGCATCCTTTTACCCATCCACCCTTCACCCACCCAGGCATCCTTTCACTCATATACCTTTTCATCCATTCTTAAACCCACCCATGAATCTCCTATCACCCACCTACCTATAATTTCACCCACCCACAAATCCTTTCACTCATATATCTTTTCACCTATGATTTCTTTTAACTGTCCATCCTTCTTTCCCTATTCCATCAACCCATCATTTGTAGCATTCAATATGAACTTTTGTCTGCTGAGTTGCAGATAGAACAGGCCATTAAGAACTCAATAACTGCTGGTGCTGCTAAAGTGGGGGGTTCACAAGCAACACCCTGAGTTTACTAGTACATAAGAGAGTGATGGCACACATGAAATATTTAAAGTTTTAATACATCGATAACAGAAATCCTTAAATCAATGTCTATCTAACAACTATCTTATTTAATACAGCACAAAAATAATAATACTAATGTAGATTCCTTAAACTTATATCCATCATATATCCATTCCCTAAATTACTGTCCAACTTTATTCTTCAAATTCACAATGATATAATTAGTCCAATTGTCCCATTAATATAACCATCAAATCCAAATTGCTTGTACGTCGTCAACACGTGTTTCATCCGGGGGAGTACCCCTGGGATTTCTTCAGGACTTTCTTGTCATTAAAGTTTCATCACACAATCCCTAAAACAGTATTATCATGTATTATAAGACAATTCCAATTTAACTATCTCCATTACTGCATCAATAAAGTCGTGCAACTACCAAGTAACCAGGTGAGAACCATGCATTTTCCTATAACTAAGTGTTGCCCCTTCATGTGACCTTAAGTGACAAGTTTATTTAATTTTAATTTTAGTTATGACCCCCTTCGTATGTGAATTTAATACTCACTCCTGTTGAAAATTCATGTTAAAATAGATAAGTGCAACCATCTTGTGAATCACAGTGACATGTATTAAAGAAAATGTATGTCTCACTCCTTATTTACTAAAAAAGGGAGAGACCTCCCTATGCTACCTTAAATTCCCTTTAGTTTGAGATATATCCCTTTATTTCACATGATTTTGACTTACTCATTTCGTTCTTACTTGTTTAGTGCTGTCCTAGCATCTCTCGTGTTTCTAAGAATGAAATCTAATTTAATAAAACAGATTAATACATGTCTCACTCTTTCCTCATATTAGATTATTGCCATCGCACATTATAGTGTTAATTTTAAACCTCAGGGAGCTTACAATTTCATTATTCCCTCGATCTAATTATAAATCGTCTCTCCACATGTTTTTCCTCTCAGTCATATCTATTATGGAATAACACCCGATTGATTATTTGCCCCGAAATAGTCTATTCGACCCAGGATTTATCAGCTATATCTAATTTCATCCTTACCTTTGACCCGATTTCAAGTGCTCGCGAGTACGCCTCCTGACCATCTAAACCGAGTGACTATCCAGCATTCTATTTAACCGCGTCGGTTCTTTAACTAAAATAAAAGACGGACTACAAATCTGGGTAACTATCAAACGCTCTGTTTACAATCGTCGGTTCTTTAACTGAAATAGAAGATGGACTTTTGAGATTCCAGCCGTATTTCTATCGCTACAGATGATGTCCTTTTTCATAAGGATTATCCGCATTTCATTCCTTTTAAATCAATTTAAAATACTAAATATCCAAAACGGACTATATTAACTCCACAAGTGTTCGTAAAAGAGACTGCCTCATAATTTTAGTTTTTAGTTCTTTTATAACCACTCCATACCTACATGGACTATCTCACTGCAATATAACTATCTATTGAACTTTATATATTGAATAGTATACTGATACCAATGTTAAAGTACCAAGCTCATGAGTTGCTATCTGTGTCATATAGGCCTTCAACTATATAACTTACCCTACCACTGACTCTAATCTAAATTTGAATCAATTGAAAATATAATGTACTTCACAGACTCTCTAAATTAAATGTTATCCACTTTCCTTAATAGCATAATTTACAACATGGACTGGTGCTTTTATTACCTAACTAACACTATATTTGCTAATTATTTTTCTCCCAAAAAATATTCCATCTCATGATCTGTATTTAGTCCTAGTTCTACTGCTCCTAATTTCATAATCCACAGCGATTCCCTCCTTCTTAGGGCCAATTCTCTATTCCCTCTGCGTGGGTTGTTTCCACATTGTTCAAAACCAAAAAACTTAAAATCTTTGTGAGCCCCTTGTGCTTCACATACCACCATGTGAGAGGCTATCGGATAGCGTTCATCTAATTGCCTTATCGCTCTCCAATGTTCTGAAATTCTTGTCTTAAGTGGACGTATCGTACTGCCCACGTTTATTCTCTCACATTGGCATACCAGCATGTATATTACAAATTTTGTGTTACAATCTATGTGGGATTTTATGGGTATTTTACATCCTCTTTTGTCAACAAAATCTTTTTTAGCTTGACATGCCCATTTGCACATTGCACATGAACCACATTTAAAGAAGCCTCTATTACGTACATTGAGCCAATCTGCCTTAATCTCATCTGGTAAGTAACTCGGACTCAAAATATTATTGAGGGTATTCCCACTCTGAACGAAACCTCCGGTTTAATCCCTATATATTTCTTGAGTGCCTCATCTTGAGTCAATATTGGCCAGTGTTTTTTCATTATTCTCAATAATTTTTTAGAAATATCTGTATAGTCTAAAACAATTCTCAATCTCTGAGCACTATTGCTCTTGATCTCTCTGTTCCTTTGGGCCGTTAGTGATAATGTCTGTGCACGTGAAGTTTTCAAAGCCTTATTGCGAGATTTACATATATTGTTCTCCGAGTAACCTCTACTTCTAAATCTATGTTCCATATCCTTAATAACACCATGAAAGTCACAGTCTTTACTACAATTCCTTCTTGCTCTGATCATTTCTCCCAGCGGTATGGCCTCTATTTGATGCTTGGGGTGTGAACTTGTCGCATGTAATATAGTGTTACAAGCAGTGATTTTCCGAAATAATCTACTCTCTAGCTTATTGTTCTCTACAAATAGCTCTACATCTAGAAATTCTATTTTCGACTCGCTATATTTATATGTAAATTTAATATTTACATCATTATCATTAAGGTAGTTACAGAAGCTCTCCAATGTCGCTACATCCCCTGTCCATAACATAAGACAATCATCAATGTATCGTCCCCAATAGAGGATATGTGAATGCCATGTTGCCGCTTTTGGGCCCCACACCCAATTCTCCTCGAACCATCCCATGAACAAATTAGCATACGACGGTGAGAATTTCGAACCCATTGCTACACCTTGTATTTGTCTAAACCAATTTTGTTTCACCAGAAAGTAATTATTATTAAGTATAAGATCAATCATGTTCAACAACATTTGTGTATGTTCAAATAAGCTCGCCGATCTCCTATTCAAAATATATTCTAATGCTTTCAATCCCCATTCATGTTGTATACTGGTATAAAGTGATACCACATCTAGAGTTACCAGAATCATACCTGGTTCCCATTGAATATCTGACAACATACTTAATACATGTTTAGTATCATTAATATGTGATAGTAAATTACTTACGAGTGGTTGTAGAAAAATATCTACATATTCTGACAATTTCTCAGTGGGGCCTCCTATACCAGATACAATAGGTCTTCCTGGTGGGAATTTAGATTGTTTATGTATTTTAGGTAGCGTATATAAACATGGATATCTGGGACGAAATATTTGTAGGTATAGAAATTCTTCCTCATCCAATAGATTCTTGTCGCTACACTCCATTAACATTCAGTTAATTTTCCCTGTCAAAGCTGATATCGGATTATATGACAATTTTTCATAACATGCAGTATCGTTTAATTGTGTACTTAATTCTAGTTCATAATCTTTCCGATTCATTACAACTATATTACCCCCCTTATCCGCTTTCTTAATGGTCAAATCCTTATCACATTTCAGAATCTTCAATGCAGTACATTCCCCCTGTGTCAAATTCGATTTTCTCCACTGTTTTCTCTTTCTCTCTTCTTTATCCAAATCATTCCATACTAGTCCAAAGAACATTTCTATATTACTATCACTTGTTGATTTCGGTGTCCAGGTTGATCTCCGTTTCAGGCCACTGGTAATGTGTGTATCCGAAGATATGCTTAAGTCTTGTAATATCGTAGATATTGTCACTGGATCCTCCTCAAAGTCTGTGATTGTCATCAGCATTACAGTATCATGTATGTCCTGGATAGACAGTTTACTATACGCCCTAATGCCTTTCGGTGCTACTTCTGTGACTGTTATACGTGAGTCAAAATATCTTTTGAGTTTTAATTTTCTCATAAACTTAAACAAATCAATTTTAGATTGACATATGTTCCCCTTAGATGATGGACAAAAACTGAGTCCCTTATTCAAAAGTGATATCATATCCGAAGATAGTTGTTTATCAGATAAATTCACAACATTATTAACCGATTCGGCATTCATGTCTATATCTTTTTGTCCTGTGATCTTGTTTTCATGCCCAAATATGTATCGCTTTTTACTTCCTCTTTTCCCTCTACGTGTCCTCCTACCCAACTTCTTTGCTGATTTGTCTCCCAATTGCCCTGTTTTATTCTTTTGAGTTCCTGTAAAAAAAACACCGCCTGTGCTTCAGATCCCATATGTAAGTCTCTAATTTCAACCTCGCTGCTATCTGTCATTAGACTGCTTCTAGAAGTTGAAGCTGAATCTATCAAGTTATTTGATTCTACTGTAGGAACAGTATTCTTAACCAAATGGTCATATTTACGCGAAAATGTAAACACTCTGCCATTTAAGTAATCTAATTCATCTCTCTTGAGTTTTCTAGCTTTTCTTTGCTTTATCTCTTCCTGAAATTTCATGACCACATCATTTAAAATGACATAATTTTTTTCGGTTGCCTCCTTCAGATTCAATTCACTAATCTCTTTTTCTAACTTCTCTATATCTGCTTGTAGTTTTATCACTTTTCTTTCATCATTTTCTATTAGAATATCCATTAACTTCATAGAATTAGATTTAAGTTCTCCTTCCCATTGCACCAATAAATCTGTGTCTAAGTCATCATAAGTGGGGAAAATATGTGACCTTAATCCCCTAGGAATTCTGTCCAATTTTTTATACTGTTTCAGTGTGGTTGCAACCCACCACCTGGACATCTCATTTTTCTTCAACCTTTACAGCTTGATAAATTTATCCTTAAGACCTTCCTTGCTCCTACGGTTCCCACCACTTGTTGCTTGTTTAACCGTGCTTCCCTTATCTAAACTCTTAAAGAGTTCCTCTGCTACTTTGATTCTATCATCCATTATGCTAAATATAGCTAGGTTCGAATCTCCTCTGAAATACGGTGCTGCCCACTCACAATTGAAACAAGTACAATCAAAAAGAAGGTGCGGTAGTGAGTGACTGGCGCTCCAATTTCAAAATATTTTGACCTTACATAAATATAATGCCACAGTGCACAAAACTCAGGTGTCCACCCTCCAAAATCACCTACACGATACACCCACTTGGGATATCTAACAATACATAAGAGAGTAATGGCACACATGAAATATTTAAAGTTTTAATACATCGATAACAGAAATCCTTAAATCAATGTCTATCTAACAACTATCTTATCTAATACAGCACAAAAATAATAATACTAATGTAGATTCCTTAAACTTATATCCATCATATATCCATTCCCTAAATTACTGTCCAACTTTATTCTTCAAATTCACAATGATATAATTAGTCCAATTGTCCCATTAATATAACCATCAAATCCAAATTGCTTGTACGTCGTCAACACGTGTTTCATCCGGGGGAGTACCCCTGGGATTTCTTCAGGACTTTCTTGTCATTAAAGTTTCATCACACAATCCCTAAAACAGTATTATCATGTATTATAAGACAATTCCAATTTAACTATCTCCATTACTGCATCAATAAAGTCGTGCAACTACCAAGTAACCAGGTGAGAACCATGCATTTTCCTATAACTAAGTGTTGCCCCTTCATGTGACCTTAAGTGACAAGTTTATTTAATTTTAATTTTAGTTATGACCCCCTTCGTATGTGAATTTAATACTCACTCCTGTTGAAAATTCATGTTAAAATAGATAAGTGCAACCATCTTGTGAATCACAGTGACATGTATTAAAGAAAATGTATGTCTCACTCCTTATTTACTAAAAAAGGGAGAGACCTCCCTATGCTACCTTAAATTCCCTTTAGTTTGAGATATATCCCTTTATTTCACATGATTTTGACTTACTCATTTCGTTCTTACTTGTTTAGTGCTGTCCTAGCATCTCTCGTGTTTCTAAGAATGAAATCTAATTTAATAAAACAGATTAATACATGTCTCACTCTTTCCTCATATTAGATTATTGCCATCGCACATTATAGTGTTAATTTTAAACCTCAGGGAGCTTACAATTTCATTATTCCCTCGATCTAATTATAAATCGTCTCTCCACATGTTTTTCCTCTCAGTCATATCTATTATGGAATAACACCCGATTGATTATTTGCCCCGAAATAGTCTATTCGACCCAGGATTTATCAGCTATATCTAATTTCATCCATACCTTTGACCCGATTTCAAGTGCTCGCGAGTACGCCTCCTGACCATCTAAACCGAGTGACTATCCAGCATTCTATTTAACCGCGTCGGTTCTTTAACTAAAATAAAAGACGGACTACAAATCTGGGTAACTATCAAACGCTCTGTTTACAATCGTCGGTTCTTTAACTGAAATAGAAGATGGACTTTTGAGATTCCAGCCGTATTTCTATCGCTACAGATGATGTCCTTTTTCATAAGGATTATCCGCATTTCATTCCTTTTAAATCAATTTAAAATACTAAATATCCAAAACGGACTATATTAACTCCACAAGTGTTCGTAAAAGAGACTGCCTCATAATTTTAGTTTTTAGTTCTTTTATAACCACTCCATACCTACATGGACTATCTCACTGCAATATAACTATCTATTGAACTTTATATATTGAATAGTATACTGATACCAATGTTAAAGTACCAAGCTCATGAGTTGCTATCTGTGTCATATAGGCCTTCAACTATATAACTTACCCTACCACTGACTCTAATCTAAATTTGAATCAATTGAAAATATAATGTACTTCACAGACTCTCTAAATTAAATGTTATCCACTTTCCTTAATAGCATAATTTACAACATGGACTGGTGCTTTTATTACCTAACTAACACTATATTTGCTAATTATTTTTCTCCCAAAAAATATTCCATCTCATGATCTGTATTTAGTCCTAGTTCTACTGCTCCTAATTTCATAATCCACAGCGATTCCCTCCTTCTTAGGGCCAATTCTCTATTCCCTCTGCGTGGGTTGTTTCCACATTGTTCAAAACCAAAAAACTTAAAATCTTTGTGAGCCCCTTGTGCTTCACATACCACCATGTGAGAGGCTATCGGATAGCGTTCATCTAATTGCCTTATCGCTCTCCAATGTTCTGAAATTCTTGTCTTAAGTGGACGTATCGTACTGCCCACGTTTATTCTCTCACATTGGCATACCAGCATGTATATTACAAATTTTGTGTTACAATCTATGTGGGATTTTATGGGTATTTTACATCCTCTTTTGTCAACAAAATCTTTTTTAGCTTGACATGCCCATTTGCACATTGCACATGAACCACATTTAAAGAAGCCTCTATTACGTACATTGAGCCAATCTGCCTTAATCTCATCTGGTAAGTAACTCGGACTCAAAATATTATTGAGGGTATTCCCACTCTGAACGAAACCTCCGGTTTAATCCCTATATATTTCTTGAGTGCCTCATCTTGAGTCAATATTGGCCAGTGTTTTTTCATTATTCTCAATAATTTTTTAGAAATATCTGTATAGTCTAAAACAATTCTCAATCTCTGAGCACTATTGCTCTTGATCTCTCTGTTCCTTTGGGCCGTTAGTGATAATGTCTGTGCACGTGAAGTTTTCAAAGCCTTATTGCGAGATTTACATATATTGTTCTCCGAGTAACCTCTACTTCTAAATCTATGTTCCATATCCTTAATAACACCATGAAAGTCACAGTCTTTACTACAATTCCTTCTTGCTCTGATCATTTCTCCCAGCGGTATGGCCTCTATTTGATGCTTGGGGTGTGAACTTGTCGCATGTAATATAGTGTTACAAGCAGTGATTTTCCGAAATAATCTACTCTCTAGCTTATTGTTCTCTACAAATAGCTCTACATCTAGAAATTCTATTTTCGACTCGCTATATTTATATGTAAATTTAATATTTACATCATTATCATTAAGGTAGTTACAGAAGCTCTCCAATGTCGCTACATCCCCTGTCCATAACATAAGACAATCATCAATGTATCGTCCCCAATAGAGGATATGTGAATGCCATGTTGCCGCTTTTGGGCCCCACACCCAATTCTCCTCGAACCATCCCATGAACAAATTAGCATACGACGGTGAGAATTTCGAACCCATTGCTACACCTTGTATTTGTCTAAACCAATTTTGTTTCACCAGAAAGTAATTATTATTAAGTATAAGATCAATCATGTTCAACAACATTTGTGTATGTTCAAATAAGCTCGCCGATCTCCTATTCAAAATATATTCTAATGCTTTCAATCCCCATTCATGTTGTATACTGGTATAAAGTGATACCACATCTAGAGTTACCAGAATCATACCTGGTTCCCATTGAATATCTGACAACATACTTAATACATGTTTAGTATCATTAATATGTGATAGTAAATTACTTACGAGTGGTTGTAGAAAAATATCTACATATTCTGACAATTTCTCAGTGGGGCCTCCTATACCAGATACAATAGGTCTTCCTGGTGGGAATTTAGATTGTTTATGTATTTTAGGTAGCGTATATAAACATGGATATCTGGGACGAAATATTTGTAGGTATAGAAATTCTTCCTCATCCAATAGATTCTTGTCGCTACACTCCATTAACATTCAGTTAATTTTCCCTGTCAAAGCTGATATCGGATTATATGACAATTTTTCATAACATGCAGTATCGTTTAATTGTGTACTTAATTCTAGTTCATAATCTTTCCGATTCATTACAACTATATTACCCCCCTTATCCGCTTTCTTAATGGTCAAATCCTTATCACATTTCAGAATCTTCAATGCAGTACATTCCCCCTGTGTCAAATTCGATTTTCTCCACTGTTTTCTCTTTCTCTCTTCTTTATCCAAATCATTCCATACTAGTCCAAAGAACATTTCTATATTACTATCACTTGTTGATTTCGGTGTCCAGGTTGATCTCCGTTTCAGGCCACTGGTAATGTGTGTATCCGAAGATATGCTTAAGTCTTGTAATATCGTAGATATTGTCACTGGATCCTCCTCAAAGTCTGTGATTGTCATCAGCATTACAGTATCATGTATGTCCTGGATAGACAGTTTACTATACGCCCTAATGCCTTTCGGTGCTACTTCTGTGACTGTTATACGTGAGTCAAAATATCTTTTGAGTTTTAATTTTCTCATAAACTTAAACAAATCAATTTTAGATTGACATATGTTCCCCTTAGATGATGGACAAAAACTGAGTCCCTTATTCAAAAGTGATATCATATCCGAAGATAGTTGTTTATCAGATAAATTCACAACATTATTAACCGATTCGGCATTCATGTCTATATCTTTTTGTCCTGTGATCTTGTTTTCATGCCCAAATATGTATCGCTTTTTACTTCCTCTTTTCCCTCTATGTGTCCTCCTACCCAACTTCTTTGCTGATTTGTCTCCCAATTGCCCTGTTTTATTCTTTTGAGTTCCTGTAAAAAAAACACCGCCTGTGCTTCAGATCCCATATGTAAGTCTCTAATTTCAACCTCGCTGCTATCTGTCATTAGACTGCTTCTAGAAGTTGAAGCTGAATCTATCAAGTTATTTGATTCTACTGTAGGAACAGTATTCTTAACCAAATGGTCATATTTACGCGAAAATGTAAACACTCTGCCATTTAAGTAATCTAATTCATCTCTCTTGAGTTTTCTAGCTTTTCTTTGCTTTATCTCTTCCTGAAATTTCATGACCACATCATTTAAAATGACATAATTTTTTTCGGTTGCCTCCTTCAGATTCAATTCACTAATCTCTTTTTCTAACTTCTCTATATCTGCTTGTAGTTTTATCACTTTTCTTTCATCATTTTCTATTAGAATATCCATTAACTTCATAGAATTAGATTTAAGTTCTCCTTCCCATTGCACCAATAAATCTGTGTCTAAGTCATCATAAGTGGGGAAAATATGTGACCTTAATCCCCTAGGAATTCTGTCCAATTTTTTATACTGTTTCAGTGTGGTTGCAACCCACCACCTGGACATCTCATTTTTCTTCAACCTTTACAGCTTGATAAATTTATCCTTAAGACCTTCCTTGCTCCTACGGTTCCCACCACTTGTTGCTTGTTTAACCGTGCTTCCCTTATCTAAACTCTTAAAGAGTTCCTCTGCTACTTTGATTCTATCATCCATTATGCTAAATATAGCTAGGTTCGAATCTCCTCTGAAATACGGTGCTGCCCACTCACAATTGAAACAAGTACAATCAAAAAGAAGGTGCGGTAGTGAGTGACTGGCGCTCCAATTTCAAAATATTTTGACCTTACATAAATATAATGCCACAGTGCACAAAACTCAGGTGTCCACCCTCCAAAATCACCTACACGATACACCCACTTGGGATATCTAACAATACATAAGAGAGTAATGGCACACATGAAATATTTAAAGTTTTAATACATCGATAACAGAAATCCTTAAATCAATGTCTATCTAACAACTATCTTATCTAATACAGCACAAAAATAATAATACTAATGTAGATTCCTTAAACTTATATCCATCATATATCCATTCCCTAAATTACTGTCCAACTTGATTCTTCAAATTCACAATGATATAATTAGTCCAATTGTCCCATTCATATAACCATCAAATCCAAATTGCTTGTACGTCGTCAACACGTGTTTCATCCGGGGGAGTAACCCTGGGATTTCTTCAGGACTTTCTTGTCATTAAAGTTTCATCACACAATCCCTAAAACAGTATTATCATGTATTATAAGACAATTCCAATTTAACTATCTCCATTACTGCATTAATAAAGTCGTGTAACTACCAAGTAACCAGGTGAGAACCATGCATTTTCCTATAACTAAGTGTTGCCCCTTCACATGACCTTAAGTGACGAGTTTATTTAATTTTAATTTTAGTTATGACCCCCTTCGTATGTGAATTTAATACTCACTCCTGTTGAACATTCATGTTAAAAGAGATAAGTGCAACCATCTTGTGAATCGCAGTGACATGTATTAAAGAAAATGTATGTCTCACTCCTTATTAACTAAAAAAGGGAAAGACCTCCCTATGCTACCTTAAATTCCCTTTAGTTTGAGATATATCCCTTTATTTCACATGATTTTGACTTACTCATTTCGTTCTTACTTGTTTTTTTAGTGCTGTCCTAGCATCTCTCGTGTTTCTAAGAATGAAATCTAATTTAATAAAACAGATTAATACATGTCTCACTCTTTCCTCATATTAGATTATTGCCATCGCACATTATAGTGTTAATTTTAAACCTCAGGGAGCTTACCATTTCATTATTCCCTCGATCGAATTATAAATCGTCTCTCCATGTGTTTTTCCTCTCAGTCATATCTATTATGGAATAACACCCGATTTATTATTTGCCCCGAAATAGTCTATTCGACCCAGGATTTATCAGCTATATCTAATTTCATCCTTACCTTTGACCCGATTTCAAGTGCTCGCGAGTGCGCCTCCTGACCATCTAAACCGAGTGACTATCCAGCACTCTATTTAACCGCGTCGGTTCTTTAACTAAAATAAAAGACGGACTACAAATCTGGGTAACTATCAAACGCTCTGTTTACAATCGTCGGTTCTTTAACTGAAATAGAAGACGGACTTTTGAGATTCCAGCCGTATTTCTATCGCTACAGATGATGTCCTTTTTCATAAGGATTATCCGCATTTCATTCCTTTTAAATCAATTTAAAATACTAAATATCCAAAACGGACTACATTAACTCCACAAGTGTTCGTAAAAGAGACTGCCTCATAATTTTAGTTTTTAGTTCTTTTATAACCACTCCATACCTACATGGACTATCTCACTGCAATATAACTATCTATTGAACTTTATATATTGAATAGTATACTGATACCAATGTTAAGGTGCCAAGCTCATGA
Source organism: Pleurodeles waltl (assembly GCF_031143425.1). NCBI lineage: Eukaryota > Metazoa > Chordata > Amphibia > Caudata > Salamandridae > Pleurodeles > Pleurodeles waltl. Next base: position 1,242,931,800 of record NC_090447.1, on the reverse strand, counting down.
GTTGCTATCTGTGTCATATAGGCCTTCAACCATATAACTTACCCTACCACTGACTCTAATCTAAATTTGAATCAATTGAAAATATAATGTACTTCACAGACTCTCTAAATTAAATGTTATCCACTTTCCTTAATAGCATAATTTACAACATGGACTGGTGCTTTTATTACCTAACTAACACTATATTTGCTAATTATTTTTCTCCCCAAAAATATTCCATCCCATGATCTGTATTTAGTCCTAGTTCTACTGCTCCTAATTTCATAATCCACAGCGATTCCCTCCTTCTTAGGTCCAATTCTCTATTCCCTCCGCGTGGGTTGTTTCCACATTGTTCAAAACCAAAAAACTTAAAATCTTTGTGAGCCCCTTGTGCTTCACATACCACCATGTGAGAGGCTATCGGATAGCGTTCATCTAATTGCCTTATCGCTCTCCAATGTTCCGAAATTCTTGTCTTAAGTGGACGTATCGTACTGCCCACGTAAATTCTCTCACATTTGCATACCAGCATGTATATTACAAATTTTGTGTTACAATCTATGTGGGATTTTATGGGTATTTTACATCCTCTTTTGTCAACAAAATCTTTTTTAGCTTGACATGCCCATTTGCACATTGCACATGAACCATATTTAAAGAAGCCTCTATTACGTACATTGAGCCAATCTGCCTTAATCTCATCTGGTAAGTAACTCGGACTCAAAATATTATTGAGGGTATTCCCTCTTCTGAACGAAACCTCCGGTTTAATCCCTATATATTTCTTGAGTGCCTCATCTTGAGTCAATATTGGCCAGTGTTTTTTCATTATTCTCAATAATTTTTTAGAAATATCTGTATAGTCTAAAACAATTCTCAATCTCTGAGCACTATTGCTCTTGATCTCTCTGTTCCTTTGGGCCGTTAGTGATAATGTCTGTGCACGTGAAGTTTTAAAAGCCTTATTGCGAGATTTACGTATATTGTTCTCCGAGTAACCTCTACTTCTAAATCTATGTTCCATATCCTTAATAACACCATGAAAGTCACAGTCTTTACTACAATTCCTTCTTGCTCTGATCATTTCTCCCAGCGGTATGGCCTCTATTTGATGCTTGGGGTGTGAACTTGTCACATGTAATATAGTGTTACAAGCAGTGATTTTCCGAAATAATCTACTCTCTAGCTTATTGTTCTCTACAAATAGCTCTACATCTAGAAATTCTATTTTCGACTCGCTATATTTATATGTAAATTTAATATTTACATCATTATCATTAAGGTAGTTACAGAAGCTCTCCAATGTCGCTACATCCCCTGTCCATAACATAAGACAATCATCAATGTATCGTCCCCAATAGAGGATATGTGAATGCCATGTTGCCGCTTTTGGGCCCCACACCCAATTCTCCTCGAACCATCCCATGAACAAATTAGCATACGACGGTGAGAATTTCGAACCTATTGCTACACCTTGTATTTGTCTAAAACAATTTTGTTTCACCAGAAAGTAATTATTATTAAGTATAAGATCAATCATGTTCAACAACATTTGTGTATGTTCAAATAAGCTCGCCGATCTCCTATTCAAAATATATTCTAATGCTTTCAATCCCCATTCATGTTGTACACTGGTATAAAGTGATACCACATCTAGAGTTACCAGAATCATACCTGGTTCCCATTGAATATCTGACAACATACTTAATACATGTTTAGTATCATTAATATGTAATGGTAAATTACTTACGAATGGTTGTAGAAAAATATCTACATATTCTGACAATTTCTCAGTGGGGCCTCCTATACCAGATACAATAGGTCTTCCTGGTGGGAATTTAGATTGTTTATGTATTTTAGGTAGCGTATATAAACATGGATATCTGGGACGAAATATTTGTAGGTATAGAAATTCTTCCTCATCCAATAGATTCTTTTTGCTACACTCCATTAACATTCAGTTAATTTTCCCTGTCAAAGCTGATATCGGATTATATGACAATTTTTCATAACATGCAGTATCGTTTAATTGTGTACTTAATTCTAGTTCATAATCTTTCCGATTCATTACAACTATATTACCCCCCTTATCCGCTTTCTTAATGGTCAAATCCTTATCACATTTGAGGAATCTACATTAGTATTATTATTTTTGTGCTGTATTAGATAAGATAGTTGTTAGATAGACATTGATTTAAGGATTTCTGTTATCGATGTATTAAAACTTTAAATATTTCATGTGTGCCATTACTCTCTTATGTATTGTTAGATATCCCAAGTGGGTGTATCGTGTAGGTGATTTTGGAGGGTGGACACCTGAGTTTTGTGCACTGTGGCATTATATTTATGTAAGGTCAAAATATTTTGAAATTGGAGCGCCAGTCACTCACTACCGCGCCCTCTTTTTGATTGTACTGAGTTTACTAGTGATTGTCAAGAAGCAAGCAATGTAACTTACCAACGCCCACCCCTACTGCCAGTAGTTTTCCTCCTCCAACTGCTTCCATGTCTGGCACACTGGTGCTGTCACTGGCCCCAGTACTGGTAGTTGGTGTGCATTTTAGGTGCCATATATACCTCTCCTGTTATTTTGTAAGAACAAATTCAACTAAATATAACAGCAGTTCTGTCTTCTATCATTCACTTAAGAAATGCTGTTGGTTAACTATGTTGGAAAAGCCAGGTAGTCAAGTCAAGCCAACCACAAATGTTTCATAATGGAGGGGCAGAGCTAATTCACTGAAGCTCATTGAAGGGGTGGAATAATTGGTTAATCAGGGACATTTGGTGAGGCCTTGGATGGCAAATGCAATGGGACTGTCCTCATACTACTTTCCAGCCATGCTGAAATTTCATTGAAACTGATGGTATGGTATAATACTGTATCAGTGAATAATAATACATACAACACAACATTGGGGAGGTCCACCATGGCCATGGCCACTCTCTCGCTTTATTGTTTGAGCATGAGCAAGAGCAAGAGCAAGAGCAAGAAAAATAAAACCCTTCTCAACAAACGTGTAGAAAATCTTACTTGGGCATGCAATCTTCACAGTAGAATACTTGTCCTAAAATATGTTCTCTCAGTCTTACATTACCAGTCCACAAGATATATAAGGGGAGAGGGAAAACTTACTAGCAAACCGGAAGAAAGCTACAGACTTGTACAGACAGGAGGAAGTCAGCTACAGAAATACAAAATATAGAAAAAAACAGGAAAATACAAAGATAACAACAATTTAACTAACCTTAAATAGAACAAAGATAAGTAGGAAATTAAGGAAACATGTACAGTAAAAAAAGAAAAAAAATTCTAAATGGGGAGAAGTAAAGATTATGAAAATAATAATGTTATAGCAAGAGAACTTACTGGGGCCAGCAGATTCACCAGCTGCCGCACTGGTGGTAGCACCTTTGTCTCCCTGTCCCACCTCCAAAACCCTCTTCTTGCCCTTGTGTGCTGAAGTAAGAAACAAAAGTGATAAAAAAATAGATATGAGGCACAGTTAATCTCCCCAAAAATATTTTGACAAACAAAGGCATATTCAGTAACTGTACTTTTCTAAATCAGATTGCCTATAGTACTAGTTTCAAATTGCCCTATTCTTAATTACCAAAACCTAAGACCTATTCCAGATTTCCTAACATAAACTGTATTTGGAACTACTAATACATTGGAATGAATGATCTTTGTTTCTCAACCACCTTTGATGGACCAACTTAGTCTGTCTTTTCAGAGCATAGATGCATACTTACACATCAATGGGAGATTGTGATTGGGACTGTATAAGCTAAATAAAGAAAGGCCCAGAGAATGCAAATTCACTCATATTGCTTACTACTAATATCACTATCTTAGTGACAGGACAGAGGAGTCTGCATGGCTTCTTAAATAATCTGTCCAAGTAAACACCGACAAGTATGGTTAGGTAGCGCTGAGCACCTAGCAAACTCAAACTGGGTCACATAATGTTTTTTGTAATGTAAACTTAACTTACTTCTAAGTGTGAGCAGCATGCTATTTGAAAAAGAATTCCATTGTAGAACACAACAAATAAATAATTACTCACCAAGCACTGATACCTCAACTCCCAGCAGGTTGAGAAGTTCCTACTCGCAGTCCAGTATGTCCACCCAGCGTTGCGTTAACTGCTGCTGCGTGCACTGACGCACACACTGGCACACCCTACTCTACAGCCCCCGCTGCCAGGCCGGCCACCTGGTGCCAGCATGGAGGGGAAGTGGTGCTGCGCACAGAAAAGAAGTGCTGCCACCCCTGGCTAGGAAAAATGGCGCAGGCCAGCACCCCTTGGTGGCACCGATGATCACAAGGTGTGCGACTAGCAGCTCCACTGGCGACACCACTCCCTCTTGCCCTGCTCTGCCATGGAGCTGAGTGGTAAAAAAAAAAAAAAGGGAAGAAAGAGGAGAGGGAAGGGAGAATGGACAATCTAAAAACGTAAAAGGAAAATGAAAGAAGATGGCAAAAAGTTAGAAAAAGGCAAACAAATGAAAAAAAAATTAAATGCCCAAACACAAAGACACACACTGACACAATAAAGGAAAATGAGGAGTGAATGAATTAGATAGAGGGAGGATTGAAAAGATGAAACATAGATTCATAAAACAGGGCCCAGCACTATGCACAGACTAGAAGAAAAAGAAAATGGCCGAGTACATATGAACTGTGTGGTGCCATTTACGCACAGTGTCTAGCGCGAGAACGAGCATCACACTCCTAAACATCAAAAACATAGTGCGAACTGGCCCATCGAGCAGCTCCGCCAATTCTCGGAATTCTGTGGAATATCGTGGACATTTTCAGCCACTCTGTGGAATTCGGCATAACAGAACTCCGCAACCTCTACCCAGGCCAACACTAAATTGCGGGGCATAATATAAGATCTGGGCATTGACATATCCATCATTAACACCATCAGAGAAATTTGCTGTGATTTAAATTCTATAGTTAGGTTTGGGCTGGGAGGAGAGTACACCGAGATGTTCAAGATACACAGCGGAGTTGGGCAAGGTTTGACTCCTTGCGCCTTTCCTATTATCCCTCTGTTAGAAATTGGGTTTCTGGTTGGCAGTGGTATGTACACTGTCCAAGCAGGAACAAAACTCCTAATCAGGGAGCGTCACTAACACAACCTAATTTAACCTATGCTCACCCCCTGGTAGCTTCGCACAGAGCAGTCAGGCTTAACTTAGGAGGCAAAGTGTTAGGGATTTGTGCAACACTTCACATATTGAAAAAGTAAAAACACCACACAAAAAGATACAACTCCTTGTTAGAAAATAGAGCCTAATCTAACGGACTAAAGAAGACAGAAACAACAAAAATCCAATAAGTAGAAGTAGAGGTATCAATTTTTAAAGAATAAACTTAGTTGTATCGTTTAAAAGCATAAAGAGCCAACCGGGGCTATCTGACCGCACTAGAATGGTTCATATCTGAAATGTCAGGCCATTCCAACTGAAATGGAGCATGGGTTGGATACAGGGACCAGCCTTGGTCCGCTGAAACAGTAACTTGGTTTGGAGTTGGGTGAATGTCGAGAACAAGATGCGCAGAGCTAAGGAGTCAATGCATTGGCGCTGATTCCGAAGATGTAGGCGATATCGTATGCAGTTGACAATGCAGTGTATCCCGATCCTCACAGCAGCAGCAATGCACTGGGGCCAATGATGATGCAGTGCCCTTGATCCTCGCAGCAGAGATGATGCGTTTATGGAGATGCACCAGTTCTGAGTGACTCAACGGCATGGATGCATGGATTTTGGACTAGAACAACACTTAATACCCACTACTTCTGAGGGACCACAACTGGAATGGCACAACTTGGCAGGGCAAGACTTTCAGCAAACAAAGTCCAGAGGTTGTTAGTGATGAGATGGAAGTCTTTTGTGCCCCAAACAGAAGGCAAAACAGCAAGCCCTTGGAGTCATTCTGGTTCTGGGTTCAAGTGTTGCGGGCCCAGTCCTTCTCATCCAGGCAAGGAGGGCAGCAGGTTGGCACAGCAGGAAAACAGTTCTTCCAGAGCAGCAGTCCAGCAGAGTGGCAGTGTTTATAGCAACACAGCAGTCCTTTTTCTTGGCAGAGTAGTAACAGGTCCAGAAGTGTACTGATTTGCTAGGGTTAGAAGTCCAGTTCTTATACCCAGTTGTGCCTTTGAAGTGAGGGAGACTTCAAAGAAGGGCTCTGAAGTGCACAAAGGTCCTCCCTTCCTTCCCTGGTTCCAGATCACTACAGGGGAATATGCAACCCTTTGAGTGGAGACAGGACACTGCATATTCGGGTGTAAGTGTCAGTCCCTCCCTCCCATCCTACCCAGGTTGGCCCATCAGTCACACCTAAGCTCCCTTTGTGTGTGGCTGCCTAGATGGAATGCACAAAACCAGCTGCCATTCTATCCCAGGCATGTATTGGAGACAGGCTGTAGGCACACAGGGTAAAAAGCAGGACAATACCAACTTTTGAAAAGTGCCATTTTAAAATTGTAAGAATAAATCCAATGTTACCATTAAAGAGGATTTATAATTGCAATTCTATAGGCACTAAACGTGACAGGTCCACCCCTTCCCAGTCAGGAATTACAGCTTATTAAATGTAATAAGGAATGTTCAATGTTATCATATGGGAGGTGTAGGCCTCACCGTAGTGAAAAATTAATTTGAGAGCTTTCACTACCAGGACATGTAAAACTTAAACGTATATGTCTTTTTTTAAATTAAATAGAACTCCGCGCTAGAGGCTACCTAGGGCCTACCTTAGAGGTGATAAAAATATGATAAAACAGGACTTTAATGCTTAGCAAGGGGTTTTAAATGCCAAGACGACATGGCAGTGTAACAGTGAATTCAGGCTGCAATGGCAAGCCTGGGAAATGTTTTAAAGTGCTACTTGAGTAGGCAGCATAGGCAGTGCTGCAGGCCTACCAGTAGCATTTAATCTACATGCCCTGGGCACATGTAGGTTACTTTACTAGGGACTTATACATAATGAAATATAATTACGTACATACCAAACAGACCATGGTTTAGGGAGAGAGCACATGCACTTTAGCACTGGTCATCAGTGGTAAAGTGTTCAGAGTCCTAGGAAATCAGCAAAAATGTGAGACAAGAAGGCACACAATTTAGGAGGAAGACCACCTTAAGGATGTCAGGTCTAACATCTTCTATATTAACCATCTGGCGAGGGAGTTAGTACTAAGGTGCAGGGACATGTGCCGGATTGGAAAGCGTCCAATGCCAGCTTTTTTATATGCTGATGATGCCATCATGCATCATGGGTTGCACTCATGTCACACTGCAATGACTCTTGGATGCCTTCACCTTCTTTATGGAGAGGCTTGATATGAGGATCAATACCAACAAGTCCTTTATAATGTCATGTGGACATAGGAAAGACCCAAAAGTAACCTTTAAGCTTCATGGCACCCCTGCAAAACACAAGGATAATTTTAGTTACTTGGGGTAACTTTTAATTGCAGAGGTTCCTGGCTTCCAGAGGTAGAACACAGGAATAACCAACTAGCAAGGAGCATTATTGTGGTCTTCTTCTTTGCTGCTAAACTAGGAAAAATATTATTTCTTCACATGTTGGCCTTTTACCTCCTGAAAATATTTAAAAGACACGACCAATAATGTTGTGGCGAAAGATTTGGGTAAACAAGGTCCTTTCCTGAAATAGTATTATAATCGAGGACTGTTTGTCCCTGTTCCAAGGCTTAGAAATTCCCTGGCTGAGGGACATTAGGGACATTGCTTTGACCCTGGGACTTATTCGAAGACCTTTCATGAACTTTGCCTATGGTGGACAAACAAATGCTCAGGGCCATGTGCTATGCTTACTGGGAGGATGAGAGGTGGTTAAGGGTAGCTGAACACTCCTCTGTCTCTTTATATGTGCAGCTCAAGCCACTCAGCAACATTCAGCCATTCACGCTGCATGACCTACAGCACTACAAGCACTTTATTGTACTTGGGATTCGACTCACCATATTTCACAGACTAGTTACCTTCTTCTGGTGCAAGAAATGGTCACAAGATCTTCAACCTTGTCCATTTGATCAGAAATCAGCACAGAGTACATGCCATGATTTTTTCATCACTTTGTATTCTAACTATAGGTCTTCTATTTTAAAGCCTCTGCTGATTTAGTACTCCCTGCTTCATTGTACAGAAGCACTACCGTTTTTACAATCCCTGGCCTCAGAGGCGATTGTGCTTACCATATTTACTTTCTTAAGGCAAGGATATTGCGTGGGTAGCTCTTTATGCCTCAGCTCTAGTTGCCCTTCCATCTTCAGTTTTCTTGTTAGATAGATATTTCTTATTGTGATGTATCAATTGCAGTTTTAGTTTAAAGATGAAATAGGTTTTTATGGACTAACTGCAACTCTACCGTAAGTCGCAACATGTGACTTATGGTCACTTTTTCAGTGGCTTGTTTTAGTGTTACAGAAGTTTGTAGGTAGACCTCTAAATTGTAGTTGTTACAGTTGATATACTTAGCAGTCTGTGTTTTTTAACTTTATTTATTTTTTGTTTTTTCTTAAGAATTATAATATCAAATTGTGTTGTTTTGATGTATTTTATCATAGGTTGTTGTATATGATTGTATTTTATTTTTGCACTACATAGTAATATGACAGAATAAAGTTATTTGACTTGACTTGAAAGACTTATGCATCACTTCATTCAGTTGTTCTCCAAATAATCTATTGCTTGAGAAGGGCATTCTCAGGAGGCAATTCTTTTTACCAGCCTCCACCTTCCAATTTCTCAAGTGGAGATGTGTTCTATCTGCAACCAATCCAGTGACGGTGTTCCATGTTTTCAAATTGTCTAACATAAAGTCCAAAAGATATTGAACTTGGATCTCTATTCTGCCAAGCATTTGAGAGAAGACTTCACTGTCTTGGATACATGACGATAGTGACTGAAAATCCTTTACTTAGGGAGGTGATGTATATACTGTATGTATCTCAGATCATAAGGTGAGACTCACACCAGCATGTGATGTTTTAAGAGCTCCCTTGACCGTCTTGTTGACAGGGTTAGATAATACAAAATCCTCTGTCACAAGTGAGGGTTACTGTTAGATCTGACAGCCTTAGGGTGGTCATCCCCCAACTTTTTGCTTGCCTCCCTCTACTGGCACTGCTTTAGCTTTTTTTAGGACTCTGCACACATTACCACTGGTAACCTGTGCTAAAGTGCATATGCTTTCTCCCTTAAACATGGTAACATTGGTTCATCCCCATCTTTGATTTACTTATAAGTCCCTAGTAAAGTGCACTAGTAGGACTGTAGCACTGATTGTAGCACCCACATAAGTAGCCTCTTAAACATGTTTCAGGCCTGCCATCGTTGCAAGGCCTGTGGGTGCAGTTTCACTGCCACTTCGACTTGGCACCTAAAAGTACTTGCCAAACCTTAAACTCCCCTTTTTCTCCATATAAGTCACTCCTAAGGTAGGCCCTAGGTAACCCATAGGACAGGGTACTATGTAGGTAAAAGGCAGGACATGTACATAATTTATTTATATGTCATGGTAGTGAAAAACTTCTAAATTAGTTTTTCACTACTGTGAGGCCTGCTTCTTTCATAGACTAGCATTCGGCCTGCCCTCATATAATTTTTTAGCACTATATTTTGATCTGAAAGGGGTAACCAGGTCATATTTAGTATGGCCAGAATGGTAATAGAAAATCCTGCTTATTGGTGAGGTTGGATTTTATATTACTATTTTAGAAATGGCACTTTTAGAAAGTGAGCATTTCTCTGCACTTAAAATCACCTGTGCCTTACAGCCTGTCTTCAATCAACCTCTGGTCTGTGCTGGTTGACAGCTCTCTTGTGCATTTCACTCAGACAACCACAAACACAGTGCACTCAGTCAGATCTGCATTCATCTGAACACTGAGTGGGTCTCCCTGTGGAGTGTATGACATTTACATTCAAAGGCCAGTGCCCTGCCCTCACACAAAGGACTGATAACCCTCACCCGGACCCTGGCAGACAGGACTGGGCTGAAAGGGGAACTTGTGCACTTCAAACCACTCGTTGAAGTCTCCCGCACTTCAAAGGCATTTTTTGGGTATATAAACCAGATCTCTGACCCCACCAACTCGGACACTTCTGGACATGCACCTGAACTCTGTCAGAAGACCTACCTGGCTGCCCAAAGGACTCTCTGGATTGGTTTGCTGAGAAGGACTACTGCCCTGCTGTTGCCCTGCTGCCCTGCTGACTGCTGAATGTGCTGGAAGGGCTCTGCCTTCCCCCAGAAATGCTCTCCAAGGGTTGGATTTAGCTTGACTCCTGTTCTGAAGTTTCAGGGACAGCAAAGACTTCACCCACACACAAAGCTCCCCACAACATGGGCCCCGAATACCTCAACAGCCGCCTCTCATTCTACACGCCCACCCGTCAGCTTCGCTCAGCCAGCCTCGCCCTCGCCACCGTCCCACGTATCCGCAGAACCACCACAGGAGGAAAATCCTTCACCTACCTGCCAGCCAAAGCAAGGAACTCCCTCCCCGCACACCTAAGAACTACCCAGGACCATCTTGCCTTCAGGAAGCGCCTCAAGACATGGCTTTTCGAGCAGCAGTAACGTACCCTCCCCTCCCCAGCGCCTTGAGACCCTCTCGGGTGAGTAGCGCGCTCTATAAATGCATTGATTGATTGATTGAACTACTAGCTTTTTGCTAGTACCCAACTCCAGCGACTCCGGAACGACTTCAGCGATGCCAGCGACGCTGAAGCCTACTCCCACTCCATGGACCTCACTGCACTCAACGACCGCAACCTGTAATGTAAGTCTGAAGTGCCGTGACTTTGCTGATGTTACTCAGGGTCATCATGACACTGCAAAGTCAACACATCATGTCCTTTCGGACCGGAACCAGCGACCCCGCCGGGTCACACAGAATCAGCACATCGCAGACGACGCATCTTCGCCCTCTGCATATGAACAGAACCGATGCCTCACTACCACCTGCTCTGCAGCACGGAGCCAACACCTCTTTCCTCAGAAGCTGTAAGGGACTTGCTCTGTACCGACTCCAGCTATGCCTCTTTCTGATTCAGTGTGACGTCCTTGTTCTTCATTTTCAAAAGTTACTGTACGTGTGGGTCCGTGTGACTCCGCGACCGGCAACGGTGTTGTCGGAATGTTGGGAACGACTCAGTTAAAGATGCAATGATAGCCCCAGTCAGAGCTATTGTGTTTCTAGGCACTTTAGTTTGATTTAATCTTTGATATTCATAACTTTGCTTGTGCACATTGGATTTTCCCGTTTCAACAGTATTTTATTCAGATGAATATTCTCTTTTTTTTCTAAAACTGTGTGTGGTATCTTTTTGTGGTGTTTTTACTGTATTAGGTATAAGTTCTCACAAATACTTTACACATTGCCTTCTAAGTTAAGCCTGACTGCTCAGTATCAAGCTACCAGAGGGTGGGCACAGAATAATTTGGAGTGTGTTGTGACTTACTCTGACTAGGACTGTAGTTCCTACTTGGACAAGGGTGTATACCTCTGCCAACGAGAGACCCCATTTCTAACCTTGGTGATCAGCGGTCAGATATAGGACTTGAATTTGTGCAGTGCCATACACTACCCACCCACAGTCAAAGATCAATCTGATTTGTTTATTTTTTACTGCAATTGTCCCTGCCTGACATTCTTTGATCAACTCCTATACAATACGTCTCTGGCTGGGTCAACAAGTGGAGCTGGAGAGTTTGACCCAGCTAAGCTGGAGGGATACACCACTAACCAATTAAAGGGCTTTTTCAAGGGGATGGGGGTGCCTACCCGTGGAGCTTCCAAGAAGGAGGGGAACCAAAAGTCACTGAAGGCCTGGACAGAAGCCCGCTCACAAGAGCATGATGAGTTGGGGGAGCAAGTGGAAGGCTCTTCCGAGGAGCTGCCAACAGCAGTGGGGGATGACACCCCTGGATTTGTGTCCCCTGCTAAACCAGGGAGTATTGTCTCACAGCCTGACCATGGAGAAAAAGGAGGGAGCAGGGAGAATTCAGACTGCAGTTGGCAAGATTAAACATGGAGGTAGAGGAGAGGAAAGCTGAGAGAGAAGCAAGACAAGGTGAGGCTGAAAGAGCATTGGCTGAAAAGAAACCTATCTTGGCTCATGAACTGAGTCTGAAAGCACTGGAGCTCAAGCCTAGGCAGTCTGAGTCCGGCAGTGATGGTGGCAGCATACTTACACTACCTGCTGGAGACAAAAAGGTTTGTATGCCCAATGATTTGGTGCCATGTTATGGGGTAGGAGATGACACTGATAAGTGGTTTTCTGCTTGTGAAGTTGCAATGAGGGCACATGGGGTTCCTGAGGAGCACTGGGGGGGTGAGCTTGTGGAAACACATGCCAACACTTTCGAGGGACACACTTCTTACACTAGAGGTTGGAGACCAGTCCAAGTATGTCCCTATGAAGGCCATTGTAATTGCCAAATTTGGACTGATCCCTGAAAAGTATCCCCAGAGATTCAGGGACAGTAACAAGCTCCACAACCAATCCTGAGTAGACTTTATTGATTTTTCCAGTAAGGTACTGAATGGCTGGGTGCAGGGCAGTAGAGTCAATGATTATGTTAGGTTGTACAATTTCATCCTGAGAGCATTTGCTCAATATTTGCTGTACAAACTTACATCAGCACTTAGTTGACAGCAAGTTGACTGATCCCAGGAAGCTTGCTGAGAAGGCGGACCTCTGGGCTAAAACCAGAGTGTCCAAAAGGGTATCTGGGGGGACACCCACAAACGTGGTCAGGGTTCCCAAGAGGAGAAAGAGGGTGGAGAAAAAATTAAAAATAAGGAGTTCTCAAAAGGCCCCCAAAATAATTCCCAAGTGAACAGTGGTAACCAGTCCCAGTCTGATTCTAAAAAGAAAGGGTTCTTTGACCATAACACAGGGAGGTTTGTACCCCAATGTACGGAGTGCTCCAAGTATGGTCACTCTAAGGGCGAATCCAAATGTTCAAAGAGGGCACTGCCCCCCACTGGTGGGAAGACACCTGGGTTGGCTAGTGTAACACTCATGTAAGAGGTAGTTCCAGTTTGCTTTGGGGGACAGACAGAGGTAACCATAGTGTCCCTGGGAGATGCAGAAATGGTGCCAAAAGCCCACATGCCTGCTAATACTCCTCAGTATAGGCAGTGGGTCACCATTAATGGACAACTGGTGGAGGCTCTGCGTGACACAGGAGCCAGCATGACTACTGTCAGGAGTCAGCTGGTGTCAGCAGAGTACGTCCTACCAAATACATTCCACCAAGTCATAGTCACATAGTCACTGACAATCGCAAGACCCATATACTGGTGGCTCTAGTTCCCTTTGAGTGGGGGGGGGTCTCTGGTAGTCTGAAGGTAGTTGTGAGTCCTGCCATGCCTGTAGATTGTCTGCTAGGCAATGAGCACCTTGAGCACACTATATGGAGGGAGGTAGAGCTAAGATCTCACTTGGAGATGTTGGGATTGCCTGAGTGGGTCTGCACGACCACACAGTCCATGGCTGCCTGAGAGGGAAGTCAAGGGTGTCTTGAGTATGGAAGAATGGCCCAGACACCTGCCAAGGAGAGTGGCAAGGGGCGTGGGAAACTAGTACCAGAAGTTCCTACGGTAGAGGTTGATTGGGTTCCTGAGGAGGAGCCCCCTGAACCCGCCGGGGAGGATATTGCCACCCTAGGTGACTTACCTGAGCTTGCCGGCTGGCAAGTTGAGAGTGGGCCCGCTAGGGAGGAATTCTGCAAAGTGCAGAAGGAGTGTCCCACTCTTGAGGGCTTGAGGCAACAGGCCTCAGTCCATGCATCAGGAGAAGCCTCTGGGGATCACCTAATTAACTGGGAGAATGGTCTCCTATATAGTGAGCCTAAGGCTCCGGGTACTGGGGGAAGCACATGTGTTGGTGGTCCCTCAGTGTTATCGGGCCTTCCTACTGGGCTTGCCTCATGACATACCTCTGGCAGAACATTTAGGGCTAGACAAGACCTTTGCCAGGTTTGTCACCCACTTATATTGGCCCTGAATGTGTATAGTCTCAGATAGATTTTGCAGGACCTGTACCACACCTGACAGGCCAGTGGAAAGAAAGGGAAAAAGCTAAAGGGTTCCCTGATCCCACTTTCCATCATTGGTACCCCCTTTGAACGGTGGGCAACAACATCATTGGTCCATTGGACCCCAAGACTGCCCTAGACAACAGGTTCATCCTGGTTTTGGTGGACCATGCCATCCTCAACCCAGAGGCAATCCCTATGAGGACGGTGAGTGCACTGGTGTTGTTAAGAACCATGATGGGAATCTTTACCCATGTGGGGTTCCCCAAACAGATAGCATCTGACAGAGGTACTAGCTTTATGTCTGCCATACATGAAGTCCATGTGGAATGCTTGTGGTATAACCTATAAGTTCACCACACTCTATCACCCTCAATCCAAAGGTCTTGTTGAGAGATTCAACAAGACCTTGAAGGACCTGATCACAGGCATGCCTGAGGCCATGAGGCATAAGTGGGACTTTCTCTTACCATGCCTTCTCTTTGCTTATAGAGAGGTACCCAAGAAGGGGGTAGGGTTCAGTCCCTTTGAACTTCTCTATGGCTACCCAGTTAGGGGACCCTAAGCATTTTCACCGAGGGGTGTGAGAAAGCTCCCCGGAAACCCCCCCATGAAGTGGTCAGCTACGTGTTGGCCCATTGCAACCAGAGGCACCACTTCTAGAACAAGGTCAAGAGCAAGTCGAGGCCAGTCAAGAGGTTATGAAATGTTGGTATGACCAGAAGGGTACTCTGGTGGAGTTTCAACCTGGAAACAAAGTGTGGGTTATGGAACCAGTAGAGCCCAGAGCTCTCCAGGTCCGCTGGACTGGTCCATATGAAATCAAGGAGTGTGAGGGGGAGGCCACTTACTTAGCAGATCTTCAGACCCCTAGAAACCACCTGCGGGTGCTCCATGTCAACAGATTGAAACTTCACTTTGAGAGCTCTGAAGTCAGCATGCTCCTAGTGACAGATGAGGGTGTGGAGGAGGAGAGTGAACCTCTCCCTGACCTCCTCTCTGCACAGGAAAGTGATGGGTCAGTGGAGGGTGTCAACCTCTCTGATTCCCTGACCTTAGACCAGCGAGGTGACTGTTAACCAGTTACTGAAACAGTACTCCTCTCTCTTTTCCCTCACCACTAGACTTGCACACCTGTGCATCCATGATATTGACACTGGAGACAGTCCTCCTGTAAAGAACAACATTTATAGGTTGTCAGACAGGGCGAAGGCCAGCATCAAGGAAGAAGTTGCCAAGATGCTAGCTTTAGGGGTGATTGAAACCTCCAACAGTCCTTGGTCAAGCCACCGGGCACCAAACCAGAACTTCAGTGTGGATTATCAAGGTCTCAATTCCATCACTAAAACTGACACACACCCCATCCCTGACCTGATGAGCTCATTGACAGCCTAGGCACTGCCAAATTCCTCAATACCTTTGATTTGACATCTGGATACTGGCACATCGCCATGACTGAGGGGGCAAAAGAGAGGTCTGCATTCTCAACCCCTGAGGGACATCACCAGTTCTGGATAAATGCCTTTTGGCTTGAAGAATGCCCCTGCTCCTTTCCAAAGGTTGGTTTACAGGGTCCTGGCTGGTAGGGAGGCATTCTGTGCTGCCTACCAAGATGACATTGCCGTGCTGAGAGGAACACCTGCTTCACCTCCAAAAAGCACTCCAGGCCCTGCAACAGGTAGGACTGACAAATAATGCCAGTAAGTGCCAGATTGGACAGGGGTTTGTGGTGTACTTGGGACACCTAGTAGATGGTGGCAAGGTGCAGCCCCTCCAGGCCAAAACTGAGACCTGGCAACCACCTGGAACTCAAACTGAAGTGAGAGCCTTTTTAGGCCTTACTGGTTACTACTGCAGACTCGTTAAGGGTTACGGAACCATGGCGGCCCCCTTAACTGAGCTGACTTCCAAGAAGCAGCCTAGGTTGGTGATCTGGACAGAAGTTTGTCAAATAGCCTTTGATTCTCTCATGGAAGCCATGTGCCTAGCACCCATGCGCAGGCCCCTTGATTACTCCAAGGAATTCATAGATCAGACAGACGCTTCAGAGCATGGCATAGGGGCGGTCTTAGCACAGATGAATGAGGAGGGCCTAGACCAACCTATAGCCTTCATCAGTAGAAGGTTATTACCACTGGAACAGAGGTGGAGTTTCATTGAAAGAGAAGCATGTGCTGTGGTCTGGGCACTGAAGAAGCTGAGACCATACCTGTTTGGGACTCACTTCTGGGTTCAGATAGACCACAGGCCCCTCAAATGGCTCGTGCAGATGACGGTGAAAATCCTAAACTCTTGAGGTGGTCTATCTCCCTACAGGGAATGGACCTTGTGGTGGAGCATCACCCAGGGACTGACCACGCCAATGCTGATGGTCTCTCCAGATTCTTTTGCCTTAGTGATAAGAGCTCCCAGGGGGTGGGTAGCGCTCCACACTTTCAGCTGGAGGGGACATGTTAGACCTGACAGCCTTAGGGTGGTCATCCTCCAACTTTCTGCCTGCCTTCCTTCACTTTTCTGACAATGTTTTTGCTGGTTTAAGGACTCTGTGCATTTTACCACGGCTAACCAGTGGTAAAGTGCATATGCTCTCTCCCTTAAACATTGTAACATTGGTTCATCCGCAATTGGCATATTTGATTTACTTATAAGTCCATAGCAGAGTGCACTACATGTGGCCAGGGCCTGTAAATTAAATTCTACTAGTGGTCCTGCAGCACTGATTGTGCCACCCACATAAGTAGCCCGTTATCCATGTGTCAGGCCTGTCACTGCAAGGCCTGTGTGTGTAGTTTCACTGCCACTTCAACTTGGCATCTAAAAGTACTTGCCAAGCCTTAAACTCCCCTTTTTCTACATATAGGTCACTCCTAAGGTAGGCTCTAAGTAACCCATAGGGAAGGGTGCTATGTAGGTAAAAGACAGGACACGTACATATGTTTTTTATATGTCCTGGTAGTAAAAAACTTCTAAATTTGTTTTCCATTACTGTGAGACCCGCTCCTTTCGTAGACTAGTATTAGCCCTCATATACTTTTTGAGCGGTATATTTTGATCTGAAAGGGGTAACCTGTCATATTTAGTATGGCCAGAATGGTAATAGAAAATCCTGCTTATTTGTGAGGTTGGATTTTATATTACTATTTTAGAAATGCCACTTTTAGAAAGTGAGCATTTCTCTGCACTCAAAACAATCTGTGTCTAACAGCCTGTCTCCAATCAACCTCTGGTCTGTGGTAGATGACAGCTCCCTTGTGCATTTCACCCAGACAACCACAGACACAGGACACTCAGTCACATCTGCATTAATCTGCATACTGAATGGGTCTTCCTGGGCTTTACATTTCAAAGGCCAGTGGTCTGCCCTCACACAAAAGACTGATAGCCTCTACTGTGACTCTGGCAGACAGTACTGTGCTGAAACGGGAACATGTGAACTTCAAAATCACTTTTTGAAGTCGCCCTCACTTCAAAGGCCTTTTCAGATACATAAACTGGGTCTCCGACCCCACCAACTCAGACACTTATGGACCTGCACCTGAACTCTGTCAGAAGACCTGCCTGGCTACCCAAAGGACTTAATGAGAAGGACTGCAGCCCTGCTGTTGCCCTGCTGCCCTCTGACTGTGCTGGAAGTAGTCTGCCTTCCCCAAAAGTGCTCTCCAAGGTCTTGGATTGAGCTTGACTCCTGTTCTAAAGACTCAGGGACAGCAAAGACTTTAACTACTAGCTTTTTGCTAGTACTGTCTCCAGCGACTCCGGAACAACTTCAGCTATGCCGCAGCCTGCTCCCTCTCCATGGACTTCACTGCACACAACGACCGCGGCCTGCAACGCAAGTCTGACATTGCCACAACTCCGCTGACATCACTCAATGTCATCACAACACTGCAAAGTCAACACATGACGTCCCGACGGACCAGAACCAGTGACCCTGCCGGGTCACAAGGAATTGACGCATTGTGGACAATGACACATCATCTCCCCATGCATCCGGACGGAACGGACGCCTCAAATCCACCTGCTTCGCAGCAAGGAATTTTGTTGTAATTAAAGTACACTTTCAGTGACCAATTTAGAAGCTCATTGTGAGTAAATCAGTATTCAGATTTGTCCCTACTATTTTACCACTTCTGTTTATAGATCACAGCAAGGAATCAACACCTCTTTCTACAGAAGCTGTATGGGACTAATGCCACACCAACTCCAGCGATGCCTCTTTTTCGACTCTGTGCTATGCCCTAGTTCTTCATTATCAAAAAGTACTTACCTGGGGGGGCCATGTGACTCCATGTCAAGTGGTATTGGATTGTTGGGAATGACTCTGTCGCTGACAGTGTGATAGCCCCAGTCGGAGCTATTGTGTTTCTAGGCGCTTTAGTTGGATTTAAGCTTTACAAATTCATAACTTTGCTTGTGTACATTGGATTGTCCTTGTTCCTACAGTATTTTATTTCGATAACTATTCTCTATTTTTTCTAAACATGTGTGGTGTCTTTGTGTGGTGTTTTCACTGTGTTATGGTATAAGTTCTGCACAAATTATTTACACATTGCCTTCTAAGTTAAGCCTGACTGCTCACTGCCAAGCTACCAGGTGGTGGGCACAGGATAATTTGGACTGTGTTGTGACTTACCCTGACTATGATTGTAGTGCCTACTTGGATAGGGGTGCATACTTCTGCCAACTAGAGACCCCATTTCTAACACTTACCAATCAGGTTCTCCAATAAGGGATCTATTACAAGGGTCTGAGGTAGTTCAATCTCTCCCTTCATTAAAGGATGAAGCCTAACCACAAATCTGGGAACGACTATTCTGTAAGGGTCCCTCTATTCTCTCCTAAGGATTCTGTGTTGCAGGAAATCAGTGGAACCTTAGGAACAGTAGGTCCCTGGAATTGTCTAAACCAGCCATCACTGTTAATACGCTGTTCTTCCGTTGGTAACTGTAAATTTGTGGAAAGATAAGAAATAAGAGGTGGTAAATCATCCTTGAAGATATACTTTCTACTTTGAGCAGAAGTGTCTCCAGGAATTTTAGTATTTCCTTCATCATTTTTTGGGGAGACCCAAGATTTCAAAGAGGATGCTGAAAATGTGTATCTATTTGAGGAAGGCCAAGAACCCTCAGAAGGGGTAATCCTTCTATGATATCAATTATGGGAATCAGAAAAGGATCTGGCTAGGTCTTGTGAGTTCCTTTCTGGAACAGGAGAGGCACGAGATCCTCTATCCTTAACACCATGTAGATATCGCTCTGAGGTTTGTGAGGCATGGTACAACTTCTTAAAATGCTTCCCCATTATAAGTAAGCAGCAGCCAAGGATTGAATAACACAGACAATAAGAAGGACAGACTGCTATATATACTCACAGCGGTCCTAGCATGAGTAGGCTAACCTAGTGCCAGACACACAAAAATCTGGTTAAAATCCAGCATGCAATAAAAGAAGCCATCAAAACATCCCTTAAAGCCCTAACAAAGGGATGGTTCTGTAACTACTGTCGATGTATGACCTGCAGAGAGTAGCTGGAGACAGGACATCCCTCTGTACTGCAGACACAAACAGAAGAAACTTGATTCACTTGATGAACTTGAAACAAAGAAAGAGATATGTTGCGGGTTATTCCCCTCCATGAGAATATCCCACTGCTGCAGGCAGGGAAAGTAACTTACCAGCTTCGCAGAACACAGCCACGACAATGAGTCGTTGAACTCTGTAGTATGATCACTCATAAATCGACCAAGAGACACTGCAACAACTTGCATCAGGAGCTTGTGGTTTCTGAACCCAGGTGGAGAGAAATTCTTCCCAGCGCGCTAGCAGTGTTCTGTGATGACAGTGGCTCTCACCAGACAGCCAAATGTGTCTGTAAGTGAGACCTATAAAGGAACAGTTCTGCACACTTAAACTACTTTTGACCTGAAAGCAGAAACATTAAAAATGGAATATGAAGAAACAACTGAAGGCATATACGAGCTTGTTCTTCAGGGTATGGTGGAGCAAAATCAAAATGTAGATTTCATGATTGAATGCTGTTTACTGCTTCATTTTAAAAACACATTAACATTTCTGAAAATTGCCTAAAGTGTCCGTGCTGATTAATTCAACGTGTCAATTTTTTTTTTTAAGATTGTGTTTTTTTTTCCAAGCAGCAACGACGTTGACATGTAGATTCAGTAATAAACAGCAAGTACTTTTCTTTCATGGTTTATTTATGATTGTTCTATTTGTAAATGCATTACGCTACGTTTTGCACATCTAAAAATATTTATGTTAATTAAACAAATATGTCTTTGTTTTTAAAAGTGCCGCCCTTTCTCAGACAGTAACATAGGTGGGAACTAGTGCTAAATGCGAAAGCTTATAATATCAAACATTCATGAAGAAAGGAGCAGAGGTAAAGGAACCAGCGTTATTTCACAATTTACTCTTTACCATAGGAGATTCTGCCAGGCATGGGAGTAAATTAGTGACTCTAAATCGGGTGACTGCTTCGGCTCAGTTGGGGGCTCAGTGGCAGCCCAACTTGGCGGATGTGATTATAGAGATGGAAGTGCCAACGCCAGAAGCGCAGCCACCATTTAGAGGATTATAAGTAGGGTGGCTTGACAGTAAAATGAAGATCTATCTGTTTTGGGATAAACTAGGCTCAAGTTAATTTTTTTAATTATGCCAGCGTAATTTGGGGAATTTCGCATTTTGCTCGTTGTGAGAAATTTCTGAAATTGCACAATTATACCACATTGCGTACTTACATGCTATTAATGGAAATAATTATAGTCCAAGTGATCATTAATAACAGGAACAACCAGAGCACGGATGACTGTTGTTCACCCTGCATGTTTTTGTTTTGTTTTTTTTAACCAGAAAATGCATATTCATTTCAAGAAATTGACTTGAGGACACATTTGAGAATAAAATATAGAGCTAATGGAAGATTTGCATTTTGTGTAAGTATGTGTAACTTCACTTTTTTCTCAAATTTCATGTAATTACGCGAAAGTAATTTACGCAAATTTCACACACCCCTAGGATGAATCCCTCTTTCAATTTCAAAGTGTGGTATGTCTTTTTAAAATACACCCCCTTTCACTGTGCCATCCACTACAATGGCATTGGTCCTCAGTGCTGGGAGACTGTGGCACATGTTGGTGCTGCATTGGGCACCAGAAGAATCAGAATACAAAAGGGTAATTTTAAAAGCAGCAAAGGACTAAAAGGTGAGGATTTTAGGTTACTGAAAGACATGTAAGTATTTCGGACCAGATACCCACGATTGGATAGGTGCTCATCCACCAGAAAGTTCTGGTGTAGAAGCCAATGCACAGTTGTAGATCTGCAGGCAAAGGTAGATGTGCTACTTCTAGTTGGACGTGTACCTTTGGGGGGTTCGGGGTTGGGGGTGTGGGGGGCTCTGAATAAAGTGGTTGACAGTCAAAGCGTATTAAGAGGTTCTGCCTATTTTTTCTCTGCTCTTCTGTTGCTACAGTTCTAAATTGCAACATGGTGTATCACTGATACAAATCTTTGATCTGGGACGGATAAGGTCTTTCCTTAATTAGGCTGCATAAATGTATATGCAAAACAACTCAATGAAGTGAATAATGTGCAGAAAGGGCAGCAAATACCATTTAATGCATCTTAGTAGGGGTGTGCGGTAACCTCTGTTCTGCGGGTGGAATTTCCAGAGTTTTGCAGAGCTTTGCCCACTCCGCACTCCACTTGGAGAGCATGATTTCAATTCCAATCCGTAACCAGCACAACCTTTATACTGAAGAAGGGAGATATGCGTTCATTTGGCATAATTTTGGAAAGTAATGGCATCATGCGTTGCTTGTTGTGCACACTACAGGTCCAGCACCCGTGTCCACTCTGTGACATATTAGGAGGTGGGGAGTCTGGCGCCCTGATTGGCCCCGTTGCACAGGAGATGCAAAGCTCCACTGAGGCCTGCACCACCTTCGCACTGTTGTGGGCCCAGGAGGGGGAGAGAGGTGACTGCGAAGCAGTATCTGTCCTGGGGGAGTGTGGTGCCTTCAGTGGTGCATACTCAAGACAGGGGAGGCTGTGAACAATCTCTGGAGGGGGACAGTCACACCTAGCTGGGACACACTGGCTGCGGAGCTCCCAGCTGCCCTGAGGGAGGGCCCCGGCTGTGGAGCATGAAAGTGTCCGGGAGCACCTTTTTTCCCTAGGGCAGCAGCAACAAGTGTCAGTACTATGCTTGACCCTTCCTCCGCAGAGGATGGCTCGAGCTGAATAGCGAGTGCCCACTGCCAGACTCGATGCTGCAGCTCCAGCCATTCAATGCACAGTGAAGACCGTGAGGACCAGGAGTGGTTGCAGCACGAGAAGTGGGACCATTGCACCGCTTGCAGCTCCACATCTTCATCATCCACTGCATCGTGCACCCGTTCAACACCAAGCAGCTCACAGGCATGGCCCGTCGGCGGCAGAGGTAGGTGAGGAGGGGTAACTGCCACAGAGCGCTGTGCTCCCCCTGTTTGTGGGTTCCTGCGCTGCTTGTGCTGATGTTTCCACTACTGGCCCCATGCTACCTACTACTGCATTTACACAGCTGCCAGTGCCATTGAATGTAGCACAAGCACTGTCTGCCTCTCAGCACTGTGCTGCCCCTGCGTGTGCTTACTGTGCCGGCTTCTTCTGCCTGTCTCATTTCGTACCCCTGCTCTACTTGCCACTTACTACTACACTGAAACATCTATCTGTGCAACTTACTACAGCATAAGCACAACCTTCCACTGAGTACCACACTAGAACCACTGTCTGTGCCCCTGTGTACAGCACAGGCACTGCCTGACACTGAGCACTATACCGCCACTGTGTTTTCTTCTGGTTGCTGTGGCTGTTCTACTATTGCTGTAAATTCTGTGCTTCTTCTGCCCGTGCACTGCACTACCTGCCACTAACTACTGTGCTTACACCGCTCTCTGCCCGACTACTGTACCAGCCCTACCCTGCACCGTCCACTGCACTGCCCTGTTTGTGCCTCTGGTTACTGTCCTGCTCCCAATAGTGCATATTATATTATCCCTACCTACCACTGACTACTCTGCTTCTACCTCTGTGTGCTCCTGCATTCTGGACAAACATTGTGCACCTCCTCTCCGTGTTCTGCCTGTGTATCCTGCTAATACCTTCACCTGTATACAGCAACTTAGCACATGCCTGTCACTGACTGAAATGTGAAAGTAATTGGCGAGATTGTATGAGGGACTGCATCAATTTAGTGACTCCGTGAACTTACTGAAAACAACTTTTTTGTCCTGTGCACGTTATGAGTGTGACATACTGAAATTCTGCTGCTCGTGGAATTCCACGGAATCTCAGTGTGTTTAGGTATCTCTGTGGAATTTTGCAGAGTAAAATTCTGCGAGCTCCATCCACCCCAGCATGTTAGTCAATGAGACGAGAAATACAAAATTAAGACACAATTAATACACACACAAACTGTATTTCACTTGGTGGTGTTTTTCTCAAATCTAATTCAAATAGGGCCATGTGTGCTTCACATTTGTGCAAAGCTACACCAATATGTTGCTGTAGAGTTTAATTCCAGTCGCACAAGGCACAAAGTGCATCAGGCATGCTTAAATATAGACATAATTTGTCCCAAAGGCCTTTATTGTGAGGTGCCCCTTGGAGAGCAGAGAATCCTAAATTCATAAAATACTTTGCATCTCCTAGATACCCAGAAGGGGATCTTGGGTATGGGTTGTAGGTGCAAGCTGCAATTTTCATAGATAATACATTTAATATTCTTTCAAGAGTCAATAGTGAGAGTTTTTAATTTTTATTTTATCATGAGTTGTAAGTCTTTCTTTATTAGTTAATTAAAATTTACAGAACATTGCAAAAGGCGTGCCCAGCAACTTATTCCTATTCTAATATTCTAAATCAGTACAAGTATTGAATTTTAGTCAATAAATAGCAAAATAGCAAAAGAAGAGGGTTTAAGAAGTAGTCTGGTCTGTAACGCTATCAGTACATATAAAGAATAGTGTAACAAACCTCTCGTAGAGAATAGTCTAGGCAGTAAGCAAATTTGTCTATGTCAAGAGCTCAGAGAGGGCTCTTTGCCTGAGAGCAAGTGTCTGCGTTTGCTCAAAAAGAAGCAACAGCTATGTTCTTCAGGTCTCACCTCTCCATCAAAATCTCATTGCATGTTTCTACATATTCTGCATTTTCGTTTTTGTTTAAAATCTGAATTGCATTAATGTTGTTCTAATATCCTTTTGCAACAAATTTCTAAACGTGTTTTGTTCCTTAAATTTGAACTATGGATTCTACATTTATTCTTCATGGCAGAAAGCATCCCGTCTCTTTCACATGAAAGAGCTAGGCACCAAGGATTTAAGAATTTTGTTAGAAGGGTGATTGTGTGACCATGTACAGTGAGGATTACAGTACCCTGCTGATGTACATTATAAGGATATTGCATGTCGTCTGCGAGTTCCATTACCTTATGAAGAAACTCAGCCTTTGGCCCCATTCCTCTATGTGGTCACAAAACTTCTTCATGGCTTGCAGTATTCCCATAATGGTGACAGGGAGTTCTTTATTCCATATATAATGAGCCACTCTTAATGAGGGCCTCAGTAGGGAACAATATAAATGTGTGATGTTTCGATGACCACATTTTTTTTTTTATCAAAGCTGAAACAGGTCACAAATTAAGATTATTCATGAGGTTAAATGTTTGGTCTATTCACATGAAAATATCAGAGTAAAAACCTTGTAAGTATGTTTTGTCTAAACAGTTATTGCCCTGTTTGGTGGTCTTTCATATAATCATGTGCGTGCCTTTTCAAACACAGCTACCTTACTTTGTTCAGTTTCTGGTATAGACAGTAAATGAAAAAATAGTGTTACTTGATTACCATTCAATCATGTAGGATTCTTGAAGAGCCTGTCTACTGTGGAAGGTATTATAGCGTTGACACTCAGAGCCAGATGAAGCATGACTGCAAGGTCATTAAGTGCCCCACACTAGTCGCTTTCTGACAGCCCCAATCTGAAATGTTTTAGCAGCATCCAATATTGTTTAGAATAATTGTTCCCATGTAGACTATCGCTAGGTCACCTGAGAAGTTGAAATAAATATTTAGGCCCTCATTACAACCCTGGCAGTTGGCGGAGAAGTGGCGGTCTTACCGCCAACAGGCTGGCTGTAAAAAAAATTGAATTATGACCATGGTGGTGTCACTTCTCCGAACCGACCGCTGGGCTGGAGACTTGGGTCTCCAGCCCGGCGGCCATCACAAGACCGCCGGCGGTATCATGACCCGGCTGACTGCCATGGATTTCCTGGGGTTGGGCACTGCCATGAAATCCATGGCGGTAAGCACTATCAGTGCAAAGGAATCCCTCCAACACTGGCGGTCTTCAGCACGGCGGTCCCTCGCGGTCTTGTGAAAAGACTGCGGAGGTTGAAATGACCCCCTAAGTATTTTGGGCCAGCAGATATTTATTTGTTATTTGTTCCTTGTGGTCCAATTTCCCTGGATTTGTAAGGATTTACTGTCTGTCACATCAGGTTCAACAACCTTTTACCAAAATACAAAGAAAATTATTACTAGTGACATGTATTAGGTGGGAAAGCACAATAATGATTGGTCTATGCAAGAGGTGGAGAACAGGAGAGAGGAGGCTGTGATATAGACTAGAGACAAGTCACAGGAGTTACAAAGGTAAAAGAGGAGTTAGCAGAGGAATGTTCCAGACACAGGAGGTACACAGGTAAAGGAGGAGTTAGCATAGGAATGTTCCTGAAGCTAAGAAGCAAAAGTCAGTAGTAGACAGCTATGTGTCTTGGTCCCCTTCACCTTCAAGGTTTTAGGTAATTGCTTACTTTCCTGTACTTTGTTTCTCTCTTAACATTTTGTCCAGCAGTGTCGTATTCTGCTTCTCCCATGTTTGAGGGTTGTATCTAGTTATTTTGGAGAAACAGGTAGGAACTCTTAGGACTGGGTGTTGGTTATGCAGAGTTAGGACAGTGGTTCACAAAAGATCTAGGGCCAGATGTAGGAACGCAAAAAATAGCGACTCGGAAATAGCGACTCCATGCAAATCGCTATTTCCGATTCGCAAAAAGAGATGCCAGGAAAAATCGCTATACCAAAAAGCAATTCGGTGCGGAGTCGCACCGCAATTTGCGACCTCTCAATTTGCGAGGTTGCAAATTGCACAAGGGTGTGGTCCGGTGTCACAAATTGCGACTGACTCGCAAATTGCACGCAGGTGCAAATTAAACTTTTGAAAAACCCACTTCCTGGTTCTGAGTGATGGCATCAGAACCAGGAAGTAACCCCATGGAACAGGGAGGAGCCCACCCAGCCCAAACTGCAGAGCCACACGCAGGTGAAAGGAGCTGCAGCAACAATGGCTACACAGGAAAAGGAGACACTCAGTGGAGGCTGAAAACGAAAACTTAAGTTTTCTGAGAAGGAGTTCGAGGTGCTCACTGAGGAGTGCTGCCTCCATCATGAGGAGTTATTTGGAAAGGCAGCAATGAGTGTCCCTTACAGCCACAAAAAAAAATCTGGCAGGACATCCTCAACAAAATAAATGCCATTGTTGTCAACCACCACACCCTGGATGAGGTCCGCAAAAGGTGGTATGACCTTCGCTCCAGGACCAAGGAAAGGGTGGCAGAGCGCATGAGGGAGATGCATGGCACTGGAGGAGGGCCATCTACTGTACCAGCCCCTGCAGCCATCGAAAACATGGTGGAGACCACTCTGGAGCCGGAGGCTGTACTTGGCATCGGAGACCTAGACAATTCAGCACCAGGAACATAAAAAATTAAGTACCAAAATTAACGTATTTACACCAGCCTATGCACCATGCACACAATCACAGTACACATTAGCATGCACCTCCAGATTGGCTCCATTCCCAGTTTTGCAACCTATAGAACAGTGCATTATGGGCAATGTAGTACAGTAGTCCAAATATAGGGAATTGTTTATTCTGAGGCATCGAACATATGTGAGACACTGACAGTGTATCCACTATGTCCCACAGGTCTCCCACAAGGACCCCCCATCAGCGCCACTGTGCAGGGAGAGGATCAAGGCACTGACACACAGGAGGAGGCTGCCACAGACACCGCAGTGGAGTGCAGGACAACACCACCCGTCCAATCGGCACAAGATGACATGGATGATCCTTCTCTGGGTATTGAGGCAGCCATTGTGACACTGGGGCCAATGCCCTGGGAGAGTCAACCACGGGGATCAGCTGGCTTGGTACGTAGACGACGACGCACAATGCAGTCTGTGCGTAGGGAGGATGTTACCGATGAGGATTGTTGGGACTGGAGGTATCCTTACTGCAGAGTCACCGGCTACAAAATAGACAAATGCGGTTAATGAACCTTACAAGACTGCAGAACACACTCATGCATAGGCTTGCAAATGTGGACAACCAGTTTACTACAATGAACGCTCGCATGGCTAACCTGACCACCTCCATAGACAACTTGGTCAGGGAAATGGTGGCAGACAGGGCACAAGCACGGCGCAGGGAGCGCAACACTGCTGCCCATTTAGACAGGATAGGTGTGTCTATAGGGCGCCTGGCTACCACTACAACCTGCCTGTCAAGGCACACAGTCAGCCTGCAAGTGGACCTAAGCCATTTTGCAGGAGATTTGGCTAGAGGATTTGGCTGCATCAGCCATGCGGTGGACCTGTTGGAGACCAGACAGGCAGCAAGGGGCATTGGGGATACCCCGCAGGACAGTGATGAGGTCTCCAGTGTCAGTAGTGTGTCTGCCACTGATGCACGTGTGTTGTGGAGTAGCAGTGCCCGCCAGGGATCAGGGGACCAACCTGGAGTGAGCCATGGTGGCCGGAGTCGCAGGAGGCTGTGAGCTACTGATATGTGGTGTGACAGAGACACATGCACTTAATGTGTCAGACTATACTTTTGTTTTGCATTCTGTAGTATAGTTGACTATTGTTTCCACATTACAGTCCTGCAATAAAAGGGTAAATTTGTTGAACTACACAACTGGGCAATGTGTGTCTTACATTAGTGAGTGTTGTCATGGTTGCTACGTATCTGCCAAAGTAGTGGTTTACTATGTGGTTCCATCTCTGTCTACCCTCCATTGCGATGCTTCCATCCCCAGGCTGTTGGTATGGTAGCTCTTGCTCCTCATCTTCTGAATCTGTGTCGTCAGGGGTGAGATATAGCCCACATCTGGTGGCAATGTTGTGTTGGATGGCACAAGTGGCAACTATCTTGCATGCTGTTTCTGGGGTATACTGAAGTTGTCCTCCACTTTTGTGCAGGCATCTGAATCGTGACTTCAACAAGCCGAACGTCCTCTCAATTACAGCTCTGGTCCGCCGATGTCCAATGCTGTATCAACTCTCATTCTGATTGCCAGGTGTTAGGTATGGGGTGAGTTTTCATGGTCTCAGGGCATATGCACTGTCACCTGTTTGACAAAAGAGGCAAATTTAGCAGGGCATCACAGGGTTACACAGTAACATGTATGTAATGCTTCAGAGTGTACTCGCCAGTACCTAATAAATATCCTTCTCCAAACTCCCCACGTTGTAGGCGTTGGTGTATCCCACTGTGCCTGAATATGTATGCATCATGTGTACTCCCTGGATATTTAGCCACAATGTCAGTAATGACATTATGGGCGTCACATACCGCCTGGATGTTTAGTGAGTGGGTACATTTCCTATTGCGGAACACATATTCCAGATTTTCTGGTGGGCAAATTGGTATAGGTGTCCCGTCCACACACCCTATTACATGGGGGAAGTTGGCAATTCAGTAGAAGTCCAACTTGGTGCTGTTAATTTCTGCCTCATTCCTGGCAAGGTATTTATATCTGGACATGTGTGCGAGTATGGCATCTAGGAAACGTCTGAAGAATCTTGAGAGGGCACTTTGGGATACCCCACCTGCCACTGCAATCACCCCCTGATAGTTACCCGAGGCCAAGAGGTGCAGTGACCACAGCACCTGCACATGTGTAGGGATGGCGCAGCCGCGCATTGTCTGGCGTTCTAGCTGAGGTTTCAGCAGTTCAATGACTTCTAGGATAACTGCGCTGCTCAGTCTGTAGTTATCATAAATCTTGTCCTCAGTTTGTTGGAATAGTGTCTGCCTGGTTCGGTATATGCTCTCCTGTCTCTGCCTCCTCCTCCTCTGCTGGGCAGCCTGTACTCTCGTCCTTCATGCAATCACATATAGTGCAGCCATTTTGAGTAACCCAGATGCCTTCTGGGTCTCCTTTTATACTTTGGTTCTGGTTACCACCTGTTCTGAATCAGTGGTAATCTGGGTGTGCAAAATTGGCTTTTTGCTTCTAGTCGCAATTTGCGACTGGCTTTTGCATACGGTTTGCGACTCGCAATTTGCGACTTCCTAATTGCGAGTCGCAAAATCAGATCGCAATTTTTGTGAGTTGGTAATGGGTCGCATCGCTATTTGGTACTCCGAAATGGGATTTGTACATCCCATTTCACATTTTGCGAGGTCGCAAATAGCGTTGCAACCCATTTGTGACTCGGAAACGTTTGCTACATCTGGCCCCTAATCTAATGGTATAATATGTTTTGCACAATTAGGCCCTGCTGTGGTTACCTAATCCTGCTTTGTGACCAAACATTCACATCACCCAATTTACCACCTCAGCTGTGCACATAGACTATGGCTCCTGCCAAATCTAAGACAGATATTCTACCCCCTCTATCCCCCTCTCAGTATATACCCAGTAATAGGTTCCTATTCACATTGTGGTTTATATTAGGTAGGAACCTAGGAGCTGATGCTACCAACCATGTGCGGAGCCCCAATTCTCTCCATAACTCTCAAATATATTTATTTCGCCATCACCAGAGACTTTCAGAAATGTGTATAGCTAAGGTTGACAATCTCTTCTTTAATATCTGGAAAGGAAATGGTGGGGTGACACCTATTTGTATCAATAAGAGTTTCAATTATTCCTTTGAAAATATTATAGCTGATTCCTTCACAAGATTGCAGACTTTTTACATTTTTAATATTCAAATCCTAACGAGATTCATTATTCCTTAACTGAATGAATCTAATTGCATCAGTGCATGTCCGACAGGCTCAAAAGTCAACACATCTTGTATATTTAATGCCAGGTGTCTCCAGATTGTAGATTCCTCATGAATTATTTTTGTCAATTAATCCCACTTTAGGAATTCACATCTGTGAGTCATACAATCAAGACTAGGGGTCATTTAGCAGAATGTGGTAGCAGAGCTTCATCCAATCAGCACAGCCTCCTTTAACTGCCATCTGCTCTATTCAGAGTCTGATAAAAGGTGAACATCATGCAAGCATTGGCACATCTGTCTCTGCTATCATATTCATAACTGTAAAGTCAGTCAGTCAAAGGAACTTTATTTCGACTACAAGAGCCACAAAAGCACAGCAGTAATAAATAATTACACAGGATTAAATAAAGTATATACAGTACATCTGATCAGATAAAATAATAAAATTACATTAAAATAAGTGCACTCCCAGAGTGAATTAATTCATTCTTACTAGAATCATTATACAGATATGTTTCCCTCTGACAATCCAACTTGCCCCAAGGAATTTGGCAACAGCAATCACTAGCACTGGGCGAGTGTCTAATCTGAGAATTCGGAGGGCTGAGTCGGGCCTGCGAACTCCCAGCAGTCTACAAGCTGGGGCCAGCCATTTCCTGCGTAAAGCAGTGTATGTTGGCAGACAAAAAGGATGTGAGGGAGGATTTTCAGTGGGTGCTTTGGAAGCTGGGCAGATGGCTGTTTCATCATGTGACCAGCGACTGGTAAGTAGTCTTAGTGGCAAGGTGCCAATGCGGAACTGGAAGTCCAACTTCCTTTCTCTTGGCACCTCTGAATATGTCCCAGAAAGCCTCCTATTTGCAAGTCTCTTTTAGGTTGCCGAAGTCACATGATAGTGTAGAGTGAAGTGCAACCAAAAACTGACCTCAAAATCTTCTATTGGCACATGGAGTCTACCATGTGCCAATAGAAGTTTTTGAGGTCACTTTTTGAAGGAGGTAGTGATTGGAGAATCCCAGAGTTCGCTAAGCCCAATCGAGTAAAGTAGCCCCTTGATGTGTCTGAACCAGGGGATACTATGAGTGTGGTCAGCTTCTAAGATGACCTTCAGGGCTAAAGTAAAGGGGGCAAGCTCTGGGGTGGTCCAATGGCGCCGCCCAAAAAAAGGGGATGCAGGTGGGCTTTGTGGTCAATGCGTTTCATGCTTATGTCTTTAAAAAGGGGGAACAGTGGAGTACTTGGCGGGAGGGACACTAGATTTCTTAAGAAATGATTTTCAGAAATCTTTATTTCTTGGGCTTTGGCATTGCCCCAAAGTTCAGTCCCGTAAAGGGCTGAGCTCACTGCCTTGGTTTTATATATCTGGATTGCAGGGCATATTGGTTTAGTATGTGAGAGGTTAAAATCCTTTATTAAAACCCCGTTGTTTGCTTTAATTTCAGTGCTTGCTTTGCAATATGTGATTTCCAAGACATTTTTTCAGTTAACATTATGCCCAGGTAACTAAAAGTGCCAACCTTTTCAAGTGGGGTTCCCTCGAGAATAAAGTTTCCTCTAAAGGATCTGTGGGGATTAAGCGTCATCAACTTAATTTGAGAAGGATTGATTTCAAGGCACCATGTGGAGCATTATTCCTCTAAACACCAAGGAGTTTATGTAATCCACTTGGGGTCTTGGATATCAGGAGTATGTCATCTGCAAAGAGCAAGACCGGAATTTTCTGTGTGCCTAGCGATGGTGCGTCAGCCTCCAGTCTGAGTAAAGAGGGGACAATAAAATTAATAAAGAGAACAGGGTGGGGGCAAGGACACACCCTTGCCACACACCCCTTGACACCTGAATTCTGTCAGTTAGCTGCACCCTGTTGTTACACCTGACACGTGCATAGTTACCCTCATGGAGCCGAGTTAGTAGTACAAGAATGTTTTTCGGGGAGTCCCATTAGGGAACGGAATTCCCACAACTTGTTACGGGGTACTAGGTCAAATGCGGATTTCAAGTCCAAAAAAGTAACGTACAGGTTCCCTTTACCAATAAAAACGTTTTTCCAATATAAAAGCAGAAACCTGAGGGCTTGCCCAATGGTAGATATTTTTTTACGAAAACCTGCCTGGAGGGGACTAAGGAAGTCCAGTCTTGAATCTTGCCCAGAATGCAGTGACAGAACACTTTCTGCACACAATCTATTAAGCTAATTGGCCTACAGTTACAGGGGAGGCTTCTGTCACCCTTTTTAAAAATCAGGACAACAATGGCCCCTTTCCAAGACTTAGGGATTGATGCCCCAGATGCTATTGCATTCGCTATGATGGTGATATATCTTGACCAGATTGCTATATCAATTAAGAATAGGTCTGCTGGAACACCCTCTGAGCCAGGTGCCCTACCACGCTTTAGAGTAACTAAAGAATATGCTATGCCCACTTGGGAGAATAGTTGCAGCACTAGAGGGGTGAGTGTCAGGGTAATATTTGAACAATTGTCCTTATGACCAGAGGTTGAACTGTAATGGTCGTAAGAGTACAACCCACTAAAGTGGTCTACCCAGTCCTTTGGTGAAATATTAGTTGTAAAGTTCAATTCGCTGTTAGCTGGGCCGCGAGCTGCCAGGGACCAAAATGTGCTACAGTTCCTCTCTTGTGCAGCATCACTAAGTGCTGCCCACCACTGGTCGTCTTGTTCACGCTTAGCTTTGTCGATAGCTGATTTATAAGACTTTCTGGCTGAGCAAATTTATTTACATCCTTTGATTTGATTGGATTAAATGCTTGCTTGAGGAACGGCACTCTTTGTTAAACCAGCAATGCCTACCCTTAAGCCTCTTACTATCAGAGGCTGTGTCTACAGAGAAAAGGGCTGCAATATACTTGAAGCATGAGGTGTGAGTTAAGCTTATATCCTCATTGGGGATTGCGGAACCCGCCTCTAAGCCCATCAATGTGGTCTTCAAGGTATTGTTAGCAGCGTTGATGAGTGTAGGTCGGGTCAGAACCTTGTTCCATTTTAGGTGACGTCTGTCATTAACCAGACTAATTCCCTCTGGTGCTATTACTGAGGTGTTGATCATGGACAGACGGCTGCACAAAGCTGACATATGGACTGAAAGAGGATTATGGTCCATTTCAGAACTCTCAATAACCATCATGTCAATGACTAGGGGCCATAATCTTATGTCGACTAGACAATAATCAATTCTACTGGTATGGATGACTTTGTTATACATGTGACAACCCTTTGTGTCTGATTTGGTCCTGCCATTAAGTGCCCTGAGTCAGAATTCCATATTTCATGATTTTACTTGGACAGCAACCTGTGACCACCTTTTAATGGGCGGGATATCCAGGGCAGGGATAGACCATACCCAATCGTCCTCGTGGGTGGACCCAAGATCATCCCAGTCAAGAGGTTCAAATGTAACATTGAAGTCGCCTGCCACAATGATTTTATGATGCCGGGGACAGTTTTGCAAAAATGACTCCGGAATACAGAGGGTTTTGGAAACCCGACCTCCCCATCCCCTCTGGTGTAGATGTTAAAAATAATCACAACTGTATCAGCCCCGAATGATAGGGGAAGACCTAGCAGGTCAGGGGAATCAATGGATAGCTGTGATATGCAGCAGTTTAGTGATGTTCTAGTCCAAATAGCTAGACCGCCGGAGGGCCTGCCCCTGATATTGGGCAGAGCAGGGATACAAAAGTTTGAATAGCCAGTAGGAAAGAGTGGGTCAGTCGACCATGTCTCCTGAAGAAGACATATGTTGTGTTTCTCAATAAAGGAGGTAAAGGATGGAAGGGGGAAGATAGATCTAAAACCTACCACATTCCATGAAACAAGTCATACCCCAGTGGTTGGAAGGACCCCCCTGTCCACTGACATATTTGAAAGTTTAGTTACCAGAGGTTGGTTTGACAGGTGGGATTGCTTGAGAGGAGAGGGGTTGTTATCACTATTGCCCAACGAGTCCTGTGTCGAGTGATGATATCCATCTGGGGGACCTGACGTGGTCCTAGGTGTGGTATTCTCATGCTTTGCCATCTGTCCCTGGATTAATAATTGATGTTCACGGGGGAGGGAATGTACAATGTTATCACGGTTATGCAATGGGTCACAGGCAGTCTGGTGGAATCTGTTAGGAGAAGAAACGTGAGTGCTTATGGTGGCAATATTGGGGACTACAGCCAGACCAGTGACAGTTGTTTCATGTAAGTCAGAGGGAAGTTCAACATGTATTTCAGGTGGTACTTCAAGTCAATCATTCTCACTAAGAGCAGATAGATCACCTGGTGGGCAGTGGATGTGGCGAGCCCCAAGTGCACGGGTGGACTCGGGTATTTGAACTGGATACAGGATTGCCCTAGAGCACTTGTCCTTGCGTCTAGGGCCACCAGGTTGTCCACCATTCTCCTTTCCCTAAATGTCAACTGTAGAATGTCAAAGTGTGTGCCTAGGTCGGGCCTTCTGACTGCATCAATTATATCCTCACGTATTATAGAGTAACAGCCTCTTCCATGGCGAATCCAATGAATTGCCTTATTTCTAATAGAGTCTCCCCCTTCTCTTTGTGCCAGTGGGTGTAGCTTGGGAACATTGACCATTAGAACAGTGCTTTTAGATTGAAGTTGGTCAATGGCAGGTTGTGCAGTGTATTTAGGGACAGTGTTGCTTGAGGATTTGATAGCAGGCATCGAATACCTTCCCTGCGCCTGAGCTGTTGTGTGGGGGGGGCTGATCGGAATTCTTGATCTTAGCACCAGCTAGAAGTTGGTCAGCACAGCTGATTGCTGGCATTGTGGGCAATTTCGTCATGGTACCTAATTGATTTGGCATTGGGCTGCGGATATGATTTATGGAGGTCGTGGCGTCTGAAGGAATTAGATGCTTGACTATTGCAATTAAGGAATTAACCATAGAATGAAGTTCTGACACCTCCCTCTTTAAATCTTGTATGCATAACATGTGCTGTGCATTTCACTGGGCTGAGTGCTCATTTACATCTACTGACCAATCCACCCTAATGCCTGGGTCGGGGTCGTCATGTGGGTCTGAGATATTTATTAAAGGAGTAAAGCAGTTAATACACTGAATAGGATCGCTGGGATCAGATGGAGGCTTATCTGCTGAGAATGGGGGAACTTGGGTGATGATATTCCTGCCCTCCCCCTGATCTGTGGAGGCTGTGACCTGTTGGCCACGTTTTACGAATATGTCAACAATTTTCTTGTGCCCAACCCCCTTCCTGACTGGGGAGCACTCGCCCCCAGTTCTGTTGGGGCCATTGTCCGGGGAGGAAGTTAAAATTCCTTCACTTTCAACAAGAAGGTTATCAATTCTGTCCATAACACAGTTATTAGCTGCATGCTTGTGTTTTTAACACGGCCCCTGCCTCACCCTCTGTTGCTTTCTTTTTACCCATTAAAACTATAATTGATGGATAAGTTTTCTATAGAGAGTTAGTTCAATGATACACCTGCAAGAAGATACAATAGTAGCAAGAGTCAATAGTGCCTGCTTAGAAATAATGTTAGTGGGGTTGTCCAGCCCAGCCTCCTTCGGGCAACGACCCTAGCAGTGAAGTGCCCCCATGCGCTTTATAGCACACGTTAGTCTGGTCAAGTGGATGCAGACGCTGGTAAGATGGCCACCGCCTGGGCCACAAAGCAGTCTGGGATATGTAGTCCCTTCAGAGTTCCTGCGCCGCGAAGTGCCCCCACGCACTTTATAGCGCTCATTGGTCTGGTCAAGTGGATGCAGGTGCTGGTAAGATGGCCGCCTCCTGGGGCCACAAAGCAGTCTGGGATATGTAGTCCCTTCAGAGTTCCTGGCGCGTCCCATGCTGCAAAGTGCCCCCAAGTGTTTTTATAGTGCTCTTTGGTCTGGTCAAGTGGATGCAGGTGCTGGTAAGATGGCCGCCTCCTGGGGCCACAAAGCAGTCTGGGATATGTAGTCCCTTCTGAGTTCCTGGCGCGTCCCATGCCGCGAAGTGCCCCCACGCGCTTTATAGCACTGGTTGGTCTGGTCAAGTGGATGCAGGTGCTGGTAAGATGACCGCCTCCTGGGGCCACAAAGCAGTCTGGGATATGTAGTCCCTTCAGAGTTCCTGTGCCGTGAAGTGCCCCCACGCGATTTATAGTGCTCGTTGGTCTGGTCAGGTGGATGCAGCGTCAGGTAAGATGGTCGCCTCCTGGGCCACAAAGCAGTCTGGGATATGTAGTCCCTTCAGAGCGTCCTGCGCCGTGAAGTGCCCCCACACGCTTTATAGCGCTGATTGGTCTGGTCAAGTGGATGCAGAGGCTGGTAACATGGCCCCCTCCTGGGTGGTGAGTGTCTGTGGGGTGGGTGAGTGTTAGAAATGGGGTCTTTGGTTGGCAGTCAGGTTACCCCCTGTCCAAGCATGGACCCTCACTCTAGTCAGGGTAAAAGAGAATAACCCTCAGCTAACCCCCGCTCGCACACTTGGTAGCTTGGCACGAGCAGGCAGGCTTAACTTCAGAGTGCTAGGTGTAAAGTATTTGTACCAACACACACAGTAACTTGATGAGAACACTACAAAATGACACAACACAGGTTTAGAAAAATAGAAAATATTTAAACAAACAAGACCAAAATGACAAAGATCTACCATACACAAGTCAAGTTATTAATTAAAATGCACAAAGAGTCTTCATGTTCTTTTAAACCCAGCGCAAATGCTGCTGGCGTGGAAATGTACCTGGGTGGCGTCAAAATAACCCGCACGGGTGAGTGTGCTTCGAAAAAGGTAAGCGGTGTGTCGATTTCTCACCCGCAAGCGTGGTCGTGCGTTGTTTTGCCTTCTCCGGTCCGATCGGCGTGTGTCGTTTCTTTCCCCACAGGAGAGAGATGCGTCGATCCGGACAAAACACCTTGGGCCCGGCCAGATTTGTGATGTTTTTTCACTCCCAGCAATGTTGCGTCATTGCAGCCTCTGTCAGCTATGCCGAGCGTCATTCCTCCAGCCTCGTGCATCAAATTGCCAGCGATGCCTGAATTTCAGCCGCGGAGCCGGTGGTATGTCGTTTCTTTAGCTGCTCTACAAGGTTGCCTCAGAAATTTCCTCGCATGGCGATCTGTGCGTGGATTTTTCAACCTTGGTCCACCAGCTTCACCTGTCAAGGCCCCAGGAACTGGATAAGGCACCACTTGGCAGGGCAGGAGTCTCAGCAGAGGCTCCAGGTGCTAGCAGAGAGAAGTCTTTGCTGTCCCTGAGACTTCAACAACAGGAGGCAAGCTCAGTTTCAAGTCCTTGGAAAGTTCTTCACAAGTAGGAAGGCACACAAAGTCCAGTCTTTGTCCTTTTGCACAGGCAGAAGCAGCAACTGGTGAATAGCTCCACAAAGCACAGTCATAGGCATGGCAGCTCTTCTTCCTCAGCTCTTCAGCTCTTCTACGGGCAGAGGTTCCTCTTGGTTTCCAGAAGTGATCTAAAGTCTGTGGCTTTGGGTGCCCTTCTTATACCCATTTTGCCCTTTGAAGTAGGCTTACTTCAAAGAAAAGTCTTTCTTGCTTGTGAAATCCTGCCTTGCCCAGGCCAGGCCCCAGGCACACACCAGGGGGTTGGAGACTGCATTGTCTGAGGGCAGGCACATCCCTTTCAGGTGTAAGTGACAACTCCTCCCCTCCCTTCTAGCACAGATGGCTCATCAGGATATGCAGGCTTCACTCCATCTCCCTTTGTGTCACTGTCTAGAGAGAGGTGCAAACAGCCTAACTGTCAAACTGACCTAGACAGGGAATCCACAAACAGACAGAGTCACAGAATGGTTTAAGCAAGAAATTGCTCACTTTCTAAAAGTGGCATTTTTAAACAAACAATCTTAAAATCAACTTTACTAAAAGATGTATATTTAAATTGTGAGCTCAGAGACCCTAAACTCCACATGTCTATCCGCTCCCAAAGGCAATCTACACTTTAATCATATTTAAAGGCAGCCCCCATGTTAACCTATGAGAGGGATGGGCCTTGCAACAGTGAAAATCGAATTTGGCAGTATTTCACTGTTAGGACATATAAAACACATTATTATATGTCCCACCTAAACATACACTGAACCCTGGCCATGGGGCTACATAGGGCCTACCTTATGGTGTCTTATATGTAAGACAAGGGAAGGATTAGTCCTGGCAAGTGGGTACACTTGCCAAGTCGAATTGGTAGTTTAAAACTGCACACACAGACACTGCAGTGGGTGGCACAATCAGTGCTGAAGGCCCACTAGTAGCATTTGATTTGCAGGCCCTGGGTACCTCTAGTGCACTGTACCAGGGACTTACCAGTAAATCAAATATGCCAATCAGGGAAGGACCAATTACATACACAATTGTATAGGAGCACTTGCACTTTAGCACTGGTTAGCAGTGGTAAAGTGCCCAGAGTAACAAAAACAGCAAAAACAGAGTCCAGTACACATCAACAACCCAGCAAACAGTGGCAAAAAGTTAAAGAAGAGCACGCCAAGGATGAAAAGTCTGATAGTGAGTATGGGCTTTTTTAAGAGTCTTG
Organism: Pleurodeles waltl; assembly: GCF_031143425.1. Taxonomy (NCBI): domain Eukaryota; kingdom Metazoa; phylum Chordata; class Amphibia; order Caudata; family Salamandridae; genus Pleurodeles; species Pleurodeles waltl. Next base: position 1,242,893,118 of record NC_090447.1, on the reverse strand, counting down.
GGAGGAGGGGGTGAAGGTGCTGGGAGATGCTGTGGTGGGTGGGTGAGTGTCTGTTGGACTGGTGGCTACAGGTATGCTGGATGTGCTGCATGTAGGCATGTCTGGTTGTGGTGTCTACAGATGTGGTGACTGAGGTGGATATCTGAGGGTCTGCTGTGGTGCTGTCTGTGGGTAAGATAGGTAGTAGTGGCTTGATCTGTGAATGTTGATGTGGTGTCTGCAGGTATGTCATGTATTGTGTCTGTGATGCTGTGGGTGGTGGAGGTGTCAGGGCAGGTTGTTACTGTTGCTGTGTGTGCAGGTGTTAGAAATGGGGTCTTTGGTCGACAGTCATGTTACCCCCTGTTCAAGCAAGGACCCTCACTCTAGTCAGGGTAAAAGAGAATCACCCTCAGCTAACCCATGCTTACCCCCTGGGTAGCTTGGCAGAGCAGTAGGCTTAACTTCAGAGCGCTAGGTGTAAAGTATTTGTACCAACACACACAGTAACTTAATGAAAACACTACAAAATGACACAACACTGGTTTAGAACAATAGGAAATATTTATCTAAACAAAACAAGACCGAAAAGACAAAAATCCAACATACACAAGTCAAGTTATGAATTTTTAAAGATTAAACTTGAAAATAGCGCTTAGAAACAAAAATGCTTCGATGAGATGTTAACACGGCGTCATGACGGAGTTGTTCCCAACAAGCTGACACCAGCGGCACCGTACACGGAGTCGTGTAGACCCCCAAGTACAGTACCTTTGGTGAAGAGAGACAACAAGCCGATGCGCGAAGTCGGGGATCGCGGCGTCTGTGCGAAACGTTGAATCAGTGCACTTCGAGCGGCATCGGTCACGACGTGGTGCAGCGACTTCCACGGAGTCGCGGACTTCAGTGGGGCTTCTGCGGCGTCGGGCATGCGAAGAGCGTTGCGTTCCAGCGAAGGTCACGGCGTCAGGTGCAGGCGGCGTTACCGGATTCAGCAGCGGCATCGGCCCGGAGTCGTCCGAAGTCGATTTCCTTGGATTTCCACCAGCTTTCCTTTCAAGGGCCCAGGGACTGGATAGGGCACCACTTGTCAGAGCAGGAGTCTCTCCAGAGACTCCAGGTGCTGGCAGAGAGAAGTCTTTGCTGTCCCTGAGACTTCAAACAACAGGAGGCAAGCTCTAACTCAAGCCCTTGGAGATTTCTTCACAAGATGGAAGGCACACAAAGTCTAGTCTTTGCCCTCTTACTCTGGCAGAAGCAGCACTGCAGGAAAGCTCCACAAAGCACAGTCACAGGCAGGGCAGCACTTCTTCCTCAGCTATCAGCTCTTCTCCAGGCAGAGGTTCCTCTTGGTTCCAGAAGTGTTTCTAAAGTCTGTAGATTTGGGTGCCCTTCTTATACCCATTTTAGTCTTTGAAGTCACCTTTCTTCAAAGGGGACTCACACCTACTTGTGAAATCCTGCCTTGCCCAGGCAAGGCTTCAGACACACACCAGGGGGTTGGAGCCGGCATTGTCAGAGGCAGGCACAGTCCTTTCAGATGAGAGTGACCACTCCACCCCTCCCTCCTAGCAGAGATGGCTAATCAGGAAAAGCAGGTTACACCCCAGCCCCCTTTGTGTCACTGTCTAGTGCGAGGTGAAAAACAACCCAACTGTCAAACTGACCCAGACAGGGAATCCACAAACAAGGCAGAGTCACAGAATGGGTTAGGCAAGAAAATGCTCACTTTCTAAAAGTGGCATTTTCAAACCCACAATCTTAAAATCAACTTTACTAAAAGATGTATTTTTAAATTGTGAGTTCAGGGACCCCAAACTCCACATGTCCATCTACTCTCTAGGGGAATTTACACTTTAATCATATTTAAAGGTAGCCCCCATATTATCCTATGAGAGAGACAGGCCTTGCAACAGTGAAAAACGAAGTTGGCAGTATTTTACTGTCAGGACATATAAATCACATTACTATATGTCCTACCTTATCCATACACTGCACCCTGCCCTTGGGGCTACCTAGGGCCTATCTTAGGGGTGCCTTACATGTAAGAAAACTGAAGGTTTAGGCCTGGCAATTGGGTACACTTGCCAAGTCGAATTTACAGTGTAAAAATACACACACAGACACTGCAGTGGCAGGTCTGAGACATGATTACAAAGCTACTTATGTGGGTGGCACAACCAGTGCTGCAGGCCCACTAGTAGCATATGATTTACAGGCCCTGGCACCTCTAGTGCACCTTACTAGGGACTTACTAGTAAATCAAATAGGCCAATCATGGATAAAGCAATTACATACAATTTACACAGAGAGCATATGCACTTTAGCACTGGTTAGCAGTGGGAAAGTGCTCAGAGGTCAAAAGCCAACAGCGACAGGTCAGAAAAAAATAGGAGGCAGGAGGCAAAAAGATTCAGAATGACCCTGCATAAGCAAAAGTCCAACAGCAGGTATATGTTATTTGTGTGTATGCTGGTGGTGTATCTTGTGGTGCTTGTGTTTGTCAGAGCTACCCTTGGATGTTGAGGTGGATGCATGCTTGTCTGTCTGTGTGCTTCGGCTGGGTGGAGGGTGAGGGGTTTGAGATTGGGAAGAGAAAGGTGGAGGAGAGACAGAAGACAAAGTGTGACTGGCTGCCGTCAGTATGGAGGCCAGAGCCTGAAAGGATCTCTGTAAGCCAGCTGGTGCACCATGAATGCCCAAATTGGTCTACCGCCACCAGGGAGTGTCCACTGGAGGAGGATTCCAATGATGAAGAAATGGATCCTGTCTCCCCCGTGGCACTCCCCTCGCCCTCCTGTTCACTGGATCCCTAGGTGTCGGTGGTATCAGCACTCTGGGTCCCATGGCCAGCAGCTTCCCCACTTGGATGTGCCCCATCTCCTTTGCCTGCTGATGCTGATGCACAGAAAGATAGAGAGGTTCATCATGATCTTGATATACACATACATTACAACATACACAACAGTAACAACACATTTATGTCGCATAAAGCCCCAGATAGGAACCATTTTGATCCTACATCATGTCACAGTTACATACTTCCAACATTCCCCTATGACCACAGTCTCACCCACTACATAAGCCAACCATCTGACCACTACCTCATCATCCCATCAATTCAGCAGTAACTCAAAAAGACCATGCACAAGATTAACTGGCTACATCTAAAGTCTCTCCCCATACAGATCATCACTGTATACCAACAAATCTTTCTTAGGAAATGCAGTTTACTATCAACACAATATCATGCCTCCCCCTACTCCACACTTGCCCCATCCATCACCAGTATTCATGTTCCATGAAAGTAAACTCATCTCACTTCAAATACAACACAGCATGTTACTTTGCAATCACATACCTAACTTGTGATCTTTCACAATGTCAAATATCTCAGATGAAGACACTACAGTGACAAGATTTCTAAAGAGTATCTGGACCCACTTGTCTAACTCACTGACACATAGACAACATTTCAATGTCCTGCAATAGGGGCCTACTTAGCATACTGGATACAACCACACACGTCCAGGGGTGTTGTCCTCACTGGGGACTTCATCCAGAGGGGTTGTGGCAGTCTCTGGTATCCTGTCCACATTGACATTGGCAAGGTTTCCTGTGGGAGAAGTGGAACACAGAGTTGCTGTTACATTTAGGGTATGGTTGATGTTATGTGAGATGCAGACAGTACCTTCACAAGATCCCCAGAAATTACGAGGACAGCTGCTGCACAATCTTGCTTACAACAACATGAGACTTTGTAATTTCCATACCATACACCATGCTTGAGGCTGTTAAACAATGTTGCTAATGACTGGCCTGTTGATACCATTTTATGTTGTCAGATTATTGCCATGGGTATTCATCTTTGTTGCCTTCTGAAGTGTCTGACATGATACATGACACAACAAAGAGGTGTACCATGCACAAAAGTGTCAGAGTAGTAATACAGAATGGGAGAATGCAATAGACATTGACCTGTAATGGGTTGTGCTGCATATGCATCCACTTTTACATCAATATTTCCATCCCAGGTGAGTACATTTCAATCTTAGGTATCTTTATTCTATGGGCATTGTGATTGGGCACTCAGCTATAGCTGTGTTTTCTTGGTAATGATAGTGGGAGTCTGCCATTTCATTGCTGCCATTGCCATTCACTGTTACACACTTGCACAATCAAGATGGTTTATATTGGTAGTTCATTTTCACAAGCATGACATCTCACACTTTGTGCACTATTCTGATTTTCACAATGGTGGGTTATTGCATTCTGGGAATATTAGTCCTATGGGTTGCCAGTACTTCACATGCCATTTCCAAGGGCTGTGGAGCCAGGTGAGTTTAGTGGACATGTGGCATGTCAGATAGTGGAATTAGAACATTTGGAAAGAGGTGTGGTGGGTGGTATGTGAAATGGGGTGGATTAAGGTGGTGCGGGAGCATCCAGGACATGACAAAAGGGTGACATGTATTTTGTGGGGACTTGCCAGACTCCACTCCCCCAGGTATTTCTGTCAGGCCCTCAGGATGTAGTATGTCTAAGACCTTCTCTTCCCAAGATGTAAAAGTAGGGGGAGAAGGTGGGAGCCTACTGCCAGTCTTGAGTACTGCCAGCTGGTAACTGGAGGCCATAGAACGTACCTTACACTTGTTGTCCTCCCTTGTGCATGGATCGCTACCTACAGAATTGACCCTGTCGACTATTCTTTGCCACAACTCCATTTCCCTGGCGATTGAGGTGTGGCTCTTCCCTGACAATTTTGTCCACCATGACCCGCAACTCCTCAACCGTAAAATTAGGGTGTTTTTGTGGGGACTGGGTAGTCGTGTTCAAAGATGAAAGGCTGGAGTAAAAGGTAAGTGGCGAGGTGTAGGTGCTGTGATGTGAGTGGGTGACAGTTGTTGTGTATTGTGTGTGGTAGTAAAATGTGTGTTGTGTATTTTGTGCAGTTGTGTGATGTGTGCTTAGTGAAATGTATGAGGATGCCTGATATTGGTCTTCCTATTTCTGCGGTCGATTTCGATTGTCTGTGGCTGTGTGTGGCTTTCAGGTTGCAGAGGTTTGTAGGTTGTATAGGGGTGGCTTATATAGTGCGGTGTTTAGGTGTGTTGTGTGTGTGGATGTGTGTCAGGTGTGGAGTATTCAAACTATCCAATGTGGTGCTATGTTAATTCTGCTATGAGTTGAGACCAGCAGTTTTCGCACCGCCAATGGTTTTCTGTCATGGAAGTAACGACTGTTGTGATTTGTGGATCGTAATCTGGTGGGTGGATTTCTGATGGGCTGGCGAGGCTGGTGGTCGGACCACATCTTTTCCTTCCTTCAATGTCCTGGTGGTTACAGGAATTTGGCTGTTTTTTGGAGGACTTCTCAGTCTGTGTCTTAATACAGCGGTCGGGTTGCCGCCAACATGGAAGTCTTTTGGACGCATCGCCACGTGGTTCTTACCGTCAGACCGCCAAAGTCGTAATGATGCCCTTTGTGTGTAAAAATAAAAACACCTCTCATTAATGAGTAAGGCATATAAATATAGCACAATTTATAGTATTCTTGTATGGCAACATTAATGGAGGCATGCTAGCGTCAGACCTGGTACTCTCTGTAGTCTGTTAAAGTTTTTGGGACAGCTGTAATGGACATTTTTTTTAATTGCTTGAATTCTAATGACCCTGCTCTTCTCTGACTGCCTTTCAATTCTACCCCGACTCCAAAGAGGTTGATTAATAATTATAATACTACATCACAAAGTTCAAGATGAACTTGGATATCCTGTCTGCCATAAATAGACAGTGGAAAAATGATGCACTGCAGTACAGGGAAGGGAACTGATATATATTTTGTTTGGCACATTCATCACAGAGTATCCCATCTGCCAAACTTTAAATCAGGCACTTAGTCCCACTTTACTCCCTGGTCTCGCCCTCCACCACAAATTATTTGAAAAAAATACCTTCACTTGGCAGTAAGGAAAGCTGCTCTACTATAAGGTACATTAGAGGAATTAAGCTAGGCAGAGGTTTTGCTTTTGCTATAAAGTAGTGGGGTGTCACTGATCATTATGTGCTAAGCTAAGCTTTTGCTTTTTCAGTCACTGTAGTTGACGTATGACGAAAAGGAATAGTTTGAACTGGCATAAATGTAAGCCATGAAATATATAAATAAACCACTTGGCCAGAAAAATGTGGCACATGGCAAGAATTCATTTTTCAATTTTTTGGTAGGCTGGGACAGAACTTAGGAAAGTAAAAGGAGTGAAGTACTAGTAGGAGGTGACTGAGTGGGCACTAGGAAACACACCTTGTTTTCGGTTTTGTAAATGAATTGAAAACTTCATAATGCCACATTAACTGAAGCAGACATACACTGCACAGCCAACACTGCAGGGACAAATTGAACCATGCTCCATTTAGGTCACAGGTGATGAAATGCCATGTGAAGGGTGGAGATGATGATGGGTGGTATATCTGTGTTGCTTAAGACATGCAGTATACTTAACCTGTCAATAAGCAAGTAATGTGACTTACCACCACTCATCACTGCCACTGCTGGGACTCCTCCCACTCCAACCTCCGGGGCCTCCTCTATCGCACTGGTGCTGGCCCTGCCACGGGTGGTCTGTGTGGCTTGAAAATAAATTACCCATTTTAGATGACGGATTTGGCTCCTAAATAATAATTATTATTTTGAACAAAGTACAATAGCAATACCCCACTTGGTCAGCAGTATCTTCTATTGAAACTATCACTTTGGGTGGTTTGTTAGTTGAAATGTTAGAAAAGCCAGGTAGTCAAGCCAACCAAATTTTTTCTCATGATCAAGGGACAGAGCTATGATAGCACCTGGCTAGCTCAAGATGGATCAGATATTATTTGTAACCATAACATATACTTAACTTATGTAGGAGGCTGGCCTGGCTTGTAGTGAGTACCAAGGGGTACTTACACCTTGCGCCAGGTCCAGATATCCCTTATTAGTGTAGAGGGGTGTCTAGCAGCTTAGGCTGATAGAAAAGGTAGCTTAGCAGAGCAGCTTAGGCTGAACTAGGAGACGAGTGAAGCTCCTACAGTACCACTAGTGTCATATGCACAATATCATAAGAAAACACAATACACAGATATACTAAAAATGAAGGTACTTTATTTTTTATGACAATATGCCAAAGTATCTCAGTGAGTACCCTCAGTATGAGGATAGCAAATATACACAAGATATATGTACACAATACCAAAATATGCAGTAATAGCAATAGAAAACAGTGCAAACAATGTATAGTCACAATAGAATGCAATGCAGGCACATAGGGATAGGGGCAACACAAACCATATACTCTAGAAGTGTAATGCGAACCACGAATGGACCCCAAACCTATGTGACCTTGTAGAGGGTCGCTGGGACTGTAAGAAAACAGTGAGGGTTAGAAAAATAGCCCACCCCGAGACCCTGAAAAGTGGGTGCAAAGTGCACCTAAGTTCCCCAAAGAGCACAGAAGTTGTGATAGGGGAATTCTGCACGGAAGACCATCACCAGCAATGCAACAATGATGGATTTCCTGACGAGAGTACCTGTGGAACAAGGGGACCAAGTCCAAGAGTCACGATCAAGTCAGGAGTGGGCAGATGCCCAGGAAATGCCAGCTGTGGGTGCAAAGAAGCTGCCACTGTATGGTAGAAGCTGTGGATTCTGCAAGAACGACAAGGGCTAGGAACTTCCCTATTGGAGGATGGATGTCCCACGTCGTGAAGAGTTGTGCAGAGGTGTTTCTGTGCAGGCAGACAGCAAACAAGCCTTGCAAGCTGCAAGGGTCGCGGTTAGGGTTTTTGGATGCTGCTGTGGCCCAGGAGGGACCAGGATGTCGCCAATTGCGTGAGGAGACAGAGGGGGCGTCCAGCAAGACAAAGAGCCCACTCAGAAGCAAGCATCACCCACGCCAGAACAGGCACTACAAAGTGGAGTGAACCGGAGCTCACCCGAAGTCACAAAAGAGGGTCCCACGACGCCGGAGGACAACTCAGGAGGTCGTGCACTGTAGGTTAGAGTGCCAGGGACCCAGGCTTGGCTGTGCACAAAGGAAATCCTGGAAGAGTGCACAGGAGCCGGAGTAGCTGCAAAACACGCGGTTCCCAGCAATGCAGTCTAGCGTGGGGAGGCAAGGACTTACGTCCACCAAACTTGGACTGAAGAGTCACTGGACTGTGGGAGTCACTTGGACAGAGTTGCTGAGTTCAAGGGACCTCGCTCGTCGTGCTGAGAGGAGACCCAGAGGACCGGTGATGCAGTTCTTTGGTGCCTGCGGTTGCAGGGGGAAGATTCCGTCGACCCACGGGAGATTTCTTCTGAGCTTCTAGTGCAGAGAGGAGGCAGACTCCCCCCACAGCATGCACCACCAGGAAAACAGTCGAGAAGACGGCAGGATCAGCGTTACAAGGTCGCAGTAGTCGTCTTTTCTACTTTGTTGCAGTTTTGCAGGCTTCCAGCTCGGTCAGCAGTCGATTCCTTGGCAGAAGGTGAAGAGAGAGATGCAGAGGAACTCTGATGAGCTCTTGCATTCGTTATCTAAAGAATTCCCCAAAGCAGAGACCATAAATAGCCAAAAAAGGAGGTTTGGCTACTTAGGAGAGAGGATAGGCTAGCAACACCTGGAGGAGCCTATCAGAAGGAGTCTCTGACGTCACCTGCTGGCACTGGCCACTCAGAGCAGTCCAGTGTGCCAGCAGCACCTCTGTTTCCAAGATGGCAGAGGTCTGGAGCACACTGGAGGAGCTCTGGGCACCTCCCAGGGGAGGTGCAGGTCAGGGGAGTGGTCACTCCCCTTTTCTCAAATCAAATCGTAAATATTTATAAAGCGCGCTACTCACCCGTGCGGGTCTCAAGGTGCTAGGGGAGGGGGTTACTGCTGCTCGAAGAGCCAGGTCTTGAGTAGTCTCCGGAAGGCGGAGTGGTCCTGGGTGGTCCTGAGGATGGTGGGGAGGGAGTTCCATGTCTTGGCTGCTAGGTAGGAGAAGGAGCTCCCACCCGCCGTGGTGCGGCAGATGCGAGGGACGGCGGCGAGAGCGAGGTTGGCGGAGCGATGAGGACGGGTGGGTGTGTAGAAGCTGAGGCGGCGGTTGAGGTATTCGGGTCCCTTGTTGTGGAGGGCTTTGTATCCGTGGGTGAGGAGTCGGAAGGTGATCCTTTTGTTGACGGGAAGCCAGTGCAGGTGTCTCAGGTGGGCGGAGATGTGGCTGTTGCGGGGTATGTTGAGGATGAGGCGGGCAGAGGCGTTTTGAATTCGTTGCAGACGTTTCTGGAGTTTAGCAGTGGTTCCTGCGTATAAGGTGTTGCCGTAGTCCAGGCGGCTCGTGACGAGGGCGTGGGTCACGGTCTTTCTGGTGTCGGCGGGGATCCAACAGAAGATCTTTCGGAGCATGCAGAGGGTGAGGAAGCAGGAGGATGATACGGCGTTGACTTGTTTGGTCATGGTGAGAAGTGGGTCCAAGATGAAGCCGAGGTTGCGTGCGTGGTCTGAGGGGGTCGGTGCGGTGCCAAGGGCCGTGGGCCACCAGGAGTCGTCCCAGGCGGTCGGGGTGTTTCCGAGGATGAGGACTTCCATTTTGTCTGAGTTCAGTTTCAGACGGCTGAGTTTCATCCAATCTGCGACGTCTTTCATTCCATCTTGAAGGTTGGTCTTGGCGCTGGTGGGGTCCTTGGTGAGGGAAAGTATCAGTTGAGTGTCGTCGGCGTAGGAGGTGATGATGAGGCTGTGTTTGCGTACGATGTCGGTGAGGGGGCTCATGTAGATATTGAAGAGTGTCGGGCTGAGCGAGGAGCCTTGTGGGACGCCGCAGATGATCTCGGTGGGGTCTGAGCGAAAAGGTGGGAGGTAGACTCTTTGGGAGCGGTTGGAGAGGAAGGAGGTGATCCAGTCCAGGGCCTGTCCTTGGATCCCGGTGGAGCGGAGGCGGGTTATTAGGGTGCGGTGACAGACGGTGTCGAAGGCAGCCGAGAGGTCGAGGAGGATGAGGGCGACTGTTTCTCCGTTGTCCATCAGGGTTCTGATGTCGTCTGTGACTGAGATGAGGGCGGTTTCTGTACTGTGGTTGGCTCGGAATCCGGACTGAGAGGGGTCGAGTAGGCTGTTGTCTTCAAGGAAGTTGGTAAGTTGCTTGTTGATGGTCTTCTCTATGACTTTGGCAGGGAATGGGAGGAGCGAGATGGGGCGGAAGTTCTTCAGGTCGCTTGGGTCCACCGTAGGTTTTTTCAGTAGGGCGTTGACTTCAGCGTGTTTCCAGCTCTCGGGGAAGGTAGCAGACGAAAACGAGCTGTTGATGATGGCCTGGAGGTGCGGGGCGATAATGTCGTCGGCTTTGTTGAAGATGAAGTGTGGGCAGGGGTCCGAGGGGGCACCGGAGTGGATGGAGTTCATGGTGGCTTTGGTCTCTTCCGTGTTGATGTGAGTCCAGGCGTTGAGGGTGATGGCTGGGGTTGTAGGTTCTGTGGTGGTTGGCTGGGTCTGGTGTCCGAAGCTGTCGTGTAGGTCGGTGATCTTACGATGGAAGAAGGTGGCGAGGGAGTTGCAGAGGTCTTGTGAGGGCGTGATGGCGTTGGCGTTGGCGTTAGGGTTGGAGAGCTCTTTGACGATGTTGAAGAGTTCTCTGCTGTTATGGCTGTTTTTGTCCAGTCTGTCTGTTAAGAAATTTCTTTTGGCGGCGCGGATCAGTTGGTGGTGTTCGTGGGTAGCGTTCTTGAGGGCAGTCATGTTATCTGCGGTGTGGTCCTTGCGCCAGGCTTTCTCGAGGGTGCAGCAGGTTTTCTTTGATTCCTTAAGGGTGTCGGTGAACCAGAGAGGTTTTTTGGTGTTGGTCTGTCTTGGGAGGCGTCTGAGGGGAGCGAGGTTGTCTGCGCAGTTGGTGATCCAATTCGTGAGGCTGAGGGCTGCGTCGTTGGGGTTGGAGGAGAAGGTGGGTTGGTTGTCGTTGAGAGTGGAGAGAAGCTGTTCCTCGGGGATTTTGTTCCACTGTCGACGTGGGATGGGTTGTGTGCGGAGGTGGCGAGTCTCGCGTCGGAAGGTGAAGTGGACACATCTGTGGTCGGTCCAGTGTATAGCTGAAGAGTGGCTGAAGGATACGTGGTTGCTGGCGGAGAAGATGGGGTCTAGCGTGTGTCCGGCGATGTGGGTGGGGGTGTACACCAGTTGCTTGAGGCCGAGGTTGGCGAGGTTGTCGAGCAGGGCGGTGGTGTTGGGGTCGTTGTTCTGTTCCAGGTGGAAGTTGAGGTCACCGAGGAGGATGTAGTCCGGCGAGGCAAGGGCGTGCGGGGAGATGAAGTCAGTGATGGAGTCGCTGAAGAGGGTGCGTGGTCCAGGGGGTCGGTAGATGAGAGTTCCTCTGAATGTGGTCCAGGGGTCGGTGTGGATCTGGAAGTGCAGGTGTTCGGCGGCGAGGGGGGTGTCTTCGGTGGAGGTGGTGACGTTGATGGAGTCTTTGAAGATGATGGCGATTCCTCCACCTACTTGGTTGGTGCGGTCTCTCCTTGAAATCTTGTAGCCGTCGGGGATGGCTATGGCGATGTCGGGGGCCGAGGAGGCGTTCATCCAGGTCTCAGTGATGAAGGCGACGTCCGGTGCGGTGGAGTCCAGGAGGTCCCAAAGTTCAACGGCGTGCTTGTGGACGGAGCGTGCGTTGATCAGGATGCATTTGAGGTGGTTGTTGGCGCGTGGGCTGGCGGGCGTGGTGGTTTCGCGGTGGAAGGTGAGTTTGCAGGTGTGACATACGAAGGGTCCGTGGGTACGTTTCGGGTTGGCTTGGAAGCAGGTGCTGGAGCGTCCCGGGTTGAGGGCGTGGAGGGTGATGGGGTCGTAGCGGTGCTGTGGGGTTTGGGAGTGCTGGGGGCCAGGGGTCATGGCGCTGGGCGCGGTCCAAGCGTGGACAGGTGCAGACGGGCTTGCCTTTGGCGCGTCCGCACAGTGGCTGCCATAAGAGGGAGGAGGGGTCATCTGGGGGTGGGGGGGGAGTGGGGTGACGAATGGGGGCAGGGGGGGCGGGGGCGAGCAGGAGGTGGCGGCGGGAAAGCGGAGGGTGGGGGGGTCAGGTAGAGGGGAGAAAAGATAGGGGAGGGGGGGTTAAAGGTGGCGGGGAGTTAGGAAGAAAGATAGGAAGATAGGGGAGTTAGGAACTGGCGGGGAGTTAGGAAGAAAGATAGGAAGATAGCGGAGTTAGGAACTGGCGGGGAGTTAGGAAGAAAGATAGGAAGATAGGGGAGTTAGGAACTGGCGGGGAGTTAGGAAGAAAGATAGGAAGATGGGGGAGGGGGGTTACAGAGGTGGAGGGGAGTGAGGAAGGTCAGAGAGAAGAGTCAGGAAGAAGGTAAAGAAGAAGAGGAGCGAGGAGCAGAAGAACAGAAGAGCCAAGAAGAAGGTAAAGAAGAAGAGGAGTGAGGAGCAGAAGAGAGAAGAGCCAGGAAGAAGGTAAAGAAGAAGAGGAGCGCGGAGCAGAAGAACAGAAGAGCCATGAAGAAGGTAAAGAAGAAGAGGAGCGAGGAGCAGAAGAACAGAAGAGAGAAGAGCCAAGAAGAAGGTAAAGAAGAAGAAAACACAAGCAGGTCGCGGTGCAAAAGAGAAGGAAGAAACCCAGATGAAGCACACAGAAGAAGAATACAGATGAAGAAAGAAGAAAGCACACGCAGGTCGCGGTGCAGAAGAGAAGGAAGAAACACAGATGAAGTACACAGAAGAAGAAACCAGATGAAGACAGAAGAAAGAACACGCAGGTCGGGGTGCAGGGAAGAAAGAAGAACCCAGATGAAGACAGAAGAAAAGAACACGCAGGACGGGGTGCAGGGAAGTAAGAAGAACACAGATGAAGACAGAAGAAAAGAGCACGCAGGACGGGGTGCAGGGAAGAAAGAAGAACACAGATGAAGAATACAGATGGAGAGCACAGAGGAAGATCAAAGATGAAGAGAGAAGCAGGAGAAGAGGTGAGTAGCGCGGGGCAGGGCGAGGGGCTGGGCGGGGGGAGAACTTACTGTGGTTTCGCAGGGCTTGCTTGGAGGTTTCAGGAGCCTGGGCTGGTGGAGCTGCAGCGGCAGGGGGAGCGACCTACCCTTGGGTCCAGGTTTCCTTTGTCCAGTTCCGCACCAGAGCAGGGCTGGGGGATCCCTGAACCGGTGCAGACTGGCTTATGCAGAGATGGGCACCCTTTGTGCCCATCAAAGCATTTCCAGAGGCTGGGGGAGCCTACTCCTCCCCAGCCCTGACACCTTTTTCCAAAGGGAGAGGGTGTAACACCCTCTCTCTGAGGAAGTCCTTTGTTCTGCCTTCCTGGGCCAAGCCTGGCTGGACCCCAGGAGGGCAGAAACCTGTCTGAGGGGTTGGCAGCAGCATCAGCTGCAGTGAAACCCCGGGAAAGGTAGTTTGGCAGTACCCGGATCTGTGCTAGAGACTCAGGGGATCATAGAATTGTCTCCCCAATGCCAGAATGGCATTGGGGTGATGATTCCATGATCTTAGACATGTTACATGGCCATGTTCGGAGTTACCATTGTGACGCTATACATATGTCGTTACATATGTATAGTGAACGCGTTTAATGGTGTCCCCGCACTCACAAAGTCCGGGGGATTTGCCCTGAACAATGTGGAGGCACCTTGGCTAGTGCCAGGGTGCCCACACACTAAGGGGGTCATTCCAACCCTGGCGGTCGGTGTAAAAGCGGCGGCCAACCCGCAAACAGGCAGGCGGCCAAAAAAATGGAATTCCGACCCTGGCGGGAACCGCCAACACAGCCCGCCACTTTAACACTCCGACCGCCACGGCGGTACAGACAAGCAGCGCGGCGGTCACCGCCAACAGACAGGCGGCAGACAATGTACCGCCCACCCTATCACAACTCACCAATCCGCCACCTTTTCCGGGGCGGGAGCTCCGCCGATAAAAACACGGCGGAAACAGACTTCGAACGGGAAAACGCTCACCTCTACACACTCCACGAGGAATCTGGACAGCATGGAACCCGAACTACACATCCTACCAGCTATTGTCTACCTGCTCCTCTACCAGGAGCACGAACGCCGGCGCAGAAGACAACGGTGAGTACTGCACCTACGACACAGGGGAGGGGGGAGGCAAACAATTACGGGGACACACATACACCACACACCCACCCCCACCCTCACCCACTACAACACACACATCAATGCAGAGCAACAAGTCAGAGTGACACCCCCCACACCTCCCAGAAGAATGCAAAGACAAAATAAAATGATCATTAAAAATGAAGTATATTATAGCATAATTGAAGTTAAGTGAAATATGAAATATATAAATAAAATATATTACATCATGAACAATATATACATAGGTCAAAAGTCCGGGCCATATTGGTTATCATCCATTGTTCGTGGGCCAATGGGCCTAAACACATGGGCAAAGCCCACCCAAGAGACTCGATTCCATTGGAGAGAACACTGCAGGGGCATCAGATAGTAAAACTACAGGCACCTCAGGGGGAAGGGAAGGGGGGCACCTCAGCCAGTTGAGTCCACGACGCCAGATCCACGAGAGGCCTCCATGGCCACTGTACCATCCTGGGGAGTGCAAAGCCACAGTCTCACAAGTCTCTACAGTGGGTGGGTTGCCCACTGTACCATCCTGGGGAGTGCAAAGCCACAGTCTCTCAAGTCTCTACAGTGGGTGGCTTGCCCACTGATCCATCCTGGGGAGTGCAAAGCCACAGTCCATCAAGTGGATTACAGACTCCACTGGTTCTGGAGGAGGCATGGTGCCCAGAGTGCTTCGTGAAGCCCTGGCCGACACAGATCCGGCCCTGCCAATGGGCCAGCGGTGCTTGAGATGAAGGGCCCAGCGAAGCGGTACTTGACAGGAAGGGCCCAGCGGAGCGGTGCTTGAGATGAAGGGCCCAGCGGAGCGGTGCTTGACAGGAAGGGACCAGCGGAGCGGTGCTTGACAGGAAGGGCCCAGCGGAGCGGTACTTGAGATGAAGGGCCCAGCGGAGCGGTGCTTGAGATGAAGGGCCCAGCGGAGCGGTGCTTGACAGGAAGGGCCCAGCGGAGCGGTGCTTGACAGGAAGGGCCCAGCGGAGCGGTGCTTGAGATGAAGGGCCCAGCGGAGCGGTGCTTGACAGGAAGGGCCCAGCGGAGAGGTGCTTGAGATGAAGGGCCCAGCAGAGCGGTGCTTGAGATGAAGGGCCCAGCGGAGCGGTGCTTGAGAGGAAGGGCCCAGCGGAGCGGTGCTTGACAGGAAGGGCCCAGCGGAGCGGTGCTTGACAGGAAGGGCCCAGCGGATCGGTGCTTGAGATGAAGGGCCCAGCGGAGCGGTGCTTGACAGGAAGGGCCCAGCGGAGCGGTGCTTGACAGGAAGGGCCCAGCGGAGCGGTGCTTGACAGGAAGGGCCCAGCGGAGCGGTGCTTGAGAGGAAGGGCCCAGCGGAGCAGTGCTTGAGATGAAGGGCCCAGCGGAGCGGTGCTTGAGATGAAGGGCCCAGCGGAGTGATGCTTGACAGGAGGGGCCCAGCGGAGCGGTGCTTGAGATGAAGGGCCCAGCGGAGCGGTGCTTGACAGGAAGGGCCCTGTTCAGCGGTGCTTGTCACGGCGGGGCCCAGTTCAGCAGTGCTTGACAGGAAGGGCCCTGTTCAGCGGTGCTTGTCACGGCGGGGCCCCGTTCAGTGGTGCTTGACAGGAAGGGCTCTGTTCAGCGGTGCTTGTCACGGCGGGGCCCTGTTCAGCGGTGCTTGTCACGGCGGGGCCCTGTTCAGCATTGCTTGTCACGGCGGGGCCCTGTTCAGCGGTGCTTGTCACGGCGGGGCCCAGTTCAGCGGTGCTTGACAGGAAGGGCCCTGTTCAGCGGTGTTTGTCACGGCGGGGCCCAGTTCAGCGGTGCTTGACAGGAAGGGCCCTGTTCAGCGGTGCTTGACACGGCGGGGCCCTGTTCAGCTGTGCTTGTCATGGCGGGGCCCTGTTCAGCGGTGCTTGTCACGGCGGGGCCCTGTTCGGCGGTGCTTGACATGTGTTCCCAGGGAACCAGATCGGGCCAATATTTTCCGCTCAGTCGCCATCCGACCTTTCGCTTGCGGGGCCCTCCTGTGCTGGAGTCCTGGGCCCGTGGGTGTCCTCCTTCACACCCGAAATGGGGCTGGTGGGGCCCTCCTGGGCAGCTCGCCTGCTGCCGGAAATGTCCGCCCTGCTGCCCTTGCCCTCCTTCGCCGATTCTCTGGGGCCCTTGCCTCCCTTTGTGGATGTGCCAGGTGACGGTGCCAGGGTAGTGCCTTTGGGGGCTGCCGTCTCTGGCCTCTCGCGCCGGCCCTTCCCTTTTTTAGTTTTTTTCCCAGGGGGTGGGCTGGCTGTCCCCTTGCTGCTGGCCGATGTTGCTGCCCTAGAAGCTGGTGGACTCCAATAGCCCTGGACTATGGTCCTTGTAGGTGCAGGGCTTGTGGTGGCTGAGGTGCTGTTTGGACTCTTACGAGATGGACGGGGTGGGTCAGGTGATGCAAAGAGGTTAATTTTGGAGAGGAAAAACTTTTTAGGAGCAGTGGGAAGGGTAGGTGCAGTGGGTATGGGAGTGGAGGAAGAGGATGTGGTTGTAGGAGAGTCAAGTGTGCTGTCTTTGTGTGCAGGTGCTTGTGACGGAGGCTGTCGTGAGGTGGATGGCTGTTGGGTGGGTGTCTGACTGCGTTTGTGTGGTTTGGAAGAGGGGGTGACAGACACACTGGGGGAGGACACAGGGGACGTGTAAATGGCAGTGGGGGTGGTGACTGCACGTGTGCGGAGTGTTCTGGTGGGTGTGCTGGTGATGGACGTACTGGCTGATGGTGGTGTGCATGCAGGTGTGAGTGGAGACGTCACAGGGAGGGAGGAGGGAGACGAGGAGGAGGGGGACACAGAGGAGGCAGTGGCTGTTGGCATGTCTGCATGTGGATGTTGCATGTGTGAATGCTTGTGTGATCTGTCGTGCTTATGTCTGGATGAGCTGCCCTTGGGTGTTGATGTGTGTGCAGGCTGGTCTGTAGGTGTGGCTGGGATAGGCAGAGGAACAGGGGAGTGGGACTGGGATGAGGAAATTGGAGGGGGGAGGCAGGAGACAGGGACAATGGCTGCCGTCAGTGCTGAGGCCAGAGCGTTGAACGATCGCTGATGGGCAGCCTGACCCGAGTGAATGCCCTCCAGGTATGCATTGCTCCGGTGCACCTCCCTTTCTACACCCTGGATGGCATTCAAAAGGGTAGACTGCCCAACAATGAGCATCTGGAGGAGGTCAATGATCTCCTCACTGAGGGCAGCAGGGGTAACTGGGGCAGGGCCTGAGGTGCCTGGGGCGAAGGAGATGCCCGCCTTCCTGGCCGAGCGGGCACGGGCGAACGCTGAGGGGCTGCTTGGAGGGCGGAGCTGGTATGCGGGGTGGCGGCTGTACCTGTTGTAGCGGTGGGCACGGATGTTGCCGCCACCACAAGGGAGCTCCCTTCCGAGGACGTGTCTGTGTCGCTGACGTCTCCACGGGTCCCTGTTGTGGAGCTCCCCTCGCCCGCCGTCTCACTGGTGTACTCGGAGTCGGTTGCATGGCCCTCCGGGGCCATGTGAGATGCAGCTCCCTCGTGCTCCGATGCCACTTCTCCTCCGCCTGATGATGCTAATGCACACATGAACAGGAAGACCACAAAAAAGGGGGGGGAGGAGAAAAAATGACATGTTGAGTGCATGCATTGGCGACACCGTTGGCGGAGAGGACAGACACAGAAGCCCCCTGCACTACGCCGCGCACTCGGTGTACACTACTCAATTATTGTGACTTGGCCTACAAGCCTATGGACGACAACTGCACACATAGGTGACCCAGGGCCATGGATAGCTGTACTTAGCACCCTACAGAGGTGGGGGGCGGGGGCACAGGGCCATGCCTTACGGAGGGGACCAGCCTACAGAAGTCGCCCTGGCCTAGAGATACCCACAGCCCTCCTCCCCCACCCAGACACCTCCACTGTGCGCTAACATAGCAGAATGTGCTGGTACTCACCCCCTTGTGTCTGCTGTGATGTCCTCACGCGCCCATCCAAATCGGGGTAGGCCACCGCCAGGATCCGGGACATCAGGGGGGTCAATTGACAGGGAGCCACCCCTCCTACGTTGGGAGGCCATCCCCAGCAGAGCCTCCGCGGTCTTCCTGCTCCCACGGCGGATGTCCTCCCACCTTTTGCGGCAGTGGGTGCCCCGTCTGTTGTGGACCCCCAGGGTCCAGACGTCCTTGGCGATGGCACGCCAAATGTCGATCTTCTGATAGGCGCTGACCTATGTGACATGGACAGGGTGGGAAAATAAATATCATCATTTTCTGCATGGTCGATGTGAGTGGCCCCCCCTCCCCAACCTTGCCATATGGCACATGCTCTCATCTGTCGTGCTATGCATGCCTCATTCGCTCCCCTCCCCACCATCTTTCATCCACCCCACTCAACACAGGCATTGCCCACAAAGCATGGTCCCAGTGTACTTACCTGTTGGTCTGGAGGACCGCAGAGTAGCGCATACTGGGGGAGGACCCCATCAACAAGTTTCTCCAATTCCTCAGATGTGAAGGCAGGGGCCCTTTCCCCAGTCGCAGCAGCCATTGTATCTTCCAGATTGAGGTCACAGCAGCACTTGCAGTATAGATCCTCTCCTGTGGATGATCAGGTCTCGAGTGATTAAGCAGATAGAAGATGGCGGTCACGCCCGCGGCGGTGCGTACCGCGACCGCCGGCGCACATCGTCATTGGCTTCTGAGACCCATAGGGTTCAATGTTAACCAATGCTGCTTTGCGCCGCAGTCTTCGACCGCCTACCGCCACGGTGTGCCACGCCAGCGCATTGACCTCACATCCCATTGTCACACTTCACAGGTCAGGCAGCCGCCATTTCAAGGGCCCACATGGCTTAATTTGTACTGCGTCACACAGGCCTAGGCCTTGCATTGCCACTCATACAAGTCATTCAATGCATAGCGAATCGTGTTCTGTGCAAGCTGTGGTTACGTACCTGTGGGTTGCTTGACTCTGTGCTCCATGTTGTCCTTCCTAGGCACCGTCCGCTGGGACTTGCGAGGAGATGGAGGAATGTTCCCGTGTACAGACCGCTGGTGGACCTGTCGACAATGGAAGAAAGACATGTCATACTGACATACAGACTTGACCGAGCCACTATACAGGAACTGTGTGCCCAGCTAGAGCCAGACCTGATGTCCCCCATTCGCCAACCCACAGGGATTCCCCCTCTGGTGCAGGCTCTGTCAGTACTCCATTTTTTGGCAAGTGGATCATTCCAAACAACAGTTGCCATATCATCAGGGATGTCTCAGCCTATGTTTTCTAAGGTTTTGTCCAGAGTGTTGTCTGCCCTGATGAAATACATGCGGAGCTACATTGTTTTCCCTGAGGTGGCCAATTTGGCTACAGTGAAGGGTGATTTCTATGCCCTTGGCCATATCCCCAACATCATTGGTGCCATTGATGGACCCATGTGGCTTTGGTTCCCCCCAGTGAAAGTGAGCAGGTGTACAGGAACAGAAAAAGTTATCATTCGATGAATGTCCAGGTGGTCTGTTTGGCTGACCAGTACATCTCCCATGTAAATGCCAAGTTCCCTGGGTCAGTGCATGACGCGTACATCATGCGAAATAGCAGCATCCCTTACGTGATGGAACAGCTACAGAGACACCGTGTGTGGCTAATTGGTGACTCTGGTTACCCCAACCTGTCGTGGCTACTGACCCCAGTGAGGAATCCCAGGACAAGGGCAGAGGAACGGTACAATGAGGCCCATGGGCGTACTAGGAGGGTGATCGAGCGGACCTTCGGCCTCCTGAAGGCCAGGTTTAGGTGCCTGCATATGACAGGTGGATCCCTAATGTACTCACCAAAGAAGGTGTGCCATATCATCGTGGCCTGCTGTATGCTTCACAACCTGGCTTTGCGACGCCAGGTGCCTTTCCTGCAGGAGGGTGGTCCAGATGGTGGTGTTGTAGCAGCTGTGGAGCCTGTGGAGAGTGAAGAGGAGGAAGACGACGGGGACGACACAGACAACAGGGACACAGTGATACAACAGTATTTTCAGTAACACACAGGTACGAATCAACCCCGCCATTTTACATTTACTTAAAGTCTCCTGCCTCTCTACTGTCTGTGTTTCCCCCCAGTTCCTGTTAACTGAGTTGTGACTTTCCCTTCCGTTTTCAGAGCTGTGGGCCCCACTGCGTGACCTCTGCTTTGTTTGCCCATGGACTACAGCTGTGTGACCGTGGTATGTTGTCATCACAATGTAACTGAACATTTTGGCAACGTTATGTCTAATACATTTGTTCAAAATACAAGCAGACTCCAGATTTTTTAAGTGCAATAAGTGATTTTATTAAAGTGCTAAATTTAGGGACATGATTGGAAAACGGTGATGGGTGATGGTGGAGTAATGTCCATGGCAGAGTCCAGTTTTCAGTCTCACAGGTGCATTGTCCATATGCCTGTGGAAGGATGGAGCAGGGGCAGTTTAAGTTTGGACAGGGTGACAATGTGGGACAGTGGGATGACATCAGGGGGTATCGTTTGCTGGCGGGGTCTTATCATCCTACTCTGTCTTCTTGTGAGATCTCATGTACCGCTTGCGGGGTGGTTCTTCTTCTGCAGGAGGTGGGGTTCTGGTGGCCTGTCGTTGTGTGGGGGTCTCCTGTCCACTAGCGCCGGCGGAGGTGGTTGGCTATTCCTGGTCCATGCTAGTGACAGGGACCCTTTGTGGTGCCACATGGTCCCGCAATGTGGTGACTTTCTGGTTAAGGGCCACGACGATGGTCCCCATTGCGCAACTAATGTTTCTCAGTTCCTCTCTGAACTCCATGTACTGTTCCTCCTGCAGTACCTGGATCTCCTGGAACCTGGCCAGTACTGTAGCCATCGTCTCCTGGGAGTGGTGGTATGCTCCCATGATGGAGGAGAGGGCCTCTTGGAGAGTCGGTTCCCTGGGCCTGTCCCCCCCTGTCGCACAGCAGCCCTCCCAGTTCCACTGTTTCCCTGGGCCTCTGTCCCCTGGACTGTGTGCCCACTACCACTGCCCCCAGGTCCCTGTTGTTGTTGGGGTGGTGGGTCAACCTGGGTGCCCTGTAGTGGTGGACACACCGCTGATTGACGTGTCCTGGAGACAGAGGCATGGGCCCGCTGGGTGGGAGCTGTGCTGGTGTTCCCAGAGGGGGTTAGGTCTGCTGTAGCCTGTGGCTGTCTGTGGGGAACCGACTGTCCCGAGGTCCCCGATGGGCCGGGCTGGTCATCTGGGTCCAGGGAGACAGAGCTGCTGTCATCACTGGGGGTCTCTTCTGGGGGTGGGATGGACATCTCTGGACCCTCCTGGGCGGTGTGGTGGCGTTCGGGTCCTGCAGGGGTATTAGAGTATGGTTATTGCTTCTGTGTGTGCCATTTCGTGTAATGGGTGGGTGGGCGTGTACCCCAGTGCTGGCATTCCCTTGTGGGGGCTTTTGTGACGGTGGCTTGTAGGGGAGATGGGTATGTACAGTGGGCATGCTTTGGTGATGGGTGTCCATGCTATGGGGAGGCATGCAGGGCTAGGTTTTGGGATGGGTGGGTTGTGATGGTGAGCCATTTGCAAGGAGTTGGTGTGATGGGGGTGGGGGTGAGGGTGGGGGTATGATTTGGCATGCAGGTGGGGTGGGGGGAATGAAGTAGTAAAGATTTTACTTACCAGAGTCCATTCCTCCGCCTACTCCTGCGAGGCCCTCAGGATGCAGGATGTGCAAGACTTCCTCCTCCCATGCTGTGAATTCTGGGGGAGTAGGTGGGGGTCCGCCGCCAGTCCGCTGTACCACGATGTTGTGCCTTGATACCATGGAACGCACCTTTCCCCGTAGGTCGTTCCATCGCTTCCTGATGTCGTCCCGATTTCGTGGATGCTGTCCCACAGCGTTGACCCTGTCCACTATTCTGCTCCATAGCTCCATCTTCCTGGCAATGGTGGTGTGCTGCACCTGTGCCCCGAAGAGCTGGGGCTCTACCCGCACTATTTCCTCCACCATGACCCTGAGTTCGGCATCAGAGAACCTAGGGTGTCTTTGGGGTGCCATGGGGTGGTGTGGATGAGGTGAGGGTTGGTGTATGTGTTGTAGAGTGTGGTGAGTGTGGTGGTGTATGGTGTTTTGTGCGTGGATATTGTGTGGGTGATGTTGTGATTTGCCTCTGTGTGATGGTCTACTCTATGCTGTGCTGTCTCTCTCTGTCCTTCAGTCGCAATTGTGGTCGTAAGGGTTTGTGGGTGATGTGGGTGTGTGTTTTATATTTAATTGGGTGTGTGGGAGTGGTGTGTGTATGTGTCTCAGGTGTGTGTATTTTGAATTGTCCAATGTGGTAGTGTTTTGTAAAGGTGTGTGTATTTTGACCGCGGCGGTGTGTACCGCCAATGGAATACCGCGGTTGAAAGACCGCTGCGGGGATTTGTGGGTCGGAATGGCATTGGCGTATTTCTGTTGGCTTGATGGTGGAGGTTTGGTCATCGCCAGTTTTTTGCTGGCCGTTGCTGTGGCGGACTTTTGTTGATGTCGGGTTTTTGGCGGTTTGCCAGTTGCGGGTCAGAATGAACGTGGTGGTTTACCGCGACCGCGGCGGTGTTATGGCGGTCTTCTGACCGGCGGTAAGCGCCTTTTACCGCCGAGGTCAGAATGACCACCTAAGTAACTTAGCACCGAACCTTTACCAGGTAAAGGTTAGACATATAGGTGACTTATAAGTTACTTAAGTGCAGTGGTAAATGGCTGTGAAATAACGTGGACGTTATTTCACTCAGGCTGCAATGGCAGGCCTGTGTAAGAATTGTCAGAGCTCCCTATGGGTGGCAAAAGAAATGCTGCAGCCCATAGGGATCTCCTGGAACCCCAATACCCTGGGTACCTCAGTACCATATACTAGGGAATTATAAGGGTGTTCCAGTATGCCAATGTAGATTGGTGAAATTGGTCACTAGCCTGTTAGTGACAATTTGGAAAGAAATGAGAGAGCATAACCACTGAGGTTCTGGATAGCAGAGCCGCAGTGAGACAGTTAGTCATAACACAGGTAACACATACAGGGAACACTTAGGAGCACTGGGGCCCTGGCTGGCAGGGTCCCAGTGACACATATAACTAAAACAATATATATACAGTGAAATATGGGGGTAACATGCCAGGCAAGATGGTACTTTCCTACAACTTACCTCTGAATGTGAGCAGCATGTCATTTGAAAAAAATAAATTGTGGTACTGCATCTAGTGCAGTGTCACTTTCCTTGCGCACCTTAGCACCCCCCTTCCGCTACCATGTATGGGCCGTATTTAAAATACGGCGCATCATGGCGCAGGTAAGAGGCAATAGGGTCATTTGTTTTGACGCTATTGATGTACTCTGCAGAGTAGCACCAAAAGTTTGGCGTTACTCCTGCAGAGTACATAGGGGCCCATTATAAATAATGATTACCCCCTTTTAATGCTTGCTCTGAGCAGGCATTAAAAGTACTGAACAAATGGCGCAAAGAAATCTCTTAGATTTCCTTGTGCCATTTTTTTGGCCTATCTAAAAGGGGGATGCCCCCCTTGCATATATTATGCCTGGTGCAGGCATAATGTGGTGCAAGGGTTTACAAAGTGGCGCAATGTATGCATTGCACCACTTTGTAAATATGGCGCTCTGAAAATGCCACTTTACAGCCACCTTCGCGTCACAAAAATGACACTAAGGTGGCGCTAGGAGCTCTTAAATATGCTCCATATATTTTAATTAGTTTTATTTGCCATCATGTTCATGGAAAACCACTTATATTGCAGAGAACGTTATGCACGCAACATAGCATAAGTTCTTGATTTTTTATATGATAGATTTGGATATCAGTAGTAGAAGAAAAGTACCAGTATCATATTAAAGACCCATGGATATAGAATATTGGCATTAGATTCATAACGTTTATAATGTCACTGAGCCAGCACAGCCAACATCATGCAACACAATGTTAAACAACTGCCTTTTAGCTGAATCCTCTAAAAATTGAATGACCCAGTAGCACCAGCTCATTTCCCCTGCCAAGTTACTGCTGTATAGCTGTCAATACGTAATAAGT
Source organism: Pleurodeles waltl (assembly GCF_031143425.1). Classification (NCBI taxonomy): domain Eukaryota; kingdom Metazoa; phylum Chordata; class Amphibia; order Caudata; family Salamandridae; genus Pleurodeles; species Pleurodeles waltl. Next base: position 1,242,869,035 of record NC_090447.1, on the reverse strand, counting down.
GTTAACAAAACAAATACAACTATAATCAAAAGTCAGAATTGTTTACCAAGGTCAGCAAAACCAAACAACGTTGCTTGCAGGGCCACAAATAAAACAGTACTGTATGTGACTTGACTATTATGATGTGAACTCACACTAATAGAAGAATAGAAGTTGAAGCATAGACAAAAATACAGCAACAATATTGAATTAAGTTCTGTTCTAACCTAGAAAATTGTGTTTGTTCGAAAAGCTTTGAAAACACTCATAGTTATTGTTTATACTAGCTTACACAAACAGAACTAGGTCACAAGAATAAAACAAGCATTTGAAATGTAATGGGTCTCACGTTTGCTCAAGTTAGAGCTATTAGTATTGTAAATTCCTAACTGGACTTTTCTTGCCACATAGATTGATAATGAAAAGTGAAATAGTTGACATTAGCAAACCAATTCAAAGTGCCACGGCCTCCATGACCAAGAGCATGAAGGAGAGACACAAAAGCAAAAAGAAGCGTACTTGCAGTCAAACGTATTGGCAAACATGAAATTATCCATGTAACAGGGTCGCTGGACGAGTCTTAACAAAACTGCCCCCAGGAGGGACAAACATAAAGCATTTACCAATGATAACAAATATTTTTTTAAAGGCAAGCCCATGAACTAGTGATAGTGATGGGCGTGCGGTGGGCGTGGTTAATAGCCCACCAATAGATTACAACAGTCAGAGAGCTTGCGTGCTAGACCTAAAAACAATGTTCTGGCACACCTCGGCCTAGAGGTTGGTGTGAGCTCTATTTCCCATAGAATTTATGTAGACATTTGTGGTAAATTGTGATTATTTTAATGTATATTTCGTCAATAACATAGATTTGCATTGGATAGAGGGCTGGAGTCCCTGGGAAAATATTGCGTCAAGCACTGCATGTGATAGTACATTTAGGCAAAACATGGCTTAAAAAATATTATAATTTATGTACAACAGCACCGGAATGTTTAGGACATTTACAATTAAGGTTTGGGGAAAAGGAATACATAAAAATATATTTGGTCGAAAGTATCATTACCATTTTGATGACTGAGAGCCTGGCAATATAATTGCAAGACTGAAGGCTCCAATATTGCTGTCGATTCTTGCTTTATTTTCAGTAGCTGACAAGTTTGAATGAAAAATGGGAAGTACTAACCAATGAGTAAACAGGTGCAGCTTACCAATCAATAAGCACTGTTCTTACTGCTTTTACTTACTGATCACAGTCAAATCTCCCTCGCTCCCGGTTTGTTTTACATCTCTGCATAAACCTTGTTAATATACTTATTTTACTGTGCTAATTTGATGTTGTTTATTGAAATATTGCCTTTGAAATTCACTTAAATTTCCTTCCACAAAGTACTGAGCTTCACGAGACACTCACGGGTGTGCTTGTGTCACTTGAATGGAGATGCAGCTTTCTGTTCTTGCTCCGGGCCAGTGCTTGGAATTTTTTTTTCTTTCTTCGATCCGTTTACACGCATTTTCTCTGCATTGGCGAATTTCTCTCTTTCAGCTGGATCTGCAATCACACTGCACAGCTTTTCATTCTGTTCGATGGTGTCTGTGGCTTTTTTCCAGTAGGAGTTCCGTCTGACTTGAAGAGTGGATTTTGGGCCTTGCTACACTGTAACAATTCCAGAACCACCTAAGCCCAGTTACGCTTGTTACTTCTTTATATTTTTTGAGTATATTGTTATACCTTTAATCAGCATTTCCAAAGACCTCCCGATTCAGAAGTTTCCAGTTCAACCCAATAGGATTTTATGCTACAATTCTTCTTACACAAAAATAGAGGCCAGCTTCATGGAGAGTCAAGAGCATAAAGAGATTAAACGTTTGATTTCTGGCCCTTTTTTTACAGAGACAGATTAGCAAAATTTCTAAGAAACTAGGGGCCAGATTTATTAAAAAGTGGCACGGTGCTGCTCCAAAATTTGCAGCGCAGCACTGCATCACTTTAGAAATGCAGGGATGCGCTGTATTTACTAAATTACGGTGCACCCCTGTGTTTCCCCCTGCGCTGGCGCTAAATTAAGCTGCCAATGCAGGCACCCTTGCACCTTGGGTGTCTGTGTAGAGGGGATTGATTGTTTATGTGCAGGAAGGTCTCCTTTCCTGCACATAAACAATCTACAATGGCGAATTGCCACTTCTTTGTGTGCTGCACAATGCACACACATTGATGTAGCAAATCATCATTTTTGAATGATTGTTGTGCAGGAAGGGACACCTTCTTGCACAAAGACATTCATTCATGGCCGTTTACTCTTTGTATGTGTGCTGTAGAATGCAGCACACATGGAAAAAGCCAAAACGAGGACGAATAAAGGTATTCCTCCTTGTTGTGCCATGCTAAAGCTCCCCATGGGGGTGGTGTTAGTTTTTGGTGCTGCCACAGATTTATGCCTTCTTGTAAATCTGGGGCAGCATGAAAATCAATGGGTGTTGCAGTGGAACGCCCACAGCAACACCCATTGCACGCCCCTCTGCCGCAGAAATCTGAGCCAGAGGGGCCCATATTTATAAGGTGACGTTAATCCACTCTAAGGGCCAGATGTAGGCAAATCCAATTTTACGACTTGCAAATTGCGAGTCTGACCAACTCGCAGTTTGCAAGTCGCAAAATCGGATGCAGAATGGTGTCTCAGACACCTTCTGCGACTCGCTATGGGGTCGCAAAGACCCACCTCATCAATATTCATGAGGTGGGTCGCATTTTGCAACCCCATAGTGAGTCCCTGCTGTAGTCAGCAGACCTCCATGTCTATGACTGCTTTTTAAATAAAGCAGTTTTTTTTTTTCATTTTGCAGCCCGTTTTCCTTAAAGGAAAACGAGTTGCAGAATGAAAAAATACCGAAAACATTTGGTTTCATTTTTCAGAGTAGGCAGTGGTCCATAGGACCACTGCCTACTCTGAAAAAATATTTTTGTCGACATTCACAAAGGGGAAGGGGTCCCATGGGGACCCCTTCCCTTTTGCGAATGAGGTACCACCAGTGTGACACTGGTGGTAACTGCGAGTTGGTTTGCGACCGCATTTGCGGTCACAAAGCAACTCTGTATTGTGATGCAAGTCGCAAGTAGGAAGGGAACACACCTTCCTATTTGCGAGTCGCATTACTCGCAATTTGGGAATGAGCATCGCGTTATGCTGTTTGCATGGCGCAAACTGCGGTTTTCGCAGCGTGCACCATGCAAACGGCTACCTACATCTGGCCCTAAGTGGCTTAGCACCACCTTGTAAATGTGGCGCACTGCACAGCACCACAGGAGCATCACAAAAAGGGAAGCTTCGGTGGTGTCAGGGCCTTGTGAAGCTGGCCTTCGGTACAAATTACTATGGATACTTTAGTGTTAAGCAAAATTCTGTGTTAGAAAACATAATAAACCTCCATCCCCTCTGAAAGCTTCCATTCAAGACCTCAGTCCTTTCCCCAGAAATGGGAGCAGATCTGCTGTCACTGATGAGAAAAGTGTGGTCCAAGACAAGGATCCCACAGGAAGGTGGTGAACACTTTGAAACGTGTACATTAGGGAAAATTCACACAATTCTTCAAAGCCTGATTTGGAGGAAGATTTACTCCTGCCACGATCAGTGGTAAATAAGGAGAGAAAACCCCCCAAAAATTATGGGGCAGTGGTACAAACGTAGTTTTGCTAAGCATTTACACATTTGAAAATGTACGACATGCATAGATAGGCATACATTAATACTCAAGGCTGTGAATGTCAAGAAATTTGCAACTGTCCCACTCCAGGCTTGAAATGAACATCTTTGGGAATTTTTAAAAAAGCATTTCAAATTTAGAAGTAAATCAACCAGAGTAAATTTACATTTTTTTGTGAATCTTATCATAAGTGCAATACTAAAAGAATCATCTGAGCTCAGAAAAAAACACAAAGCACTCAGATTTAGGCAATTAAGACAGCTCTATGAAGTGCAAAACAGTTGACTTGATGAGTGAAGCGAAACTACTGCAAGATATACAGAAAACATACCAATCCTAAACATTAAAAATAAAACTAGCCATCTATGAAGAATACCACAACAAACACTCAGGCTTCAGAATACCAGGCACACACCAATGCTGAAATACAAAAGGTTTAAGAACCCTTGCTGAAGATTATCACGAGACTAATCAAAAAAGAAGGCACACACAGAAAAATCACAGAAACAAGTCTAAGAGAAACCTATCTCAGATAAATATCAGAAACGAAACCAGCAAGCTTTACTACAGTCTGTAAGAAATTGGGTTACTGGTTGAGGGGGTGGAAACCCTACGCAAGCACCAACCACAATCCTTGTCAGGGTAAGGAACAAGCAAATGCCAAATTAATATGTGCTCACCCTTCTGGTAGCTTGGCACAGAGCAGTAAGGCTTAACTTAGAGGCACTGAATAAAGTATTTATGCTGCAATTTAAACAGTAATAAAGTGAAAATACCAAACAAGAAAACACATCAATTTGGAAGAATAGAGCAAAATGTAATAAATAAATCAAGACCAAAGTGATAAAAGTCCAAATGTTAGAACCAGGGATATGCAATGTTAAAGTTTAAGTGGAAATAGAGTCAAAAACCACAAGCACCACTCACGGCTATCTGGCCATGCAAGATTGGGTGAAAGTCACACATTCAGGCCAACCATGATGGAGTACAGGTCAAATAAAGGGATCTGGTTAGTCCTGTTGAAAAGTTACTTTCTCAGTCCAGCGCAAATAGTCTCTTTCACAATGGAGAGGGGCTCAAAGAGCAGGGAAGCATCGTGGATGGTAGTCAATGTGGAACAAAGAGCAGGCCAGGCATCACGGATGGCTTTGATGTTTCATTAAAATCCTGCTGTCATTTTGAATGGTCAGGCTGGATTAGTGTGATGCTCCCTGTGAGCGGTCAATGCAGTAGCCTCAAAGGGTCAGGCTGATGGAACTTGCCTTAGGTGGGGGAGTGAGTGACAAGGGTTAAGCATCAAAGGGACCTTTGCGGTTGTGAGGAGCCCAACAACTTCAATTCAGCCTCTCTGAGGCTACACCCAGGGTCCAAGACCTGAGGGGCACCACTTGGGGGTCAGGGGCTTGCTCCAGCTGGATCATGGTGAGGGCTTTGGTGGTTGGGACCCTGTTCTGCCATTGTGGCTCTGAACAGGAGGCCAGCAGATTATAACTTGGAGTTGCTCTGGGAGTCTATAAGGGATAGCCATTGCACCATGACTCATTGAGCCCTTTCGCAGCTGGAATGGGTCACAGCGATTCATAGCAGTCTGGGCTACGCCCCCAATCACACCCAGACCTACACATGGCTCCAGCGTGCCCTGATGTGGAGCGGCCCGATTGATGGTTCTTAGATCACACAAGATATAGAAGTCTCAGTAGCCATTTCAGGGCTGTGCAGGGAGCTGTGCTTGCTTGACAATAGATCCAGCTCCTGTACTGCAGTATCGCAGGCATTGTATCCCATATTCCTGCATTTCCTGTCTCCTTCATTTCTTCCACTTTGCAGCCAGGGACGCTCATCGGCACTGGGCCCTAATTTGGATGCGCAAGGACTTAAGCTAAGTAGCTTCTTTTCCAACATGTGTGCCAGCACATAGAGGGTCATTGTTCTTAACATTTTAGAAGACTCATGAAAAGCTCTTCTTTTCAAGACTTTTCTGCTTATACATTAGCGCTTGAGAAATCCATCATTGCTCCCACAGATTTGCATTTGGTTTGTTACCTGCTTGGTTGTGGGTGTACCTTTACCTTGAGCCTGATTTTCTGGAGGCTTATTACCAAGAGCTCATCATTTGATGTTCCCCTGAACTCCAAGTAACTACCCTTAAGCCATTTAATACAAGTGATTCATTGATATGCTGAGTGGCTTAAATTTTAGTTTCCACAGTTGTTGTTTATGTGGTTGCATGTATGGAAAGGATTATGGCGGGAGTGAGTGAACGATTGTGTCCCCCACATTTTCAAGATTTGACTTGCCTTATGCTGGGATTTGAGTTAAGAGAACTAGACTCCTTCTTGTGCTCTGATTTAAGAGCTTCAACTGCATCCCAAGCCCTACTACCAGTCACCTTCCCTGAGTTTGTTGTATCTGTCATAAATTCCATGGAAGGACGTCACAAACCTGCACACACCAAATATTCCTGAAAACACCACTCTCTGTACACAAGTCCCAGATATTACCATACACTTTATAGGTCATTACATAGAACATTACTTGTAGTATAGTTCATGTTCACACCCCTTTCTCTTTTTCAGGATTATATGAATTTGAGGAGTAGTGATTCTCCATCTGGTATGTGACACCGCAGTTGCAGCCAGCACTCCAGAGGGTAGCTAAGAGAAGAGCCAGGGTGGACAGTCGAGCAGTTTTCTCTTCCCCCGCTTTCCTTGTTTTCTTCCCAAATGTCCCCTCAGCGCTTCCTCCTGGTGGAGTGTTTTTTGCTCATCATGGTTAGTGCAGGGAGGCAGCGAAAGATTACATTTTGAAATATTGCTCCTGCTGTTTATGACGTATACAGGTCAGTGCTGCTTGGTTTTCCACATAGCCCTGAGTTGTCTGACAGTGTCCTAGGTTGAGGTGCAGGTCCATAACCCTCTGATTCAGACAGGAGGGCAGCAGGGCAGCAAGACAACAAAGCAGTCCTTCCTGGTGCAGCAAAACAGTCTTCTGGAGTACACAGCATGTTACAGCAGCAGGCAATCCTCTGAGAGTCCTTCTGCAGGTCCAGGAGTGAACCAAAAAGTGTGTCTGGGGGGTCCTATTTTAATACCTAGTGCCTTCTTTGAAGATGGGACAAGATTTTAGAGGTTTCCCTTTGAAATGTACAGGTTTTCTGCCTCCTCTGCCCTTACACCAGACTAAATACTGGGGATATGCATCCCTTTGTGTGGAGGCTGCACACAGACAATTCAAGCCAAGTCACCCTTTCATCCTTCCAGTGATGGCCCATCCAGGTTCACCTAAGCTCTCTATGTGTGTGGCTGTCTAGGAGGAATACAGAATGCCCAGCTGTCAACTACACCCAATAATGTGACCCAGAGACAGGCTGCAGGTGAGAAATGGATAAGAGGCAGCAAAATGTCAACCTTCTAAAAGTAGGATTTTTAAAATTATATTTAAAATGTGACTTCACCCAAAGATAGGAGTACAATTCTAAAGACATCAAACCTGAACTGGTTACCTGTTCCCATTGGAAGTTACATCCTGTTAAATGTAATAAGGTAACTCCTGTGTTATCCCATAGGAGAGGTAGGCCTTGATATAGTGAAAAACACATTTAAGAGTTGTTAACTAGTAGAACATGTGAAACTTAATAGTACATGTCCAGCTTTTTAAATTCACTGCACCCTGCCTTCTGGGTTGATCGGGGCCAGCATTAGGGGTGACATATGTATTAAGAAGGAAAGTTTGGGGCAGGCAAAAGGTTAATTTTGCCTGGTTGAAATTGCAGTCTAAAACTGCACACACAGGCTGCAAGGACAGGCCTGAGAGATATTTAAAAGGCTACGTAAGTGGATGGCACAATCAGTGTTGCATGCCCACTTGTAGTATTTAATTTGCAGACCCTGTGCACAATTAGTGCCACTTTGCTAACAAATCGGGAATTAAGTATGCCAATTGGGTGCAAGCCAATTCTATCATGTTTTAAGGAGAGAGCACAAGGACTTTAACACTGGTTAGCAGTGTTATATGGAGCAGAGTCCTAAGAGCCAACATAAACGGTTTCAAGGTGAAAAGTTTGGAGATGTCTATCACAATCCATATAAAAAATCAAAGAGGAATATTTTTTAATATAGGTATTTCAATTCATAAACAGTCACACAATGCTTGAACCAGCCTACCATATGACCATTGTAAGTTTCAGACTATCAGGAACAAGGTCCCATCCCCATAGCCATTCTCCACGGCTTTGTCCTGCCTAAGACTGTTCCTTCCTTGCCTTGGGCGTTGTAGGTGGTAGTTGCACACTCCTGCATGTGCTCCATACATCGCTTTGCAAGTGAAGTTCAAGCATACATGCTATCCATGTCCCTAATTGCGTTCCCTTGATTCCTGGGTTATTACACAACTAGACCCTTAAGGCACTGGTCCGACCACTCCCTATACACAGTGGATGACCTGTTTTTGACACCTTTTGCACTCTCTGGGGCTTACCTAACACAGAACTTCCCACCCACCCAGTACTACATGCAATACTTCTTATGAGTGATAGCTGTCACCAAATAACATGGCTCTGTAAAGCCATCCGCAAGTTCGCAGACACTTCACTCACTACACACTGTCACAAACGGGAAGACAACTTCGGGAGAGTGTTACATGATAACGAGTGAACATAGGGACTAGAACATTCCCAACAGTTGTCTTGTAACTTCTGTTTAAAAAACATTCAGTTTTTTATATTACACAGAGCATATCTCTCCCCTGCGCAACTGATCCGTTATTACACAGGTAGGCTGCCCCCAATGTCATATACCTGACACAGATCTTCCACACATGTTATGGCATATGACACTTTGCAGGAGGTCACAGAATTACCTAATCCCCGTACCTGGGAGGTGATGGCTCTGGGCACCTTCAAACCTCAGAAGCGACATAAAGTGCACATCCAGTTCACTACCACCCTTGGCTATCCTAGCCAAGCATACACTTACACTTCAATGTTGATCGCCGATTGCCCTGTCAGTGATAGCCTAGTATAGATGTGCAAGTGGTGGCGAACCAAGGAGGATGCCCTTCACTACAATTAGGTGTGTCATCTCCGCAGGCATCCCGTATCTTCACAATGGGCCACACTATCCATGCAGTTTCTTCAATTAGTCGAACAAGATGACCCCCCAATGCCACAAAGTGATCACTCCCATATCCGGGACACAATGCTTCCTCCAGATGCTGCAACGCTTATTCAATACCTGGACCACTACATGCCCGCTATTCCTACATCAGCACTTGTGTTGAAACAAACACCTAGAGAAAACACTCCCGTCCCACCTCACCTTCCATCTACCCAACCAACTGGCCCATCTGAGGTTTGTTCAATCATGTCTAAACCTCGCCCCAGAAGGTAATTCCGCATCGCTCCCTTGCAACTACCTCTGCGCCACAACACATCAGTATACATATCTCCTCTCCTCTCCAGTCCTCATTTACACCCTTATCGGTTTTTATATAATAGGATACATGCAACACGCTCCTGTCTCCTTCGCTAATTTTCTCCCGGTCCTTCCCACCAACAGATTAGGTAACAACTAAATGTGACTTTGTTAGTATTCTTGTTTAAAACACTGTGTTTCTTTCCAACATATTGTTTCACTCCCATTATGTACCACAACAGTGTATCTTGTTACATGTGCTGATCACAATGAAAAACCCAATACAAATATCTTACAACCAAAAAATATGATAATGCTACCAGGAGCAGTAGAAGAAGATGCCCACATCAAAATATGAGCCAAAGTTCCACATCATTGAGTAACAGCACAAAAACTCAGAAAGCAAGAACTGAGCACACAGATGTAATAACAGAACAATAAATAAGAATGCTTAAAATAACATGGAGTATGGACGGTAAGTGAGAAAACCCACCCAGAACCATGGGGATTTAAATATCAGATATGGAAAGCATTATGACTGTAAACATCATCCTACACACTCAAATAATAGCAACATTTTTTCTCAAATCTGACATTGTGCATTTATATAACTAAATACGAATGGCATTTTCTTTTGCTCATCAATTGCTGCTTTTCACAGGACACCATTCTTAGTACACTTTACTAAAGAACTGTTTTAAATGACCCGCTTTCTACTAAGCATTTGAAAGCATTTAGGGGCTGAGATCACTGACCTTACTGGGACAAAACAGTCACTGAGTACTGTTCTGAAAAAAACAAGTGTCATCTTTTAAATTCATTATTGCTGTTTTTATGTTATGACCTAATATATCAAATATAGCAAAGCAACCTAGGCAGATCTCATACACAAATATTTTAAAATGCAAAACATTAGGTGTACATGGAAAGCAGCCTTAACCATGACTCCTAAACAATGAAGTTGTGGACAATGAAAGTGGAACAACGTTTTCGTTAACCCACGACTTCCTTGTTCTGTGCCTTAACCACGCATGTGCTGAACCACACACATGCGTGGTTAAGGAACAGAAGAAGGGAGACGGCTGAGGAGGATGACGTGATCAGGTAAGTGGGGTGGGACTGGGGCTGTTGTAGGGGCAGGGGTGGGGGGGTCGGGGTATTTTTAGTTTTAGGGGCTGGGTGGGGGGTCGCTGTACTTTTAGGGGCTGGGTGGTTTTAGGTTTTAGGGGTGGGGTGGGGGTTGGGGTGGTTTTAGATTTTAGGGGCGGGGTGGGGGTTGGGATGGTTTTAGGTTTTAGGGGCGGGGTGGGGGTCAGGGTAATTTGAGGGGCAGGGTGGGGGGGTTGGGGTGTTTTTAGGTTTTGGGGCAGGGGTAGGGGGATCACGTTAAATTTTAGGGGTGGGGGTGGGGGACCAGGGGGGTCGCATACTGGAACCATGCATGCTGTTCACTAATGTCTTTACCAGGAATGCCTTTACAACGAAAAATCGTTGTTGAGGCATTTGTGGTAAAGGCATTAGTGGTAACAATGTGGTCGTTGTTCCGACCGCGTTGTTCAGGCATGTGTGGTTCCAGCATGCGCTGTTGCGACATACATTCATCGTACGTTTTAAAAATCCTGCAGATTAAAGTAACAGTTTTATACTGGTTATTTAATAAAATACTGATCGTTAAGATTGAAGCTCAGGCATACACTTGTATAACAGCCTTTTATTAACGTTTGAAGCAACTGATGGGGCCATGTGTTGAAGAACATCACACATACGATATCTAAGTGAATTGTGTTGCTGTATTCGACGTAAGAGCTTGTAAACTGAAATTGCAAACAAAGAGTTAACTTAAAAATGACGAGTAACCTTTACCTTATTTAACTTTATGAGACATGCCATGGGAAACAGCAAGCTTGGGGACTAAGCCCATTGGTTGTTTTACTAGCAAACCAACAGCAGAATAGAGCAAAATACACTCATACTAAATAAATATATCTTAATACATAGCAATGATTAAAAGAGGTGTGTTCTATACAGATTAGGGAAGTTGGGACACTACATTCCCTACTACATTCAGCAGCAGGCTGATATTTAGTAGTGTGCAGTGCACATATCTGCATAATAAGTGTTACAATTAGGATATTCTACTTTACAGAATCAGAAGCCACCTTCTCCAAGCCTCACAAAAAATATTGATCTTATAGATCTAAATATGCAAATAGCCAGAGAAAATAGACTTATTACTTATTAAGAGACAGCATTGTCTGTCCAAACTTTAGCACAAGAGACTGGGATACAATTAGATCACAAAGGATGATGGAGGAAGGTGCACAGAAACATTTGTATATTGGATAAATAGCAGGACAAGGGAAAATTGGGATCATTTATATAGAAAGATATATTTTTGGGGAAGTCATATAATTTGTTGGGCACCCCCTTTTCTGTTACTTCAGAGCACTGTGGAGCAAGAAGATAACAAGATATGTCAAAAGAATGCATTCACAGTCAGGCAATCTACATGATCTCAGCCAATGTGTGCTTTAATTACTGGGGGAAGTGTCAGATCAGCAAGACACAGGGGGTCATTCTGACTCCCGCCGGCCGCGGTAACCGCGGTGCCGGCGAGAGCCGCCAGAATACCGCTGCGCGGTCAGAAGACCGCCGCGGTTATTCTGTGTTTCCCGCTGGGCTGGCGGGCGACCGCCAGAAGGCCGCCCGCCAGCCCAGCGGGAAACCCCTTCCCACGAGGAAGCCGGCTCCGAATGGAGCCGGCGGAGTGGGAAGGGTGCGACGGGTGCAGTAGCACCCGTCGCGATTTTCAGTGTCTGCATGGCAGACACTGAAAATCTTTTAGGGGCCCTCTTATGGGGGCCCCTGCAGTTCCCATGCCATTGGCATGGGCACTGCAGGGGCCCCCAGGGGCCCCACGACACCCCTCACTGCCATCCTGTTCCTGGCGGTCAGAACCGCCAGGAACAGGATGGCGGTGAGGGGGTCGGAATCCCCATGGCGGCGCAGCAAGCTGCGCCGCCATGGAGGATTCCTCAGGGCAGCGGAAAACCGGTGGGAGACCGCCGGTTTTCCGTTTCTGACTGCGGCCATACCGCCGCGGTCAGAATGCCCTTGGGAGCACCGCCAGCCTGTTGGCGGTGCTCCTGCGGTCCCCGGCCCTGGCGGTCCATGACCGCCAGGGTCAGAATGACCGCCACAAAGCCTACATAAACTCCTTGTAGAGAACAACAAATGTACACCAGTTATAGGCACAACTACATGGGAGGGAAAGTATACACTTAATAAACCTATTTAATTTTAAGCATAATACTGCCATTAAAGAAGGCATCAGTAAGACTGTTAAAATATGAGAACATATTAAAGTTACATCAGACAAATCACTAAGACCAGTAGCTACAAAAACCCAGAAGAAGGAAGCTCAAAAATATTTGGTTTGAATTGTGTTTCAAATCTTTACAGAACAGTCTAAAAGGTGTCTCAAACTAAACCAAATCAAAACTGTGTTGGCCCCATTCCTGAAGTATGCAAGTGGTCCTTTTTAGTTTAGAAATATGTTTTTCACTCATTAATGGATTTACTCAAGCAAAAATTGTCAGTAAGAAAATCCACAAGCATGGGTGGGAAGTGGATGGGCAGAACAGCAATGTTCTATCAGTTTTTGTACGCCTGCAAATTTACAAATTTGTGTCAAATCAAAAGTTGTGCCCAACCCTTTCCCATACTGAAATTATCTATTATTTACTTCTGTGGGTAGCAAGAGTGAATCCTTTTATTGAATGGGAATTGGTGGAGATGTACAGCAAGGGATTCCTACTCCCCATATAAGCAATGGATTTGCTCTTGTGCTGACAAATTGTTCATGAGAAAATACATGGTATGGTTTGTCACATGCAAAAACAGGATGTAGAAATGATTTTCATAAGCATGCTTATGCACTTGCAACCATTGCAGATTTCCAGCCATAAATTTGAAAACGTTTGTTAGGCCCACAAATCTGCAACAAGTAATGTTTCAACATCGCAGGTGCGAATTTCAGACCTTTACTGAGAGATTAGGGAAGAATACGAAAGGCTAAATTTTAGAATTTACAGAGTAGGAAATGGTAGAAACAAATAAAAAGTTTCAAAAATTGCTGATTGTCTGATACCAAACAGCTTTATGGAGGAAAGTACTAACTGTAAAAGGAAACAGTCACAGAGAAGATTGTGTACGTATTCAAACATTGCATAGTACGGTACACTAATTTCCCAGGACCTCCTTAGAGAAATCCCAAGAGAACAACCTGCCATAGAACAAACTACAGAGAGCTCTTGACCAGTTGCTTGACCACATCATACAATCAGCAGACAAAAGTGAGAAGCCAAATAACCCCTAATGAAAAAGATGCAATAGTGACTTTGTTTGTCAAGAGTATAGAAGATCTGAGAAATATGTCATGTGGGTAACTTTTTTATTTTCCTTTACTGCGCCTGTTTCTCAGCAGCACATGAGAATGAATTTGAAACATTAACTAAGAACCAAGGGGCATATTTATACTCTGTTTGCCCCGAATGTGCGTCAAAAATTTTGACGCACATTCGGCGCAAACCATGCCCCACATTTAAACTTTGGCGCCCGAGCCCACGAACGGCAAAATTCCGCAGTGTCCACCATTTTCTGAATGCGGGAAACAGTCTTGCGTTAATGACATGCAAGGTAGGCATACCCGTCCAAAAAATGACTTAAACACCTGTGTGCCATATTTATCCAACCGCGCAAAAATCAATCCTGCACGTCCGGAAGGCGGAGTCGGAAAATGACGCACAGACCGATTTGCGTAAAAACTAACGCCTGGGTCAGGGCAGGCGTTAAAATGGGGCAAACACACCAGTACTTAAGGAAAACACACAGAAGCAACAGCAGAGCTCCAAAAGGAAGACATGGAGGTGCTTTTCATCCTGCATGCATGCAGACGCAGAGCACAGGATGAACAACAGCAGCTTCTACAACACCAGCAGGGACCCCAAAGGCAACGCAGAAGGCAGGAGAGGATATTCCGCACCAGGACAACTCTTCTGGGACTCCGCCAACAAGACATCATCCAGAGGTACAGGCTCAACTGGCAAGCCATTCAGCAGCTTCTGCGCAACATTGAGCCACAGTTGGCACCCAGCTTGCAGACACCCCACACCATTCCACCAGAAACCAAGCTGCTAGCTGTACTCCACATGTTGGCAACTGGCTCCTTTCAAACCACTGGTGCCCTGGTTGCCGGGATCTCACAGCCCTCATTCTCTGCCTTCCTACCTAAGGTACTGGATGCCATCATCTCCCTCACACCCCGCCACATCAGCTTCCCCAACACACAGCAGAAGCAGCAGGAGACCAAACAGGGCTTCTATCAAATCAACGGCTTCCCACACGTGCTTGGTGCCACTGACTGCACACATGTACGCCTTGTGCCACCTGCTGCAACCGAACATCCATACCGCAACAGGAAGCACACACACCCCATCAATGTCCAGGCCATTGTCGATCACCAGGGATTGATCACCAACATCGTGGCAAAGTATCCTGGGAGTGTACATGATTCATTCATCTTCCGCCACTGCACCATCAATCAACACTTCCAGGATGGACGATATGGAAATGGCCTACTGGTTGGTAAGTAGAGAAACCTACTTATAAACACACAGCACAGCAACCCTGTAGGACACACAACACACACACCACTACATTGACACGTGGGCAGGAAGACAATGAGGTTGTGACACTGCTAGGCATGTGTGATATCCTGACCCATTTGGATACACACCTATGGACAAATGACAGAACCAAATAACAACAGATGCCACTCCACAGACACAAGGGAACAATTTAAAGCAACACAATGACATGGCCTCAACTGGCAGTACAACTTGGAAGATGAATCTTTCAAGATCACATCAATAACACTCAATCAAACACCCTTCCAACCAATACGTACAGTGTAAGGGGTGTGTAATGTGTTTTGCTGCTGGTCAAACACCATGACACACATAGCATGATGATGACTACAATGAAGGTGACATGGAATCATTGAGGTTGTATCAATATCTTGCATCACTCCTGCTCTCACATTGCCCACTACCAATAAGCAAGTGGACTGTGCGAAGAACACATATTGATGTGACAATATTGAAAGTGCACATTCCTACACATACGGATTGAGACAATTTCACACACACACAACAGATGTACAGGCATACAGACCTTCTGACACTCCAAATGACAAACTCACAACCAAGTTAGCCAGCTGAACTAGAACATGTTCAGTAGTATAGGTACACGTTAGAACCGGAGTCGACTTGGCAAGGGCAGAGAAATAGGTCTGCAGAGAATTTGTCACACATGTGAAATTTGTGCATAGTCAATTGTCAACACGTCAGTGCTGACAACGTACGGAGATGCGTTGTACATTGTCACCTAGCCAAATCTAAGGGTCTCACTGATGTTTTTACTAATTCTATTGCATATGTGAAATTGGATGGGATGTCCAGGGTATATAGATGCAACCATGTTACCACCACTGTGGAATTGATTCTGTGTATGGAAGTATCATGTCACCCCTAGTTAAGACACAGGGACACCTCTTTCACATGACATAATGCAAGGGAGTACACAATGTACTGCAACTCTACAAAAATACTGCTGACATCCTGTCAATCAGCCAAACACCCATTCAGATAAGGAAACAACCCAATGCTGATGGTACATCCTGGAAGCCTAGGATTCCACACAATAACACAAACACAGACGAGTCACAGACAACACAAGTGAACAACTGCCATGCAAAGTGATAATCATGGTGCAAGCAACATCAACATGTTCTCACTCATTTTCTCTTTCAGCTGATCAGGGGTATGGGATCCAGCCATGGATCATGACCCAATTTGCAAACCCAAGCACAGCATCAGAGTGTGCCTATAATGAGGCACATCGGAGGACATGCACCATAGTCGAGAGGACCTTTGGCATCCTGAAGTCAAGATTCAGGTGCCTCAACATCACCGGAGGCAGCCTCCTATACTCACCTGAAATAGTGTGCAAAATCATTTTGACCTGTGCCATCCTGCACAACATATGTGTAAGAAGGAACATTCCCCTCTATGAACCCGACCCACAAATGTCTGAAGAGGAGGAAGAGGAGGATGCTGTCCATCAACATGAGGGGAACCATCCAAACACAGCTGCAGGATTGCGTCGGAGAAGACAACATATTGTCCAAAATTTATTTTAACTCTACTCATCCATCACCAATGTCTTACCATATGTCAATAAACACCTATACTATTCACTATATCATGGTCTGGGTAATCATTTTTGCATAACATTATCCCTAACAATCAGAATCAGAGTGTAGCCTCATGGAGCATTGCAGAAATACAGATTAGGATACAGAAAAAGCCACATCATATTTGATGGGTATGAATGTACACCCAACTTCACACACACTGTAAATGACATATATCCTGTCCATTTCACTTTTGAAGGGCAATATCAGAGGAGCACAGCTATTTGACACATACATGTTGGCAACATGGTTCATTTCAGCATATGGCACACAACTAAGACACCATCAGTCAACAAGGTAACAAAATGCCTCATACATGAGGCAGTGGATGTGCTATTGCATTGGTGACAAGAAGGTATGACCAGACCCTTGACATCAGTAAGTGTTACATCAGCTATCTTTGCAAGGAGTATGTGTGACAAGAATTCCATATAAGCAGCAAATGGATAGCACAAGTGCCCCAGGTATGACTAGCATTGCTCACAAGACATCCCCTGCACATGCCAGCCCAGGTCTTAAGTCCTGCCACTGCCATGTTCCCTGTCTCACCCCACCCTTCTTCAGAGTGCCCTGGAAATGGAATATGTGTACTCAGATAATCCCTCATCTACCACACACCCAGACTCACATTCTGAATCCAGTGTGCTTCCCTCTTTAGTATGGTATGCCATAGTCAGTGTTCTTCTGTATGCATTGACTTCTGGTTGAATAATGCACTGCCTTGTAGTCTGTAGGACTGTAATCACCTGTACATTGCTTCCCATGTGAAAGGTATTGTTGGCCCTTTGAACTTGATTCTCACCTACAGGACTTGTGAGAGACTGAAGCTGCACACACCTGTGAGCACCTCCATGCTGACCAGCCATTTGAACTTGCACTGCCCTTGCAGCTGCCTGGAACAGCATAGAAGCTGCCATTATATGAATATCCCTTTTATGCATTGCCGTACAAATCACTTGTGTAACACAGGCCTTGGGTAATTGTGTTACGTTCCAACACACAGGACAAATACAGTTTCCATTTTCCACAGTGTTGTTCCAGCTTTGACCAGTCTCAGGGGGTGATTCTCACCCTGGCGGGCGGCGGAGGCCGCCCGCCAGAGTTCCCCCCTCCAAAATACCGCTCCGCGGTCGAAAGACCGCTGAGGGTATTTTGGGTTTTGCACTGGGCTGGCGGGCGACCGCCAAAAGGCCGCCCGCCAGCCCAGTGCAAAACACCCTTCCCACGAGGACGCCGGCTCAGAATTGAGCCGGCGGAGTGGGAAGGTGCGACGGGTGCAGTGGCACCCGTCGCGTATTTCAGTGTCTGCAAAGCAGACACTGAAATACAAAGTGGGGCCCTCTTACGGGGGCCCCTGCAGTGCCCATGCCATTGGCATGGGCACTGCAGGGGCCCCCAGGGGCCCCACGACACCCCATACCGCCATCCTGTTCCTGGCAGGCGAACCGCCAGGAACAGGATGGCGGTATGGGGTGTCAGAATCCTCCATGGCGGCGCAGCGAGCTGCGCCGCCATGGAGGATTCATTTGGGCAGCGGAAAACCGGCGGGAGACCGCCGGTTTTCCGCATCTGACCGCGGTCAAACCGCCGCGGTCAGAATGCCCTGCGGGGCACCGCCAGCCTGTTGGCGGTGCTCCCGCCAAACCTGGCCCCGGCGGTCCATGACCGCCGGGGTCAGAATGACCCCCTCAGTCTGCTCACTGTGTATTTGCCTTGTTAAATTTTTGCTCCTGATTGAACCTGCATCCTGTTAGCCTGACTGGTTCCTGTCTTTCCGTTACCATAAAGGTTCCCTGTTGCTACATTTGTCTCACAGTTGCTTTCCAAGCCCTCACTTTCCTCCTGGGGTATTGTGTCAGGTAGGTCTACAATGAATACTCAGATACATTGTATAGCATAATCAGTTTACTTATCGTATCCTGGGGTGGAACTTTTCTTCAAATAGCCTAATCATGGCCATCCCTTGTCTGGGTTTCATGTATGCATGAGTGACAAATAGTGACAGTGTACCATGGCTGTATGCATGGATTGCACAACAAACAACGTCAGATAATGTGCATGAAATGTCAACTCATGTTAGGACCCAGACAGTGCACACGCTGATTCACATTGCCCCCAACATATTGATGGGGCTTGCATGTTGAATGGCTGTGAGATTAATCAGCACAGACTCACTGATGTTCCCGGCTGCAGTGGGAATTTTAGAGGCCACCCTGTGTACAAATGTGGTGAGTAAACCTGCCGGTTTAAAATTCCTGATCCATTAACTTTGTCAGCACACCAAGGTTGCCCTGTTGTCAGTCTCATAACACGTCCGCAGTGCGATAGCTGGACTATCCCCATGTGTGTTCTCAATTCCTCTTTGGCTTTCCTTCAAATCAGCTGTGAAGGATACTTTGTAAATGCAGGAAATGGCTCCACAGACTCATGACTAGACCTGCACGTAACTGTGACAACATGGACCCCAATAATGACTCAGGCTACACATGGCCCCACACACTTGAACCGGACACCTTTGTGCAATTTACCATTGGAAATATGTGCACACGTGCTGCTTGGTCTGCTGGTCCTCCACTGCCACAGGAGAAACATGGCTAATTTATATGACTCCAACTGTGGCATGACATGACATTTATGGATTGTATTTGGGACTCGGTGTCACAAACACCGTACCCACATATCATTATCCAATGCCTGACTCATGGGTAGTATACAAACAAGTGCCTAGGAAGTAGTATGCAACATTCCAGGACATGTGATGGCTTAGTCTTGGAACATTGCCATGATCATCCGTCTTTTATCTATCCTGTGCATGGTTTGTCATTGGTGATGCTTATGTCCCAAAAACCTAGGAAGTTCACACAGTATTTGTTGCTACGTGTATGACAAACACATTTCCTTGCTCATTTCCACACTAAATAGCATCTGATGGTTGGACACATTGACTCCACATGCATACAAGCAGATTTGAGAAAACACATCTTGTGATGTTTACACAGTGGGACAACTACATTAGTAAGAGCCAATTCACACACATTGACACATAGGCACTGAGTTACTGTACTGAGTTGCGTAGCCTTGCCATCCTCTATTGACGCAAAACATGCCCAAACTGGGTAATACCTAATAGTATTCAACACGTTTGGCCATCTATTGCGTCAGTGAAGAGTGCAAATCCGGTACAACAACAGGATCATGGTCCGCAGTAGTATGATCTGTCACATGTGCCCATACACCGGAATGCACAATGTAGGTGCAATCAACCTATCTCTGTATTGTCACACCTGTCATGTACTATTACAAATGAGAAATGACCCAAACCCAGTCAAAGACAGAAATTTTGACACATATGCGTCAAAAAGGATACACATGCGTAAAAAAAAAAGGCCCATATGCGTTGAAAAAAGAAGTTCATTGCCATGATACATCCATTGGCCCTGAGCGGTAATTCCCACACTGTACCCCATGAAATTGGTTAAGTATGAAACATATGTGAATATATGGATGCAGGGTTATTTCTAAGCATGTGCGTAAAAAAACAAATGACGCACTGACTGTAAGTGTTATAATATTTTGACGCATAAGAATAAAAACACCCGCATTTGAGGCAGGAAGTGATGTAATAGGATATCCTGTTTACAGAATTGGTTCAGTGGGTGTACTTTCACTTTCACTTTGCAGTCTGTGATATTTCCTGACTGTGTCTCTGTGTTTTGACTTGTCTCGCTGTGCATTTTGTGATTTTGTCTCCTGTGTGGTCTTTAAATTGTCTTTTTGTGTTTCCAAAGTGTCTGTGGTATCCTGTGTAAGTGTATTTGTTGTCATTTCTGGTGTATAAATTTGTCTTTGTACTGTTCGGAGTCTGTTGTGGGTAGTGTTAGTTTTGGGATAGCTGGGCTGTTTTCTGTTAACTTTTTTTCATTTCCCTCTCCTACTTTCCCTTCATTCTCCTCTGTACCCCTTTATTCCCTTTTTTGTGTGCAAGCATGTTGGGAAGGCCTTGTCTTGGCAGGATGGGAGAGGAGGAGCTGGGGGGATTTATTTGGCTGGTGTGCCACTTCCTACCCTTAATGATAGAAGCAGGTGGGCGTGTGATACAGGGGTATCACACAGAGGCAAGGGGGCTCCAGTGGGCAAAGGTCCTGTACCATCTCAAGCGAATCTACAACACACCGCGCAACGACCACCAGCTGAAACACTGTTGGGCTGACCTGGTTGCCAGAGTGCAAGACCTTCTGGACTACCTTTGGATTGTGATTGGTGGCCCTGTTGGTGAGTACAATTCAGAGTAATGTGCACATTTAAATGATCTGTAGTGAGAGTAGCAGATTTGTTCATATGCTGCAGGCAATGTTTTTAGACATGTGGAATGCAAGTTAAACATATTGTTGCCATGAGTTATGCAATATTTTCTACACATTACCGTTATTTGTTGACGCAACAGCTGCACTAACTTACAAAACACAACAGGAGCCTGTAAATTAGTGCTGCCTTCACGTCAAGAGATGATGCAAATGTGGCTCTAACATATGTTTTATGAATGGTCTGTGAGTGTACCAGAAAAGACATGTTTTAAATCCAGATATTTTCAAGAAATAATGTGTCCCTCAATTTTTTCGGATACATGTCTGAACTGGATTCTACCACATACGTAACAAGTTATAGCTGACCTCAGGTAACATTTTGGACTTTGTTGTGCCACAATTAAATTAGGGATGGATGCCAAAAGTAATGCACACAGGTTCATATCTCAATGTTTGGTGCAACGTACCATAGCTGTGGCACATAAGATGAAGCAAATGATACAAATTGAGTGGTAAGAACTGTCCCATTGATCTTAGTCACAATAGCTGGGTGACTGGTATTGCAGTCCTCCAGGAAAGTGGCTTTGCATGTCTCTCATGGATACACATGATGAGAGGAATTCACTCCATGAATGAATCTGAAAACAAATGATGGAGCATGTTTGCCACCACATGATAGTTAGGGCCACTGCATGTGTGCAGATATGTGTGTATCACTCACTGGAGTGCACAGGTCTGTACATGTTTGCAGTGGTATGTTGGATGCAGTATCATCATGTCTGGGAGTCTTGCCTTTCTGATGTAATCTTACACATAGTATTTGTATTTGGAAGTGTTGTGCAGTGCAAAGATATTGAGCACATTTCTCCCTTCCATGTTTTACAGGTGGTCCTGCCCCCTACACTATCGGAGAGGTGGCTCGATTTGCGGACCCATACATCTCCAGTAAGTGTTGATATTTCTGTTCTGTGTTGTGTTTGCTGCTGTTGTGTGATTGACTCCTGTGTGTTGGACACATGGCAAGGTGTGATGCTCTGGTCAATGATCGGATATGTTCCTTGAGTGGAGTATCATTTTTTTCCCATCTTTGAGTTGGGCAATCATTAGCGTATAGTCATAATTTGGGATTGTAGGACAGTCCTGTAGGCACGGCCATGTGAATAGGGATGACTTTTGTGGATAAAACTTAATTTCAGAAACTGTAGCAGTGGACCATATTTGTGATTCAGTCAGCAAGTCAGACCATGATTCTCACAGAATAGGGATGCCAAAGTCTTACCCACAGACTTCAGCTTCCCTATTCACGAATGAACATGTTTGACTGTATGTTTGACTTCCTAGCAGCATGTAGTTCCAGATGTTGTGCTACGTGTATGAGGCACTTGAGTACAATGGCCTAGGTGTGCATGCAGCTCATGGCCAGATGTGTGCTTGCATCTATCTGCTTGTTGTAAGTCATGTGTTACTGGTAGGAAATTATGTTTACAATTGTCTGCATTTCCAAAAATAAGTGTGGATGGGATCGTCCAAGGTTTGGGTGTATTCTAGTTGGACATCCTCCTTAACCGTGGTGGACTGCCCAAACCCATGTACAGCTGTCCAAAGCTTCCCGGGTGTCCTTGATGTTTGAAAGTATTTGTTGCTTGTCCTCCCACCCCTCAGGCACAGGCGTAGGGTTGTGAAAAGTGTACCTAGAACTGATGATCCAAGTTTAATACACAGACATGTAAATCTGTAAGTCACTTGTCCAAACCTAGGATACCCACTCATGATTAGCAACTGCATTCTATACTGGCAATTCCATTTACAACTCATAGATCTTGTGGCCCTTGATTGTCATCCAGAAGATAGTCATTAGTTGACCTGTCAGTGGTGGAGGACTTCCAGCTTTTGTTTTACGTGACAAATGGCTGAACAATGATGCATAGGCATTCAAGTTGTTACCCATCTTTTAGAGTATTGCTGTGCTGTTTGATAGGACATATGTAGGCTGCATTGGCATGTACTTCCTCAGGGACAATCAGTGATCTGTATGATGATATGGGCAGTTTCTGGTACATTCGATGTATTGTCTGATTTTCTTCAGGAGCCATATCGCACAATGAAGTACCTAATGTTTGGTTTTATATTTGTTTTATCGGCTGCCAATATGAATCCCATCCAGATTCGGGAGTTTCAGCGCAGGGCGATGCGTTACTGCCACATTCTGAATGTGGAGTCTGGGTTCCGCAACATGGCAAGGCGTTATTGCCATGAAAGAGCCTCTGGAGTGTGGAGGGCATTTGCCCAAGGGGGCCCTTCCGTGTCCACCACAGCCACCAGCACCACCACTACCCCCCTGGTGGCACCAACCTTAGCAGGCACATTTGCAGGGCCGTCAACTTCCACTGCTCCAGGACCTGTCACAGCACCACTTGCACCTCCTCCTAAAGGCATGACACCGACAAGGGGACATACTTCTGCAACTGGCACCCAGACCACCCCTGCTGCAGTCATTGAGCCAGCAGATTTTCAGCGGATGCAACGGAACTTGGACCGTATGTTGAGGAAAATGACCAGGCTGCAGCAGGAGTTGGCACAAGTGAATAGGAGGGTGTGTGCCAAAAAAAGACCCTGCGGAGGGCAAACTTGTAAACAATATACCCTCAGCCATGAATCCCTTCCCTCCCTTCTCTTTTCTGGTTCTTTTCATTAGTGGGTTTAGGGGGCTTAGTGTTAGGTTAGAATAGGCTGTTAGTTTAGTTAGTAGTAGTGGGTGGGGGGGTGGGTGGGGTATGATACTTTTAATATCTGTTTTTATTATGTGTGTGGGTCGGAAAATGTTGAGGTTTTGGTGTTTTAAAAAACAAACAAAAAATATATAAAATATAAAAATACAAAAAAATACATATTTGTTTAGTGTAAGATAGTATGGTGGTCATTCTGACCTCGGCGGTAAAAGGCGCCTACCGCCGGTCAGAAATCCTCCATAATCCCGCCGCGGTCACGGAAACCCGCCACGGTCATTCTGACCCGCAGAAGGCAAACCTCCGAAAATCCGACCGCCACAACAGACCGCCAGACCAGCGGTCGGCGGAAAGGTGGAGGTGACCAAACCTCCACCGCCACGCCAACAGAAATACGCCCATCCCATTACGACCCACGAATCCACGCGGCGGTCATTCAAACGCGGTATTCCATTGGCGGGACACACCGCCGCGGTCAGAATACACACAAACGAACAAAACTCAGCCACATTGGACGATTTGAATCCCACACACCTGATACACATACACACACCACTCCCACACACACAATACAATATAAAACACACACCCACATCACCCACAAACCCCTACGCTAAAAAATTCGTCAAGAAGGCAAGAGCGAGACACCAGCATCCAAAAAATAACAGCCACAGCCACTCAACACCATCACCCACACACTATCCACACACAAAACAACACACACCACCACACTCAACTCACTTAAATACACATACTCCACCCCACACATCATACACACCACCCCATGGCACCCCAAAGACAACCCCGCTTCACAGACGAAGAACTCAGGGTCATGGTGGAGGAAATCGTTCGGGTAGAGCCCCAGCTGTTCGGCACACAGATACAATACACCAGCATTGCCCGGAGGACGGAGCTATGGCAGAGGATTGTCGACAGGGTGAACGCAGTGGGACAGCACCCCAGAAATCGGGAAGACATCAGGAAGCGATGGAACGACCTACGGGGGAAGGTGCGTTCCATGGTATCCAGGCACAACATCGCCGTGCAGAAGACTGGCGGAGGACCCCCACCTCAACCCCCACAATTCACATCATGGGAGGAGGAAGTCTTGAACATCCTGCATCCTGACGGCCTCGCAGGAGTCGGCGGAGGAATGGATACTGGTAAGTTGAAGCTTCAATACTGCTTCCCCCCCACCTGCATGCCAAATCAGACCCCAAACCTCACCCCCATCCTCGAACCCCACCCTCACCCCCACCCCCATCGTCACCCCCACCCTCACCCCCACCACCATCCTCACCCCCACCCCCAGCACACCTATTCCCCGCCAATGTCTCACCATCACAACCCACACATCCCAAAACCTAGGCCTGCATGCGTCCACTAAGCATGGACACCCATCACCAAAGCATGCCCAATGCATATACACATCCCCCCCACAAGCCACCCTCACCAAAGCCCCCACACACGAATGCCAGCACTTGGGGACACGAGAACCCACAGATACACCCATATGCCACACATTGAAACTATAACCATACCTCTATACCCCTGCAGGACCCGATCGTCAACACACCGCGGCGGAGGGGCCAGAATTCTCCACACCCCCCACCCAAGAGGCCGTCAGCGATGACAGCAGCTCTGTCGACCTGGACACCGATGACCAGCCCGGACCATCGGGGACCTCTGGACAGTCGGTTCCCCTCACACAGGCCCAGGCCACTACAGACCCAAACCCCTCTGGGAACACCAGCACAGCTCCCACCCAGCGGGCCCATGCCTCTGTCTCCAGGGCGCGTCAATCTGCGGTGTGTCTACCACTACAGGGCACCCAGGATAACCCACCACCCCAACAACAACAGGGACCTGGGGGCAGTGGTAGTGGGCGCACCGGCCAGGGGGCAGAGGCCCAGGGAAACAGGGGAACTCGGAGGGCAGCTGTGCGACAGGGGGGGGAGGAGAGGCCCAGGGAACCCACTCTCCACGAGGTCCTCACCACCATCATGGGAGCATACAACCGCTCCCAGGAGACGATGGCGACGGTACTGGCCCGGTTCCAGGAGATACAGGTGCTGCAGGAGGAACACTATCGGGGGTACAGGGAGGACATCAGAGCCATCAACACCACCCTGGTTACCATGGTAGGGCTGCTGCAGGACCTCGTCAACAACAGGGCGGACACTGAACAACACCCAAGGGCCCCTGCCACTAGCCTGGACCAAGAACAGCCAACCACCTCCGCCGGCGCTAGTGGACAGGAGGCCCCCGCACAGCAGCAGCCCACCAGACCCCCACCTCCTGCAGGAGAAGAACCACCCCGCAAGAGGGCCCTGAGATCTCGCAAGAAGACAGAGTAGGATGTCAAGACCCCCGCCAGCAATGGATACCACCTGATGTCATCCCACTGTCCCACATTGTCACCCTGTCCATCCTTGAACTGCCCATGCTCCATCTCTCCACAGGCCTCTGGACAATGCACCTGTGTGACTGTTACTCTGGACTCTGCCATGGACATTCCTTCACCATAGCCCCCACCCACTTGAAACCACCCATCCCATTTTGAGCACTTAAATAAACACCTATTTTGCACCAAAATATCTGGAGTCTGGCTGTGATTTCAATAGATTGTAATTGACATGACAGTGCAAATATGTCCTTGTACATGGTGAAGTCAACAAACAGCTGCCACAAAGCTGTAGTCCATGGGGAAACGAAGCACAGGACTCGTAGTGGGGACCCCAGATCTGAAATAGGGAGGGAAAAGCCAAAACTCAGTCATCATACACTGGGGCAAATAGACAGGCAGCAGAGATGCTGGAGAGTAGTTAACTTTTACTAAATTATCTTTGAAATGTTACCTGTGTCCTATTGGAAGTACTGTTCAATGATTCTGTCCCTGTTGTCTGTTTCAGCTCCGTCGTCTTCCTCCTCGTCACTCTCCTCAGGTTCCACCGCTGCCACAACACCACCGTCTCGACCATCCTCCTGCAGGAAAGGCACCTGGCGGCGCAAAGCCAGGTTGTGAAGCATGCAGCAGGCCACGATGATGTGACACACCTTCTTAGGTGAGTACATTAGGGATCCACCTGTCATATGCAGGCACCTAAACCTGGCCTTTAGGAGGCCAAAGGTGCGTTCGATCAACCTCCTAGTACGCCCATGGGCCTCATTGTACCGTTCCTCTGCCCTGGTCCGGGGATTCCTTACTGGGGTCAGTAGCCACGACAGGTTGGGGTACCCAGAGTCCCCCACTAGCCATACACGGTGTCTCTGTAGCTGTTCCATCACGTAAGGGATGCTGCTATTCCTGAGGATGTAGGCGTCATGCACTGACCCTGGGAATTTGGCATTTACATGCGAGATGTACTGGTCAGCCAAACACACCACCTGGATGTTCATTGAATGGTAATTTTTTCTGTTCCTGTACACCTGCTCCCTGTCTCTTGGGGGAACCAAAGCCACATGGGTCCCATCAATGGCACCAATTACGTTGGGAATATGTCCAAGGGCGTAGAAATCACCCTTCACTGTAGCCAATTCGCCCACCTCAGGGAAAATGATGTAGTTCCTCACGGATTTCATCAGGGCAGACAACACTCTGGATAACACCTTCGAAAACATGGGCTGAGACATCCCAGAAGCAATTCCCACGGTTGTCTGAAATGACCCACTTGCCAAGAAATGTAGTACTGACATGACCTGCACCAGAGGGGGAATCCCTGTGGGTTGGCGGATGGGGGACATCAGGTCGGGCTCCAGCTGGGCACACAGTTCATGGATAGTGGCACGGTTAAGACGGTAGGTCAGGATAATGTGGCGTTCTTCCATTGTCGACAGGTCCACCAGCGGTCGGTACACGGGAGGATTCATCCGTCTCCTCGCCCAACCCAGCGGACGGTGCCTAGGAAGGACAACATGGAGCACACAGTCAAGCAACCCACAGGTACGTACTCACAGCTAGCACAGTATACGATTCTCTATGCAGTGAATGGCGTGTCTGAGTGGCTATGCAAGGCCTAGGCCTGTGTGACGCAGTTGAAATTGAGCCATGTGGGCCCTGGAAATGGCGGCTGCCTGACCTGTGAAGTGTGACACTGGGATGTGAGGTCAATGCGCTGGCGTGGCACACCGCGGCGGGCGGCGGGCGAAGACCGTGGCGCAAAGCCGCATTGGTTAACATTGAAGCCTATGGGTTTCAGGAGCCAATGGCGAAGGGCGCCGGTGGTGGCGGGACGCACCGCCGCGGTACGCACCGCCGCGGACGTGACCGCCATTTTCTATCTACTTATCCACTTGCGACTTGAACTTTCACAGGAGAGGACCTATACTGCAAGTGTTGCTGTGACCTCGGTCTGGAAGGGACAATGGCTGCTGCGCCTGGGGAAAGGGCCCCTGCCTTCACTGGAGAGGAGTTGGAGAAACTTGTGGATGGGGTCCTCCCCCAGTATGCGCTACTCTACGGTCCTCCAGACCAACAAGTGAGTTTAATTCAATATGGATTTGGGGCCACTGGCTGGCTTGGGGGCCTGGCGGGGGGCCTGGCGGGGATGGGGGGCATGTTGGGCCTGGCGGGGGGCATGGCGGGGGGCCTGGCGGGGATGGGGGGCATGTTGGGCCTGGCGGGGGGCCTGGCGGGGATGGGGGGCATGTTGGGCCTGGCGGGGGCATGGCGGGGGCCTGGCGGGGATGGGGGGCATGTTGGGCCTGGCGGGGGGCCTGGCGGGGATGGGGGGCATGTTGGGCCTGGCGGGGGGCATGGCGGGGGGCCTGGCGGGGATGGGGGGCATGTTGGGCCTGGCGGGGGGCCTGGCGGGGATGGGGGGCATGTTGGGCATGGCGGGGGCATGGCGGGGGGCCTGGCGGGGATGGGGGGCGTTGGGCCACTGGAAAGGAAAATGCTGAGAAACTTGAACGTGGTATTTCTCCCTCCCTGTACGTGTCACATAGGTCCGCGCCCATGAGAAGATCGGGATTTGGCGTGCCATCGCCAAGGAAGTCCGGGCCCTGGGGGTCCACCATCGACGGGGCACCCACTGCCGCAAGAGGTGGGAGGACATCCGCCGCGGAACCAAGAAGACCGCCGAGTCTCTGCTGGGGATGGCCTCCCAACGTAGGCGGGGTGCCTGCCGTCAACTGAGCCCCCTGATGTTCCGGATCCTGGCGGTGGCCTACCCTGAATTGGATGGGCGCGTGAGGGCAGCACAGCAGACACAAGGGGGTGAGTACAAGCATTATCTACTCTGTTGTCGCGCAGTGGAGGTGTCTGGGTGGGGGAGGAGGGCTGGGGGTCCCCCTAGGCCAGGGCGATATCTGTAAGCTGGGCACCCCCGTAAGCCCCTGTGTCCCCAGCCACCACCCTCAGTAGTTTGTCAGTACAGCCATCCCTGGGCCGTGTCATCCATGGGTGCAGTTGTCAACTCTAGGCGTGTAGGGCATGTTCCACGGAATGCGTAGCGTACCCCAAGTGCGCAACTTAGTGCAGGGGGCATCTGTGTCTGTCATGTCCGCTAACTGTACCGGAGATCCATGTACTCAATATCCCTTTATTTCTCTCTCCCCCCCCCTTTTTGTTTGTCTTTCTGTGCTTGTGTGCATCAGCATCATCAGGCGGAGGAGAAGTGGCATCCGGGCAGGAGGGAGCTGCATCTCACATGGCCCAGGAGGGCCATGCCACAGAGTCAGACTGGACCAGTGAGACGGAGGGCGAGGGGAGCTCCACGACGGGGACGACTGGACCCTGCAGCGACACGGACACGTCCTCGGAAGGGGGCTCCCTTGCGGGGGTGGCACCATCCGTGCCCCCCGCCATTACAGGTACAGCCGCCACCCAGCGCACCATCTCCGCCCTCCCAGCAGCCCCTCAGCGTTCGCCCCGTGCCCGCTCTGCCAGGAAGCCGGGCATCTCCTTCGCCCCAGGCACCTCAGGCCCTGCCCCTGTTACCCCCGCTGCCCTCAGTGAGGAGGTCATTGACCTCCTCCGAACGCTCATTGTTGGGCAGACTACCCTTTTGAATGCCATCCAGGGGGTGGAGAGGGAGGTTCATCGCAGCAATGCGTACCTGGAGGGCATTCATTCGGGTCAGGCTGCCCATCAGCGATCGTTCCAGGCTCTGGCCTCAGCACTGACGGCAGCCATTGTCCCTGTCTCCTGCCTGCCTCTACTAACTCCCTCCTCCCAGTCTCCTGTTCCTCTGCCTGTCCCACCCACACCATCAGACCAGCCTGCACACACCTCAACACCCAAGAGAAGCTCATCCAAACATAAGCACCACAGATCACGCAGACATTCACACACGCAACATTCCGATGCAGACATGCCAACAGTCACTTCCACCTCTGTGACCCCCACCTCCTCGTCTCCCTCCTCCCTCCCTGTGACGTCTACACTCACACCTCCATTCACCTCACCATCAGCCAGTGTTTCCATCACCAGCACACCCTCCACTCCAGTCCGCACACGTGCAGTCACCACCCCCACTGCCATTTACACGTCCCCTGTGTCCTCTCCCACTGTGTCTGTCACCCCCTCTTCCACACCACACAAACGCAGCCACCCACCCACCCAACAGCCATCCACCTCACGACAGCCTATCCCTCCTGCACCTGCACCCAAAGACAGCAAACGTGACTCACCTACAACCACATCCTCTCCCTCCACTCCCATTCCCACTGTACCTACCACTCTCCATTGTCCCAAGAAGCTCTTCCTCGCCACTACTAACTTCTTTCCTGACCCTGAGCCCCCCCCTCCTTCTCGTTGGGGTAAGAAGAGCACCTCAGCCACCACCAGCCCTGCAGCCCCCTTGACAAGGGTGCAGGGGTATTGGAGCCCGCCAGCCCGCATGTCTGGATCTTCGCCCAGCAGCAAGGGGACAGCCAGCCCACCCCCTGGGAAGAGGAGCAGAAGGCGGAAGGGTCGCCGCAGGAGCCCGCCTTCTACATCCCCCCCGGACACCACCCAGAGACAGTCACCAGCCACAGCTCCAAAGGGAGGAAAGGGCCACAGGCCCACGACTAAGGAGGGCAAGGGCAGCAAGTCAGAGAGGTCAGGCAGCAGGCCTGCTGCCCAGGAGGAGCCCACAACCCCCATAGCCGCTGCCCCGGGAGGAACCGGCACAGCTGCCCCGGGAGAGCCCACCACCCCCATAGCCGCTGCCCAGGGAGGACCCAGCCCAGCTGGCCAGGAGGGCCCCACCACCCACAGCCCAGGTGGGCAGTGAAGGAGCACCATCCCCGCTGCCCAGGAGGGCACCACCAGGCAATTAGCAGTTGGCCATAGACCGTCCGCCGTCTCAAGAACCGCTGAACTGGGCCCCGCCGTCTCAAGAACCGCTGAACTGGGCCCTTCAGGGCAAGAACCGCTGAACTGGGCCCCGCCGTCTCAAGAACCGCTGAACTGGGCCCTTCAGGGCAAGAACCGCTGAACTGGGCCCTTCAGGGCAAGAACCGCTGAACTGGGCCCCGCCGTCTCAAGCACCGCTCCGCTGGGCCCCGCCGTCTCACGCACCGCTCCGCTGGGCCCCGCCGTCTCAAGAACCACTGAACTGGGCCCTTCAAGGCAAGGAGCGCTGAACTGGGCCCCGCCGTCTCAAGAACCGCTGAACTGGGCCCCGCCGTCTCAAGAACCGCTGAACTGGGCCCTTCAGGGCAAGAACCGCTGAACTGGGCCCTGCCGTCTCAAGAACCGCTGAACTGGGCCCTTCAGGGCAAGGACCGCTGAACTGGGCCCTACAAGGCAAGGAGCGCTGAACTGGGCCCTTCAAGGCAAGGAGCGCTGAACTGGGCCCCGCCGTCTCAAGAACCGCTGAACTGGGCCCTTCAGGGCAAGGACCGCTGAACTGGGCCCTACAAGGCAAGGAGCGCTGAACTGGGCCCCGCCGTCTCAAGAACCGCTGAACTGGGCCCTTCAGGGCAAGGACCGCTGAACTGGGCCCTACAAGGCAAGGAGCGCTGAACTGGGCCCTTCAAGGCAAGGAGCGCTGAACTGGGCCCCGCCGTCTCAAGAACCGCTGAACTGGGCCCTTCAGGGCAAGAACCGCTGGCCCTTTGGCAGACGTGGCAGGGCAGGATCTATCTCGGGCAGGGCTGCAGGATGTCCTCTGGCCAACTTGCCTCCTCCAGTGGCAGTGGGGTCTGTTATGGACTGTATGGACTGTGGCTTTGCTCTCCCCAGGATGGCCCAGTGGGCAGGCCACCCACTGTATGGACTGTATGGACTGTGGCTTTGCTCTCCCCAGGATGGCCCAGTGGGCAGGCCACCCACTGTATGGACTGTATGGACTGTGGCTTTGCTCTCCCCAGGATGGCCCAGTGGGCAGGCCACCCACTGTATGGACTGTTTGGACTGTGGCTTTGCTCTCCCCAGGATGGCCCAGTGGGCAGGCCACCCACTGTATGGACTGTTTGGACTGTGGCTTTGCTCTCCCCAGGATGGGCCAGTGGTCATGGAGTCCCCTCGTGGATCTGGCGTCGTGTACTCAAGTGGCTGAGGTGCCCCCCCTTCCCTTCCCCCTGAGGTGCCTGTCCTATTTTCTTTCTGATGCCCCTGCAGTGTTCTCTCCGTGGAGTTCTTGTCGTGGGACTGGGCCTTGCCCCTTTGCACAGGACCCCTGTGATCCACGGACAGTGGTTGGACTACATTTAGTAGCTGTATATATTTTGTACATAGTTTATTTATTAATTGGGATTACTGGTGTACATATTTCAATATATCTGCCCGTTTATGATCTCTTCTTTTGGTCTTTGCATTATTTCGGAGGGGGGTGGTTTGTGGGTTGTGACAGTGATCTGTGGGAATGCATTGATGTGTGTGTTGTAGTGGGTGTGGGTGGGTGGGTGTGTGCCGGTAATCTTTTCCCTCCCCTGTGTCGTAGGTGCAGTACTCACCGATGTCTTCCGCGCCGCCGGGCGTGCTCCTGGTATATGAGCAGGAATAGGAGTGCGGGGATGACCTGCAACTCTGGCTCCATACTGCCGGAATCTCGCGTGGAGTGCGTAGAGGTGAGCGTTTTCCCGTTCGTAGTCTGTTTCCGCCGTGTTCTTATCGGCGGTGCTCCCGCCCCGGAAAAGGTGGCAGATTGGTGGGTCGTAATAGGGTGGGCGGTACATTGTCTGCCGCCGGGCTGTTGGCGGGAACCGCCGCGCTGTTTGTTTGTACCGCTGTGGCGGTCGGAGTGTTAAGTTGGCGGGCTGTGTTGGCGGTTCCCGCCAGGGTCAGAATTGCATATTTTAGACCGCCGGCCTGTTGGCGGCTTGGCCGCCGCTTTATCACCGACCGCCAGGGTCAGAATGAGGGCCTATGTGTTTAGGTTAGTATATGTTGTCCTCCATGTGTCCCGTCTTATAAGGGGGGTGGGGGGTTGATGTTTAGATCATTTCGTTAAATGTGATAAGTAAGTTTAGCTTAGGTTAGTTAGGGCCAGTTGTGGGTAATGTGCAGTTAGGATAGGTTGGGTTAGGTAAGGTGTTTCCCCTGCTTTTAGCTTCTGTTTGTACTGTTTAATAACTATTTAGGTAACCCTTTACAATATGTGTCACATGCTTGGGGATCAGGGCCTTGGCATGAGTGAACAGTGTCTCTTTAGTATTAGCTTTTGTGTCCCATCCTGCAACCAAATCCAAACTGAGCTGTTACATTGGCAGCTACACCAAAACAGTGTCTCTTTAGTATTAGCTTTTGTGTCCCATCCTGCAACCAAATCCAAACTGAGCTGTTACATTGGCAGCTACACCAAAGCTACTTTGCTAAGCTTCTGCCATCCACTGCACCCACCACTCAAGGTTACTATGGATCCCAAAGGGTTGTTAATTTTTGATGTATGTTTTCAATGTCACATACTTTGCTACCATAATTGGTATTGAGGACCCTGTGTTAAGTCTGCCTGCAGCCTGATGTCCAAGCTAATCCTTATAAGGTGAGTGGTAGTATGCTCTCATGTAGTATGGAATACTTAACTCACACCTATCATTTGTCACAATGTTCAGCCTGGTTACATATTTGTATGTAAACTCATACACATCCATTCATGCAGTATGGTGTGTGTTAGCTAAACTTTGGGTCAAATGTCACATACGTACGTTTTGGCTTGAAGAAAAGGTTGAAGGCAATAATTTGTGGCTTAGACATCCCTTGAGGAAGCGTTATTCTGTCCAACACAGCATTATGGTGTATAGTTTCTATTTTCCTCAGAATTAAGCCTCAGGAAGGGCAGATGATGGTACAATCCAGACCACTGTGCATAGTTATCAGCCAACATTCTTTCAGGTCAGTTGTATTGACAACCTATAATCATTGACCTGAGGTAAACATCACTGATCTCCCTCACAGTTGATGTGTCACATTACACAGAGACAAAGTTGTTGTGTAAGTGTTATTTATTTAAAGTGCTGTAGTGCTATATGTACAGTGTCCATGATTGTGAGTCCATTAGTGTGACACCTTCCATTGTGATCCTACACAAGTGCAAAAGGACATGTCATTGGACATGCTGGGGTGAAGTGTCAGACAGTGCAGAGGGACAGGATTTACCAATGAGTTAGTGAGAGAAAATCACAGGGCAGGGTGACAAGATAAACAGTGGGCTGAAGAACAGTGCTTGAGTACAGTTGTTGCAAGACTGGCATGTTACAAAGCACAAGACCTTGGCAATAGGTGGCCATGTGGCAGGGACTAGTGCTACCGGGCACACTTACGGGTGAAGGTGATCTGTTCCACGTCTTCATCTTCTGATGTGTGTGTTGTCTCCTCTGCCCTTGGTGGTGGTGGTTGTGAAGAGGCAACACACACCTCAGTGTTTGAAGACGTGGAGTCAGACATCCCGGTAGCTGCCAACTGTGGGGCTATGAAGGGCAGTACTGCAGCAAGGAGGAGCTGCTGGTTCTTAAATATAGCAGCCACATCACTGTGGTAGGCAGCCAGGTCGGCCCTGAGGGGTTCAATATTGCATTTGTGCACACGTTGACAGGATTGTTGTTGTAGGTGTTGTGTCAACTCTCTTACAGCTGTGCTGATTTCCTTCAAGATGTGCGCCCTTGCATGGCTGCTGCCTGTTCTGCAGTTGACATCATGCACGAACGCACCCTCTCTATGCTGGGTGCCATATTTTCCATCCCCACCCGCACCTCCTTGACCAGCTCCCGCTGTACTCCAACTACAGTTCTCTCAAAGCTGGTGCCAGTGTCGTCAGAGTCCTCAGCTGTGTTGGAGCTGGCAGGTCGTACAATTGGGGTGGTGGGTGGGTCCTCTGTGATGGCTGCTAGTTCTGTGCTCCTCCTTGTGAATGAAGGTGGGGTCTGGAGGGTCCCAAGGACATCTTGGAGGGTCTGCTGGCTGATGTTTGCCAGCTCGTCATCCATGTCATCAGGGTAGTCCTGGACAGACATATCCGCAGGAGAGCCATCGTCCTCTGCAATGAGATATGGTACAATTAGTATGTCTGTGTTGTGGGATTTGTAAAGTAAAGTGCCTGCCTTCCTATTAGTTTCACATTGTGATCTTGGTTTCTGTTCATTGTTCCTTTCATATTAGCATTCTCCCAGGTCTATGTCCCACTTGCATGTCACATGTATTGTGGTCAGTTTGGGGACATGTCAGCATCACATCCTCTAGGTGTTGGTTCTGGCCTATTTGTGAAGTTCCACCTTCTTGCCCTACTCAAACCTCCGTCTACTTCCATTCTCATGGTGAGGCCTTTTGACTGGCTGTGGGTGTTCTGATGGCACTTGCACCACACTTAACATTCTGGAACTGACCCAGTCTCTGATATTTCACATCCACCTATATGTTGCTGAGACCTACCATATGCTATGTATTGCATTGGCATGGCACGATACGGGTGTCAGCATTGGTAGTGTGTACTGCTGATGTTGGGAAATGTGTGCTACATTGGATTGCACTAATGGTCCTAGCAGTGTTCCATTTCCTCCTCCGACTGTGCGGGTGTACTTCTGTAGCCAGTTACATATGTCCTCCCCCTCAATGCTGTTGTCTGAGCAGTATGACATTTGGGATGTTGCATGGTGTCATTGGAGCTATTGTGACCCAGGCAGAGGGTGGACCCTGACATATACAGCATGGGTATAACATTAGTGCTGTGTACCTCATAATGTTTATGACAATGGCTGATGTTTGTAGCAACTATGTACAATCACATTTGACAGGATTGGAACATTTGTATTGATTTCAGGGTATTGATAACATTGTCATCCTGAACCCTTTTATTTGGGTGTGTTTGATTCATGGGGACGTTACTGCCATTAGCCACTTGACCTGCACACACAGCAGAGGTGGTAGTGGCAACTGTTCTCAATGTTAAATTCCACTTGCAGATATGGCCTGAGATTGTTAATTGGGTACTAGTTCATGTAGGGAGAATACTGGCTGACGTGTGACAGCATGTCATTTTTACGTTGCACCCTACCGTCCTGGCCTGGCTTTACCTTTCCAACATCCTTGGCATGGCAGCATACCCCCATGCAAAGGTTGTAGGTGTAGTGTAGTACTGTGCCCCAGGTTTCCTCTGAACAGGCCATGCCCCCGTACCGTGCCCCTTTACCCATGCCACTCCCTGAATATCATGACTTACATGCATTGTGTAGTAGGTATGTCCCCCCGGTTGCAGTTAACAGTTAGGCATTGTAGTTCCCCATGCGACTTACCCTGCATCTGTGTTGTCTCCTGGTAGTCTGCGCTGTCCTGTCCTTGAATCCCTGTGGCGATCTCCTCAGGGATGACGGCTGCCACCATCTCCTCCATGTAGTCCAGGGCCTCCTGCGGTGCTGGACTCCCAGCTCCAGTCTACAGTGCTGCCTTGCTGTTACTGGCCATCTTTTCCTTGGTCCTGCGCTTGCAGTCATGCCAGCGTTTCTTGCACTCCGTACTTCTGCCACACTGTTGATCTCGTCAACAATTTGTTGCCATATTGCCTCTCTCCTACTAATTGGCAACTTTGAGGTGACAAACAATTGGTGCTGGTGTTCCGTCACCTCTTTCACCAGTATTTCCTGCTCCGCTGCACTGAAGCAACACTTTCTTTTCTTCTTCTGCCTGTCCTGGGTCTTGTGTGGGTCCTCCTGGCTGGTTCCTGGTCTGTTGTCATCTTCCTGGGGTCTATGCAAGCATCTGGGATCCATTTTGGCTCTCCGTAGCACATTTTGCTGTGGTTGTGCCGCTTTCTGATGCAATTGCACGTTTCTGGTTTGCAACGTCGTAAACCAGCTCTCAGTCATTTTCGCCGCGTTAACGTCGTTTTCCTATACAACGTGGCGCATTGGTTTGAGTAAAAAAAAAAGACTCACACCTGTGGTGTGCGCCGCTGTAGATAAAAATTAAGCTACTCAGAACAAAATTTTGTAACATTTTTTAATAATCCAACAAGAAATAATCTACGGCACCCTAATTAAATGAGTAATCACAGGAAGAGGTTGAAAACTTGATAGTAGAAGAGCCTAAATACAATATTAGATGCTAAAGGTAAAAAACTGTTCAACCATGCTAGAGGAAGAATTAGTAAAAATGTTACTGTGTTATACAAAGTGAGACATTTCCTACAACATACACTGCATGTCTTAACACAACATTAAATAAACATAGAAAACATCTTGACCTAAGCAAGTGTTATGGGACCAGGGGCCAGGTGTATCAAAAAACCAAGGGCCAGATGTAGGAAACGATTTGCGACTCGCAAACGGCAAAAAATGCCGTTTGCGAGTCGCAAATCGCAGTTTCCTATGCAGAAATGCATTTTGCGAGTCGGGACCGACTCGCAAAATGCATTTCCGAATCGCAAATAGGAAGGGGTGTTCCCTTCCTATTTGCGATTCGCAGTGGTATGCAATACCATTTGTGACCGCATATGCGGTCGCAGATGGTGTCACAGTTACCATCCACTTGAAGTGGATGGTAACCCACTCGCAAATTGGAAGGGGTCCCCATGGTCCTTCCGACTCGAAAATTGCAACTCGCTATTTGGTATGCAGAACGGTGTCTCAGACACCGTCTGCGAGTCGGTATGGGGTCGCAAAGACCCACCTCATTAATATTAATGAGGTGGGTCGCATTTTGCGACCCCATAGCGACTATGGGCACTCGCAAACATGGAGGCCTGCTGTAGTCAGCAGACCTCTATGTTCGTGACTGCTTATAAATAAAGCAGTTTTTTTTTTTTAAGTGTAGCCCGTTTTCCTTAAAGGAAAACGAGCTGCACTTAAAGAAAAATCCGAAACCTTTAGTTTCGGTATTTTTTCATGGCAGGTAGTGGTCCCTTGGACCACTACGTGCCGTGAAAAAATAATTTGTGGTCCATTCACAAAGGGGAAGGGGCCCATGGGGACCCCTTCCAATTCGCGAGTGGGCTACCATCCACTTCAAGTGGATGATAACTGCGACACCATTTGCGACCGCATATGCATACCACTGCGAATCACAAATAGGAAGGGAACACCCCTTCCTATTTGCGATTCGGAAATGCATTTTGCGAGTCGGTCCCGACTCGCAAAATGCATTTCTGCATAGGAAACTGCGATTTGCGACTCGCAAACGGCATTTTTTTCCATTTGCGAGTCGCAAATCGTTTCCTACATCTGGCCCCAGATGTACTAACATTAGCTTTACCGATTTCCTAATTGCGTTACTCTCTGAAGCGCAATTCGGAAATTGGTATTCCTAACATAGGAAACTCTTTTGAGTTTCATTAGCGATTCCAAGTGGGTTGCAAATTGAGATACCTCATGCATATTAATGAGGTAGGTCGCAATTTGCGACCCATTAGGAATCACAGCCATCACAGAGATGATAGCTTGCTGAGGTCAGCAGACCACCATGTCTGTGATTGCTTTTTAACAAAGCAATCTGTTTTTTTAAATTTTTCTAGTTCTGAACAGCCCGATTCCGTTTGCGTCCGGAAAAATAATTTTTACATCTCTCCCATGATGTCTGCATGGTTGCCACAATAGGGAAAGTTTTCTTTAGCACCATAATTAAAAATAATACCAAACTTTTTCTGGGACAAAGCATTTACACAGAGGTTGAATAAGCTTTCTTTCAAAACACAACAGAACACATCTTCACCTTGACTGCAACGAGAGACACCCACACTCACAAAAGCCCTAAAATGCCAACTATTTCCTAGTTTTGTGGCAGGAAATATGCAATTTACCTAACAATGAAACTCATGGAAACTCATTTAAACAATAGGTATAAAAATCTTTAGACCACCTGGCTTTGAGATCGACCTGGGTAGCAACACTTACTCGAAGTGCATTCAAGCAGGCTCTTGAAAAACAAGTTAAAAGGAAGTTTTTCGCAGAAGATATACATACATTTTCTGAACTAAAACATGCAATTTTAGCTTCCAGACACTCTGCAGTGGGGAGCTTTCAGACCTATTTAACAGGCCACATCACTAAAGGTCATAAAAATAGATCACTTGAGACTGCAATTCGCCTTGTTTGA
The DNA here is from genome assembly GCF_031143425.1 of Pleurodeles waltl. Lineage (NCBI taxonomy): Eukaryota > Metazoa > Chordata > Amphibia > Caudata > Salamandridae > Pleurodeles > Pleurodeles waltl. The sequence goes on along the minus strand of NC_090447.1, from coordinate 1,242,830,147 downwards.
GGTGGGTGAATATAAACAAAAAGCGGCGATCAATAAGTTTGTTACAACAGCGCTCCCGGTACTGCCATCATAGAAGGAAACCCTTAGCACACAGAATCTGCTGCTGTTATTCTTTCAATCAATCTAGAAACATATTTATTACCATCCTTTCAAGGACGAGGTCGATGTCTGGTGCTTGTATATCTCTGTGTCGGTCAAGCCTGGCTGTCCGGTTTGTGCTGCACGTGTCTGTGAAGCATGGATGGTATGGTGAGCATCCCATGTGTGTCTATGTGCTTGGTGTGTATGTTGAGGGTGCATGACTACCGTATGTTTGTTTTTTAAAATGTAGTTATTGATTGTTATGCATCAAATAGAAAGTAAACAATTTGACATTTTTAAGAACTTCAGTCCGACAGGGAACAAAGGACATATTGGCCAAGGAGACAAGCAACCCACGATTTCTTTGCTAGGTGACAGTGGGCAAGCATTATTGAGTTTACCTTTGAGGATTCCAGCCCTCAAGAGGCACAAGCATCAGCAGTGAAGCATACACTTTTCTGTTAGAGTATCATTAAGGTACAATATTACGGACATATCATCAACAAGAACTACTAATTGGTCTATGAAGGTGTTAACGCGTCCTTCTATGTTAATTTATACACATTAGGACTCGTTTTAGGCCCATGAATTTTTTGACCCAGTGGTGAGACACCGTAAGACGAGGTAACTGATCAATATATCATGCAATATATCAATAATATTATCAACATATATCACCACAATATATTTCACTTTAGACATTAGTTAAACCGTCGGCGCAACCATGACCTTTCAGTCATGTATAACCACACCTTTATTAAAGTTTTGTGAATTTTATTCCCTATTGATTACAATATAATAGCAAATGAATTAATCTCAAAACCAGGAAGCAAAAGAGCATAGTCACGATATGACAACTGTGATAAGATTTTGACAATGCGAAGATGACAAACATCAAAACACCAGTATAAGATATGCGCAAATCAGAGTACATAGAACAGCATGCGTCTCAGTTCAGCATAGCACAATATCAGTCACGTTTGTTGCATCAGTCAAGGTGAACCCTAACCTATCCACTAATTAGCATCAGCATGTTGGACTTCATGCAAAACAATTTAGAACACCAATTTGGAAAACATCTAACTAAGGTCTCTAACCAAAATATATATATACAGCAGTTGGTACCTAGAAAGAAAAAGCAAAAGAATTAATTACGAGAGCAACTGTCATATTTACCCTCCTCGGGATGAGTCAGCATACAGGATCAGTCTTCGTCTTCAGGACAGCAGTCAGATCATCATCAGTCTATCTCATCTAAAGGCTGGGGACACTTCCCTCATAAGGAGGAAAAGTGTAATGAGGCAAACTAAGGGTGAGGATGGCTTTATTAAGTCTCAGGTCACCAAACAGAGTGACAGAGTTTCTGGATGCAATCGATATCATTCCCTACCTAGTTCTCTCGAGTCTCCTGTGTCATGGGTTTTTATCCCCTTTTCGTAAAACCTTCCCCCAAAATTCTGTTGGATAGTCACTACACCCCACTATCTTTAACCTATCAAATTATACATTAAGTAATGCACTTGTCATTTCATGATAATTCATAACACTTTGATTGGTCTTCATAATTGACGTTTTTCGTAGATGGCACATCCGGGGTTACTTCATTCTCTGGCACATTCTTCGGGTCAAAAGTTCTCTTTTCCATGGTTGAATGTCCTTGAATGTTTCAGTAAATGTTGCAAAAACGTATAAAACTTATACTAAAGCAGCTAGCAAGCGGATGAGAACGGTGCATGACTTGCTACATAAAACAAAGAAAAGAACACATACTGCGTCATGGCCTTTTGCGAGTCAGCACACTGGAGAAGCAGAAAAAATATGCTTTAATATGAGAGCTACACAGCTAATTCTTCGACTCATGCTAACTTAGGGCTTATGGATTCTAATAAATGTAATCTTAGTAAATGCAAAACAATTATTTCTTATAGTCAACATTAGTATATGTGTACAACAGCAACTTCACTTATAATTGCGTTAAGAATACATTCAAGCGAATAATATTTTGCGATCATTTTGTATGCAGCGTTGTTAAGTATAATCATTTCACATCTAATATGTAATATTTAAACTACGCTCTCTCAAAGGCATCATAGTTCTCGGTTCCTAGATCATAATATTCATTCCATAACCCACAAATCTTCTCAAAGTTTTGTGGAAACCCTTAACAGCACATATTGCTTGTTCGGTGTCCAGGCAACAGTCCATCATTGTAAGACAGTGTTCTCTTGCCATCTTTGGGGACCCACACATTTAAGGAATATAAGTTTGAGACATTCCAGGATGTCTGTCTATTACTGCAGTCTCATTTCGCAATAGCCTTAGAGTGTGAGGCACACCCGCAGCATATAGAAAAAGGTGTCCTCTGAATTATTACATGTCTCACAGGTAGGCATCAGGGTCGTTCCCATTTTATAGAGTTTTGATTTGTCACCTGATATATGCTTTCTGCAATTAGATTTAGTACATGTGAGGAGTCCGCTATGACTGTTGAGAAGTGTTAAAAGGTGTTAGACATGTCTGTCACAGATTGCTGAATTCACTCTTCAGCCAAGGGAGTTAAACGTTTTCCACCAACCCTGATAAGTTGAGAGTGTCAAAGTAAGTGGGAGCCAGACAGAAAAAACTGTGAATACATACAGTTGTGAGGGGGTGGCAGCCTGAGGTGTACAGTCCTGACTTTCCTGGACATCTCTGCAGCAATTGACATGGTCTCACACCCTACCATCATTAGACGCCTGCATGAGATTCGCATCCAAGGGCTCGCTCTCAGCTGGATATGTTCTACTTAATGGATAGAACACAAGCTGTCAACATTACTCCTTGCAAGGCTGCAAACTCATATGTGGAGTGCCTCAAGGTTCATATCTGAGCCCTATCCACTTTAACACATCCATGATCCCTCTGGCGAACATCATCCACCCACATAACATCATGCTCCTCTCCTATGTCAACAACACACCAACAACTCACACTCTCCCTATCGGACAAGACCCCCAAAATAAGAAACAAGTTAACTGTCTCAAGCTTACTTCTGACAGGGCAGAAGTAGTGATCTTTGGCAGTGCACCTTATCATGGGGCTCCATCTGGTAGCTGTCTTAACTCAGACACACACCCACATCCAGCAATCCTGGAATCTTGGAATTATCATCGAAGCAAACTGGACATGACTGCACAAGTCAACACCATAATTGCATCCTGCTTCTACACCCTGAAGATGATGAGGAATAGCTCCTAAGCAGCACTAGAAAAACCGGAATCAGATGAAAGAGAGGGCACCCCATTGCAGAAAATGACAAGAAACAAAAATGCTGTTAGTTTACTAACAGTTGTATATTGCACCCCTGCCAGTTAAATGGTCCTGTAGCATCTCCAGAGACTGGATGTCATTTCTAACTCCAGGGCTTTCTTTTTTGGAGCCAACATGGCCTTGTGTCATTGTGATTACCTAGTTAACGTCTTTCTTTCCAATATATTGTGTCATAATAATGAAAAGACAAAAGGAGAAAACAGAATGTGTCAAATTCCAACAGCGGTTTTTGTAGTTTTGCTGAAGGCCTTTCCTATTTTGTTTTGCTCTCTATCAAATGTTTGCTGTTAGAAGAACGTTCTGTTGCTAAGGGTCATTATCCAAGTTAGATGGTTCCAGTGCACTATTGTGCATGTGGTATTTTTAAACTAACTTGTTTTTAATAGATGTACTGTTTAAGTGGCAACAATCTGCTAACTAAATGGATTTGATGCCTTTTTGTGGCCCTGGAGGCACCAGGAAACCTATATATACGTAAAGAAAGACCATCTACTGCCTTTTGGCTAAGTTAATGCTATAAAAATACCACATCGATAAGCAATCCACAAAAAGTTACCTCTCTTGTCACTCGTAGATTTTATACTTGTCTTTGACCCAGTTCACATCTCAAATCAGCATAACAAGGATTTTCCATGCATGCATTTAAGCTTTCCTCTGAGACTCAAACCTCAATGTAGTCTATTATTTGGTGCCACAGCCAGGTACCCCTCTTAGGATATGGAACTCATCAATCTCTTTAAGCCTTCCTTATCATATCTGCAAATTACAAGGAAGTAACAATAATTAGCATGAAGCAGAATACTTGTGCCATTGTCTCATTAGCATGTTCATGCTGTCAAACGTGCATGCAAGAGGTAAAACAAAATGTATGTTTACACCCATGTGCTATCAATAAAGCATTCTCATCTGGGTGGAAATGCAGATATTTTATGTATGGAAAAATATTTGATATTGGAACAGAGTATAGCAGGGATGGGAATGGCGGGTGAGGGCTAAGGGTTCACGTTAACTTCCGTTTTGTTTTCACACATGTGAGGTGCAAGTGAAATGTGAAGAGCCTGAATAAATGTGCTGATGAGTTTATTTTCATTGTAGATGTAATTTGTGATATTGAACATTACGTAATGTAGATTTATATGTGTGGAAATATGTAGAGCTTGGAAACAGTGTATTGAAGTGTGGATGTTGATGATGAATAAGAATGGTGGGCATATGAGCTGGGGGGGTATGAGCTAAGGTTACGGATTATCGTAGCAGGAGACACTTACTCTTGTAGTATGTTATCTATTGTGAAGGGTTAGTGTGTAACTGAACTTTAACCCCATTTGGCTTAAAGGAATGTGAGGGAATGTGTTACTAATCCCTACTTGTTCTAAGAGTGGGGCTGCTTTGAGTTGCCCTTTCTGGTCTTGCCTCGAGGAAGTTTGAATTTCTATTTTTACTCCCTTGTCCTTGAAAGGTATTTGTTAACCCCACCCTGTCCAAAGACACAATACTTGTCCTCCCTGCCTTTCCCTAGGGTGTGGGAATGTCTTTATTTGCACCCCACATTGCTCAATGGATGGGGGTTGTTTTGTGTCCTTCCCCACAGACGGTTTTTGTTTGCCCTCCACTTTGCACGGAGGACTGATGCTTCCCCTTCCACCTTTCCTGATGTAGGTGGCTAGTTTTTTAAAATCTCTACTGAGATGCATATAAATGACCCAGGGATAGACAGATATCCACTGGAGGTTGAGGAGCATTTGGAAGTGTTAAATGGCTTTAAGCACAACCATGCCCAAGAGCGGTGTTCTTACTGTTTTTATCCTTCCTTGTTTTGATTAATGTGTTTGAAATGTGTGTTAGCCCATCCCAGTTGGTCAAGGCAGAAGTGCATTAACCTTATTTTTGCCCATACCTTGTAAAAGGACATCCCATATTGACCAAAGGAGGGGGATATATTTCTCCCCACCACCCTGCCTTTACTAAGGGGCCTTCATCACCTTTCCCAAGAGAAAGGGGGTATTACAATGCTTCTTTTAAGCTCTCCTTATGTTCAGCAACATGAAGAGAAATTTAAATAAAGAATAAAGGTAGAACAGTGCTTTCAAGAGTACAATTGTTTAATAAAAACTTCAAAAAAATAGTAATTTAATTGAAAACCTTTAGCAATAGCTGAGGTGCAAGGGTTATCACTTTGTGAGTATGGTGTGGGTGTCTTCTGTCTTTGAGCTAGGCTGGTGGTAAACAAAATGTCCTCATATTTGAGCAGGGATTAACCAGTACCCGCACCAACTGACAAGGTGGTAACTGTTGGGGAAATCTATTTGCACTTGGGAAATGGTTGGAAGGAACAGACAGCTAGAAAACATCCCCAACTTTAGGGAATATGGGGGTGCTGGACCAATTCCTACTCCACACTTTATGTGGGGAATTGCATAATCTTCCTGTGATAAAGTGTGTTATTTATTAGTGGAGTTTGATTGCAGGCCTCCACAAGTAATTGTATCACCATTCTTCAGAGGTACAGTAAAGGTTTCAGTAGTTTTCAACTAAGCTCATCCCTTGTAGCTATGGTACAAAGCAGGTAGGCTTAATTTATGAAAATGTGTAAAGCATTTTCATGTGCCAAAACAGTTTAAACATTAAAACTGCAACACTGTAAGGGTTCTCCTCACAGTTCACAACAGCAGGTGTAGTCCTTCTTCTGTCTTCCACAGGTCCAGTAGTGTTGTTAAGAGGGTGCCCAAATGTGCCTAGCTTCAGCCCTTGGGTTGGGGAGACTCCTGGCCCCTCCCTAGCCAATAGAGAAAAGTTTCCCCAAGGTATAACTACTCAATTTGGCAGAAGTTCCTGTGTGCTCTACTGCAAACAATCCCAGAGCACCCCTCTCAACTTAAATTAAGATGGAGGAACCTTTCTTCCCCAGAGCTCCTGTGCCCACATTAGAGGTGTGGCAAGTGAAATGAGCAAACCCTCAACTGTGGTCACTCAAAACAGATTCTTGGAGCAGCTACTCTCCCACTGGAATTTCTGCTTACTGGCTAGCAGGACAAATGAAAGGGTCAGGTGTGAACTAAATATGCCTGTGACAAGGCAAGCCTCTTTAAAGATAATTACTTTTATGGGCACTGCGCCGATTGTCATCCTGTCAGAGGAAGAGGATATCTTCCCACACCCAAGCCCTTTGTCTCAGCTCTAGGAGCCAGTTCCCACCCAATGAAGGACTATTCGGCTCCTGGGTAAAAATTAGAAGCTCAGACAAATCGTCTTCTAGAGGCTTTAGGCAGACTAATGGTGTATTTTATGAAACATTTGTTACAAATCCAACTTTACCAAATAATTAAATGTGTAATAAATATTTTTAAAAGCCCAAGAATGAACATTTTTGTGGTTCCCAGGCAAGTGTTATGCTCTGCTCCACCTGTGCACTTATGGCACATGGGCATCAGGTGTTTGGGACCTTGAGCACACACATTGAATTCTTTGACCATCTAGGATTTGGTGACCCAGGATATATAGACCAACCCCTTAGGCCTTTCCTGCCACAACCCCTGGTTTGTTATCTTTGTGCACCCATGAACATCCTAAAGGTTCCTAGAGTCTTTCTGTTCCCTTAAACACCTCCTGTCATCTGTCTGAGTATGAACAATGCATCTGCCATGTTCATAATAGGCACAGAACCCCATTCACCTTCCTTGTGTTGCTTGGGCCATCCCAAACGTTTTATGCCGAACTCTTGTGAGAATCCAAGTTCCTGCAAGATCCAGGCCATGTTGGGTGTGGTACTATAAATACCACACCCACTCACAAAGCCATGATTGGCTTTGGGTTTCCTCACCAGAGAGGAAGTCCTTTTTACCCGTGAAACTTACCCAGTGATGAGTTTTGACCCCGTCACCCATTTCTCCTCCTTCCTGTCTTTGCACCTCACCAAACAGCTTCGTTCAAGGGTCAACAATTGCAAAACCTAAAGACACAAAAGAGAAAGGTTAAAACCAGTGGCGGCTGGTGACATTTGAAAGCGGTGGGGCATAAAAGTTGGGTATGACATCTATGTAGCGAGTGAAGCGAGCACGCTGAATAGACAAATGTGGGGTCCATGGTGGGTCCTCCTCCCCAGAAAAATAATGAAAAAAGAGTGACAAATTATGCATTTGAAAGCAAATGAATTTTTTGAGAAAGCAAAGTTTATAAAGCAGTGGGAACATATAGGGCCTCATTACAACCCTGGCTGTCAAAGACCGTTAGGGCTGTTTTGGAGATTGTACCACCAACAGGCTGGCGGTACAATCTCACAGATTACGACCGCGGCGGAGGCGCCGTGGTCACACCGCCGGGACCGGCGGTTTACCGCCATGGTTGTCCCAGCAGTTTTAATCCGCCAGGGCATCGCTGCTTGCAGCGCTGCCCAGGGCATTACGAGTCCCCTTCCCGCCAGTCTGTCCATGGCGGTAGAGACCGCCATGGAAAGGCTGGTGGGAAGGGGAGTCACAGGACCCCTGGGGGCCCCTGCACTGCCCATGCACTTGGCATGGGCAGTGCAGGCCCCCCAGGCACAGCCCCACACTGCTTTTCACTGTCTGCACCCTTCGCACGGCCGCAACACCGCTGGCTCCATTAGGAGCCGGCTCCCATGTTGCACCCGACATCCCCGCAGAGTTTCCGCCCGCCGGCCCAGCGGGGATGTCAAAATGGGCACGGCGGTTAAACCTTGGCGGGTGGCGGTGGCCGCACGCCAAGGTTGTAATGAGGCCCATACTCTTGAAATATTAAACACATTAAAAACTGCCCCATATCTTACTGATGCTTAATATGTTCAACAGTTACTTTAATGTGCAAATTGTACAGTGCAACAACTTCAGGCCCTTTAAAGTGTGTGCTTGCCCAGTGTCTTGCACTGCATACGGCATCACCTTTGGAAGGAAATGCACTAACCAGGCATCAGGAAGCTCCCACAGCTGCTGGCTGCAATCAGTCATACAGAACTATATGCATACAGGTCTTTAAGTGGGATGAAGAAGGTGGGGCTCTTTAAAAGGGAACATGTAAAATACATTTCTGTGATTCCCATAGTGTGCTTTCCGACCTGTATTTTGGTCACTCTCTGAGATGTTATTGCATCCATAAATATAACACAGCAACTGACATACATCTAAAACCTGTTCGAACTATTGGCTTTGTCAATGGTTGTTAGCTGTTTAAGATAGATGAGTAACAACAATGATTAGTTATAAATAATTAACATTGAAAATGTTTCAATTCTGACATTGTGAGACTGTGAATTAAATATCATTGAGGCCAATGGAAGGAGTACGGTCTTCAGTTATGTGTGTTTTACATTAGATATGTATGCCCTTTTTCTCTTCAGATCTCATCCATCTGCACATTTTCAACCTCCTCTCTTTCCTCTTCAGCACCCTCATTTCACTCTGCCCTGAATGCACTCCCTCGCATCTCCCTCATTTTACCACCCCAAATACACACTTTACTCATTCACATTTAAGCACTTAATTTCCTTTTGCCTTCTAAATATTTTGACCTCTATGCACCCCTTCACACACATTTACACTGAATTTAATTTGCAACTGGAACACATGACCCTGTGCTCTGCAGAGAAACCAACCCTCTGACAGGCAATTTGCTTTGCCTTCAGCCTAAGCACCAGCACACTCAATCAAAGCCCATCATAAACACCTGGCACAAGTCAAAGTATGCACTATGTAAGAGCAATACAATGCATAGAAACACAGCATGGTGAAACAGCTAACTTTCTTGGGGAGCCCAACATTAAGTAAAACAAGTAAAATAAAAGAAACTAAATCACTGACACACGTGACGCACATTTTAACATTCATTGTTCGCATATCAATCCATGTTTTTGGGATTAAAGTTAAGGGCATGAAGATAGGTCCAGTTTTAATGCCATACAGCAGATAACTGCCTTTTCTCCAAGCACATATTTCTCCCCTTGTTCTTAACTCGGCTATTTGGAACAATTTTGAAAGGGAGCACAAACCTTGCTCATCTTTTGGAACAGTTTCAGGAGGAACAAATACAGCAGCTCCTCTTCTAAAGGAGCCAGTGATCTGCAGCCAGGGTCAGGCGTGTCACATAGGGGAGGTTAGCATGACAAGGGGTTTCAGTTCAATAAAAATAACACAAGATTAGCATTATAACACTTATCGAAGACAAGGCACTAAATCATGCATGCTTGCATCGACTCCTGCTGCATGATGAATGGGAGAGTGTGGGATCTATGCCTGTTAATGACAGATGGCTGCCCTCACGCAGGGATGAAGACTCTAATGCCCAAAATCATGACACTAAAAGTGTCACTGGCCTACAGTAAAGTTTACACTTTTGGTCTAAACGTGTAAGTTTACCTTGGTGAATCGGGTACATTGTGTGCAAAATAATGATGGATTGAGGTGTGGCCAAAGTAATTACCAGTGACTGACATAAATTCAAGCATTTCACCCATCATATTTTTGTGTACTTACTTATAGCACCTGAAGTAGTTCCCTGAAATGGGTTATGTGGTCCTGCCAGGTAGAACGAAAGACTGCAATATCATCTAGATATGGTCCACTAAATCTCTTCAGCGCAGCCAGTACCCTATTCACTAGCCGCAGGAAGGTGGTAGGGGCATTCTTCTAGCCAAAGGGCTTTACTTTAAACTGGAAGTGGTCCTCAGAAATTGAGAATTATGTTCTCTCGTTTGCTCCCTCAGTAAGAGAATATGGCAATATCCACAAGTTAAATCAAATGTGCTGAGATGCTTGGCAGCTCCTCACTGGGGGATGAGCTCATCATCTCTGAGAACAGTGCGTTAGTCTTAGTGGAGACATTTAGGGGGTGATTCCAACCCTGGCGGTCGGTGATAAAGCGGCGGCCAACCCGCCAACAGGCAGGCGGTCCAAAAAATGCAATTCTGACCCTGGCGGGAACCGCCAACACGGCCCGCCACTTTAACACTCCGCCCGCCACGGCGGAACCGACAAACAGCGCGGCGGTCACCGCCAACAGGAAGGCGGCAGACAATGTACCGCCCACCCTATCACAACTCACCAATCCGCCACCTTTTCCGGGGCGGGAGCCCCGCGATAAAAACACGGCGGAAACAGACTACGAACGGGAAAACGCTCACCTCCACACACTCCACGTGGAATCTGGACAGCATGGAACCTGAATTAAACATCCTACCAGCCCTTGTGTACCTGCTCATCTACCACGAGTACGAACGCCGGCGCAGACGACAACGGTGAGTACTGCACCTACGACACAGGGGAGGGGGGAGGAGGAAAGGTTACGTGCACACACATACGCGATACACCCACCCCCCCACCCCACCCCCCCAATACCTACACACCAATGCAGAGCAACAAGTCAGAGTGACACCCCCTAAACCCCCCGGAAGAATGCAAAGACATAATTAAAATGAAGTCATGGTAAAATGCCATATGAAATATACAAAAGAAATAATAAACATAGTGCAAAGTATAAACATAGTCAAAAAGTCCTGCACAGTCCGCGGAGCGGTGCTTGACAGGAAGGGCCCAGCGGAGCGGTGCTTCACAGGAAGGGCCCAGCGGAGCGGTGCTTGAGATGAAGGGCCCAGCGGAGCGGTGCTTGAGACGGCGGTGCCCAGCGGAGCGGTGCTTGACAGGAAGGGCCCAGCGGAGCGGTGCTTGAGATGAAGGGCCCAGCGGAGCGGTGCTTGACAGGAAGGGCCCAGCGGAGCGGTGCTTGACAGGAAGGGCCCAGCGGAGCGGTGCTTGACAGGAAGGGCCCAGTGGAGCGGTGCTTGAGATGAAGGGCCCAGCGGAGCGGTGCTTGACAGGAAGGGCCCAGCGGAGCGGTGCTTGAGATGAAGGGCCCAGCGGAGCGGTGCTTGAGACGGCGGTGCCCAGCGGAGCGGTGCTTGACAGGAAGGGCCCAGCGGAGCGGTGCTTGAGATGAAGGGCCCAGCGGAGCGGTGCTTGAGACGGCGGTGCCCAGCGGAGCGGTGCTTGACAGGAAGGGCCCAGCGGAGCGGTGCTTGAGATGAAGGGCCCAGCGGAGCGGTGCTTGACAGGAAGGGCCCAGCGGAGCGGTGCTTGACAGGAAGGGCCCAGCGGAGCAGTGCTTGACAGGAAGGGCCCAGCGGAGCGGTGCTTGAGATGAAGGGCCCAGCGGAGCGGTGCTTGACAGGAAGGGCCCAGCGGAGCGGTGCTTGAGATGAAGGGCCCAGCGGAGCGGTGCTTGAGACGGCGGTGCCCAGCGGAGCGGTGCTTGACAGGAAGGGCCCAGCGGAGCGGTGCTTGAGATGAAGGGCCCAGCGGAGCGGTGCTTGACAGGAAGGGCCCAGCGGAGCGGTGCTTGACAGGAAGGGCCCAGCGGAGCGGTGCTTGACAGGAAGGGCCCAGTGGAGCGGTGCTTGAGATGAAGGGCCCAGCGGAGCGGTGCTTGACAGGAAGGGCCCAGCGGAGCGGTGCTTGACAGGAAAGGCCCAGCGGAGCGGTGCTTGAGATGAAGGGCCCAGCGGAGCGGTGCTTGACAGGAAGGGCCCAGCGGAGCGGTGCTTGACAGGAAGGGCCCAGCGGAGCGGTGCTTGAGATGAAGGGCCCAGCGGAGCTGTGCTTGACAGGAAGGGCCCAGCGGAGCGGTGCTTGACAGGAAGGGCCCAGCGGAGCGGTGCTTGAGTCGGCGGGGCCCTGTTCAGCGGTGCCCATCACGGCGGGCCCTGTTCAGCGGTGCCTGTCTTGGCGGGGCCCTGTTCAGCGGTGCCCTTCACGGCGGGGCCCTGTTCAGCGGTGCTCTTCACGGCGGGGCCCTGTTCAGCGGTGCCTGTCTTGGCGGGGCCCTGTTCAGCGGTGCTCTTCACGGCGGGGCCCTGTTCAGCGGTGCCTGTCTTGGCGGGGCCCTGTTCAGCGGTGCCCTTCACGGCGGGGCCCTGTTCAGCGGTGCTCTTCACGGCAGGGCCCTGTTCAGCAGTGCTCTTCACGGCGGGGCCCTGTTCAGCGGTGCTCTTCACGGCGGGGCCCTGTTCAGCGGTGCCTGTCTTGGCGGGGCCCTGTTCAGCGGTGCTTGTCCTGTCTTTCAAGGGAGCCAGACCTGGCCAAGACTCCCCGCTTAGTCGCCCTCTGACCTTGCGGTAGCGGGCCCTCCTGTGATGGAGTCTTGGGCCCGTGGGTGTCATCCGTCACACCCGGTATGGGGCTGGTGGGGCCCTCCTGATGCGCTCGCCTGCTGCATGTCTTCTCCGCCCTGCTGCCCTTGCCCTCCTTCGCTGCAGCTCTCTGGCCCTTGCCTCCCTTAGATGATGTGGCAGGTGACGGGGCAAGGCTACTCTCCTTGGTGGCAGCCGTCTCAGGCTTTTCGCGCCGGCCCTTAATTTTCCTAGTCCTCTTCCCAGGGGGTGGGCTGGCTGTCCCCTTGCTGCTGGCCGATGTTCCTTCCCTAGGAGCTGGTGGACTCCAATAGCCCTGCACTATGGTGACACTAGATGCAGGGCTGGTGGTGGCTGAGGTGCTCTTTGGACTCTTACCAGATGGAGGGGGTGGGTCAGGTGAGGCAAAGAGGTTAATTGTGGAGAGGAAAAGTTTTTTAGGAGCAATGGGAAGGGTAGGTGCAGTGGGTATGGGAGTGGAGGAAGAGGATGTGGTTGTAGGAGAGTCAAGTGTGCTGTCTTTGGGTGCAGGTGCTTGGGCTGGAGGCTGTCGTGAGGTGGATGGCTGTTGGGTGGGTGGCTGCCTGCGTTTGTGTGGTTTGGAAGAGGGGGTGACAGACACAGTGGGAGAGGACACAGGGGATGTGTAAATGGTAGTGGGGGTGGTGACTGCACGTGTGCTGACTGTAATGGAGGGTGTGCTGGTGATGGAAGTACTGGCTGATGGTGGTGTGCATGCAGGTGTGATTGGAGACGTCACAGGGAGGGAGGAGGGAGACGAGGAGGAGGGGGACACAGAGGTGGTAGTGACTGTTGGCATGTCTGCATCTGGATGTTGTTTGTGTGAATGCTTGTGGGATCTGTGGTGCTGAGGTCTGGATGAGCTGCCCTTGGGTGTTGAGGTGTGTGCAGGCTGGTCTGATGGTGTGGATGGGATAGGCAGAGGAACAGTAGACTGGGACTGGGTGGAGGGAGTCAGAAGAGGGAGGCTGGAGACAGGGACAATGGCTGCCGTCAGTGCTGAGGCCACAGCGTTGAACGATCGCTGATGGGCAGCCTGACCCGAATGAATGCCCTCCAGGTATGCATTGCTCCGATGCACCTCCCTTTCTACACCCTGGATGGCATTCAAAAGGGTAGACTGCCCAACAATGATGGTCTGGAGGAGGTCAATGACCTCCTCACTGAGGGCAGCAGGGGTAACTGGGGCAGGGCCTGAGGTGCCTGGGGCGAAGGAGATGCCCACCTTCCTGGGTGAGCGGGCACGGAGCGAAGGCTGAGGGGCTGCTGGGAGGGCGGGGCTGGTGCGCTGGGTGGCGGCTGTACCTGTTGTGGCGGTGGGCACGGATGTTGCTGCCACCGCAAGGGAGCTCCCTTCCGAGGACGTGTCAGTGTCGCTGACGTCTCCACGGGTCCCCGTTGTGGAGCTCCCCTCGCCCTCCGTCTCAGTGGTGAACTCGGAGTCGGTTGCATGGCCCTCCGGGGCCATGTGAGATGCAGCTCCCTCGTGCGCCGATGCCACTTCTCCTCCGCCTGATGATGCTAATGCACACATGCACAGGACGAAAAAGAAAATGGGTGGGGGGGAGAAATGAAGGCAGGTTGAGTGCATGCATTGGCAACACCGTTGGCGGAGAGGACAGACACAGAAGCCCCCTGCACTACGCTGCGCAATCGGGGTACACTACTCAGTTCTTGTGACTAGGCCTACAGGTCTATGGACGACAAATGCACACATGGGTGATGCAGGACCATGGATAGCTGTACTTGGCACCCTACAGAGGTGGGGGGCGGGGGCACAGGGCCATGCCTAACGGAGGGGACTAGCCTACAGAAAGCGCCCTGGCCTTGAGTTACCCACAGCCCTCCTCCCCAACCCAGACACCTCAACTGCGCGCAGATAGCAGAATGTGCTGGTACTCACCCCCTTGTGTCTGCTGTGATGTCCTCACGCGCCCATCCAAATCGGGGTAGGCCACCGCCAGGATCCGGGACATCAGGGGGGTCAATTGGCGGCTGGCACCCCTCCTACGTTGGGAGGCCATCCCCAGCAGAGACTCAGCGGTCTTTCTGGTCCCGCGGCGGATGTCCTCCCACCTCTTTCGGCAGTGGGTGCCCCGTCTGTTGTGGACCCCCAGGGCCCGAACGTCCTTGGCGATGGCACGCCAAATGTCGATCTTCCGATGGGCGCTGACCTATTTGACATGTACAGGGTGGGAAAGGAAATATCATCACTTTTCTGCATGGTCGATGTGAGTGGCCCCCCCTCCCCAACCTTGTCATGTGGCACATGTTCCCATCTGTCGTGCGTTGCACTCCTCATTCGCTCCCCTCCCCACCATCTTACATACACCCCACTCGACACAGGCATAGCCCATTCAGCGTGCACCCTGTGTACTAACCTGTTGGTCTGGAGGACCGTAGAGTAGCGCATACTGGGGGAGGACCCCATCAACAAGTTTCTCCAATTCTTCGGCAGAGAAGTCAGGGGCCCTTTTCCCAGTCGCAGCAGCCATTGTATCTCCCAGACCGAGGTCACAGCAGCACTTGCAGTATAGGTCCTCTCCTGTGGATGATCAGGTCTCGAGTGATTAATCAGATAGAAAATGGCGGTCACGCCCGCGGCGGTGCGTACCGCGACCGCCGGCGCACATCGTCATTGGCTCATGAAACCCATAGGGTGCAATGTTAACCAATGCGGCTTCGCACCGCGGTCTTCGACCGCCTACCGCCACGGTGTGCCACGCCAGCGCATTGACCTCACATCCCACTGTCACACTTCACAGGTCAGGCAGCCGCCATTTCCAGGGCCCACATGGCATAATTTCACCTGCGTCACACAGGCCTAGGCCGTGCATTGCCACTCATACAAGCCTTTCAATGCATTGCGATTCTTTTACTGTGCAAGCTGTGTGAACGAACCTGTGGTTTGCTTGACTTTCTGCTCCATGTTGTCCTTCCTAGGCACCGTCCGCTGGGACTTGCGAGGAGAAGGATAAATCCTCCCATGTACCGACCGCTGGTGGACCTGTCGACAATGGAAGAACGACATGTTATACTTAGATACCGACTTGACAGAGCCACTATACATGAACTGTGTGCCCAGCTGGAGCCAGACCTGATGTCCCCCATCCGCCAACCCACAGGGATTCCCCCTCTGGTGCAGGTTCTGTCAGTACTCCATTTTTTGGCAAGTGGGTCTTTTCAGACAACAGTGGCCATGTCATCAGGGATGTCTCAGCCTATGTTTTCTAAGGTTTTGTCCCGAGTGTTGTCTGCCCTGATGAAATACATGCAGAGCTACATTGTTTTCCCTGAGGAGGATGATTTGGCTACAGTGAAGGGTGATTTCTATGCCCTTGGACATATCCCCAACATCATTGGTGCCATTGATGGGACCCATGTGGCTTTGGTTCCCCCCAGTGGAAGTGAGCAGGTGTACAGAAACAGAAAAAGTTATCATTCGATGAATGTCCAGGTGGTCTGTTTGGCAGACCAGTACATCTCCCATGTAAATGCCAAGTTCCCTGGGTCAGTGCATGACGCGTATGTTATGAGAAATAGCAGCATCCCTTACGTGATGGAACAGCTACAGAGACACCGTGTGTGGTTATTGGGTGACTCTGGTTACCCCAACCTCTCCTGGCTATTGACCCCAGTGAGGAATCCCCGGACCAGGGCAGAGGAACGGTACAATGAGGCCCATGGGCGAACTAGGAGGATCATAGAAAGGACCTTCGGGCTCCTGAAAGCCAGGTTTAGGTGCCTACATATGACTGGTGGATCCCTAATGTACTCACCAAAGAAGGTGTGCCATATCATCGTGGCCTGCTGTATGCTTCACAATCTTGCTTTGCGCCGCCAGGTGCCTTTTGTGCAGGAGGATGGTCCAGATGGTGGTGTTGTTGCAGCTGTGGAGCCTGTGGAGAGTGAAGAGGAGGAAGACGACGGGGACGACACGGACAACAGGGATACAGTCATACAACAATGCTTTCAGTAGCAAACAGGTAAGAAACAGCCACCCCAATTTCCATTTACTTAAGGCCTCCTGCGTCTCTACTGTCTGTGTTTCCTCCCAGTTCCTTTTAAGTTAATTGTGACTTTCCCTTCCCTTTTCAGAGCTGTATGACCGACTGCGTGACTACTGCTTTGTTTGCCCATGGACTAATGCTTATTGACATTGGTATGTTGTCATCACAATGTTGCTGAACATAATTGCACCGTTATGTGTAATACATTTGTGAAAAATACAAGCAGACTCCTGTTATTTTAAGTGCAATGAGTGATTTATTTCAAGTGCTACATATAGGTAAATGATTGGGAAGCGGGGATGGGTGGGGGTGGAGTAATGTCCATGGCAGAGTCCAGTTCTCAGTCGCACAGGTGCATTGTCCATATGCCTGTGGAAGGATGGAGCGGGGCAATTCAAGGTTGGACAGGGTGACAATGTGGGACAGTGGGATGACATCAGGGGGTATCATATTCTGGCGGGGGTCTTGCAATCCTACTCTGTCTTCTTGTGAGATCTCAGGTTCCACTTGCGGGGTGGTTCTTCTTCAGCAGGAGGTGGGGTTCTGGTGGCCTGTTGTTGTGTGGGGGCCTCCTGTCCACTAGCGCCAGCGGATGTTGTAGCCTGTTCCTGGTCCTGGCTAGTGACAGGGGCCCTTTGTGGTGCCACATGGTCCCGCAATGTGGTGACTATCTGGTTAAGGGCTTGGACGATGGTCCCCATTGCGGAACCGATGTTCCTCAGTTCCTCTCTGAACCCCATGTACCGTTCCTCCTGCTGTGCCTGGATCACCTGGAACCTGGCCAGTACCGTCGCCATCGTCTCCTGGGAGTGGTGGTATGCTCCCATGATGGAGGAGAGGGCCTCTTGGAGAGTGGGTTCCCTGGGCCTGTCCCCCCCTGTCGCACAGCAGCCCTCCCAGTTCCCCTGTTTCCCTGGGCCTCTGTCCCCTGGACGGTGTGCCCACTACCACTGCCCCCAGGTCCCTGTGGTTGTTGGGGTGGTGGGTCAACCTGGGTGCCCTGTAGTGGCGGACACACCGCTGATTGACGTGTCCTGGAGACAGAGGCATGGGCCCGCTGGGTGGGAGCTGTGCTGGTGTTCCCAGAGGGGGTTGTGTCTGGTGTAGCCTGTGGCTGTCTGTGGGGAACCGACTGTCCAGAGGTCCCCGATGGGCCGGGCTGGTCATCTGGCTCCAGGGAGACAGAGCTGCTGTCATCGCTGGGGGCCTCATCTGGGGGTGGGATGGACATCTCTGGACCCTCCGTGGCTGTGTGGTGGCGTTCGGGTCCTGCAGGGGTATTAAGGTATGGTTATAGCTTCTGTGTGTGGCATTTCGTGTGATGGGTGGGTGTCCGTGTACCCAAGTGCAGGCATTCCCTTGTGGGGGCTTTTGTGAGGGTGGCTTGTGGGGGTGATGTGTGTGTGCAGTGGGCATGCTTTGGTGATGGGTGTCCATGCTTTGTGGTCGCATGCAGGGCTTGGTGTTTGGATGGGTGGGTTGTGATGGTGAGCCTTTTGCAAGGAGTTGGTGTGATGGGGGTGGGGGTGAGGGTGGGGGTATGTGCTGGCATGCAGGTGGGGTGGGGGTGGGAAGTAGTAGTTAAGATTTGACTTACCAGAGACCATTCCTCTGCCTACTCCTGCGAGGCCCTCAGGATGCAGGATGTGCAAGACTTCCTCCTCCCATGCTGTAAATTCAGGGGGAGTAGGTGGGGGTCCACCGCCAGTCTTCTGCACCGCAATGTTGTGCCTTGATACCATGGAACGCACCTTCCCCCGTAGGTCATTCCATCGCTTCCTGATGTCATCCCGATTGCGTGGATGCTGTCCCACCGCGTTGACCCTGTCCACTATCCTTTGCCAGAGCTCCATCTTCCTAGCTATTCTGGTGTGCTGCACCTGTGCCCCGAATAGCTGGGGCTCTACACGGGCTATTTCCTCCACCATGACCCTGAGTTCTGCGTCAGAGAACCTGGGGTGTCTTTGGGGTGCCATGGGGTGGTGTGGGTGAGGTGAGGGGTGGTGTATGTGTTGTGGAGTGTAATGTGTGTGGTGGTGTATGGTGTTTTGTGCGTGGTAATTGTGTGGGTGATGTTGTGATTTGCCTCGGTGTGATAGTCTACTCTAAGCAGTGCTGTCTCTCTCGGTCCTTGATTCGCAATTGTTGTCGTAGGGGTTTGTGGGTGATGTGGGTGTGTGTTTTATTTTGTATTGGGTGTGTGGGAGTGGTGTGTATATGTATCTCAGGTGTGTGTGTTTCAAATTGACCAATGTGGGGATGTTTTGTAGAGGTGTGTGTATTTTGACCGCGGCGGTGTGTACCGCCAATAGAATACCGCGGTTGAAAGACCGCCGCGTGGATTCGTGGGTTGTAATGGCATGGGCGTATTTCTGTTGGCGTGACGGTGGAGGTTTGGTCATCGCCATTTTTTCGCTGACCTTTGGTGTGGCGGACTTTTGTGGATGTCGGGTTTTTGGCGGTTTTCAAGTTGCGGGTCAGAATGACCGTGGCGGTTTACCGCGGCCGCGGTGGTGTTATGGCGGGCTTCTGACCGGCGGTACGCGCCTTTTACCGCTGAGGTCAGAATGACCCCCTTAGTCCTGTGTAGTCCACACAGAGTCTGTGTTCTGGGGTCCCCATCTTTCGGGTTGGCCTTGAACACCAGAACCACTGGTATGGGCCAGGGAGTACACCCTGTCAAAGTGTGGCTTCAAACCGTTGACATGGATCACCCTGTGGGCTGTCTAGTGGTACCAAGGTACCTCACCCATCCTTTCAAGCACCATGTAGGACCCAGTCCATTCATCCTAGAGAGACCTTGGAGTCATAGGCTTCATCACCCACACTTTTTGACCTAGCTGATCTTTTACCAAGGTCACATTTCGGTCAGACCAGTGCATAATAAGCTCTTGCCTGGCCTCCAATTTTTTGTTAGCCCTTTTCTTGTACTCAGTCGCCCATGTGGAGAACCAGACCGAGAACATAGTCGCCAATGTCCTGCTTGCTTTCCTTGAGAGTTTTTTCCCACCCTTCTTGGACAAGGTTTAAGAGACCTCTGACAGGGTACCCATACAAAAGTTCAAAGAATTTGAAGCTCACTTCCTTTGTAGGCAAAATAAACACATGGGAGAAGGACATCCCACTTCCGAGTTTCTCAGACAACCCCATAGTCATACCTTTTAAAGATCTTGTTGAATCACTTCACATGATCATTGGTTTGGAGGTGATAGAGGGTGGTGAACTTATAAGTTACGTCACACTCATCCCATATAACCTTCAAGTACCCAGATATGAGGTTTGTCCTAGTATCTGAGATTACCTCTTTTGAGAAGCCCACCCCTATAAAGATACCAGGCAGGGCACTGACCACCACTGGTGAAGTTACTATCCTTAGAGGTATGGCTGCAGGTTACCCAGTGGCATGATCCACCACCATTGAGATGAACCTATTCCCTGAAACAGTTTTAGGGTCCGGGGACTGACAACGTCAATCCCCAACCTCCTAAAAGGGTCCCAACAACAGGTAGTGAAATTAAGGGAGAATTGCATTGTCTTCCTCTCTTGCCTCTGGCTTGATAGGTGGTGCAGACAGGAGCAACAGAACTCCTTTACCTTTCCAGTAAAAGTGGTTGAACTACCTGCCCCAGTTTTTGGTCTGCCCCAAATGCCCAGCCAGGGGGATATTGTGGGGTATGTTCAAGAGGAAAGCCTTGCACTGTGTGTGTGACTGCCAATCTCCTGGTTGATCCAGGCTTTGGGTAGCTAGCCTCACTGCATAAGACATCTTCATCAAAGTAGATCCTACGGGTTGCAATGGTATTCCCCTGCTCCTGGACTTCAGCCTGATGGCAGAGGCTGTCAAGGGTTGTTTTCTGTACTTCATAGAATTCCTATCTGGAGGGTCATCCTGCCCCCTTGCAACTCAGAGAGCTCTGGCATATTTCTCCGGGTAGGTTATTCTTCTCCTTCAGGCTCCAGATGCTCCCCTTGGGGGTCAGATTCCTTCTCGGTGGTGGGAAATTTTGAGGGTGGTTTCCCATGCCTCTTACCATTCCTCTTTGTTGTGTAAATGAAGGCCATTGTTCCAGACTCCAGTTTTCCTTGCCTTCCCTGATGGACTCTCATAGCCCTTATGGCCAAATACACACCCATGCAGGCAGGCCCAATATTTCTGCTTGAGTTTTCCTTTCCAACTGAGCCCAAGCAGAGGCTTCTAGGTCATTTCGCAACAGACACTCCACTGGAATGACAGGGCTCACAGCTACTTTTTTCAGGCCAGTAACCCTTCCACACTCAAAGGTCACCATTGCCATGGGATGACACTTCACCTCATTGTCAGCGTTGACTACCGTATGGAGAGTTTCTTGGATTATCTGCTCAGGGAAACCAGATGGTCCACCACTGTGGTCATGCTGGCTCCTTTATCCCTTAGAATCTTTACCTTGGTCTTATTGATGAGTGGCCATTTCCTGTACTTCAGTATGCTGGGAGGTAAGGTGGCCAGGGCTTACCCATCCACCCCACCCACAGAAACTAATGTGGTTTCAGTCCAGCACCTGGGTACCCCTGGGCAATCTTCCACCCCAATTCCTACACTACAAAGGCCTTGGGACTGCCAAACTGTGGAGGGATTCTTGGAACAGACTGAGGCCCTCATTCCGACCCTGGCGGTTTCAAACCGCCAGGGTAGAGGGCAGAGGAAGCACCGCCAACAGGTTGGCGATGCTTCCCGGTCCATTCTGACCGCGGCGGTAAAGCCGCGGTCAGAAAAGGGGAACCAGCGGTTTCCCGCCGGTTTTCCCCTGGCCCAGGGAATCCTCCATTGCGGCGTTGCTTGCAGCGCCGCCATGGGGATTCCGACCCCCTTCCCGCCAGCCTGTTCCTGGCGGTTTACACTGCCAGGAAGAGGCTGGCGGGAACGGGTGTCGTGGGGCCCCTGGGGGCCCCTGCACTGCCCATGCCACTGGCATGGGCAGTGCAGGGGCCCCCTAACAGGGCCCCACAAAGATTTTCAGTGTCTGCTTTGCAGACACTGAAAATCGCGACGGGTGCCACTGCACCCGTCGCACCCCTGCAAATCCACCGGCTCCATTCGGAGCCGGCTTCCTCTTTGCAGGGGCTTTCCCGCTGGGCCGGCGGGCAATCTTTTGGAGATCGCCCGCCGGCCCAGCGGGAAAGTTGTAATGACCCCCGCGGTCATTTGACCGCGGTGCGGTCTTTTGGAGGTTTCCGCCAGGCGGGCGGCGCCCTCCGCCCGCCGGGGTCGGAATGACCCCCTGAGTCTCTCCTCTTATTTCCTGGGTTTGGCAGTCTAAGCATACCCAGCATCCATGGCATGAAATAGGTTCTTCCCCTTGTACCTTGGCCACTTGGGTTTGGAAATGGCACAGGACTCCCCCTCTTAAGAAGACTTGAGGGGCCCTTGTGAGAACTCCCTTTTTATCCCCATTGCTCCTCCCTTTCGCAGCTTCATCTTCCTCTGACGTTTTAGACACCCTAGTGTGTGCCCACACATCAGCCGCCTTACCAAATTGCCTGGGTCAGACAATTTGGAATCCATTTGAGGCTGGTGTAACTGCAAATGACAATTCCTCAAGATGTGTTCCTTCATGATCAGATTATATGGCCCATCATAGGTAGTAAAAAATTGAAATGCAGCGTGCAAAGGAATATGACTCCACACTACCTATTAGGGCAGGAGCATTGTGATCCCTGCAAACATTTGTTTGCCAGGAACAATAGCCCTCACTCACCGTAAGGTGATATGCTTCATCATCGGGCCATGCTCCTTGTCAGGCCAGCACTGCAATGCCTGACGGGCCCCTCTAGAGGGCCCTTTGCCAGAGATCTTGTTGATGAAATTACCAGAGGTGAGTGCAGAGTGATGGATTGGACAAAAAAGTGTGTTAAAATTGACTATGGGTGCCAAAAAAGACAATCCTTACTATGACCTGACACCCATGTCAATGTTAAAAACAAAGGAAGGGGAAACAGAGAACAATGATCTGGTACCCTCAAATCTATACCTAGTGTGCGCCTAACACCTCAGCTGTTGGTATCTGCATGAGGCGGTTGTGTGCGGGTCGTTCCCACACTATAGAACCCAGAAACATGGTCAACATGTTTCTCACCTAAATAGTCTCAAGAATCTAGTGGCGATTCATCAGGAACAAAAAAACTCTTATTCCTCACTAAGAAAGTAAAAGTACTCCTTGCCAACTAGGTATTTGATACCAAGGGCCAGATGTACGAAGCATTTTTCAAGTCACAAAGGGACCGATTCACAGAATCGGCCCATTTGTGGCTTGAAAAATAGTTTTTGGGATGTACAAAGCCCAAACTGTGATTCAGTAACTTGTTACCGAATCGCAATTTGGGTTTTGCAATTCGGTATTAGGAAGGGGCGTGTCATGGGTGCCCCTTCCTAATACCGAATCCAAATGGTATGTATAATTGTTTTGTGACCCCGAATGTGGTCGCAAAACAATCGAGGGTAGCACCAGTTTCAAACTGGTGCTAACACATTCGGAAATGGGAAGGTGTCCCCATGAGACCCTTTTCCCTTTGTGAATGGCAGCGAAAATATTTTTTCAAAGCAGGCAGTGGTCCCACGGACCACTACCTGCTCTGAAAAAATAAAAAGAAAACCTTTCATTTTTGATTTTGAAATGCATCTTATTTTCCTTATTATTTAAAAGCAGTCACAGACATGGTGGTCTGCTGTCTCCAGCAGGCCACCGTCCCTGTGAGGGCGGCCATTCCCAATGGGGTCGCAAATTGCGACCTACCTCATGAATATTCATGAGGTAGGTCATTTGCGACCCCATTGGGAATCGCAAACCTTGTAAACAACACTGTTTTATACCCAGTATTGTAACTCGCAAATTGTGAGTCGCTAAGACTCGCAGTTTGCGAGTCGCAATACTGTATCTTTGTACATGTGGCCCCAAGTTTCTTACAATAGTACTGTAACATAAGCAGGGACCTAATATGGAAAAGAAAAAGGAATTACCAGGTCAAAAAACATATGATCAAGGGTGCAATTCTCCTTGACAATAAGTGTCTCATGTGTATGTGAACACTACAAGTCATATTGGTGCTGAAAATGGAGTGTGTGGAGTGAATATACACGTGTATTAAAACACTGAAAACCACATCCCACAGAGTCACTTTTACCCTAATAGACTTGGTTGATCACTTGGGGATAACATTGGTGCTAGTTGTTCTTCCAATGAACTAATCTACTAAGCAAAAGGACAAGCAAAACAGAAAAAGAGTGTTATCCAGGCATGCCTAGGTCTTATCTTTTTGAGTCAATATTAGAATCATAATAATGGTGGGTCTAACGTGTCAAAATGGCATCTGTACTGATAAAAGAGGTAGTACCAATTTATAAAACATTCATACGTGTAGGAAGATGCCCCCCCTTATTGACAACTCCCACCAGTCAATTGATTAACTTGAACACGGCATAATTAGTCATATAGCTCTGCTATCTCCAATTAGACACCATGATCTTGAATGAATAAGACAGTCAGAGCTATTTGTGAGGTGTAAACACACACATTACTTAAGGAGTCTCATAAGCGTAGAGATCGACTGCAGTAAAATATACAATTCAATGAGGGAAACGCTGTCTGAAAATTCGGACCCCAGTGGGATTCCTCCCTCTGAATTCATCATCCTGGTTGCTTTAGACATGTATGGAGGCCCCACTCATATGGCACGGAGCCGATTACAACCCCCGTAAAGCAAAATCAATATGTAACCTAACGTATGGCTGATCATCATTGTCTTAAGATAGCTATGGTCTGGGCTTGACTCCTGGTCACCAAAATACCATTATAGGTAGTATCTGTTTTGTCTCTCACCAACCCTCTAGTGCTATTTGTGAGACATATACAAAGTCAACCCAGATTGACTTCATACATATATCACTAAAGACATTAGAGGGTGTCTTTGTTTGTTTCCTGGAACTTCTTCCAGTGGTCTTCATGTCTGAGACCAAACTTCTGCACAAGGGTATCCTTCATGTGAGTGTAGGAGTCAGATACCCTGTCTTCTATAGTCAGACGTGTAGCCCTCTCCTATGTTGGTACTAACTTCCACTGTAAGGCTCCCCAAAGCTGATGAACCATTCTGGTATTCTTAATGCTAACTATTTGTCAGTGTCATCCCCCACCATAAAGCTAGGCACAATACGCTTCAGTAATCAAGGGGTTTGCCGCCCTCCTGTAGACACATCACTATTGTTGCCACCATATTCACTGATCATCAAACCCAGCCGGGCCTTCTTCTCCTTCAAGGCCAATTTATTTTCTTCTAGTGCCAGTTTATTTTCTTCCAAGGCTATGGCTTACAGTGTTTGGCCTGCAGCTTCCTTTCGGTTTGCCTGGCACTGAGCTGCTACTGCTGGATGGCCAGTTCAGAGGGGCTTGTCCTGACGCTTCACTTCCATCCCTGGATGGTGCACCAAAGAACTCATTTTGGAGCAGGTTATCCCCTTCTTCTCTGTCATCTTCTGGAGTTTGCTTCTTCTTCAGAGAGGAGCTGTGTTTGGCATGCTTCCTCCCAGACCTAGAGGGTCTTCTCAAAATCTGCTCTCTTGGCATTGTGGCCTAGCTTCAACTTTCTTTCCTGCACAGGGCTTTCATCATCACCACATTCAGAGTTGTTAAGGTAGTCTGATCCCATACTATGTTCACTTACACCTTCAAACGGTACAAAAATTTGAACAAAAATAATTTGAGAGATTTAAAAATGATCCAATAAAAAACCTGATGTCAATTAAAAATCAAAAAACTATTTTTGCTTTGAGTTCAATTTAAGGATTTTTAATTTCCAACTTAATAATTAAGTAGTACTGTTAAACTCAAATACTTATCTATGTAACACTGTTTGTGCCTGCTCATCCACATCCACCCTGCAAGATTAGTGAACACAGGACATGGGATACAGATGGCTGGAGACAAGAATCTGCCTGGAGCATGCCTTTTTTGAAGAATTTTGGGTTTTTGTTCTTATTGCTGTTATTGCCTTCACGGTCTCACATTAAGCAAAGGTGCAGAGGAGCAGCCGAGTGCCACACAAGCAGGCAGGCTTGGCACAGTGCTTGCCCCAGTCCTGAAGACTATAGTGAAAATAGGGGAAGCGGGTTCAAAGAGGTGAGTTTGGGGATCGAGCAGCAGGGGCATGTGTGGAAATCCCTTCCTTGTCACTTTTTCGTATCCCCCCATGAGGCGGGGCCATGGAGGTTTGGGTATACACAGGGCATAGTGGGTTGAAAAGTAATAGCACTGAATAGTAGACTGCACCATATGCAACAATGACTTAAAGCCTCCACTTTCCCCAAACGAAGTCCTTTTGAACCTCTGTGTTGTCTATGGTACCTTGTTTTCTCCGCTTTCCATTCTTTCTAGGCGTTTACTGTTTAGTGTCCTGTGCTGCCCAGGCTCCCATTGTGCCTTTGTTGTGATTCCTTTCCCTTTGGAAACACCACAGTCTGAAAACGTCTGGGGGTTCTGGATGTCCCCCGGGTATGGTGCTGTAGTGGCAACAGTATATGGTACACTGCAGCTGATTAACAAAAAAGGAGGTATGTAAAGTTGATTATTATTTTAAATTGTTTGAAATTGTGTCTTGCTGAATTTGCTGATCACTGTTAGAGACTAAGGTGGTGACATTGGTGGTGAGTGATAAAGTAGCAGAAATACTGCCAACAGGCTGGCGTTAATTACCACCAAATTAAGACCATGGCGGTGATAACTCCATAGACAGCCAATGTACCACACCATCCGCCAGGGCGTTAACACCATGCACCATGGCAGTAGCCATCAACAGCCCAGCCAGGCGGAAGACAAGTACCGCCCACCATATCATGACACTGCAATCTGCCATGATTTCCGGAGCAGAACCAATGCCATCAAAAGCCTGGTGGAAACACTGCACAGAAGACCAAAGACTCAACATCAGAGACACAGAGAAGAACAATGCTGCCATGGAACAGGAACTGCAAGTCTTCCCGATGCTCTTCTACGCCATGCTCCACCTGGAACACCACTGCTGACGAAAACGATGATGGTGAGTACAGCCACCTTTCACACAAGAGAGGGAGAGAGGAAAAGGAGAGTGACACACACACACACACCATACACACAACCAGCTGCAAATGTTAAGCAATGGCACACGACACATGGCATAATAATGCAAGGACAACAATAAGGCAGTCATGAGAATGTATTGAATGAAAACAGCCACCAAATGAACCAACTGGAAAACAAAACAAAGAGATATGTACAATTGCCAACAAAGGGCCAATGCCCAGTCCAAAGTACTAAGGGCTCACATGGCCACAGGGCACAGTCCAAGACCAAACTTGTTTCCTGACAACACCCACACAGAACTGTGCAGGGGCATCATTATTGTAGTGGGCAGGCACCCCAGGGGGAAGGAGGGTGGGGGGCACCTCAGCCGAAGTCGGGAACTTGCCCACTGGTTCTGGAGGGGGCTCCATGCCCATTTCCCAATGCTGGGGATTGCAAGGTCACAGCCTCTGAGGTGGGGGACTTGCCCACTTGCTCTGGACGGGGCTCCATGCCCATTTCCCAATGATGGGGAGTTCCAGGTCACAGTCTCTGAGGTGGGGGACTTGCCCACTGGTTCTGGAGGGGCCTCCATGCCCATTTCTCTTTGCTGGGGAGTGCAATGTCACAGTCTCTGAGGTGGGGGACTTGCCCACTGGTTCTGGAGGGGGCTCCTTGTACAGCAGTCATTGGAGGGTGGCCTACATGCCCGCTGCTGGAGGTGAGGGATGCACTGTCTTAGCTGGAGGTGAGGGCTCCGTGACCACTGGTGGTGGTTGTGTTGGTACCCTGCCAGCCTCTGCTGGAGGTAAGGGCTGCAGTGTCTCAGCTGGTGAAGGTACCTCCTGGGCAGCCTCGGCAGGAGGTGAGGGCTACTGTGTCTCAGCAGGGGATGAGGACCCCATGCCCACTGGTGGTGGTGGTGTTGGTACCCTGCCAGCCTCTGCAGGAAGTGAGGGCTGCTGGGTCTCAGCAGGGGAAGAGGCCTCCTGGGCAGCCTCTGGCAAGGGCTGCTGTGTCTCAACTGGAGGTGAGGGCTTCTTCCCTTTCATGGCAGGAGGTGAGGGTTTCTGCCCTTTCATGGAAGGAGGTGAGGGCTTCTGCCCTTTCATGGCAGGAGGTGAGGGCTTCTTCCTTTTCATGGCAGGAGGTGAGGGCTTCTTCCCTTTCCTGGCAGGAGGTGAGGGTTCCTTCCCATTCCTGGCTGGTGGAGTGGGATCCTTCACTGTCTTGCCTCCACAACTAGTAGGTGCCTCCACTGTCCCCGTGGACTGTTTGGCTGAGGTGCTGGGCTGAGCCGTTGGGACCCTGCTTTTATGGGCAGGATCGGGGAAGGGAGAAGGAGTGGGAGGGAAGAGGTCAAGTTGGGCAAGGAAAAGCTTCTTAGGGACGGTGGGGCGGGATGAGGGAGGAGGGATGGGATTGGAGGTTGAGGGAGTGGTTGTTGGAGGAGTACCTCTGCTGGACTTGGGTGAAGGTGCATGGGTAGTGTACTGATGTGAGGTGGATGGATGTTGGGTGTCTGAGTGCCTGCGTTTGTGTCCTTTAGGAGGGGGGGACAGACAGGGTGGGAGAGGACACGGGGTACGTGTGGATGGATGTTGTGGAGGTGTCTGCTAGTGAGGTGTGTGTGCTGCTTGGTGTGGTGATGTTGGTGGCTGCTGTTGAAGCAGTGCATGCAGGTGTGAGCCTGGACGTGACTGTGAGGGAGGTGGAGGAGGAGGAAGAGGGGGAGACAGTGGAGGCAGTGGATGTGGTTGTGTGTGCACCTGTCTGGTGTTTGCGTGAGTGCTTGTGGCCTGAAGTGTGGTGCCTGCGTTTGACCGTGCCACTCTTGTGTGTTGTATTGTGTGCACGCTCGTCTGTATGTGTGCATGGGATGGGTAGGGGTTGAGGAGACTGGGACTGGGAAGTGGAAGTTGGAGAGGTGACAGTAGGAACAGGGACAATGGTTGCCATCAGAGAGGAGGCCAGAGCCTGAATCGATCTCTGTTTGGCCGCCAATCCACTATGGATGCCCTCCAGGAATGCATTGCATTGCTGTATCTGGGATGCTAGCCCCTGGATGGAATCCCCCGGTGCGAAGCCAGAACTCCGGTTCTGTGTAGACTACTGGGGTCTCAACTCGGTCACGCGGATTGACGCTCACCCCATCCCCCGAGCTGATGAGCTCGTTGACAGGCTAGGCGCTGCCAAGTTCCTGAGTACGTTTGATCTTACATCAGGGTACTGGCATATCACCCTGACTGAGGGGGATAAAGAGAGATCTGCATTTTCCACACCTGATAGCCATAACCAGTTCCGGGTGATGCCCTTTGGGTTGAAAAATACCCCTGCTACCGTCCAACTGTTGGTCAACGGGGTCCTAGCTGGCAAGGATGCCTACTGCGCAGCCTACCTAGATGACATAGCTGTTCCAGCTGGGAGGAACACCTGCTCCACCTCAAGGAGATGCTTCAGGCCCTGCAGCAGGCAGGCCTGACCATCAAGGCTAGTAAGTGCCAGATTGGGCAGGATTCCGTGGTGTACTTGGGACACCTAGTAGGTGGTGGCAAGGTGCAGCCACTCCAAGCAAAGATTGAAACTATCAAGGCCTGGCAACCACCTAGAACACAGACTGAAGTGAGAGCCCTTTTAGGCCTCACTCGATACGACCGCAGATTTGTCAAGGGCTATGGTATCATTCTGTCACCATTGACAGAACTTCCAAAAAGCAACCTAGGTTGGTGAATTGGACAGAGGCTTGTCAGAATGCCTTTGATTCTCTGAAGGGAGCCATGTGCACGGCCCTCGTGCTCAAGGCCCCTGACTACTCCCAGGAATTTATTGTGCAGACAGACGCTTCAGAGCATGGCATGGGGCTGTTCTAGAACAGCTAAATGAGGAGGGCTCAGACCAACCAGTTGTCTTTATTAGCAGAAGACTATTACCACGGGAAAAGAGGTGGAGTGCTATTGAAAGAGAAGCATTTGCTGTGGTCTGGGCACTGAAGAAGCAGAGACCATACCTGTTTGGGACTCACTTCTGGGTTCAGACAGACCACTGGCCCCTCAGATGGGTGACACGCCCAAACTCTTGAGGTGGTCCATTTCCCTACAGGGAATGGACTTTACGGTGGAGCATCGCCCATTTTTGACCACGCCAATTCTGATAGTCTCTCCAGATACTTCCGCCGTAGCGATGAGAGCTCCCAGGAGGTTGGGTAGCTCTCCCCACTTTCAGCTGGGGGTACAAATGTTAGACCTGACAGCCTTAGGGTGGTCACCCCTAACTTTTTGCCTGCCTCCCTCCACTTTTTAGACAATGTTTTTTCTGGTTTTAAGACTCTGTGTGCTTTACCACCGCTAACCAGTGCTAAAGCGCATATGCTCTCTCCCTTTAAACATGGTAACATTGGATCATACCCAATTTGACTATTTAATTTACTTATAAGTCCCTAGTAGAGTGCACTCTGTGTGCCCAGGGCCTGTAGATTAAATGCTACTAGTGGGACTGCCACCCACTTAAGAAGCCCCTGAGCCTTGTCTCAGGCCTGCAATTGCAAGGTCTGTGTGTGCAGTTTTACTGCCCATTCGACTTGGCATTTAAAAGTACTTGCCAAGCCTAAAAACTTCCCTTTTCCTACATATAAGACCCACCTAAGGTATGCCCTAGGTAACCAATAGGGCAGGGTGCTGTGTAGAGAAAAGGCAGGACATGTACCTATGTAGTTTACATATCCTGGTAGCGTAAAACTCTGTGAGGCGTGCTCCCTTTATAGGCTAACATTGGGGCTGCCCTCATACATTGTTTGAGTGGTAGCTGCTGATCTGAAAGGAGTGGGATGGTCATATTTAGTATGGCCAGAATGGTGTTAGAAAATCCTGCTGACTGGTGAAGGTGGATTTAATATTACTATTTTAGAAATGCCACTTTTAGAAAGTGAGCATTTCTCCGCACTTAGATCTTTCTGTGCTTTACAATCCACGTCTGGCTGGGTTTAGTAGACAGCTCCTTGTGCATTCACTCAGACACACCCCAAACACAGGATACTCAGCTACACTTGCATACACCTGCATTTTCAATGGGTCTTCCACGGCTGGGAGGGTGGAGGACCTGCTCTCACACAAAGGACTGCCACACCCCCTACTGGGACCCTGGCAGACAGGATTGAACTGGAAGGGGCCCTGCTGCACTTCTAAGCCACTCTCTGAAGTCTCCCCCACTTCAAAGGCACATTTGGGTATATAAACAGGGCCTCTGCCCCTACCAACTCAGACACTTCCTGGAGAAGAAACCTGTAACAAGAACCTGCATGCTGCCAAGAAGAACTGCATGGCTGCCCAAAGGACTCACCTGACTGCTTTCTGTGAAGGACTGCTGCCTTGCTGTTGCCCTGCTGCCTTGCTGCTCTCTGCCTGAGGTGAAGAAGTGCTCTCCAAGGGCTTGGATAGAGCTTGCCTCCTGTTCCCTGAAGTCTCAGGACCAAAAAGACTTCATCTCTTCAAGAAGGACTCCTTGTGCGGTGAAATTCGACGCACAGCCTGCCAGAAACGACGCACAGCCTGCACCGCAGTGAAAATGTCACCGCACGCGAACCGGAATGGCGCAGCCTGACTTTGCAACAAGAAGATCAACACACTGCAAGCGTAGCGACTGGAAATTCGTCGCACGGCCCACTGGATCGACGCATAGCCGAGCCGGAATGACGCAGCCCGACTGCCAGAGAGGAATTGACGCAGCGCCTGCCGTGCGGTAGAAAATTCAATGCAATGCCCACCGGATCGACACAGCTATTGTGACTTTGTCCTGCCAGCACAGGAAATCCACGCACCGTCCCCGGGGCATCTGAAAACGCTGTAATCCAAAGAGGATCCACGACCGAGCACCAGAAATTGACAGACAGCCGTCCCTGCGTGGAAACTAAACGATGCATTGCCGTATGCGGCTCGAGAAATTGTCGCACAGCCCTTTGTTTCCACGCTTCTCCTCCTCTGCGGCCCTTTGCAGAGATTTTTCACGCAAACCAGATACTTTGTGCTTGAAAGAGACTTTGGGGGTCATTCTGACCCCGGCGGTCAAGGACCGCCGGGGCCGGGGTCGGCGGTAGCACCGCCAACAGGCTGGCGGTGCTCCGCCGGGCATTCTGACCGCGGCGGTACAGCCGCGGCCAGAAACGGAAAGTCGGCGGTGTACCGCCGACTTTCCGCTGCCCATGGGCGCCGCCATGGGGATTCCGACCCCCTCACCGCCATCCTGTTCCTGGCGGTTCCGACCGCCAGGAACAGGATGGCGGTGAGGGGTGTCGTGGGGCCCCTGGGGGCCCCTGCAGTGCCCAGTGCCCATGCCCCGTAAGAGGGCCCCACTTTGAATTTCAGTGTCTGCTCAGCAGACACTGAAATTCGCGACGGGTGCTACTGCACCCGTCGCACATCCTCCACTCCGCCGGCTCCATTCGGAGCCGGCATCCTCATGGAGGGGTGTTTCCCACTGGGCTGGCGGGCGGCCTTTTGGCGGTCGCCCGCCAGCCCAGTGGGAAGCCCAGAATACCCGCAGCGGTCTTATGACCGCGCAGCGGTATTCTGGCGGTTCCCTCCGGGGTCAGAATGACCCCCTTTGTTTGCTTTTAAAAGACTTAAGACACTGTATATCACTTCTTTTACTTATGGCATCTTTGATCGTTTTGACCTGCATTTATCCAGCTAAATATTATATATTTTTCTAAACACTGTGTGGTGTATTTTTGTGGTGCTATATTGTGTTGTTGTATGATTTATTGCACAAATACTTTACACATTGCTTTCTAAGTTAAGCCTGACTGCTCAGTGCAAAGCTACCAGAGGGTGGGCACAGGATAATTTGGATTGTGTGTGACTTACCCTGACTAGTGTGAGGGTCCTTGCTTGGACAGGGGGTAACGTGACTGCCAACCAAAGACCCCATTTCTAACAGCCACTGTGAAGGCAGTAGTCTATGCAATGGGGCACATCCCCAAAATTATTGGGGCGATTGACTGTACATATATTGCGTTCGTCCTCCCCCGCCAGAATGAACAGGTGTTCAGGAATCAGAAGAGGTTCCACTCAAGAATGTGGAAATGGTGTGCCTGGGACCAGTACATCTCCCACGTCACTGCCCAGTATCCTGGGTCAGTGCATGACGCCTTTGTCCTGAGGAACAACAGCATCCCAAATGTGATGGCCCAACTACAGAGGCACATGGTGTGGCTAATATGTGAGCCAGAGTCCCCACCCACTGTATATCACTGTATGCCTTCAGGTGTTATCCCCATAGCATTGTGTTCGGCTAATGTTTGTCCCTCAATACGTGCAGGTGACTCTGGCTACCCAAACCTATCGTGGCTCCTGACCCCTGTGAGGAATGCCAGGACAGGGGCTGAGAACCGTTATAATGAGGCACACGGGCGAACCAGAAGAATAATCAAAAGGACCTTCGGCCTCCTGAAGGCCAGGTTCCGGTGCCTCTGTCTAACAGGTGGATCCCTGAGCTACTCAACCGGGAAAGTCTGCCAGATAGTAGTGGCCTGCTGCGGGAGGAGTAGACTGGAGATGCCACTGTGGCAGCAGTGGACCTGAGGACTGTGAGTATGAGGAGGCAGAGGATGTGGACAACAGAACATCAGTTACACGTCAATACTTCCAATGACACAGGTGAGTCAGTAGAACTGATCATTGCTCTAACTATTGATTTCATCTGTGTGACTGTAGCATGATGCATTCACTTCCTTTGCATCTCAACTTACTGTCAGCTATGGCTTGTCATTTTACAGATGTTGGTGATATGCCAACAGTGTCCTAATGTGATTACTACAGACAGTTACAGATCATTAATTGTATGCTATCACAGTGTTCATATAATTTGCATCAGATGTGACTTTACCCCTGAATGCACATTCTCAACACATAAAATACTATCAGTCAAGTTGTGTTGAAGAGTGTTTATTGTAGTGCTATAAAATTGAGGGTAAAGTGCAATGGAATGGGGTGATGGTAGAGGAAAGTCCAGGGTATTATTCCATTATGTTTGTAGCACAGGTGCAGTGTCCAAGGGGCCATAGGAAGGGCAGCAAAGGCAGTTCAAAGTGGAGAAGGTGACAGGGTGGGACACAAGGGGGACAATCAGGAGAGTCTCATTTCCTGACGGTGGTCTTGGTCTTGGCAAGTGTCTTGGGCTTCTGTCTGGGTCGCAGGGAACGTTTACGGGGTGGTTCATCTTCTGCAGGGGGATGGGTGCTGGTGGCCTATGGGTCCTGTGGCGGGCCTCCTGCCCACTAGCTACAGCGGAAGTTGTGGACTGGTCAATAGACTAGCTAGTGGTAGGGGCCCTCTGGTGTTCTGTCCACTCCCTCATGATGTTGGCCATGTCTGCCAGCACACCTGCTATGGAGATCGGGTTGTGTTGAGGGCCTGCAAGTCCTCCCTGATCTCTTTATGGTGTTCCTCCTGCAGCCGCTTGTTCTCCTGCATGTTATCAAGGATCTGGCCCATCGTGTCCTGGGATTGTTGGTAGGCACCCAGGATCTTGGTGAGTGCCTCCTGGAGAGTCGTTCCCTGGGCCTGTCCTCCCCCTAGCGCACAGCGGTCCTCCCAGTGTCCCTGTTCCCCTGTGCCTCTGTCCCCTTAACAGTGTGCCCACTACCACTGACCCAGGTCCCTGATTGTCTTGGGTGTGAGGTGTGGACTGGGGCCCCTGCACAAGTGGGCACAATGCTAATTGACGTGTCCTGGGGACAGAGGTCTGGGGACGCTGGATGGGTGCTGTGGTGTTGGATACTGATGGGGGAGGCTCTGTAGTGGACTGTGAGTGGGCTGGGGTGACCGATAAATCCAGTGGTCCCTGATGGGCCAGGTTGTTGATCCAGATGTTGAAGTCCAGAGTTACTGTCATCACTGGGGTCATCTTCTGTTGGGGGGCGGGTTTATCATGGCACCTGCTCTCCGCTGACATTGGCTGGGGCACCTGCGGGGATGTAAGTGATGTATTATGCTTCATGCCTGTGACATATTGTACATCCCTAGCTTCACCTCTATCATTGCTGTTGCCCTGCCACCTTGGTTTGTGTATGTTGATGTATTGTGGGATTGTTAGTTCCCCTATGCTGTGCATGCTTCAGTGATGGGTGTCCATGTAGGGCTGGGAGGGCTGTCCATGCATTGGTATTGCATGCAGGGCAGGGCTGGGCATTGAGGTTAGTCATATGTGTAGGTGCAGTGTATGGGATGGAGTGGAATGATGGGAGTGAGGGTGAGGTGTGAGATTGCATGCAGGTATGGGGGTTGTTAAGTAATAAATATTGACTCACCAAGTTTGTGTCTAAACATTTGAAGGAGATTCAAGTAAAATTAATAATTGTACTCAAACAACAATTGGACCTTGCTGGGGGGAAATGCTCCGACAGTAAGCATGAATGCTATGGCTTAAATAGATAATTGGAGTGTTCAGCAGGACAGTGATGGGTCCTTTAGTTTGGTCTATGTTTTCAAATGCCAATTCTTAGTCATGAGAAAACACTATATTTATGGTTCCCTTAAGTTCTGTTCCAGGCTCTATTATTCACTGGGGGATGATGGAGAGAGAAGAAGTGGGTATCTGGAGGGAAGAGGCTCTCCAGGAGAACTAGGGAAAATAAGAAGAGAGGAATAGCACAGTCACTAAAGAAGTGTATGAGGCTAGAAAGAGGGAAACGTTCAAAGCACCCCTCCACTAGTGTGATTGCTGTGCCAGAGGTGAGAGGTTCTGTGGGGTACTCCACCCAAGGTAGATGCTGGCTACTCAAGATAAGACAGTTTACACATGATCAAGTAGATAATAATAACAGTAGTCCCATGCTCGGTGATGGGAGGGAAAGTGCGCCTCCAAACAGCAAGGGCAAGTTAAGAAAACAGAAGTTATTTATTCTGTAAGGAATTCTTCTGTGCTCAAAGCAGGAACACGTGCATTGATGGTAGAAATAATGCATAAGGGGGAACAAAGCTAGGAGGTTGCGTCTAATGATCATTCCAAAATATTGGCAATACTTCAAAAGATCCCTTTTCTCTCTGGGAACTCGTAAGGAGATTTAGCCTATGTAGGGTTTCAGGCAGGGGAGGAAGGGAGGGAATTAAAATTAACAAAAAAACAATTTAATCTCATCTCTGATTGCAAATATGGCAGCTGAAACAGAATGCAATTTAGCTGGTGCGGGCCTGAGGATAAGGATTCGAAGACAAAATAGGTGATTATGTTAAAGGATACTAGTGCAAACCCAATATTAAGTTTACATGGAGGTCTAGTTCTGAGCCAAGGGGTGTGTAATTCAATTTACTCCTCAACAGAGAACATTTCAAGGCCCAACCCCGAGGGGCAGAGGCTGGACCCACAGCCCCCTGATAACCTGAAGGCTTTTATATCCAAAGATAGAACTGAGGAGTATAGGGGGGATCCCCATAGGTGGGGAAGAACAATAGGTTTGCTTCGAAGATTCAGTTTTTGGACTTGCAAGAGTATAAAAACTGGGACCAGGCTCCATAGAGTGTGGAGTCCTTTCATAATCTGAGCATCCTGAGCTGGAATATGCATGGGTTTGAACAATTCAAAAAGGCTTCTAATTTGGATCAAAAAGTTAGTCTCCACCACTTAGTGTACCTGCAGGAATCTTGGTTGAAGGTGCCCCAGACAGTAACAGGCTACAACGTATTTTGCACAGGGGAGGAGGGAACAAAGGAAGTTGTTTTATACTTTTTAAAAAGGAAATTAGTTTTAATGCTGAGAAGGGCTGTGGATAATGTAAAAATCACTAAATTGTTGCATTATGAACAGAAATAAGAATACTGTGGTGGATACCTTTTTTACCTTTTTGGAATTAATACTGCTAGATGGCCACCACTGCTTTTACGGAGGCAAGAGGTGTAGCTGTTGTGGAGGTTTTTAAGGGAGGCATAAAAGAAGCATGTTCGCGTGACCACACAGAACCAGCCGGTCACAGACTACAGCGTATTTTGCACAGGAAACAAAGGAACTTGTTTAATACTCTTTAAAAAGGAAATTAGTTTTAATGCTGAGAAGGACTGTGAGGAATGTAAAAATCACTAGGTTGTTGTATTAGAAATTAAAATAAGAAAACTGTAATGGATACCTTTTTTACCTTTTTGGAACCAATACCGCCTTTTGACTGCCATTGCCATCACGGGGGTGAGAGGTCTGACTGTTGTGGAGGTTTTTCTGGGAGACATAAAAGAAGCAGGTTTTTGGAACCAACACTATGTAATATCCTGTGGCAGATACGTTTTTTACTTTTATGGAACCAGTACCGCTTGGTGGCCGCCGTTGCAGTTACTGGGGTGAGCAGTCTAGCTGGTTTTTCAGGGATGCATAAAAGAAGTCTGCTAGCGCAACTGTGCAGCACCAACCGGAAACATGCTACAGAGTATTTTGCACAGGGGAGAAGGGAATGAAGGAACTTATTTTACACTTTAAAAAAGGAAATTAGGGCCTAATATGAACATTGGTGGTCCGAGGACCGCCAATGCCATGGTGGCTGCCAGACCGCCACACTCCAGGTGGTCCGACTGCCACATTACGCCCTTGGTGGTGGAACCACCAGGGGACTGACGTCACCACCAGAAACATGGTTTCCGATCGGCTGAAGGCAGTCTGGCCTGTGGTCAGCCATGGTGGCTCAGCTCCGTCCCGCTGATCATAAGTCCAATTTTCGCCAGCCTTTTAATGCAGAGACCCCGCCATGAAAAGGCTGGCGGAAACACAGTGCAGGGGGTCACGGGGGCCGCTGCACTCCCCACAACCATGCCATGGGGAGCGCAGGGCCCCACTGTCCGGCTCCCTCGGAATGTGCACTGTCTGCTACGGCATTGGCCCCGGCTCCATGAGGATTTGAGGCCAATGCCGCTACAAGGTTTCCATTGGGATGACCAGTGGAAACCTCTAATTTCAGAGGTTTTCACGAGTCAGTCCAGTGGAAATCTCGTAATGGGCCCCGGTCGGTGGGAGGGGAGCCCTAGGTATGGGGCAGTCTACTCTTTATGGGGCTGATGAATGGGCTGACGGTCAGCCCGCCAGCCTCATAATGAGGTAGTTAGTTTCAATGCTGAGAAGGACTGTGGGGAATGTAAAAATCACTAGATTGTTCCATTATAAATGGAAATAGGAATACGGTGGTGGATACCGTTTCACCGTTTTAGAACCAATACAGCTTGACGGCCGCCATTGCCATTACAGGGGTGAGCGGTCTAGTTGTTGTGGAGGTTTTTCAGGGAGGCATAAAAGAAGCATGTTAGCGCAACTGTGCAGCGCCAGCTGGTAACAGATTACAGCGTATTTTGCACAGGGAAGAAGCAAATGGAGGAACTTGTTTTATACTTTTTTTAAAGGAAATTTGTTTTAATGCTGGGAAGGACTGTGCGGTATGTAAAAATCACTAAATTGTTACATCATAAATGAAAATAAGAATACTGTGGCGGATATACCTTTTTTACACTTTTAGTACCAATGCCCCTTGATGACCGCCATTGCCCTTACGTGGTTGAGCAGTCTACTTCTTGTGGAGGCTTTTCGGGGAGGCATAAAAGAAGCATGTTGTGCCAATGGCACACTGAACGCACGCCAAAGGCAAGCCCGTCGGCACCCATCCACGCACCCATCCACGCACCGTCCAGGCACAGCACCAGCCACACTGCTGGTTTTGATAGTGATGGAAGGGGAACACAAGAAATAATTTTGTCTACCACCAAGTAGCTAAATAATCACAGATATGACCCAAATCAAAACGATGGTAGAGGAGTGAGGAAAGAATGCACACAACTTTCTAGCACATACCATCAAACATAAAGATAGATGGAAAGAAGTTAAAAGCAGCCAAATCAATGCCTGCTCCCTGATAAAACACTCATTAGAGTTAAGGCTCCTTTTAGAAACTAATAGCTGTGACATTCTCTGGATTACAGAGACCTGGATCCCATCAGATTCAGAAGTGGACCTTAGGGTTTGCCTCAAATCCGGGCTTTAAAGTATTTCACCAACTTAGATTAGAGGAAGAGGTGGGGTAGTGGCAATTTTCTTCAAAGATAAATGGGAGATGGTGATCTTACAGACAGAAAAAATACAGGGGGAAGGGTCAGTTGGCTTCCCTATTAAAACAAGAAAGGGAACAGCCACTTTGGATTTCTTGTGCCATGCCATGGGCCTTTAAACAAAGTCTTATTTTTATTCATGAAATTGATCACAAACCTTGCCCTCTCCCACACTAAACACTTTGTACTGGCTGATTTTAATATTTGGGCAGAGGGCTCCTCCAGTATACAGGACAGAGAACTCAACTGCATGGAAGATCCTAGGACTAAAACAACTAGTGACTACCCCCTCATTTAGGAGGACACACTTTAGATTTGGTATTTGCCCCTAGAAACTTAATTAGCATAACAAATCCAACCCCTCTAAGCTGGTCGAACCATGTATTTATTTGTTTTGAGCTAGCATGGACTGCAGCAGGGAAGGTGGAGTCAAATGCAAAAAGGCGGGTTTGCGGTACACCATTGTACAAATCAAATGGGCTGAAAGAGAGAAAGATATTTGATGCCATCATACCAGTAAAAACTGTGACTCAACGGTGATGATCATCTGAGTCATGGTTTGCAGAATCCCTGAGAGAGGAAAAAAAGTCACTGTAGAAAATTAGAAAGTCAATGGGGGAGAGCATATCTTGAACATGATTAAGTACTATTAGGTATGGCTCTGAAGAATTACAAAAGATAAATCAGGAAAGCTAAAGAAGACTACCACACTAAAATAATAACAGAAGCAACAAACAAATTGGAAAATATATATAGGCCCTCATTACAACCCTGGCGGTCGATGATGGTCGATGATAAAGTGACGTTAATATCGGCAACAGGCAGGCGGTAAAAAAAATGGGATTTTGTTCCTGGCAGTAACCGCCATCGAAGACCCCCACTTTAACACACCGACTGGTGGGGTGGTAACAGCCGCTGAGCTATGAGACTTCGGTCTCCAGGCTGGCGATCGTCACAATCCCACCCTCGGGATTACGACCCGGCCTACCGCCATGGTTTTCGGGCCAAACTTACCACCACGAAAACCATGGCGGTAGGCACTATCAGTACGACTGCCAAACTATTATTTGGGCAGTCAGATCGCCAAACCGACGGCAGTCATGACCGCCACCACAAATCTGGCGGCGTGTTGCCCATCAGACTTGTAATGAGATGATTAATGTGTAATTGTGTCATGTGATCATGGATTGTACTTTTTATAAGGCTGCCCATATTATGTTTCTTAGGGCCAGATGTACGTAGATGCAATTTCCAAAACAGTGAATTCCTATTTTAGAAATGCTAAACCAAGAATGGCTATGGAAAAATACCCCAGTGATGCACCCCAAAAATAGTGGTGGACATGTAGACCACACACATGCCTTAGTATTGTACTTTACCAAAAGCATCTTTGGGTGTGTTTTTTTCAAACTGCACATGGTTACCATCGACTTGAAATGGATGGTAATTGCATTTCCTAAATGCCCAATTTGCTTTTAGCAAGTGCTTTGTACATCTGATTAGAAATCGCAAATAGGCAATCCCTATTTGTGATTTCCTAGTTACAAGATCGCAAATTGTGATTTCTACTGGGTAGAAATTGCAATTTGCAATTCCCTAAAGGGCTTTGCTCATCTGAAAAGCCCATTTAGCATTTATTAACTGCCTTTCGGACCCTTAAGAAATGCTAAATGGCTATGTACATCTTGCCCTTAGACCCCTATTTTAAAAATATCAAATATAATCTAGGGGTAGAACCAATTATACTATTATCTGTTGATGTTGTTGTAGTAATTGCATGATTTAAGCTTCTTATTAAGAAATGTTTTAAAAATTGATTGGGCTAGATTGAGTTTAAATTGTATTTTTATGTTTCTAGAATTTTTTTATATTGTATTTTTGTTTTTAGAAGGTTTTACAGATGATTGTCCTAATAAACCTATTATCTCTCTCTCTCTCTCACTCACGTTCTCAGTCTGAACCTACTGCTGAACACCAATGTGAGAAAGTGGATTATCACTTAAGAGGGTTGTTCGTCCATCACAGGTAATAATGTCACTATTCTTGCTAGATCCAGTTATTTCAATCCCTGGTAGCTACAACACAGAGGAAACAGCTTAGCCTATGAAAATGTGTAAAGCATTTAAAAGTACCAAAACAGTTAAACTTTCAAAAACATAACAACAAAAAATCTACTCCAATTTATGCAAATAGAGAATTATTTAATGAACTCAATTACCCTAAATGACACAAAATAAGGGGAACCAGAGATATGAATATTTAAAGATTTAAATAAAAATGGCCCAAAAAAGAACAAAGTGGTTACTGGTTGTGCTAGAGCAGGACAAACGTAGGTTTTAAGACTATCTGCAATGGAGCGCTGGTTGAGTACAAGGACAAGGTTGGCCCCAGTCAAAGAGTTACCTTCTGACTAAGAAAACCTCTGAGCAGGTAGAGCGGGTCAGCAGCAGGGCAGCAGGCTGGGGCAGCAGGCTGGATCCAAAGACAGGGTTGATGACAATGGTGTACCAAAGAATGAGGTTGTGTCCTGGAAGCCATTGACATTGATCAGATTCTGCTCAGCTTTGGGTTAGTGAAGATTTCTACCTTCAGATTGAGGCCATCATTATTCGGATCACCAAACTTGCGAGGAGGATGGCACCTTCATTGCGGTGACGGCCCCTCAAGCGTAGTACATGGTTCCCGCCGGGCTGACCGGTGGAAACATTGTAGTATTTGGCTCAACAGTGCTACGATTTCGGTCTTGGCTCCCTTAATGGAGCTGAGTCCAATACCGTAGCTCACAGCACTCTCGGAATGCACACTGTTTGCAAAGCAACAATGGTGTTGGGCAGGGGGGGTTCCTGCACTGCCCATGCCCCTCTGTGGCCACTGGCACTGGCTTTCCGCCAGCCTTTCCGTGGCGGGGTGACCGCCATGGAAAGGCTGGCAGAAAGTGGGGCTGTAATAAACCAGGCGGCGCTGAGTTCAGCGCTGCTCTCGCTAAGTACATCTCAGGCCACCGTCAACACGTCAGGAACCATGTTTCTGCCAGGGACACTGGTCTTTAGGCGGGTACGCCTGCCAAGATTGTAATGTGGCGGTCGGAGGACTGCCTGGAGTGCGGTGGTCCGACCGTCACCGCAAGTGTGGCAGTCCTCAGACTGTCACACTTGTAATGAGCGCCTAAGGCACTTCTCTGGAAGTCAGATTCCTTCAGTAGGGCAAGGCTGAAGCTTGTAGCCGGGAAAAGTTTGACATAGTTGGATTCCAGTAGGCGTGGGGCCCACTGAATCACAGGTGCTGATGTGGAGAGGAACATAACAGGAATTGCGGTGAATTGTCAGGCCCACAGCTGATGCACCCTGAGCACATCAGCTTGGCAGGTTGGTCTTGGTCCTCTGTCGGTTCTTCAAGCAGAAAGTCTTGAAAATGTTTTCATATGCGATAAAAGTATGTTTGTGTACGTTTTGTCAAAAAGTCAAGTACCACAGCAATCAATAAATGCATTTCCTGTTTTTAAAAAACGCAGATTGAATTTAGAAATTAATTATTGTCTGTCAGGCAACACCTGTACAACACTCGCTAGAACTTGAATTATTTTGGCTTCCCTCTGTTGCGTTTTGTAATAAGAAACTGCTACTGAAGAACAGTTATTGAAAAGCACCCAGGCTCGGTGAATCATGGCTCTTACTGCAGAAGAATGCTCTCTCCATGTGAGCAGAGGCAAGGTCTCCCATTCCTTACTCATTTTGCATTGCTTTTTGACACCTAGGAATATGTATACAGCGTTTTATTGCTTCCTTTGGGGGCACGTACAATATTTTAACTCAGTTTTATGCTGAAAGTATTCACCAGCTGCCTGATATATGTGTGATGTTGACACCCAGGGGTTCCATCCCCGCATGAACTTGCTACGGTGCTGTCAGCCAATGACTGATTTAGGTGAGCGGGTCAACCTTTTCCTGCTGGGAGCTGTTGGTTTTAACTCCAAATCATTTTCCCGTTTAGAGGAAGAAACTACTTTTTTAAACTAACTTCATCAGAACCTATTGAATTTCATGACCAATGAGGAGAAGTCTTTCGCGAAAACGGCGAGGTTGGAACAATTTCATGAAGTGACAAGCAGACGACCAATGACATAAGATCGGTGAAAACAATGTCAAATCACAAAACTGTCAGAAAACATCGTTTATGTTGTTACCTATAAATAAATGAATACGTTTTAAAAAATTAGAAAAACACACAATATCAAGTACCCTATTGTGGAAAATATATATGAATATTTGAAAATAATATAATATCTTTAGCTTAATTGATAAAATTAAACTCTACAAAAATCAATAAATCATCTAGCTACATTATTGCATTTATGTAACAATCTAATAAACTGTAAACACATACAAAATAAATAAAATACATTTCAAAACATTAATGGCCTCATTACGAGTTTGGCATTCCGAGGACCGCCATGTTGGTGGCCCAACCACCAACGGGCTGGCGGAGAAGACCGCCAAATTAGGACATTGGCGGTGATGTACACAGGATCCCGCCAAAGCAACGCTGGCATCGCCAGTGCAGCCAGACGGCAGAGGTCAAGAAGAGCCACCATCAGTCCAGCAGAGACTATGTTTCTGCCAGACTCATTACGAGGATGCACACCACCAACATAACTGCCGCGGTTGGACCACCACAGAATACCAGGCAGAAACAAACAGTAAAAATGGAGACACCTCCAGGAAGCCATACTCGTACAGAGCCGATATGGAACCACTACTAGACTTCATCCCGCTGCTCCCGCTCGCCAAAAGACAACAGAATCATTAATGATGAAGAAGACAACAACCGAAAGTACACACACTCGCCTGTTACATTTGTAAAATGTACAAATTACAATTGTTATATAACATACCGTAGGGAGGGGGTGCACACGCACACTGCAGCCAGCACACACACACACACATACACCACAAGTCAAGGACACATACTTATGCAGGGAAACCCAGCACATGGCCAGCCCCACCAATTCACATACAAGAAACAATCTTGTAACAACAACACCACAACCACACAAATATATACACATGTCAAACACTCACAACAGACACTGGCCAGGAACTACACACACAAACAACTCAATATACAACCGTCTGTAATGAAACACACACAATTACACCATCATACAACCTAACAGTCGACATACACATCACACACACACAGTGCACCAAACCTATTATGCCATGCACAATACACGCAGACTCAAACAGTCTAAATACACAAAGCCACACAGCACTACAGCAAACACATATCAACACTAACACAACACAACCACATTTCAGCTACATACACATGCCCATCACCCAAAACACACCTTATCCCTGGGGGATAAATGCACTGTACACAACCTCACAGACTGCTCAGACAATACTGGAAGCATTAAGGAGCACACACACATAAATACTGCCACACAACCAGTGTCAACCAGGAGCAACTCAAACATAGGAAAGGAAATGCAGGACAAAGATGTAACGAGAAAATCAACAACTGGTTGGTTCATTTTTGTGTCAAATAATTGTAAATAATAAGATTGTCCAAGGCCATAGAGCAGTCCTTTACTGGATAGAAACAGCACCAAAGGCACTACATTGTGCCCCACTTGACTCCTGACTGCCATCTAACCTCCACAGGTAGGGACATCAAGAGGGGATTCAGGTACCTCTGGGATCCTAGAGGGTGGTGGTGGGGGGTTGGGCTTACGATTGAGAGGGGGTGGTTAGGCTTGGGAGGGAGGTGAATCTGTTTGGGAGGGATGGACTTCTTCTTGGAGGGTGGTGGGGCATGGTTGCTGGCAGGGGGCTAGGGGAAGCCCTGGAGTTGGAAGGGATGGACTTGAGGAGGGAAACAGACCTTTAAGGGGTATCACAGGGGATGAGCAGTACGGAAAAGGTCAAACTCAGAAAGGAAACTTTTCTTGGACACACGGGGATGGTCATCTGAAAGGGGTTTGGGTGAGGGAGTGGTTGTATGATGTGTCGGTGTAGATGTTTTGGGTGTGTGGTTTGAGGGAGGTGTGCTTGTGGGTGGT
Source organism: Pleurodeles waltl (assembly GCF_031143425.1). Classification (NCBI taxonomy): domain Eukaryota; kingdom Metazoa; phylum Chordata; class Amphibia; order Caudata; family Salamandridae; genus Pleurodeles; species Pleurodeles waltl. The sequence continues at coordinate 1,242,785,403 of NC_090447.1, read as the reverse complement.
GGGTGTCTGTTGGGTGGGTGAGTGTGGGTATGTTTTTTGGGCTGAGGGGGTGGAGGTGCTGGGGGCGCAGTGGTGGGAGGGTGGCTGTCTCTTGGGGTGGTGACTGCAGGTATGGTGGATGTGCTGCATGTAGGCATGTCAGTGGTTGTGGCATCTACAGGTGTGGTCACTGGGGTGGATGTCTGAGGGTCTTCTGGGGTGATTTCTGCAGGTAGGATAGGTGTGGTGGCTGGATCACTGAATGTTGGTGTGGTGTCTGTAGGTATGCCAGGTTTTGTGATGCTGGGGGTGGTGGGGATGTCAGGGCAGGTCAGATCGTGGCAGTCAATGTGTCTGCAGGTGGATGTTGGTTGTGTGCGTGCCAGTGGAGTGTCTTGAGGTACTGAAGTTTGTCTGAGCTTTCCTTGGATGTTGAAGTGGATGCATAGTTGTCTATTTGTGTGCTTTGGCTGGGTTGGGGAAGGGGGGATTAGGACTGGAAAGAGGGAGGTGGAGGGGGACGGTAGAGAAAGGATGAATGGCTGCCGTCAGTGTGGAAGCCAGAGCCTGAAATGATGTCTGTAGGCCTGCCAGTGTACTTTGAATGCCCTCCAGGAATGCATTGCTCTGTTATATTTGAGTTGAAAGACCCTGGATGGCATTCACGATGGTCGAATAATCCACAGAGACCTACCTCAGGAGGTCAATAGCCTCCTTACTGAGGGCAGCAGGGCTAACAGGTGCTGGTGCAGAGGTGCGTGTGGCGAAGGAGATGCCCACCCTCTTGGATGGGCGGGCACAGCCAACTGAGTGTGGAGCTACAGGGAGGGTGGTGATAGAATGAGGGGTGGCAGATAGAGATGGTACTGGAGTCGTCCCCGAAGGGTCTGCCACCAGCAGCGAGTGGCCACTGAAGAAGGATTCCAGAGAAGATGTACTGGATCCAGTCTCCCCCGTGGCACTCCCCTCGCCCTGCAGGCCACTGGGTCCCTCACTGTCGGTTTTGTCGTGATTGGCGGTCCCGTGGCCAGAAGTTTTCCCACTTGACTGTGCCCGTCTCCTTTGCCTGCTGGTGCAGATGCTGAAAAGCAGAAAGTCAGGTATGGTCATCACGTTCACAAGATAACACTTCCATCATACTGTACACATAAGTCACATTACATCCTGGTCACCAATCCCCCCAGGTAGTGCCAGTAAAGTGCCAACATCATGTCAATACAAATTTTGATGTAAGTGCCTTAATATGAACATTGTTATCTAACTGGCACCTATAATCCCATGAATGAAGTAGACCAATCACACTGACCAGACCATTACAAGGTGACTTTGCCACATTATACAGGGTTCCTATCCACAACAACATGATCAAGCATCAATGAAGCAATAGTTTAGGTAAGTGAAATTGCACAAGACTGATCATGAACACATTCTCAACACGTAAAAATAATTGTAACCTCATGTTGTGTACCAGGCTATGACACATGTTGGAAAGTAAAGGCAAGCAAGCCTGGTGTAGACAAGCCAAACCTACTTCATTTCACATACTGATAAACATACACAATGGAACAATTCTAACCTGCAAGACCTCAAATTTCCATACACTACAAGTTAAGGCAAAGGAGTCAGAACACATTTCACACAAACCTGCATCCAATAATGATGCATCATGCATTGAAAAACATAGTGGACTAACTAATTTAGGTCATTGGTCTTGAGACAACTAACATGATCTGTCAAGTAAGGGGCAAGTTGCCTCTGACCTATGTCCCACACACTACCACAAGATGTCAATCAGAGTGTGACAGAAATATGGACACCTAAACTGTGCTGCTAGAGACAACCAGACCTACCTCATCATGCCATTAGTCCATTTTTGGCCCACTTACTGAGTGGGTACATCACATCACACACATCATACATGCCAAGCCTTACAGCTGTCTATAGAGTATTCTGTGGGCGAAAGCACATGTGTTGCCAACATGACAGGTACACCTACCATGATGCAAGCCTTAAGCCCAGATACACTTACTTCACTACTCACATGTGTATGTGCACTGCCACACCAGCACCACATAGGTATCCAGGCCAACATTATTCACCCAAACACCCAGGGCTCATTTGCCACATCCTTCACAGCAAATGCAAGTATGCATAACAGTTTGCAATGTTGATTCTTCCCTGAACCTTTCTAATGATATATGACGAGGACACATATCTATCAAGTATGTACATGTGACTAGGCTACCGGTGCCCATGTGTAATGCCTACAACAGTATGCACAAGGACAATGTTGTACGGCCACTCTCCACTCACAGAACATTATCAAGGTTGTAACATGCCTAGCTTCTGATATCAACATATGTATGCCTCTAGAAATGTTGGTGCATCAATGGTATCCAATATGCATGTTGTCTACTCTGATGAGGCATCACAAATGTCTATGTACGTCCTTCACTTACCAAGGGGGAGTACCCTGTAACAGGTGTGAAGATGTTAAACATGTGGGTCATGTGACATGTCAGGTGGACATCACAGCCTCACATGCTGCTGTCACTTATCAGTAAGCAGTTAAACTAGTGATGAATAGTATATGTCTGTTCTATGTTGCAAAAAAAGAGGAATAATTAGACATTACAGAGGATAGAGTACGAGGACCTGCACACCTTAACACCAATACATTGGGAGGAATCACATGTTGGTGGGTATCTACAATCACCAAAGTAGAACATGCAGTATACTGGGACACATATGACACAGTCACATTTTTATGTGCACACCTGTGTGCTAAATATGGCTACTGTACATCTACGTGTACAGACGAAATTGGTGACACAGTGCACTTACCTCATTGGCCGAACCAACATCCAGTGTACTCACTCAATCCCCTGGTAAAGGGATAAACATGACTTAGGTCTGTACTTCCTTGTGGCTGCTGTGCTGCTTTTAAATGCCCATCCAACTCAGGGTAGGCTACCGCCAAATGCAGCCCATTAGAGGGGTCAGTGTCTGACGAGCACCCCGTCCTCGTTGGGAGGACATCCTCAAACACATTTGCAAATATGCAATATCTGGAGGAGTCTAGTATACCAACTCCACTCAACTTGTGCAACAGTTACAGGTAGGTTCAGGGAACATACATCAAACACTCTCCACAATGTCTCAGCACTCACAATCCGACACCAAACATTAACACATGACCAGGTACTCATTTCATTCTATCACAGCTTTTGCACCCTACAGACATGAACCACACATTCAGAAACGTTGCCCATCAGCCTTAGCTTAGTTTCACCAGGTATACTTGGACTAAGGAAATATTTGTACACATGGTGCACATACTTGCTCCTCTGGTGCACCATAGAGCTGTTTATACAGGGGTAGGACCCCCTGCACCGGGTTCTCCAGCTTCTCGGGTGAGAAGGTGGGGGCCCTACCACTTGTAGGACATGGCATGATGATTGCTCCCAGAGGTAGTACACAGCAGCTCAAGTTGTGGAGGTCTTGCTGGCAATAGTATCAGGAATCAAGTGAGGGATGAAATATGAAATGGAGGTCACGTCCACCACGTAGGATACCGTCACTTCTGGCAGACATCGCCATTGGCCCAAGATTGCCAAAGGCAGCTATGTGTTCCAATGGCAATTTCCGCCACATCTGCCTACTGCCATGATGACTTCCACCAGAAGACGTGGATCATATCCTAATATCAAGTAGAGTAGGTCAGGCAGCTGCCATTTTAAGGTCCTTAAATGGTCTTAAATGTCCTAATAATGATGTGTCACAAGGTCACAAACATATGTATGCTGCCGTATTCAGTGCTAGCTGCGAGCAACCAAATATTTGACATCCGATTCAATATATATGTAGTGAGATACATGAGATGTGAGTCATGTATCATGAGTGGTATGCTCTGCACCCTCATGGCAATTGGATAGATGGTATTAGTGTCTATCATGTGTGAAACGTGATATGAACACCATTATCACTGAGACTTTCAGTGACATGCTTATACATTTATTATTCATAAACAAGATATGGGGATGAAATTACAGCAATAGGCCTTCATTTACCTGGGTATGCCCTTTGTACAATGTTTAACTATGTTAAATGGCATGTCTATGTATTATGTGTGACACTTGTGGATTCACACTTACAATGGACACAGTGACTGATTAACATACCTTCTTGTATTCCTTCATCTAGTTACCATGGAATGAGAAGGGTCAGACAACTTCCAGTGTACCATACACTAGCAGACCTGCAGACCATGGAGGATCGACATGTCATCCCAATCTACCGCCTGGATAGGCAGACAGTCATGAATCTGTGTCGTCAGTTGGAGCCAGATCTGATGCCTGCCATTCGTCATCCAAATAACATACCACTCATTGAACAAGTTATGTCAGTGCTTCATTTCCTAGCCACAGGGCCCTTGCGGAGTACCACAGCCCTAACTGTAGGCATGTCCCAGCCTATGTTCAGTCTGGTCTTGAAGGATGTACTCTCTGCATTGTTAAAACACCTTGACAGCTAAATCAGATTTCCACAACATGAGAATTTGGCCTATGTGAAGGCAGATTTTAATGCTCTGGCACACATCACACATGTGGTGGGAGCCATTGATGGAACTCATGTGGCCTTGGTTCCCCCAAGTGGCAATAAACAGGTGTATTGGAGCAGGAAGAACTTCCACTCCATAAATGTCCAAGTTGTCTGTTTGGTGGACCTCTACATTTCCCAAGTATGTGCAAAGTACCTGGGTTCATTTTATGATGCCTTCATCATGCGAAACAGCAATATCCCACAGATGATGACACAACAGTACACAGAGAGGGTCTGGCTGATTGGTAAGTCATATATGTGACAAGTGTGAGTATCTGATGTCTGCTGCCAAATGTAAGGATGTCCAATTTTAATGTCTGCACACGTGTAACGGTTCCTTACAGGGGATTCTGGCTACCCAGACCATCCGTGGTTGTTGACACCAGTAAGGTACCCAACCATGCCAGTGGAAGTTCGCTTTAATGAGGCCCACGGAAGGACAAGGCGTGTTGTGGAGCTGACATTTGGGCTCCTAAAGGCCAGATTTCACTGCATTGACAAGTTAGGTGGAGCCCTCCTCTACTCATCCACCAAAGTCTGCAAAATCATTGTTGCCTGCTGCATGCCCACAACCTCGCCCTCTGATGACAGATCCCATATATACCAGATGAGGGAGAGCCAGCAGTTCCAGCGGGTGAGAATGCAGATTTGCCAAGAGAGGATGACAGTGATGACGATGAAGGTAGAGAAAGCCGTGTGGATCTCATACGTCAGTACTTCAGCTGACTGTAGGCATGTGTTGTTCTGTATAATACTTCACTCAGTTGGCATTTGGGGGACTTAGAGATGTTTGTGAAAGGTCTTAGTAGGACCATCAGACAGCTCATTAGTTGCTAAGCAGTACATAGCTCAGTTGTGCATGCAAAAGTGTAAATGGAGTTGTACTATCCTGATGATCTCATTTGTTATTGTTTGTGACACTGCACAGTCAGTGTGACCATTGTCTTTGGAACATGTCTTTATGGGTCTTCATTCCCATTACTTGTTTATACCTTTTGTGTTGCATTTTTACTTTGCAGATTTCTTCACACTATTTAATATAGCAAAGAAGTGACTCTCAACCAAGATATGTGGTTTATTTGTGTTTATTTACATGTGCATAGTAAATGAAAGGAATGGGATGAAATCATTAGTGCAAACAGTGAAGGGTAGAGTCATGGTGGATGTAATCATCAGGGCAGCAGCTGCTACATTTGAAGTCTCACGTCCAGTATGCTTGTGCCTTTGAAAAATGGAGAGTGATGATAAAATAGTCAACAGAGTGTATCTGTCACACACAAGGGGATCCAGTGTGTAGGGAATCACTTCCTGGCGGTGGCTGAGGTCTTGGCATCTGCTCCTCTTGGATGTTTAGGTGGACATCCATGCTTGTGGGGGGGGGTTCAGCTACAGAGGCATGGGTGTCTGAGGCATGTCCTTCCCTTTACATAGCCTCCATTTCACTGGCTGCCACAGATGTAGAGGTGCCTGATGTAACATGGCCAATGGAAGGGGTCTCCTGTGGTGGACATCACCTACTCAGGGTGGTGTTAATGTCTCTCAGCACCCCTATTGGGGAGGCCATGTTGGCATTATGGGCCTCCCACTTTAGCATGACTTCCTGGTGGTTGTCCCTCTGCAGCTGCTTTATCTCCTCCATCATGGCAAGTAACTGGCCCATCACACCTTGGGTCTGTTGGTAGGCTCCCAAGACTTGGGAGACAGTGTCCTGGCCACTTGTATCCCTTGCTGCCTAAATCCACTGGCCCACTGCATCCCTCCCACACGCCCTACCCACAGGAGCCTGTGCTCTTGGCGCAGTTTAACCACTCCTACTGATGCCAGGTCCTTCATTGTCTGGGTTCTCTAGTGGTGACTCCAGCACCTGCACTAGAGGGCCCATGATGGTATCAACTGTCCCTGGGACACAGGTTTGGGGGTGAATGGTTGCCCGGGAGGTCAAAGCAACAATGCTGAGAGGAGTAGCATTGGGCAGGATGAGACTGACAGGTATAGACTGACCAGGTATCCCAGATGGGCCAGAGTCACGCCCATTGTCCTCACATCCAGAGGTGTTGTCTTCACTGAGGACTTCATCCAAGGAGTAAGTGGCTGTCTCAGGTGTCCTCTCCATGCTCACAATGGGTAAGTGACCTGCTGGAGAAGTGGAACAGACAGATACAGATTGGCATGCAACATGTGGTACCATACTTTGACAGATGGATGTGCTTTGAGCCAAGTACAGGAAAGCTTTACTGGATTCCTGGTTTGACAGTGTCACCTGCTTTTAAATTTGGGGTACAGCTATAAGGAATACAGGGTCTTCCTATGTCATACACCTTGCTACAGGATATCAGAATAACTTGGCAGTTGGAGGCCTATCGATAGACGCATGTCTTGGCAACTGTGCAGCTTGATGTTGTTCATGGTACCTCCCATTTAGCAGTAGTTAAGTATTGAGTCACCTAACAGCTGCAGAATGTAAAGTGGTCACTGAGTCCATCAGCCTAGGTGTAACCATTCTACCTGGACATATATATCAGGTTACAGCTGGTACAGCACACTGCAGTTATGTGTGTACGCTCCAGGTGAGTATCTATTAATGGGTGATGGGAGGTAAGAGGGTGATTTTAGCAGATGCACAGCAGTAGCTGTGTGTTGGTGGTATTGTACTGGCAGATGCCCATAGCATTGCTGTCATTCCCCTAGACTGTACAATTGTGGAGCATTTAGGTGGGTTGAATTGTTGGTTAGTTTAACATGGAAGGCTATTTTCAATTGTAGTACACTGTTCTGGTTTTCTTGATGGTGGAACAGTGCCTGCTGGGAGTTGTAGTGCTATCAGTCCTTGTACTACCCATGCCATGCACAGACACTGGGGCCCCAGGTGAGACTAGTTGACATGTGGGATAACAGGAAGGGGTATTTGGATAGTTGGACACAGGGGTGGTGATTGTGTTGGCTGTTAAGATGTAAAAAGGTGATCCTTGAGCATGCAAAACAGAACTTTCGGGTGACATATCCAGTGTTGTGACTTACCAGACATCACTCTTCCAGGTATTCCTGTCAAGCCCTCAGGATGCAGGATGTCCAAGACCTTCTCCTCTCATGATGTGAACATTGGGGGAGGAGTTGCGGGCCCACCGTCAGTCTCGTGGACTGCCAGCTGGTACCTGGTGTCCATGGAACGTATCTTCCCCCTGAAGTCGTTCCACCTCTTCCTGATGTCCTCCCTTGTGTGTAGATAGCTGCCTACAGCATACACCCTGTCAACTATGTTTTGCCGCATCTCCATTTCATGGCAATTGAGGTTTGTTGGACTTGGGCTCCAAAAAGGTGAGACTCTATCCTGATAATTTCGTCCATGATGACCCTCAACTCATTGTCTGTGAAGCAGGGATGTTTAGTGAGGACATGGTAGTGGTGGATGGTACAAAAAGGTAAAGAAAAGTTGGGTGTGGAGGTGTGGGTGCTGTGTTGTGAGAGGGTGACAGGTGGTGTCTTATGTGTGGAGGAGATGTTTTTGTGATATGTGTGATGTGCAGTTGTGGGACGAGTGGTATTAGGAGTGGTGAGGGCTGTCCTCTGTGTGTGGCGTTCTGATTGCAAAGGATTGTGGTGTGTGAAGGGGTGTAATTTATATTGCAATTTGTAGGTGTTTAAGGTATGTGAATGTGTGTCAGGTGTGTGCAAGTCAAACTATCCAATGTGGTGTAGTTTATTACTGTGTAGACCGGTGACTGCTGCGGTTCACACCGCTCTTGGTTTTCCTCCATGGAAGAGCCGCTAACGTGATTTTTGGTTCGTAAATGGTTTGGAAGATTTCTGATGGGCTGGCGGTGCTGGTGGTGGAACCGCCCCATTCCCACTCTCCAGAGTTCTGGCGATGTTGAAATTTTTTGGCGGGTTTTCAGAAGTCATGCCTGTGTAACTCGTAATACGGCGGTCTGTATGGCTGCCACATGGCAGTCTTTTGGTTTCTGCCACTGCAGTAGTCTTACCGTCAGACCGCCAAACTCGTAAAGAGGCCCTTAATAATTAACAAACAAAAAATACGTTCAGCAGTTCATGTAACATAAAAATATTAAAAATATACATTCAAATTTAAATTAAACATAAATAGTACCTCAAAAATAACACAAAATAGGTAAAAAAGGTAATACCTGGAAAAAAGATTTAAACTAAATTAAAACCCACCAAGAAAAATAACTATAAAGCAAACTAAACAATGAAAAAGGAAATTCATTAAGCATACAATATTAAAGGATTAGAAGGTTTCTACACTTACAACACCAAAAACACTAAGGCCCTGATTACGAGTTTGGCAGATGGGAACACCTGTCGGAAAAAAAACGCCTGACAGGGTGGCCGCCACTGTAGCTTGTCGCGTAGGTTCTCATTTTCCTAATGATACCACTGGATTCGGGTGGCAGAATCACCTGTACTGCGGGGGACTGGGTCTGGTCCCGCACCATGTGGCACCTTCTGGCTAACTAGCAGTGCCTCATCTCCACCAATGAGCAGGGATGCTTGGGGCAAGAAAAGAGGGCGCATGACATGAAAGACTCTCAGGGGAATCGTGGTCACTCAGATCTCGTCCTTTTCTCTAAGTTACATTAGTCTCATGTATGCAAGGACAATCAGAGGCACAGTATAGTTCAATAAGTTTTATTGAAGTAACTGCATCTTAGATAATGAATCATGTATTGCCATAACTAGGACGATAATTGTGACAGGGAGAGTAAAACACAAGACTAAAACTACTGTGTTGTCACTAAGGTTTTTAGGGATAGTTCCTACCTAAGCTATGTTAGAGCACTGCATGTTAAACTGTAATTCTGCCCTTCAGGTTCCCCCTGGGAAGACATCATCCCTCATACCTGAGCAAGAGGCCTGTGGTCTACATAAGCAGCTGCAGCGAAGCGATCAGCAATCAGCATACAGTCGTGGTCATCTGGCTGGACTCTCCCTCTAATGTACATTGGTCAAAGTCGTATTTTTATAATAAAACATCTGAGGTTCCAAGAAAGGATCCCCACGTAAGAGTGTGTATGTTTCTGTGAACATTGGAGACAAAGCGTACCACGTTTGCCGACAACCTATCTTACTGCAACCTTGAGAAAAGCACAGAGTGAAAGAAATGTCTTGTTTAAGAATACAGTGCTGACTTAGGTGAAGAACAGCTAGATAGAGAAAATAAAACAAGACAGCAAATGTGGCTACTGTTAAAATAATATAACAACGCTAAAATAAAATATATCTAGGTTAGAGTGCACAGCGGTAGGCCTAGTTTGCCAAAATAATATGTATCAAACTATAGCTAAAATGGCTACACAACAGACCCAATATGGCTTTCCCAGTGGGCTGACAGGCCTCCTTCACCCCTAAAATTCTTTTAAAAAACTTTAAAATATTCCTACCCAACTATCAGCAGCAAGTAACCAAGATTTGCTCCTACCAAATTTGATGAAAAATGACACAAATTAACAAGAAAAGTAGACTGAGCATATAAAATGTCCACTAAATGAAAACAAAATAAAGGCTATCTCCCTATGGATAAAACCTGGACATTAGCTAAACGTTTTAAAAAATGTTTGAAAAGCAAGTAAAACTGTTATACAATATGTAGAAAAAGTCAAGAAATGTATTATGAAAATGTATTAAACATGTACTCTATAAAAGAAACAATACTGTAAAAATATATATAATATTGCAATATTTATGATATATTTTGGAAAGAATATCACACTTGTTGTAAAATGAAAAATTATGTATTACAAATATAAACAGTTTTAAAAAGGCCCACATTTAGAAAAATGTCGAGAAATACAAATATGTCAAAGAATGTAAAAAAAATTAAAACGTGAGTTCTGTTTAAAAAAATAGGTAAACAATGATAAAAAATTATATAGTTTCTGTTTTAGAAAAAAGTGAGAAAGATCATTATGTGAAACAATGTTATAAAATCTATAAAATGTTAACTGCATTGTTAGACTTGGCATCATTGGCATGGTCTCCCCTAACTTTTTGCCTCTACTTCCCAGGTTGTTTCTGTGTGCTGGACTCATTTTTTGCTGTTTTTGTTTTCTCTGGACACTTTACCACTGCTGACCAGTGCTAAAGTGTAAATGTTCCCTGTATAGATTGTATATGTACATTGGCTTATCCATGATTGGTATATTTGATTTACTAGTAAGTCCCTAGTAAAGTGCACTAGAGGTGCCCAAGGGCTGTAAATCAATTGGTACTATTGAGCCTGCAGCACTGGTCGTGCCACTCACATTAGTAGCCCTGTAAACCTGGCTCAGACCTGCAATTGCAGTGTCTGTGTGTGCAGTTTTAAACTGTCAATTGAACTTGGCAAGTGTACCCACTTGCCAGGCCTTAACCTTCCCTTTTTAGGTCGAGCATTAGCGTTTGGCCTGCTGTATACTAAAGTATACAATAGAGTGAGTTCCAGCATTCTGATTTGTTAGTTGCAGTGTCTTTCAAAAATCTTTGCTTGCTAGTGGTCAGTTCTGCCTCTTTGTCCTGCCTTTTTTCACTTTGGGAGCAGCACAAAGTACTGCGTAATTATGCTATGTCCTGTTTATCTCTTCTGAAGGGGACTTTTTCTTTCAGTATTGCCCTGTTTGCCTTGCACTGTGGGTGTGTGTTCAGTCCCTCATCCCCACCAGCTTCCTCTGTAAACATAAACCAACATCAGAGAGTGGCTTTTCCAGGGCCAGCTCACCCTCGCTCTCGCTCTCTTCCTCTTGTTATTTTCACTCTGTGTGCCAATAAAAGTCCAGTCAGTAGTTTACAACCCCATGTGCTCTAACTCGAGGAAACACAAGACTATTGCATTCCAAATGCTTGTTTTCTAGTGCTATGGTAGCTCTAGCGCTTAGTGTTGCTTGGTGCTGCTTCTTGCAACTAGGTTGCATGGTCTCTCTCTCTCTCTCCCTACCTCTCAATGTTGCGATTCCCTCCCCACCACCTCTCCTCCCCTGCCCCGCAGGCAGACGAAGGTGCTGAGTCACACGCTTGCTAATCACATGACTGGCTGCCCTGCCTCAGCCAATCACGAGGCTCGGTTCAGAGCCTCTGGCAGAGGGCTGAGGACGCAGCATAAAATGGCTGGAGAGCAGGGACTCGAGGCACAAAGCACTCGAACAACACACAGTGAGAGCCGTCGAGTGGAGAAGGTGGGCGAGGCCTCTGTGCGCCCCCGGCGTGGATGTCTCTGGGGCATGGTGTGTTTTGGGGTGCTGCTGGCTCGCAGGGCTCCAGTGTTTTCTGCTTGTGACCCACCAGTTGATACAGGCGGTAGCCAGGCTTCCTCGGGTCCAGAGGCGGTCTCGTGGTGCCGGCAGCTGTAGGGCAGATCCGTGCCTCATTCCTTTGGGGGTTGGTTTATTCCTCTAGGAGCGGCGCTCAGGGCTACGGTTTGTGCTGCTGAGATGCTCACTCCCCTCTGAGACGCACCGGCCACCCAGCCCTCTTCTCACCACTCTGCGTAGGTCGGCACTGGAAAGCAGAGCTATGCCTGCACGGCTGGCCCAGGATGGGGTGTGACTTCGACACTGATTAAATGTTGCAACCCGGGCTTCTACCAGACGGACGCCTGCCTCTACGGTGACCCAGACGTTCACCCAAAGTATCGTGGTGAATTATAGCGAGGAATGTGGTCCACTTTTAAAACGTACAAGTAGAGTTGGGTGGTTATGATTGAGAACTGGTCTGGTGTTCGTGTTACATTTGGGTTACTTTATTTGTTTATATTTTCTTCTATAGTTCGTTGGCGCCGAGGGATCCACACTAAAACAATTTATTACTCTGGGGAAGAACCCCCTTTAGCTCAGTTTCCGGATTGTTATCTTGATTTAACCTTCCTGCATGTTCTTGGTCCTTTTCCTGGGTTGGGCTGCCCCTCGCTTATTTCCCCATTCGTATCCTCCCTGTTCTACATGTTTCATCTGTTTCTTTGCCTTCAGGTCCAGGGGTGCCATAACCATGAACCTGTACATCTGTATCTGCTTGTGCCTCTCCGCTGCCTTTGCAGCCCCAGGAACAGACCCTGCCCTTGATTCCCACTGGGAACTGTGGAAAACATTGCAAGGCAAATCCTACCACCCGGTGAGTCCGCCTCTAGGGGGCCAGCGCAAAGCATTTCCTTTGGCAGGCGGTTCGACGGATGTGCACCCAAAATCATATTCCAATAAACACAACGTTACGGGTGCACTGAAAATCGAATTTGTAGATAATGTTATTCCGTACTGCCCCAGGCGTCCCGCCTTCCCTCCAAACCTATTGGTTTACATTCAGTGGTTTTACGTTTCAACTCTGTTCTGTGACCAAATGCCTGTCAACATAGGTGGCTCCACATAGCTTTTTTAATCAGATGTTCAGGCGCTTGGGTAAATGGTAGTTCGTGGTCTGTGAATTATGAGCTATATTTTGGGTCCCAGCCGGGATGCGGGGGGCAGGGGTTAATATTCCAATGAAGTAACATTTAAGTTGTGTGTCAGAGCATTGCTTGGGTTAAAAGCTGTGCGTCTCATGTTACGATTTTTCCACTATCCGTGGATGCCGCTTCCCGCAGCGCAGATGTTCTGGTATTTGGGGCGCTAAAGCTCGGCTCTCCAACCCTTTTCGCTAATAAGCTCCTTATGTTCAATGAAAATCACCATTAGCTATTAATATTATAAATTAGCCTGCAGATCCTAATGAGCCATCTGTGCTAGGAGGGAGGGGAGGAGTGGCCACACACCTGAAAGGGCTGTGCCTGCCCTCACACAATGCAGTCTTCAACCCCCTGGTGTCTGTCTGGGGCCTGGCCTGGGCAAGGCAGGATCTTGAAAACAACAGAGACTTCTCTTTGAAGTAGGCCTACTTCAAAGGCAGAAAGGGGTACAAGAAGAGCACCCAAAACCCCTGAAGATTAGATTTCTTCTAGAACCAAGAGGAACCTCTTCCGGGGAGAAGCTGGAGGAGGAGTACTGCTCCTTTGCCTGTGACTGTGCTTTGCTGGGTTGGCCAGCAGTAGCTGTTTCTGCCTGAGAGAGGACGAAGACTGACTTTTATGTGACCCACCGGTGAAGAATCTCCAAGGTCTTGAACTGAGCTTGCCCCCTGTTGTTGAAGTCTCTAGGACATAAAAAACTTCTCTCTGACAGCACCTTGGCTTTCTGCTGAGAGTCCTGCCTGCCAAGTGGTGCCCTAGGCTGTCTCAGGGCCCCTGAAAGGTGAAGCTAGTGGAAAAGGACAGAAATCGACCAAGGTCAGATGTGCGGGGAAACTTTTGACACACCACCCGCCTCGTGGCTGAGAAACGACGCAGCACTGCCCTTGCGGCTAAAATCGACACTTCACCTGCATTGCAGCTGGGAGATTGACGAAACGTGGCTGGAGAAACGACACGCAACACCCGCAGTGGCTGCCATTAGCGATGCAAGCCCCCACTCAGCGCGGTTTCTTGACACAGTGCAACCGGATTTTGACGCAACATCGATAGGAATGGAAATTCAATGCAAATCCTGCCCGGACCCGAGGTGCCTGTCTGGATCTACGCATCGCTCTCTTGCGGGAGAGAAGAAACGACGCTCGCTGACCCGACCAGAGTAGGAACTATGCACGTTCTCGCTTGCGGGTCAGAAATTGACTCATCGCTGGCCTTTTTCGATACACATTCACCCGTGCTGCTTTATTTTTGATGCTACCCAGGTACTTTTGCACGCTAACAGCGTTCTCACTGTTTTCTAACAGATTTAAGACTCTTTTGCTTTTTAATTCGTAACTCAACTTGTGTATGCTGGATTTTTGTCATTTCGGTCTTATTTTATTTAGATGAATATTATCTATTTTTCTAAACCAGTGCTGTGTCATTTTGTAGTGCTTTAACTGAGTTACTGTGTGTGTTGGTACAAATACTTTGCACCTTGCTTCTGAAGTTAAGCCTATCTGCATGTGCCAAGCTACCAAGGGGGTGAGTGGCGGTTAATAGTGATTCTCTTTTACCCTGACTAGAGGGAGGGTCCTTGCTTGGACAGGGGGTAACCTGACTGTCAATCAAAGACCCCATTTCTAACATTGGTGATCAGCGGTTGGGATTGGACTTGTATTTGTAATTGACATACAGTGATTACGTGTACACTACTGTTTTCAGTGCAGACCATTATGTGATCACATACTACTTGTCTTTTTAATTTTTTGCGTTTTTCTCTTTTTCCATACTTCCATATTTTTGGTGATCACTTTATTGACTCTTTGAACTGCATTTGGAAACTTGTTTTTCTGCCTTTGGAACATTGCACTTCTAATTCTTCATCATGTCTCCATCTGGAGATGCATCAGCTGGAGCTGCTTTAGATTTATGTAAACTGGAGAGCTATACAGTTGCCAAGTTGATGCATTTCTTGCAAACACCTTGCTTGTTCCATTAAGGGCTCCAACAGGAAGGAGGAGCTGCAACAGGCACTGGGGACCTGGGTAGCAGCCAAGTAGGATGAAGGGCACACAGAGGAGGAGGAGGAGTAGGGAGAGCAATCCATTCACAGTGGTGTAGTGGGCGGGCCTGTTACGTCCAGGGAGAGGTTCTCCAGGGCAGGTAGCAAAGTGTCATCCAAGGGTCTGACTCCTGAAGAGTTGCAGGACAGACAGGCAGAGAGGGCTCACTAGTTGGAGATGGAGAACATGAGGATGGCCATAGAAGAGAAAACATTATTGTTGGCTCATGAGCTCAGCTTGAGGGAGCTGGATCAGAGGAGCCAGTCTAGTAGGGATGGTTGCAGTGATAACACAGTGCAGCCTGAGAGGAGGGTGCACATTCCTCAGGACCTTATGAAGGATTACAAGAGGGAGGATGACATACTGTTGTGGTTTAAGGGGCATGAGACTGTTCTCCACATGAATCATGTCCCTGAAGTTAATTGGGGGGGTGGGTCTGTGGAAGCACTTCGAGGTAGAGGGAAGGGATACTCTGACATCCTTAGGGGATCCCCAGGGGCTCACTTACCCTATCATGAAAGACACCCTGATCACTAGGTATGGTCTCACCTCCGATCAGTATAAGGACAAGTTTAGGTCCTATAAGAAGAAGGAATCCCAAACATGGTTGGAATGTGTTGATTTATTTGCAGGTCACTCCATGGTTGGGTGCAGGGCAGTAAGGTAACATCGTATGAGGGGCTTTACAATTTGATTGCTTGGGAGCACTTGTTCAGTTTATGTTTTCCAGAGCTGCACCAGCACCAAATTGACAGCAAGCTGACTGATCCCAGGAAGCTTGTGCAGGAAGCGTACCGTTGGGAGAGCACCAGGATCCAAAGGAGGTATGGGAAGACCATGCCAAGGGTGGACAGGGTCCCAATCAGTAGAAGTGGGGCAGTGAGGGTAAACGGGGAGATCTCTGAAGGGTCCCAACCTAGTTCCCAGGGTAAAACATCCCAGCCCCCAGTAGAAAAGATACCACGGGTCTCTACAGGGAAACCTGCAGAGAAGGGCTCACACAAGTGCTTTGCATGTGGTCAGGAGGGCGACATGAGGGGGGACCCCAAATGTCCAAAGTGGACACCGGCACCCACTGGTGCTCAGTCACAGGGTTTGGCCAGTGTAGCGCTTGGAGAGGAGTTGGTTCCGGGTGGTGGGAGCCAGCTGAGATGACCCTTGTCTCACTAAGGGGCAGTGAGATGGTCCAGAGGACCCTCGTGCCTAATCAAACTAAGAAGTACAGGCAGTGGGTGACCATCAATTGACAGAGGATGGAGGCTCTGAGAGACACAGGAGTCAGTGTGACCACAGTGAGGAGTCACGTGGTGTCTAAAGAGCAGCAAGATCCCCGTGTGCTTCACCAAGTAGTTGCAGGGAACAACTCAGAGCACCTGTGCAGAGTGGCGCAGGTTCCCTTTGAATGGGCGGGGGTCTCAGGTTCCTTGAAGGTAGCTGTGAGTCCAACCATGCCTGTAGATTATTTGCTTGGCAATGACCTGGAGGATTCCCCTTGGCAGGAGGTGGAACGCAGGTCACACTTGGAAATGTTGGGTCTGCCTGGGTGGGTTTGTGTCTCTACTCGGTCTATGGCGGCCCGCAAGGGTGATCAGGAGGCCCTGGAGCCTGAGAGATGGCCTAGGTGTCTGCCAGAAGGAAGAAAGGCATGGGTTGCATGAAACTGGTCCCAGAAGTTCCCACGGTCCAGGAGGAGGCTGAACCTGAGGGGGAGGCCCTGGAACCTACAGGGGAACAGGTGTCTGAACTGGGCGAGGTCCTGAGCTGTCACAATGTCAGCAGGAAGGGGGGGCGCAGGGAAGCATTCTGTGAGGCACAGAAAACATGCCCTACTCTGGAGGGTTTGGGGCAGCAGGCTGCAGAGCAGGTATCTGGCAAGGAGCCTGGATCACATTTGGTTTACTGGGAGGATGGCCTCCTATATAGCGAGCCTAAGCTTCCTGAGCCTGGGTCAGCCCGTGTGCTGGTGGTACCCAAGTGCTTCAGAACCTTCCTACTGGGTCTGACTCATGATGTGCCTTTAGCTGGTCATTTGGGGCAGGACAAGACCTTTGAGCGGCTTGTCACCCACTTCTATTGGCCCCAGATGAGCAAACACTCTGATGCTCATTGTAGGTCTTGCCCGACTTGTCAGGCAAGCGGCAAGAGTGGGGGTAAATGTAAAGCTCCCCCTCCAACCTTTCCCTGTGGTTAGTACCCCCTTTCAAAGGGTTGATATTGACATTGTGGGGCCTCTGGATCCCAAAACAGCCATGGGCAACAGGTTTCTCCTGGTCTTGGTGGTCCATGCCACCCGGAAGCCATTCCTTTGATATCGATCACTGTCCCTGTGGTGGGCAGTGCATTGATGGGGGTTTTTACCCACATGGGGTTCCCCAAGGAGGTGGTGTTAGGTAGAGGTACCAACTTCACATCAACGTATATGAAGTCTCTGTGGAAGGTGTGTGGGGTAATGTACAAGTTCCCCACACCCTACCACCCCCAAAGCATATTACGACTCTGTCGTCCGATTTCTAGGGGGCGATGTAAGGGGACTGTCGGAAGCCTGGCAATCACCTTGAACACTTATCTAGAGTCCCTTGCTGACTCCCGTTTGTTTCTCTTTTCGCCATGGTATACTTTTGTAGTATTACATTTGCTTCCTGGGACTGCAAATCCCATAATGCACAGCCTGGTAGTCAGGAAAGCCTGAATTCTGTTTCCCATTGTTTTCTATGGGAAAAGTCAGTTGCTCCTTTTCACCAGATCCTCTCCTCCAGGACTTGCGAGTGTCTGAAACTACACACACCTGAGACCTCTCTTGTGCAGCCCAGTCATGTGATTCCACCTGGGGTTTTCTGTAGCTTGGATCTGCTTATAAGCAGCCATTTCCTCAAGACCCTTCGTCATGCATTGGAGTTTGATTCCTTTGTGTTACAGACCCTTTATTGGCTGGTGTTCCAGTCTTGTTCCTGTTCTGTTCCAGTCTGAACCTGTTTCCTGTTTCTCTACCCTGCTCCTGATTGTTGCAGCCAGAGTCTGCTCCCTACGTCTTAGCCTTGTACCTGTTTGTTTCTTCCAGAGCCTGCTCCCTGTTTATCTGCCCTGCTCCTGCCTTGTTTCAGCCTGAACCTGCTCTCTTTTTTTCCAGTCCTGTTAACTGCTTATTCCTACTCCCTGTATTTCAGCCCTGTCCTTGCTTGTTCCAGCCAGAGCCTGCTCTCTGTTTACGAGTTCTGTCTCTGTTTGTTCCAGCCAGAAGTTTGCTCCCTGTTTTCCAGTCCTAGTCCTGCCTTTGCTTCAGCCTGAGCCTGTTACCAGTTCCTGCCTCTGTCCCTTCTGTTTCTGTTTCCTCTCAGTATTTGTGTCTGGTAAGTGTTCTATCAGTCTTCACCAGTGTATAAGTGTCCTCCTTTGTACTGGGGTTGGCTCCTGGTTTCCAGGAGGCAATTCCAGCCCCTATCCTTGTCCAGTGTTATACGTTGCCTTTCGTGTCTAATAGTGACAGTGTGCTATTGGTGTTTTTCCAGGAATTGCCACTGTGTTTCTAGCTGGACCCAAAAGAGCGTGTCTTGTGTATGAAAGTACCATCCTTGTTTGTGCTCTAGGGTCCAGAGACAGAATCACTTCTGCTGCCTCTTTTTTATAGGGCTGGCAGGGTGACTATCTGTAAGAGCAAACTGCACAGAGGCATTGACATTACCTGTCACTGTGGGAGGTTCTGCGCCCTACTCTGTGTACAACCCCAGCATGTTTGTCCATTAGTAATCCGTTTCCTGTTTGTTCACACAAGGGTTGCTCTGCTTTTACTTTCCTGTTTCCTGTGCCTGTCCATAGCTGTCATTTGTGTGTATGCCTTTAGCTGCTCTCCTACCCCTATACACTACCTCTTTAGGATACTCGGTGACCTCAAGGGGTGTCCCAACCAGAGTCCTGATCAGACCAGCCCAAATCCGTGCAAAGCAATGGTCTGGTTGAGAGATTCAAGTGCACCTCGAAGGGCATGATTATAGGCCTGTCAGAGCCCTTGAGGCCTAAGTAGGATGCCCTCTTGCCATACCTTCTGTTCGCTTACAGGGAGGTGCCTCAAAAAGGGCTTGGCTTTAGTCCTTTGAGCTGTTATATGGCGACCCTGTGAGGGGATCTTTGAGTCTGGTAAAGGAGGCTTTGGAAAAAGCACCTAGTAAACCCCCCCAGGATGCATTCAGTTACATGCTGGCTCAGAGAAACCAGACTGCCCGCTTAAGAGTTCTCGCACAAGAGAACCTGGAAGCAAGCCAGGAAGACATGAAACGCTGGTATGACCAGAAAGCCACTCTGGTCGAGTTTCAACCTGGTCAGAAACTGTGGGAGATGGCACCAGTGGAGTCTAGGGCACTCTAGGACAAGTGGACTAGGCCATTTGAGGTGGTGGAGCGCAAGAATGAAGTAACCTACCTGGTGGACTTGCGGACTCCCAGGAACCCTTTAAGGGTCCTGCTTGTGAACCGGCTCAAGCCAAACTGTGAGCAGACTGAGTTGTCCATGCTCCTAGC
Source organism: Pleurodeles waltl (assembly GCF_031143425.1). Lineage (NCBI taxonomy): Eukaryota > Metazoa > Chordata > Amphibia > Caudata > Salamandridae > Pleurodeles > Pleurodeles waltl. Next base: position 1,242,765,844 of record NC_090447.1, on the reverse strand, counting down.
AACAAATAATGGGGTGGAGGAAGAGAGTGAGCCTCTTCCTGACCTTCTGTGTGCTGGAGAAAAAGATGGGTCTGTGAAGGTAGTGATCCTCTCGCCCTACCTGACCCCAGAGCAGCAGAGGGACTGTTGCCATGTGTTGGGTCAGTTCACCTCCCTGTTCTCCTTGATCCCAGGGGTCACAAACTTGGGTACACATGATGCGGACATTGGGGATAGTCCTCCTGTTAAACACAAAATTTACAGAGTGACTGACAGGGTTAGGGCTTACATTAAAAATGAAGTATCTAAAATGTTAGTATTGGGGGTTATTGAGTTTTCCAGTAGCCCTTGGGCCAGCCCGGTGGGTTTGGCCCCAAAGCCTGCTGCCCCTGGTGCCACTCCAGAACTCAGGTTCTGTGTGGATTACCTGGGACTCAATGCGGTCACCAAGACTGACGCGTACCCCATCCCCTGAGATGATGAGCTCAGTGACCGGTTGGGAGCTGCCAAGTACCTAAGTACGTTTGATCTTACCTCTGGGTACTAGCAGATCGCCCTGACTGAGGGGGCTAAGGAGAGGTCTGCATTCTCCACACCAAATGGGCACTATCAGTTTAGGGCAATGCCCTTTGGGATGAAGAATGCCCCTGCTACCTTTCAGAGGTTCGTCAACCAAGAGTTGGCTGGGCTGGATGATTTCAGTGCCGCCTACCTGGATGACATTGTTGTCTTTAGTTCCACGTGGGAGGAGCATTTGAAGCACCTCTGTAAAGTGTTGGGGGCCCTGCAAAAGGCAGGCCTCACTATTAAGGCAAGCAAGTGCCAAATAGGGCAGGGATCTTTGGTGTAATTGGGACACCAATTAGGGAGTGCCCTGGTGGCACCCCCACAGCCAAAGATATAAACCATTCTGGCTTGGGAGCCCCCCAAGACCCAGACTGAGGTGAGAGCCTTTTTAGATCTCCCTGCATACTGTAGGAGGTTTGTTAAGGGGTATGGCACAATTGTTGCTCCCTTGACTGAGTTAATTTCCAAAAAGCAGCCCAGAAATGTGATCTGGACTGAGTCTTGCCAGACAGCTTTTTATGCCCTGAAGGCTGCCATGTGCACAGCACCTATTCTGAAGGCACCTCACTATCCCAAAGAATTTGTTGTGCAAACAGACACCTCAGACCATGGTACTAGAGCAGTACTCTCACAGCTCAATGAAGAGGGCCTAGATCAATCTGTAGCTTTCATTAGCAGGAGGTTACTTCTCAGTGAACGTAGGTGTAGTGCAATTGAGCATGAGGCTTTTGCTGTAGTCTGGGCACTGAAGAAGCTAAGACCCTACTTGTTTGGGACTCCCTTCCGGGTTCAGACAGACCACAGGCCCCTCAGATGGTTAATGCAGATGAGGGGATGAGAATCCCAAATTGTTGAGGTGGTCCATCCTACATGGTACACCGCCCTGGCACTGACCACACCAATCCTGATGGTCTGTCCAGATCCTTCTACCTTAGTGATGAGAACTCCCAGGAGGTTGGGTAGTTGCTCCCCACTTTCAGCTGGGGGGGACACGTGTTAGACTTGGCATCATTGGAATGGTCTCCCTAAACTTTTTACCTCTTCTTCCCAGGTTGTTTCTGTGTGCTAAACTCTGTTTTTGCTGTTTTTGTTTGCTCTGGACACTTTACCACTGCTGACCAGTGCTAAAGTGTTCTCTGTATAAATTGTATATGTACATTGGCTTATCTATGATTGGCATATTTGATTTACTAGTAAGTCCCAAGTAAAGTGAACTAGAGGTGCCCAGGGACTGTAAATCAAAAGCTACTAGTGGGCCTGCAGCACTGGTTGTGTCACACATATTAGTGGCCCTATAAACCTCGCTCAGACCTGCCATTGCAGTGTCTGTGTGTGCAGCTTTAAACTGCCAATTCAACTTGGCAAGTGTACCCACTTGTTGGTATGAAAAGTCTGGTGGAGTACAGGTGCAGGAGGCCACAGGGGGCCCCCTGCACTCCCCATGCACTTGGCATTGGCAGTGCAGGGATCGTGCCCAGAACCCTCATATAATTCACTGCATTGTGAGGAGGCTGGTGCCCCCTGAGTGGCAGCATTCCCGCCGGCTTGATTACAAGCTGGTGACAATACTGCTGCCAATTTCCCGCTGGGCTTTCGGGTGGACACCTTGGTTTCCACCCGCCAGCCATGTGGGAAAGTCGTAATGGGCCCAGCAGGGAGGTAGCCAGTATGGCGGCAACCTCCCTGTCAGAGGTTCACAGAACTCGTAATCATGCCCTATGTCTTGTGGCCCTAAGTGCAGACCTCTTTTGAGTATATTAATTGGTACTCATCCCTTGACCAGTATTAATACCTTTCCATATCTAGGCATTATTGTCTCTGCTCATGATTCATGGTCTCCCAATATTGTGCACCTTTCTACTAAATACTCTTTGGCCAATGGGTCATTATGTAGCCTCCCACAATCTGCAGGGCGGCTTCTCTTTTGCCCCCTGCTACAGATAAACAAGTCGCAATGTTTGCCAATTGCTCTCTCTGGGGCTGAGGACTGTTCAGTTATCCAACATGAGGAGTATAGATTCTGTAGAAAGCTTTGATCTGTTCCCATATCTGCTTCGCATTTGATTTATCATAAAGAACATGGGCTCTCTTGCATAGTAGATCTGGTCAGGACACGGGCAATCTTATTGTGGCTCTCAATCTGGAGAAATCCTGAGGCCGCCTCATTTAAAGGCATTATAATGGAATGTCTCTTGTTAGCTAGAGGCTTGTTAATTCCATGGATTGCATATGTGAAGGCCGAATACTTTAAAATTAGGATGCATTCTATTTTTATGGATCCATCATACTTTGTTAGTGTAAATAAGAAGACCGTGGCCAATGTTTTTCTATAATTTTGAGGAATCTCAGTGGCTAAGGGGCCTACAGTGGAAGACTAATCTGATCAGATATCTTATGTTGAGCAAATCCGATTGTGCCACTGATTATATTTGGTGTGCCCGCAGCCATAGTGAACATTCTCTGCTTTTTCTTTTTAGATCAGGCACCATGAAATATTTGATTTGCTTCCTCTTGGGCTTTGTATAAAATCTGGAAGCCAAGCCATGCTCTTGTTTACAGCCAATCAATGCTTAATTTTATGTTTTTTAAAAATAATTTTTATGCAATGTACCAGACTTTTCTTAATTCCCTTTTAAACAAGTATTGTTGTGACATTTGTCAATGCAGACCCGCTTTTAGATTTTTATTATTATTAACTAATGAGGAAGCTGTTTTGCATGTCAGCTCTTTTTAAAAATCTGCTGTATGAGCACGTAAGTCCATGCTGTTCTACATTTATTGCTGTTATTACTGTTATTTTGATTATGTCTCTTGTACTTTTAGGTATATCTTTATTAACACATGTTATGAATTGTATCTGTTTGTTGTGTGTGATGCTTTTATGGATGCACAATGCCTCCAAATAACAAATAAAGTTTTACTGAATTGAATTGACATCTAATTATTAACAGTATAATATACAATATTATATCCAACATGTTATACATTAAAATTGTGACATTCACTACTCCAACTACTATTGAAACTATTTTGTGGATTATGTTATATAAAAGGATCACGATGACTATTCTCAATCCAAAGCATTTAGGGGTACATGTTACCCACTAAAGTAGTTCCATTACTCTTCACACGCCAACCTATTCTATTGAGGATGTTTTGGACATTGAAGGGGTGACTATTCCCACTCCAATCTAAGCCATGTATGGGAAGGTAGTTCACATTAAAGTGGTGACATTTACCATTCCCAATCCAATTTAAGCCATTCAGAGGAAGGCTTTGGACACTAAAAGGCTGGCATTTACTATTCCCCCTACAATTTAAGGGAAAGTGTTCAACACTAATGGGATGATATTTACTTTTCCCACTCCAAGTTAAGCCATTTAAGGGTAGGTGTTTGAAACCAAAATTGTGATAGTTACTATTCCCACTCCAATCTCAGCCATTTATGAGAGAGTTCTGGACACTAAAGGGATGACATTTACTATTGCTGTTCCAATCTAAGCTATTTACATGTTAAACATTAAATACAAAAATATTAAAATCATAAATGATTCATATCAAATACATACATTTGGCATTTAAAAAAAAAATGTAAAACATAGAATAATAAATGATGTAATTACAAATATCTTTAATAAATACAATAAATATACAACAATTGAACATAACACATTTAAAAACGAATAGGAAAATATACAAACACAACACAGTCAACAGTAAAAAGTAAGAATATAACATTACATCAAACCTATATATCACACAAAAAGTTGTATATTTTTTACTTTTTCTACAACACACCTATTAAAAAAATTACAGGACAGGTAAAAAGTAGGAAATAAACAGATTATAAATTGGTAATTAATATACTATAAAAAATGTATGCATAATCAACAGAAATGTATATTGTTAATTATTAATTTATTTATTTTTTACTTTTTTACAGACTTTTTAAACAATAGAAATGTTTTTAACATAGAAAATGATATACATTTGCACATAATATATATATTATATAATTTAAATTCAAATTTAAGTATACATGTATGAAAATTCTACTAAAACTTTGGTTATGAAAATTACTTGGTAAAAAATTAACTTTTGAATTGTAATTTTTTTTTTTTAAACTTACTTGGTTAAAAACTCATCTGTAATACATTTTTTGCTACATTATACAGCAAATTTATTGAAACAATTTAAACAATTTAAACAATTAAACACATTTACATTTATTCAATAGAACAACACACAATAACATTAAATAAAAACTTTTTTTAAATATTTTAAAATTATTTCTTTATAAAATATTAAATATTGCAGTTAAAAATATTTATCAATTTAAAAAGTCTCATATATTAACTGGTACACCACATTTTACATAACAATTAAAACAATCATATCTATAAAAATCTCCACCCCCTTTTTCCCTATCACCTAATATCCTTCTCCAATAACATTTAAAAAAAGAACTCTAAATGATACTTAAAAAATTAATTATAATATTTACAAATTGCTATAAAAAAATACAAAATGAATTAACTACTACAAAAACAATAAAATAAACATAAAAATTACATTATATATACCATTAATAATTTAAAAACTATGGTCCTCATTATGAAATTTGCAGTAAGTTCCCCTTACAGCCATGCTGACTGCCGCCAACATACCTCGACCGCGGCGGTATACCGCTACATGTATTATGACCCACACATAGAAACCCGCCACTATACAGATACACACACAAGTCCGCCACACAAAAGGTCAGTGATAATATGGCGGTACCAAAACTCACACCGTTACGCCAACAGAAATACGCCCACAGTATTATGACCCACGAATCACCGCAGTGGACATTCAACAGCGGTAAACCATTGGCGGTACATACCGCTGCACTCAAAATACACACCCACTAACAAAACAACATCACATTGGACAATTCAAACTACACACACCTGACACACATACACACACCACACCCATACCACTATAAAACACACACACACTACCCACAACCCTTTACGACAAAATAAAATTGACCACTGAGAGAGAGAGGCACCAAGAGCACCCACAGAACCAGAGCCACATGACACCATCACCCATACACGCACCTTACAGCACACACCTCAACACATCACCCCACACACCCTCCACACACCACTCACACTACACCCATGGCACCACAAAGACACCCCAGGTTCTCAGAGGAGGAGCTAGGGTCATGTTGGAAGAAATCATCCGGGTAGAGCCACAGCTATTTGGATCACAGGTGCAGCAGACGTCCATTGCTAGGAAGATGGAGCTATGGCGGAGAGTCGTAGACAGAGTCAATGCCGTGGGACAGCACCCCAGAACAAGAGATGACATCAGGAAGAGGTGGAACGACCTAAGGGGGAAGGTGCGTTCCGTGGTTGCAAGACTCCAGATAGCTGTACAGAGGACTGGAGGTGGACCCCCACCTCCTACCCCACAACTAACAACATGGGAGGAGCAAGTCTTGGCAATACTGCATCCTGAGGGCCTGAGAGGAGTAGCAGGAGGACTGGACTCTGGTAAGTCAAATCTTTACTACTTTCACAATCCCCCAACCTGCAAGCCATCACAAACTCCCACCCCTACCCTCATCTCCATCCTCCACCACCTCACATATACCCAACCATCACAACCCACCCATCCCAATACCAAGCTCTGCATGCAGCACCAATGCATGGACACCACTCACAGACCTGCATGGACACCCATCACCACAGCATGCACACTAGTGACAATCACTTAGCCAACCAAATCACAACTCACGCAAGCCAAAGCTGCCTTGGTAATAACAACCATAGAGGGGAACATACCCATGCACAAGATGTCACACGCAGTAACAATAACACTGCATTTACATCCACACAGGACCCCAACACAATGTCACCGGATAGGAGGTGCCAGCAACATCCGGTCCCAACAAAGAAGAGGCCCACCGTGACAACCGCAGCTCTGCACACCTGGATCAAGATGACCAGCCTGGCCCATCAGGGACCTCTGGACAGACGGTGACCCAGCCACAGTCCCATACCACCACAGAGCCTCCCCCCTGAGGAAACACCACCACAGCACTAACCCAGCGGGCCCATCCCTCTGTCCCCAAGACATGCCAATCAGCAGTGTGTCCACCACTACAGGGACCCCAGGCAACCCCATAAACACAGGACGATCAGGGACCTGGAGTCAGTGGGCACACGGTTCAGGGGACAGAGGCACAGGACAACAGGGAAGCTGGGAGGACTCCTGTGCGACAGGGGGAGGACAGGCCCAGGGAACGACTCTCTACAAGGCACTCACCAACATCCTGGGAGTATACCACCATTCCCAGAAGACCGTGGGCCAGATACTGGCCAAGTTGCAGGAGACCCAGCTGCTGCAGGAGGGACTATACCTGGGGATCAGGGAGGACCTGAGGGACATCCACACCACCCTGGTCACCATTCCACGGGTGCTGGCAGACATGGCCAACACCATGAGGGAGGCAATGGCACACCACTGGGCCCCTGACAGTAGCCACACCGATGAACAGCCCTCCACCTCCGCTGCCGCTGGTGGACAGGAGGCCCCACCACAGGAACAACAGGCCATCAGCGCCCCTCCCCTGTAGAAGGAGAACCACCCAGCAAACGGTCCCTGCGATCCAGGCAGAAGCCAGAGACTATTGTCAATACCCCCACCAGGAAATAAGACTCATCTGATTGTCACCCTTCTGTCCCACTCTGTCACCCTGTCCACCTTGAACTGCCATTACGCCCCTTCCTATGCCCCCTTGGACAATGCACCTGTCCTGGACTCTATCCTGGACTTTCCTCCACCATCAACCCAGCCCATTCCACTAACCCTCTACTGCTTAGCACTTAAATAAACACCCTTGGAACTAATACCAGTATGGACTCTGTCAAATTATTGAAATTTGTTTAACAAGCTGCCAACATTGCAATTCAAATGTACAGTTATAGATACATAGGTTTGACCTGTAGTGGGCAGCAGTAAACACACCAGAAGCCAGAGTGGGGCACAGATATCTGAAAATAGAAATGCCAAAGGGTACAGTAAGTGGCCATTGAAATAGGAAAATCAGGCTGCCATGTACAATGTCCAACACAAAACTGCAATGGGAGGTGAAGTTACAGTGTCTTACCTGTGTGTCACTGGAAGTACTGTTGAATTATGGTTGATCTGTTGTCCACATCATTTTCCTCTGCCTCCTCTTCGTCACTGTCTACAGGCTCCACTGCTGCCACACGACCATCTCCAGCCACATCCTCCTGCAGAAAAGGCACCTGGCGTCTCAAGGCCAGGTTGTGCAACATGCAACATGCAACATGCAACAATGATCTGGCACACCTTCTTGGGTGAGTAGCACAGGGATCCACCTGTCAGATGGAGACACCGGAATCTGGCCTTCAGGAGGCCAAAGGTGTGCTCAATGATCCTCCTTGTTCGCCAATGTGCCTCATTGTAATGTTCCTCTGCCCTTGTTCTGGCATTCCTCACTGGGGTCAGTAGCCATGAGAGGTTGGGGTAACCAGAGTCACCTGTAAATATTGATGGATACCTGTTAGCCAGATACTCACCCTTAGGGCCAACCCCACACCCATATTCCAACAGACACTGGGTGGGGACCATGGGCTCATATATTAGCCACACCCTGTGCCTTTACAGTTGAGATATCGCATATGGAATGCTGCCATTCCTCAAAATAAAGGCATCATGCACAGACCCAGGACACTTTGCATTGACATGGGAGATGTATTGGTCCACCAGGCACACTATCTGCACATTCAGAGAGTGAAAACTCTTTCGATTTCTGAACACCTGTTCATTTCTCCAAGGGCGGTACAAAGGCAATATGTGTACCATCAATAGCACCAATGATGTTGGGGATGTGTCCCATTGCATAGAAATCAGCCTTCACTGTGGCCAAATCCTCCACCTGGGGGAAAACGATGCAGCTGCACATGTGTTTCATCAGGGCAGACAACACTCTGGTCAGCACGTTTGAGAACATAGGCTGTGACATCCCTGCTGCCATGGCCACTGTCGCTTGGAAGGACCCACTTGTCAAGAAATGTAGCACTGACAGGACCTGCACTAGAGGGGGGATACCAGTGGGGTGGCGGATAGCTGAAATAAGGTCTGGCTCCAATTGGGCACACAGCTCATGGATTGTGGCCCTATCAAGTCTGTAGGTTAGGATAATGTGCCTGTCCTCCATTGTCGCCAGGTCCACCAGGGGTCTGTACACAGGGGATGTCTCCATCTCCTATTCATCGTCAGTGGTTGAACTCAAGGGTGAAAAACGGTGAGCAGATGGTCATATTCAAACACATCCTCGGAATAATATGCCTTGCATTTTTTTTACAGAAACAGTATGTGAACATGTAGGTCCGTTGATGTGCCCATGTCTGCTGTGAAGCAGTTAGGTGCCATGGCCTGTTCCCCCCTGAAATGGCTGCCATCTGACCTGTGAGGAGGGACAAGTGGAAATGAGGTAATTCCGCTGACGTTGTCCCCCGTTGCGGGAGGTGGTCGACGACCGCCGTCCAACACATCATTGGTTATCATTGGGGCTCAAAGATTCCAATAGCCAATGGTGATATACGCCCACGGTGACGGTACACACCGCCACGGACGTGACCGCCATTTTCTATCTGTTCACTCACTTGCTACCTGACCTTCCACTGGAGAGGACCTACACTGCAAGTGCTGCTGTGAACAGTGTCTGGAAGCGACCATGACTCGAGTGTCTGGGAAAAGGGCCCCTGCCTTCACTTCCGAGGAGTTGGAGAGACTAGAGGATGGGGTCCTACCCCAGTACCTTTTACTTTATGGTCCTCCAGACAAACAGGTGAGTGCACTGTGAGCAGGATGCATGGGGCATGAATGTATGGAGTGTTGTGTGTGTAAGCCTCGTGTAGGGGGGGCTGAGGGCTCCTGGCCAGAGTGCTGCATGTTTGTTGGGCAATGTTTGTGCGTAAGGGGTTTGGCGGTATATAGTGGGCCATGAGTGTAACAGTCCAGACGGTATGACTAATAACTTTTTTTATGTATCTTTTTTCTGCAGTTCAACTCCCCTCAGAAAAAGGGTATTTGGCATTGCCATTGCCAAGGAGGTGCGGATCCTGGGGTCTTTGAAAGGCAGAGCACCCACTGTCGCAAATGGTGGGAGGACCTGCGCCACTGGGCAAGGAAGACGGCGGAGGCCCTGCTGGGGATGGCCTCCAAACGAGGAAGGGGTGCCCGTCGTACCCTGACCCCCCTGATGTTCTGCATCCTGGCGCTGGCCTATCTGGAGTTGGATAGGCGCTTGAAGGCATCACAGCAGCCACAAGGGGGTGAGTACAGATTCAGAATCATGAAGGTGCGCATGTTGAGGTGTAACCTGGATGGAGGATGTGGGTCTGTGGGTGCCCGTAGGCCAGGATGAACATGGCAGGGTAGGTTCAGGTGAGTTTCAGGGGAGCGCCATGACGGAGACAGGAGGGGACAGTTCTAACAGCGACACCTCCTCCGATGGAAGCTCCCTGGCGGTGATGGACACCTTTGTGCCCACCCCAACTACAGGTAGAGTCGCCACCCCGTACCAGTACCGCCATCCCAGCAGCCCCTCAGCGAGTTTCCTGTGCCTGCTCACCCAGGAAGGTGGGTATCTCCTTCGCCCCAGGCACCTCAGGCCTGCCCCAGTCATTCCTGCTGTCCTCAGTGAGGAGACTATTGACCTCCTGAGATCCCTCTCTGTTGGGCAGTCAACCATATTGAATACCATCCAGGGTCTAGCAGGGCATTTGCAACAAACAAATGCATTCCTGGAGGGCATTCACTTTGACGTGGCGGCCCAACAGAGATCATTTCAGGCTCTGACCAATTCACTGATGGCAGCTATTGTCCCTGTCTCTCGCCTCCCATCTCAAACTCCCTGCACCCATTCCCATGCCCCTCAACCCCAGCCTATACCAAGCGCACCATCAGACCAGCATGCACCCAAATCAACACACAGAAGTGGCTCAGGAAAACACAAGCACTGCACGTCATCCCACAGGCACTCACACAAACACCATCCAGATGCAGACACACCAACATCCAGTGCCTCCACTGTGTCCCCCTCCTCCTCCTCGTCCATCTCCCTCCCAGTAGCGTCTCCACTCACACCTGCATGCACTACATTCTCATCCAATACCTCCATCACCATCACGCCTATCACTACACGACCCTCACTGGCAGTCACCACCCCCACTTCCATGCACATGTCCCCTGTGTCCTCTCCCACTGTGTCTGTGACACCTCCACCCAAAGTGCACAAACGCAAGCACTCAGACATCCATCAGCCATCCACCTCACAAAAGCATCCAGCCCATAAACATGCACCGCAGACAGACACCTCCTACAACCACTCCCTCTTACTCCACTCCCAAACCTTCACCCTCTTCCAGCCCCAGTGTTCCTAAAAGGCTTTACCTCTCCACCCTTGACCTATTCCTTGCCCCTCCCCCCTGTCCTTCCTTTGGGCCAGGGTGGGCAGAACCAAGGCCAGAACCTCAGCCACCCATTCCACGGCCACTGTGGTTTCTGCAGCTACATGTGTGAGAGGCTTCAAGGAGGCACCCGTCAGCACTGCCAGTGTGCCTGCATCACCTGCCAAGGGCAAGAAGGGACCGTCAGCTAGCAAGGGCAGGAAGGGAACACCAGCCAGCAAGGGGAAGGAGGCACTGTCAGCTGGAAGGGGAAGGAGGCACCACCAGCCTGCAAGGGCAGGAAGGGAACACCAGCTGGCAGAAGCAAGGAGGCACCACCATCTGCCAAGGGCAGGAAGGGACAACAGCTGCCAAGGCCAAGGTAAAAGGAACAGATGCCGCAGGCAGGATGGATCTGGTACCTGGGGCTGGAGCAGCATCTGGGCAAACAATACCAGACATGGCACTTCATCCATCTGAGGCTGCAGGGGAAGAGCTGGAGCTTCCCCCCACCACTGACAGCACTGCCACCTGCACCACCAGCAGCACCACTGCCAGCAGCAGCAGCCCCAGTGGGCAGCCATCCGAGGCTGCAGGGAAGGGCTGGAGCCTCCCCCACCACTGACAGCACCGCCACCTGCACCGCCACCTGCACCGCCACCTGCACCGCCACCTGCACCGCCACCTGCACCGCCGCCAGCACCGCCACCTGCACCGCCAGCAGCACCACTGCCAGCAGCAGCAGCCCCAGTAGGCAGCCGTCCGAGGTTGCAGGGGAAGGGCTAGAGCCTCCCCCCACCACTGACAACACCGCCGCCATCCCCACAACTGCCATCCACTGAGCATCCATCACCACCAGCGAGCAGTGTGTAGTCATGACTACATGGGCGGTAGTGCGTCCTGGTCTCTGCAACACCTGTAGGTGTGACACCCAGGTGAGAAACTGTGAGTTTGCACCATCCAGGATTAGCATCACCGGGCATTAAGCCCCCTCCACAACCTGTGGAAGAAGGCATCCACTCACCCCTCCTTGCCAGAATGAAGCACACAGGGCACAAGGCCCCCTCCAGAACCAGTTGAAGAAGGCATCCACTCACCCCCTGCTTGCCAGAATGAAGCACAGTGGGCACAAGGCCCCCTCCAGAACCAGTGAAAGAAGGCATCCACACACCCTCTCCTTGCCAGGATGAAGAACACTGGGCACAAGGCCCCCTCAAGAACCAGTCGGCAAACCACCCACTAGAGAGACTGTGGCCTTGCACTCCCCAGGACTAAGCAGTGGGCAAACCACCCACTTGAGAGACTGTGGCTTTGCAATCCCCAGGACCAAGCAGTGGGCAAACCACCCACTAGAGAGACTGTGGCTTTGCACTCCCCAGGACCAAGCAGTGGGCAAACCACCCACTTGAGAGACTGTGGGTTTGCACTCCCCACGACCAAGCAGTGGGCAAACCACCCACTAGAGAGACTGTGGCTTTGCACTCCCCAGGACCAAGCAGTGGGTAAACCTCCCACTAAAGAGACTGTGGCCTTGCTCTGCCAAGGACATCGCAGAGGGCATGTAGCCCCCTCCAGGAGCAGTGGCGTTGTACCATCTTCCGGCTGAGGTGCCCCCCCATTCCCTGTCCCCCTGAGGCGCCTGTGTGTTTTCAACGTGATTCCCCTTCAGTGTTCTCTCCGTATTGAGGCAGGAGTCAAGTGTGGCCTTGGCCTATGTGTTATGGCCCTGTATGCCATGGACATTTTGGAGTGGGCATTGTTCCTCCATTTGTATATATTGTACATACTGTTTAGTGCTTTAGGGATGTATTTGTCTAAAGTTTTAATATTACACTCACTTTAATCAATTCCTATTGTCCTTCTGTTATTCCTGAGGGTTACGGGGTGTATATGTGATGTTGTTGCATATGTTTGTGTGTATGGTGTTGGGGGTGGGGGTGTTGCGTGTGTGTGTCACTCTCTCCCTCTCCCTCCCTTGTGTGCAAGGTGCGGTGCTCACTGTGGTCATCTTCGCCGGCGTTCGTGTTCCTGGTGTAGGAGGAGGTAGACCAGCATTGGAAATATGTACAGTTCGGGCTCCATGCTGTTGTGGTTCTTCCTTGAGTGTCAAGAGGTGAGTCGTTTCCCTTCTGTGTACTGTTTCCGCTGTGCTTTTGATGGCGTTGGTACCACCCCGGAAAAGGTGGTGGATTGGTGTCATAATACAGTGGGCGGTACATTGTCTTCCGCCTGGCTGTTGGCGGTTACCACGGCGGGGCTTGTTGCTACAGCCGTGGCGGTCAGAGTGTTAAAGTGGCTGTATGTGTTGCCGATGTCCGCCTTGGTCAAAATCCAATTTTTCTTACCGCCGGCCTGTTGGCGGTATTACCGCCGCTTTATGATCGACCACCAGGGTTGTAATGAGGGCCTTTAGTTTTTTACAGTGACATTTAAAACAACTATGGGCCTGATTACAAGTACAGCTTATGACCGCTGTGCCCACAGTGGTGGTTCGACCGCCACAACCTTGGCAGTCCAACTGCCAGAATACGATGCTGGCAGTCGGGGCACCACAAGACCACCGCCACAGCCAGGATTGTGGATCCCAATGCGTTGGTGGTGGTGAAAGTCGGGTTCAAGCATGGCAGTGGTGGTGTCAGCTTGACTTGTCTTTCCACCGGCCTTTTCATGTTGGGGACTCTGCTATGAAAGGCCGGAGGAAACGCAGAGATGGGCCACAAGGGGACATGAGCAGCCTGTGCTGCTCATGCCCATGTTGTGGGCAGTGCAGAAGCCCCCCTGTCAGCACAGTCAGAATGCAGACAGTGTACATTCCAACTGTGCTGGCAGCACAGTCAGTGCATCTGGCATTGGCATCAGCTCTCTGTTAGAGCCAAAGCCAATGCCACCACACTGACTATCCAGCCAGCCCCATGGGAACATCATAATATGGTGATCTGGAGGCCTCCGACTTGGTGGCAACCTCACATAATGGTCCTGGCGGGCCAATGGTCAGACCACCAAGTCCATAATTAGGCCCTATATTCTTACAGTCAATATTTCTCTCCACGTTATTTTGGACATCATGATATTTTTTCAACGATATTTATGCCCCATGTTATGTTTTATTCTATATTTTGTCCAAACACACAAGCAGCATGGGTGACCACTCTTCAACATAAAATAGTAGGTTGTTGGAAAAACAAGGGGCCAGATGTAGGTAAGTATGGTTTTGCGAGTTGCAATTTGCGAGTCATAGAGACTCGCAAATTGCAACTCGCAAAACCACATGCAGAAAGGTGTCTCAGACACCTTCTGCGAGTCGGTATGGGGTCGCAATGACCCACCTCATTAATATTAATGAGGTGGGTCGCAAATTGCGGCCCCATACCGACTATGGGCACTCGCAAACATGGAGGCCTGCTGTCGTCAGCAGACCTCCATGTTTGCGACTGCTTTTCAATAAAGCAGGTTTTTTTTTTCAAAGTGCAACCCGTTTTCCTTAAAGGAAAACGAGCTGCACTTTGAAAAATAAACCGAAACCTTTTGTTTCGGTATTTTTCAGGGCAGGTAGTGGTCCATTGGACCACTGCCTGCTCTGAAAAATTATTTTTGTGATCATTCACAAAGGGGAAGGGGTCCTATGGGGACCCCTTCCCGTTTGCGAATGAGTTACCATCCACTTCAAGTGGATGGTAACTGCGAGTTGATTTGTGACCGCTTTTGCGGTCACAAATCAACTTACATCGCGGTGCGAGTTGCAAATAGGAAGGGAACACCCCTTCCTATTTGCAAGTCGGAAACACATTTTGCGAGTCGGTTCCGACTCGCAAAATGTGTTTCTGCATCGCGCACAGGCATTAGCGCCTCGCAAACGGCGTTTTTCGCCGTTTGCGAGGCGCTAATGCCTTGCTACATCTGGCCCAAGGTTCTCTATGGATGGATGTATCGACATTCATGCTGCATATAGGGACTCATAACGAGTTTGGCAGCCTTTTGGCAAGACCGCTGTGGTGGCGGACGCCAAAAGACCATCCTGTTTACGGTAATCCGACTGGCGTATTACGACTCACACCTCAAAGTCCACCAAAATACAGCCAAAATTCTGAAGTAAGATCTTATTTCGACCCACAAATCATGATAGCGGTTCTTCCATGACAGAAGACCAATGGCGGTGCAAACCGCAACGGTCGGCGCTCACATCAGTAAGACGCCCCACCACATTGGATAGTTTGAAAACCCCACACTTGACACACATCCACAGCTACACACTGCACTATAAAACACATCCCTTCACACCCAACAATCCTTTGCAACCAGAACGACATACACCGCTAGACAGAGGCCGCACAGAAATATTTACCAACCATAGAATAAGCACCCCTTGACACTTCACATAGCACTCATCCCACACCTGCACACGACCAACACATACATCAACACCCCACACATTCAACACCACCGGTCAACAACTTATATCACAGTACCCACACCTCACCATCACTGATTTACCTGATTTTTTTATTATTCCTCACGTCTCGTCCACCACTACCATGCCCCCACAAAAACATCCTCAGTTCACAGATGATGAATTGAGGGTCATTGTGGGCGAAATCATCCTAGTAGAGCCACAACTATTTGAGCACAAGTCCAGCAAACATCTGTAGCTGGGAAAATGGAGCTGTGGCAAAGAATAGTCAACAGGGTGAATTCTGTAGAGAGCTATCCATGCACAAGGGAGGACATCAGGAAGAGGTGGAACGACCCCAGGGGGAAGGTACGTTCCATGGCTGCCAGGCACCAGCTGGAGGTCCTCAAGACTGGCAGTGGGTCCCCACTCCTCCCCCACAATTTACATCATGGTAGGAGAAGGACATCCTGCATCCTGAGGGCTTCAGAGGAATATCTGGGGGAGTGGAGTTGGGTAAGTCACAATACAACAACTGTCGCCAAACTGCAATGTCCTGCAAGCTCACTGATCACCTTTGGCCACCTTAACAGCCAACCCACTCACCACCTCTGTCCTTATACCCCTCCCTGGCATACTACATCCCAACCAAACTCACCTGGGGGTACACTGTATGTGTATGGCATATGTAGTACATTGACTGACACCACTACAATTTTCAGAATGCACTGTTCCACAAGTTAAATAGCCTTACATTTGAGACTAACAATCAAATCAATCCACCTGACTCCTCCACTATTGTACAGTCCATGGCAATGAAGGCAATGATATGGCCATCTCCCAGTATTATTAAAAGAAACACACAGCTACAGCTGTGTTAACCTGGCCTTTAAATCAACATCCAAACAATGTCATGTACTCACCTGGTGGAACACCAATATAGGAAGCTGGATGTATTTGGAGTACACCCATACAGAGGCCCAGGTATAATGGTTACACCTATACTTTTGGCCGGTACTGTTACCATAGTACATTGTGCAGCTGTTAGTTGACTCAATGATGCTGTACACCTAACCTGGAGATCCCTTTAAAATGTCAAGTTTTCAATCAGGCAAGATATGAGTCAATGAACAGTCATCTACCCACCAAGATACTCCAGCATCCTGTAGCAAGGTGTATGGAATTGAAAATCTCGGTGTCCAATATAGTCCTGACCCAGATGTGGAAGCAGGTGTCATTGTCATACCAGGTGATACATGTCACATAGCATATCTTGTGGTCAAACGTATTACTTTCAGCAACTGTGTGTCTCCTATTGGTGACCTACTCAATGGCACCATGGACAGGACACTCAAGACTGCCACTACCCATCTGGATGAAGCCCTCAGTGAGGAATACACCCCTGGATGTGTGGACATTGAGAAAGAAGCTGGCCCATATGGGACACCTGGTAAGTCAACAACTTTGAGCCTCATCCTGCTGACATCGATTCCTCCCAGCCCTGTTGCTTCCACATCACAGGCTACCATTCTCCCCCAAACCTGTGTTCCAAGGACAGTGTCTACCATCTTGTGCTCCCAGTACAGGTACCTGAGTCTCCTGTCATAAACCCAGACAATGATGGACCTGGCACCAGTGGGAGTGGGCAAACTGTCCCAGGTACACAGGCATGTGGGAGGGATGGCGTGTGCCAGAGGATGGAGGCTCCTAGGGATATAACTGGCCAGGACACCATCTTCCAAGTCTTGGTAGCTTACCATCAATCCCAAGGCGTGATGGGGCAGGTACTTACCATGATGAAGGAGTCAAAGCAACTGCAGAGGAACAACCACCAGGAAGTCATGCAGAAGCGGCAGGCCCAAAATGCCCACTTGGCTTCTATTGCAGGGGTGCTGAGAGACATGAATACCTCACTGAGTAGGTTTTGTACAAAACAGCTGGCCTCTTCCACTAGCAATGAAACATCAGCCCCTTCTACATCTGTGGCCTCAAGTAGAATGGGGGCCCTGCCAGTCGAAGGACATGCCTCAGACACCCCTGCTTCTGTAGCTGAAGATCCCCTCCCCCGCCACAAGAGTAGACGTCCCCTGGAACATCCGGAGGAGCAGATTCCAAGACCAAAACCACTGACAGGAAGTGAACCTCTACTGATTATTTCCCCTTGTGTTGCAGAGAAACACCCTGTTGACTTTTCTGAAACCTATTTCCATTTTCCTATTGTACAAGGAGACTGGACTTGTGTCTCCAAATGCTGTAGCAGCTACCCTGATGATTTCATCCAACATGACAGAACCCTTCACTGTTTCCTTTGTGTTATATTTGATCCAATTCACAAATTTTGCTGTGCAGTCCTCAATAAATACTACTTAGCCACAGATCATGTGTGAGAGTCATTTATCAGCCATATTTGAAAGTCATCTATGGCACCTCTTGCACAAAGATGTTTCTCTCAAATGTAAGACATTTGTAATGTTCCGTCTCACAAGTATTGTTTAATCTGGGTATATTTTGCACTGAATAATATTTATAGACATAACTCAAATCACTTTCATTGAACTATTCCACATACAAGTTGGGAGAATGCCAATGATCACACAGTGAAGTACCGCTGCTCACGTCAGTGTTTCAGCATAGGTGTCATAAACTACCAACCCACAGACTAGTGAAGTTAGGGACATGTCAGTCTTTCACTATCCCAAAAAGCAAACATATTGTTTCAATGTACTATCAGCTAAAGCCTTATCACATACACATACCAGAGCTCCCAATTGACCATACCCCGTAAGACAGACACATGTCGGTACAAACTCCCCCAGTCATGGAACCTTCCACTTGCCATGGTCAGGTATCAGTCGGCATGCCACTTACCTGTGTCAGTCGTGATACACATGCACAGTGGCCTGCAGTGAAGAAACACAGTGACAGCTACATACAAGTTAGTTATTACCAATACAAACCATTATGATGGTTGAGGGTGTGGATAGCACAGGAAGACATGTGTGAGAGACAAATGAACACACACATGACACCATTGAACAAACCTCCAATGCCAAACAGGTCTATTAAGTGTAACAGGCTACTACCATCCCACTGTCCTGACAGTCTGGGCATGGAACTCACACAACAAATCTCATGTCTGACAGTACCTGGTTCCATCCATGTTCACTTTACTTGTCAGTCTGCAAATTACACCTGCTTGTGACACTGTCTGATATTGCCAAATGAGAATGAGCTTGTGAAGTAATCTGCAAATTATGAATGTCAAACATAAGGTATAGGTATAGGCCGCATTGTAACAAAAACATCATAAGCCAATTCCTATATACAGTGGTAACTCAGACTGTGCATTGTGAGAAAATGAGACTAAGGTGATCACAATTCTACACACTACTCCATGCAACATTCAGCTCGCACATCTGAGTTATGTGTTCTGAAGCTACTTATGACGTGTCTGATGTTCATAAAAAGACTCTTATGAAACATCCCTAACCCCACCAATACCCAGCTGAGTTTCCTAAATTACATAACATCACATACCTGAAGTCAGGTGAAGTACTGATTGATGCAATCTGCCCTGATGTCTCCAGCTTCATCCTCATCATACTCATCCTCACTTGCCACATCTGCATTCTGACCCACTGGAACTGCTGGCTCCTCCTAATATGGCATAATTGGGATTTGACGCCTCAGGGCAAGGTTATGGAGCATGCAGCAGGCAACAATAATTTGACATACTTTGATGGGTGAGTAGAGGAGGGCTTCACCAGACGTATCAATGCTACGGAATCTTGCCTTCTGGAACCCAAACGTCTGCTCCACAAGACATCTTTTCCTTCCGTGGGCCTCATTGAATGGACCTCCCCTGGCGTGATTGGGTTCCTCACTGGTGTCGACAACCAGTGATGGTTTGGGTAACTGGAGTGCCCTGTAAAGACAGTTTAGAACAGCAAACATAAGTAATGGACATCCACACACTTGTTAGCAGAAAAAAAGTTACTGACACATATGACATATGTGACTTACCAACCAGCCAGGCCCTCTTTGTGTATTGTTGTGTCATCATCAGTGGGATCTTACCACTGACCCCGCGTACCTTACACAAACTTGTGAAATATAGAGGTCAGCCAAACAGACCAATTGGACATTGATGGAGTGGAAGTTTTTCCTGTTCCTATACACCTGTTCATTGGCTTTTGGGGGAACCAAGGCTACATGGGTATCACCTATGGCTTCAACTATATGTGGAATGTGTCCCAAAGCATAAACATCAGCCTTTACATGGGCCAAGTCTTCACGTTGTGGAAATCTGATGCAGCTGTCCAGGTGTTTTAACCATGCTGACAGTACAGCCTTCAAGATCAGACTGAGCATAGGCTGAAACATCTCTGCAGTTAGGGCCATTGTATTTTGAAAGGAGCCTGTGGCCAGGAAGTGCAGCACTGACATAACTTGTACAATTGGTGGTATGCTATGGAGATTACGAATGGCAGGCATCAGATCTGGCTCCAACTGACAACAGAGATCCATGATTGTATGCCTATCCAGGTGGTGTAGATCTGAATCACATGTCACTCCTCCATGATCTGAAGGTCTGCTAGTGAACGGTACACTGGAGGTTCTCTCACTCTTCTCATGCCAAGGTAACTATGTGCCAACATACCATTATGTATGTGTATCACTCCTTCTGTACATCATAAGTATGATCATACCTATGTCACATATAATGCTCTAAATTGCCATGTGAAACTGTTGAACCGTTGTACCCTGAACATACCTAGGCAGATAATGGATTATTACTGCATTCACCTCCCCTTTCCTCTATCATGTTAGAAATGGGAAAGCATGTCACTGACAGTCCATGTGACATTAACATCATTACCATATACCACATATATGGGACACATATACCATAAGTCAGATTGTAATTGGTCTGCTGACTACGCTACTACATTTACATTTCTTAAAACATATCAATTTGACATCCTGTACATAATTGATGCACATTGGTACATGTTTGCTCATAGCCGGCAGTGACACACAATGTCGTAGGTGTGTTTCACAGCTTGTGACGCAACTTTTATATATTTTTTTGATTCATATATGAGCCTTAAAATGGCAGCTGCCTGACCCACTGTACTGGACATTAGGAAGTGGCCTAAGTCCGCCGGCGGGAGTCGTGATGGCAGTAGGCAGATACAACCGCGGTTGACATTGCATTGAAACACATTGCTGTCTTTAGCAGTCTTGGGCCAATGATGATGTCTGCCACTGGTGATGCTCTTTTACGTGGCAGATGTGACCTCCATCTGATACTCCGTCTCTCACTTGACTCCTGACACTGCTGCCAGCAAGACCTCTACGACCTGAGCTGCTGTGTACTGCGTCTGGGAGCAATCATGAAATGCCCTATAGGTGAGAGGGCCCCTGCCTTTTTCCCTGAGGAGCTTGACAAGCTTGTGGAGGAGATCCCACCCCTATATGAACAGCTCTATGGTGCATCAGAGGAACAGGTCATTGCAATCCAATTGCAATGTTTTAAGGGTTAGGTGTATGATGATGTCCAGGGAACGTGGTGGAACGAAGGATTGAGGTAAAATGTGTGGGTAGATGGGCATGTGCATTTGTGTACAGATAGAGTTTGAGTCCTGAGACATAGCAGAGTGTGTGTGATGTAAGTGCCCTGACCTAACTGCAGACTTGAATACATGATCAGTAAATGTGGTGTGAAAAATATTTGGAAAGGTATACCATGTTTAGAGATATGCTCTTAAACTTAGATCCTCTACCAGTACAAAGGAAGTCTTACAGCTTCCACCGGATAGTCTGCCATATGTTTTAGTTCTAGCAAACCTACCCCCTCTCGATTGTACCCAGAAGGAAGATACTCATGCGCTAATAAGGAAATGTGCACATTGGATGAGCCAAAAACTTAGATACCAAGATGATCTAAATAATAGAATAATTATGGCAAGAAGGGTGAAGTGGGTAGGTTTGACTAAAAAAGTATACGAAGGCGATTGTATAGTGATCAACTTTGCAAATTCTCATTTTGTTAATTACTTGTTGGCGTCTCTACCATTGTGTGCAAAATGGGAAGGTGGGATTAAAGCCTATTCATTAAGCTTTTTCTACAGGCCGCCCACTTTATCACCTCTTTCTATGAAGGCTGCCCATGGTCAAAATATTGCTTCAACAAAGGCACTTTTACGGAACCCCACCCTTGATCTTGAGGACATCTAAAATCACTCTTCCCTTGATGCAATTGATTGACAATTGGAGGGTTTGGGGCTCCCAAATGATTGTTTACAGGAAATCGAGTTGATGGGAGGGCATACACCTCTTGAACCACCCATAGGGTCTGATGAGCCAGATACGGCCATAATTAAGGAGTCTGGGATAACGCCCCAGCAAAGTAATGCATTTTTATCTTTAATTAGTTGGAATATTGCTGGGCTTCGTTCTAAAGCTGAAAATCTAGAATGGTTGGAGTTCATATCTACATTTGATATCATTTGTTTTCAAGAAACTTGGCATACGGCACCCTTCTATTTAGATGGCTACCATTCCGTGTCTCAGCCAGCTATCCCATCCAGAGCAGGCAGAGCAAGTGGTAGTCTCCTGGTACTTGTGTCATTACTACTTCCAAAAATTGAGGTTTCACTGATTTGGTCCTCTGCTTTCTTCTTGGTAGTTTTATTATCAATAACCGGACGGAAAGACATCCTACTCTTACATTTTTATAATAACATTCCAAGTGCCGTCCTGCCAGGAAGCCTTGAAGAGATCACAGACCTGCTAGACTCTGCTGAGAAACTCCAGGGCAGGGAATTTGATATGATCTGGGTTGGAGATTTTAATGTTCAGTTATGTAAGTACGAATTACCTCACCTATGTGGTGCTGCTACAGAAGGCAGAGAGTCACTTACTCATTTTATTCACTTTAACTTAGGAAATACCTTGAATACCCTTATTTATAAATTTGATCTTGCTTTTGCAAGGGACATGGCAAACAGTTGGACAAGAGAAATACCCACCTATACAGGGAGTACGAATGGTAGCATTATTGACTTTATTCTTATTAGTTCTTCACTTTCACGTACAACAGTGGATTTTAAAATTAAATCTCACTGTGCCAGTGACCACAATCCCTTGAGCATAAAATTATCTTTCAAAACTAGGGTAATCCTACCTAGGATTGTACATAAAGGGAAAGAGGTTTCTAAAAGAAATTCTGGCCCTCGCATGAGATGGGAGAGAGTAAATCCTAACACTTTTCATGCGAACCTTATAACTCAAAATAAGGTCCACATCAATACTTGTTTGTCCCTGCAATCCACTTGCGTCCACCCTATAACTGCTTTTGAGTCTTTCAACTGTGCTATCTCTGAGGCACTGACGTGTGCCCAATATCCCAAAGGCGTAAAGCCGCAACGGTGGTTTAATTCGGCCTGTACGGCTGCCCACAGAGATCTAAAGACAGCCATTAAAACTATTCCATTCAGTCGTGATTTAGTTAAACAGGCCAGGGGCCGATACAAATCAGTCCTTGAAGAAAGAAGGAATGAAATACGCACTAGCGCATGGGAGGATCTCATGGCAGCCACGGAATTACGGGATCCCTCCCAATTTTGGAAGGTGGTTAATCATCCATATTTCTCAGGAAAGGTAAATAGGGACGATGACTGTCTGATACCAGAGGGGGTTTGGGTAGACCATTTTTCATCTGTATTTCAATCCGTAAATAATCTCAACTATGGAGGGGAGGCACGTGGCCTCCCATGTTCGGCTACTCTTATTCCAATTAAGAGCGGCATTTCACTTGAGGCATACGAGATCAGTGCAGCAATAACTAAAATGAAACTAAGGAAAGCCCCTGGCCCCGATGGGGTACCGGTGGATTTATTTAAATCTCTACCTGATTTGTGGGTTCCACTAATCACAAATGTTCTGAACAGTGCTATTCAAAGTGCTATCCCCTCTTCATGGTTAATGGCAATAATCGTCCCGATATTTAAAAAGGGTAATAGGCTTGACCCCTTTTGCTATAGACCCATCTCTCTCATTGACTCCACGGCAAAGATCCTGGGAGTGTTATTTTGACCCGGCTCGAGGATTGGGTTGCAAAGACAAACATTCTATCCCCAATTCAATACGGGTTTTGGCCTGGTTTAGGCACAGTGGATCAGGCCCTAAATGTACATCTTATCTTTAGCAAATATGTTATTGCAAAAAGGGAACCCATCCACTTAGCCTTCATAGATCTGTCCAGCGCATTTGATATGGTGAATAGAGCAAAACCGTGGGATATAATGGATACAATGGGGATTGAGCAAGATCTGTTGGATTTGATTAAACGCTTATACTCTGACCTTTCTATTATAATCCAGATTGGACAACATGGCGAAAGGTCTCATCCCCTTGCATCCAATCGGGGTGTTAGACAGGGCTGCACTCTGGCACCTTTTTTATTTCTACTGTACATAAATGGCTTGTATAGTTATTTAGCCCAAAATGGTAAGGATTTCCCAAGGATGAGTTTTAGACAATTGCCAATTTTATTATATGCCGATGACGCCGTTTTAATTGCCCGGCACGGCCAATGGTCTACAGATCCTTTTGGATCTTTTTTTAACACATACACGAGAACTTGATTTGAAAGTCAACTTTAAAAAGTCACACGTTATGACTTGCGGTCTTAAAAACACCAGCACCAAATGTTTTACAATGGGGGGGAACACCTTAACAAAGGTAAAAGACTTTTGCTATCTAGGCCTGTATCTAAGTTCCACTCTGTCATGGAAATTCCATTTGAATTTTAAGTTACAACAATTAGAAAGAAATGTTGAGGCAATCTTCCGCTTTGCCCGTAGATTAGGGCATAGACCGGTCCACCAGATCATCACGCTCTACAATTCTAAATGTGTCTCGGCGGCGATTTACGGGGGTGGCCTCTTGGGATATACCAGCCCAAGTATTTTACAGCGGGCAGAGAATAAATTCCTTCATCGGTTACTTATGGTACCTAAGAACATAGCGAATATTTTATGCCATGAGGAGCTGGGAATCCGCTACATTACAGATTTGATAGATATTGCACCCTTCTGTTATGGATAAAAGTATGGTCAAATCTTGCAGCTACTTTAACACACGATTGCGTAAAAGACTGTATTTCATTAACAAACTGCAACAAAATTCCATGGCTAAATTTTGTTCACAATGGTTTTCGAAATTTGGTCTAGGAGTTTATGTATTTCAAACCAGAGCTTTTGCCCGCCAACGCGAAAGAAATTGTTAAACTCCGACACAAAGAGCATGTTATGAACCTTAGATATCAAGTGGCGGAGAAATTGAGTTCTTTTAATTCATATGTAGAAATTCCATCATCGGACTTGTTAGAACCTTATTTTGTTTGGTTCCCGATCCCTTCTCTATATTTGTCTACTCGTACTTTTAAGATTTAATATGATCCATTTTAGAGTGGCGCTTCCGACAAAATGCATGTGGGAAAAAACACTACCGCCATGCCCTTTTGATAACTATTCAAAACAAAGTACTTGCCGTTTTATTTTATTTTGTACACTTTACTCAGCTCCTAGGAAAACCTTTCTATTACCTATTTTGCGTAATTTGCTCACTTTTTCTTACAAAGAAGGACTGATTGGCATCCAAAGCCTCTCATCCAAACAAATGTGCAGTTCTATTCTCAGTTTTATTAAATCCGCTATCACCATTAGAAACCGATATGAATTGGTAATGTGACTACTTACTAAGAGAAACCAGATATTGTCTTAATGCTATATACGATTTTATAAGTATTTATTATTTTATACCGATTTGGTAAGCTTAGGCAGTAAGCTTAGATTTTATAGATCTGTCTTCGAATTATGTAATAAGTATTGTATTTTATGATGACTTTTATGTATGCATGTGTACTTTTATGGCAACACGCCGAATAAAGTTATTTTGACTGACTGACTGACTGATATGCTTGTGGTCTGGTCACATATTTTAAACTGACACCTGTTGCTGGATATGCATATTGTGTGCATGTCCCATCATCACACATGGCCTGACTGCAGATGGTCATCCCTCATTGAAGGGGATGTTGATGGCAGTCTGTATGGCTAGTTGCACTAACTTGTATTTTCACCCTGTTTGCTTTGGTATTGTGTATGTGGACATGATATTCTCTTCTTGTCTGTGTCATCCATGCAGGTTAACGCCCATCACCATAATGGGATTTGGCGTGCCATCACCAAGACAGTGCGGATCCTGGGTTCCACAGCCAGTAGAGTACCCACTGTAGGAAGCAGTGGGAGGACCTGAGATGCTGGGCCCGGTAGACTGCAGAGGCACAGCTGGGGATGTCCTCCCAATGAGGACGGGGGCCTGTCAGAACTTTACCCCCCTAATGGCCCGCATATTGGTGGTCACCTACTCGGAGTTGGATGATCTTTTGAGAGCAGCACAGCAGCCACAAGGGGGTAAGTACAGACTTGACACATTTTCATCCCTTCAACAGGTTAGTGTATGATGTGCAAGTTTCTAAGCTGTGACAATGTGGAAAGTACAAAGGATCAATTATCTCCAAGGAACACATTGATGTACAGTCCCCATTATTGGTATGCAGATGTGCATATTCTAATTTGTCTAGGGACATATTACTCTCCTATGTTGTCCTCTCTATACAGAAGCATATGATGATGCACATGTGACTGTCAAATGTGTGTACCACTATACAGCTTTCATACCCTGGCGGTTGTTCCTTTCTACCTACAGGTCAATACTCCCAATATCAGGATGGTAAGTTGTCCAGGTCTTTGACCTCTGTCCATTCCATTGTCTCTTGATCCATGACTATGTGCAACATAGAGTCTGATAATTTGAAGTCATTCCACCTTTACAAAAGGTTTCTGATGAGTCACAGCATCATGTGAGGCTGTGATGTCCATCTGATATTTCACATATCATACTTGCAAGACTTATTGTTATAAGGTGAACCCCCTTGGTAGGTGAGGGATGTAAATAGGCCTGTGTAATGTGTCATCTGAGTGCACATCCTACATGTTGGTAACCATGGAGGATTTGCTAGACTCCCATTGGATCACACACATTGGTGTCAGGGCTGTGAATGTTAGTACCATGTCCATGTTCTGTAGGTGGGTAGCGGCCACACAGCTATTTCCTTAGTGTTGTAGGCTTGCTAAATAGCTCAAGACATGTTATTGACAGTGATAATCTTAACTGTTTTTGCCAACATCATGTGTACGTTGAAAGGTTACATCATTAATTCACAGTGAAATTAATTATTTCGATTATTTCTGTTGCTATTTTGGATATGTTTTGAGTCTTTGTTGTATGGAAACCTATTGTTTGCACTTCCACCAATGTGGTGCAGCTGTGGTAGCTGACATACACACGTTAGTGGCATGATACGTGTATTCATGCATTTGGCTTGCATCATGGTGGGTGTACCTGTCATGGCTTAGTCATGTCTGATGTGGGTTGAGTGATGTTGTCACTGATTGTACGACCAAACAACGACTTCAAAAACAACTACTGCCTTAACAACGAAGTCGGAACACCGACCTCGTTGCTACTACTAATGATTTTACCACGAATACCTTAACAACGATATTTCGTTGTAAAGGCATTCCTGATAAAATCATTAGCAATGGGCACCATTCACCCTACATCCCTCACCCCACCCCCCCAACCCCACCCCAAAACCTAAAACCCCTTGACCCCCCACCCACTCCCCAAAACCAAAAACGCCCCACCCCCACACCCCCACCCTAAAACCTAAAACCCCCTGACCCCCCACCCACTCCCAAAACCAAAAACGCCCCACCCCCCAACCCCACCCTAAAACCTAAAACCCCCTGACCCCCACCCACTCCCCAAAACCAAAAACGCCCCACCCCCCCCAACCCACCCTAAAACCTAAAACCCCCTGACCCCCCACCCACTCCCCAAAACCAAAAATGCCCCACTCCCCCAACCCCACCCCAAAATCTAAAACCCCCTGACCCCCCACCCACTCCCCAAAACCAAAAACACCCCACCCCGCAACCCCACCCTAAAACCTAAAACCCCCTGACTCCCCACCGACTCCCCAAAACCAAAAACGCCCCACGCCCCAACCCCACCCTAAAACCTAAAACCCCCTGACCCCCCACCCTCTCCCCAAAACCAAAAATGCCCCACCCCCCCAACCCCACCCCAAAACCTAAAACCCCCTGACCCTCCACCCCCTCCCCAAAACCTAAACCCACCACTTACCTTCGCCAACTCCCTTCTTTGTACCTTAACCACGCATGTTCGTTGTTCAGAACATACGTAGATAAGGCACAAAAAAACAGAGTCGTGGTTAAAAAAAGCGTTGTTGCGCTTTCGTTAACCACGACTTTCGGAAAAAAAAAGTCGTAAAAAAGGATGTTTCCCGTTGTCACTCAGTCATTGGGCTATTAATGGAACAATTGCATGATACATTGCACTGTGTGTCACATTCATGCACATGACAGGTGTCCATATTCTTCTAATCTTCTAATAGCAGGTATGCTACCTGTGGTTGTGTGTGAGTAAATACTCTGAGCTTATTAGACCCTTATCTGAGTGTTATACTTTGTTTTTAGGAGGACAATGACTTAAATGACTTGGTCCACAAAGTATGTATAATCCTTTCCTACATCACTATTGGTACATGTGTAGGTGACATGCCAATTAGAGTAGGCGCATGATTGTACATTTCCATGGTGAAGGTTGTGAACTCAGTGACACGAAGTGAGTATGGCTTGTGTGCAACATGCTGTCTTGTGTTTGCTATACAATATGTTTCCTTGCCTGGTACATGACATCAGGCCAATTTGTTGGTATGTGTTTGGTTTGTATATGTGATATGTGAAAATCTATGTAACATCTATTTTCCATAGCTTGCTTGTTGGTTGTCTAAGTTGCTGTGGATAGGGACCCTGTATCAGGTGGGCAAGTCACCTTGTCATGGAATGGTTAGTGTGATAGCTCTGCTGACATCATTGTATTGTGGGTATGAGATAGGTAGATTAGCTGGTGTGTGACTGTTATGATTGAGGGCTGTACATTGTATCCTGTTGTGACATGATGTTGGCACTAAACTGGTACTACCTGGGAGTGTTGTACAACTAGATGTGATGTAACTGATGTGTACAATGTGATGTATGTGGTCTGCAAAGAATGTGATGACCCTACCTCACTTTCTGTTTCCCAGTATCAACATTGGCAGGTGAAGAAGACTGGGCACAGTTGAGTGGGGAAGCTTCTGGCCACGGTATCTCCAGACACTAGAACCCCGACACCGAGGGACCTTGTGGCCTGGAGGATGAAGGGGTACCACAGGGGAGACTGGATCCAGTTCCTCCTCCAGTGGACACTCCCTGGCAGACCAATCCGGGACCACCCGGGCACCACCTCTGTCTACCACCTCCTTTCTATCACTGCCCTCCCTGTAGATCCCCACCCAGTTGGCCGTGCCTGCTCACCCAAGAGGGTGGGCATCTCCTTCGCCACAGGCACCTCTTCCCCAGCCTCCGTTAGCCCTGCTGCCCTCAGTGAGGAGACTATTGACCTCCTGATGTCGATCTCTGTGGGTCAGTCGACTATTGTGAATGCTATCCAGGGACTGGCAACTCAGATATAACATGCAATGAGTTCCTAGAGGGCATTCACGGTGCAATGGCTGGCCTACAGAGAGCTTTTCAGCATCTGTCCTCCACATTGAAGGCAGCCAGTCACCCTTTGTCTACTGTCCCCCCTCCTCCTTCCTCTTCCCAATCCCAATCCCCCCTTCCCAGACCCAGCCAAAGCACACAAACAGTCAGGCATGCATCCACCTTAACATCCAAGAGTAATGCAGACAAACATAAGCACTACAAGACACACGACCGGCATACACACAAGCAATATGCACACACAGCAACAGTCACAACCTGCCCTGACACCCCCACGACACCCAGCATCACAGACATAACACCTGACACACTTGCTGACACCACACCAACATTCATTGATCCAGCCACCATACCTTTCCTACCCATAGACATCACCCCAGCATACCCTCAGACATCCACTGAAGTCACCACACCCGCAGAGACCACAACCACTGACAGGCCTACATCCAGCACATCCACCATACCTGCAATCACCACACCAACAGACAGCCACGTCCCCCACCACAGATTCCCCAGCACTTTCCTCCCCTCAACCCAAGACATATAAACGCCCTCACTCACCCACCCACCCAACAGAAACTCACCACCCACAAGTATACCTCCCACAATCATGCACCCAAGACATCCACACAAACACCTCAGACAACCACTCCCTCTCCCTCCAAGCTCAAATACTTTTGTTATAACCATCCCTGTGTGTACAAAAAGTATTTCCTCTCAGAGTTTGACCTTTTCCCTACTCTTCACCCGTGATACCCGTACATGATCCTTTTCCCTCCCCCAAGCCATCCCTTCCACCTCCACGGCCTCCTGTAACCCCCCTACCAGCACCCATGCCCCTCCCGCCATCAAGAATTCGACCCCTCCCAAGAAGACCCAATCCTTCCCCAAGTCTAAACCAAAACTCCCCTCCCAAGCCAAAGCCCAAACCCCCCTCCCAAGCCTAAGCCCGCCACCCCTCCTATGCCACCAACCCCGGGTCATCCCTCAGGTGCCTGCCTGCCCCCTTGCTTCCCCTACTTGTGGTGGATACATGGCAGTCAGGAGTTAAGCTGGGGCACCATATAGTGCCTTTGGCTCACCACATTGCTTTTATATTGGACTAGCCAATGGCCTTGAACTTTTCCATTTGATATGTCTAATATATCTTCTGACCAACCAGTTGTTGGTTTTCAAGTTACATCTTTGTCCTGCTTTTCCTTCTGTAGGTTTGAGTTGTTCATGCCTGACATTGGTTTTGTGCGAGTACTTGTGTGTGTGTTTGTTGATTGTGCTTCCTGTATTGTTTGGGCAGTATGTGAAGGTGTGTGCAGTGCTTTTGTCCCCTAGGGGTAAGATGTGTGTTGTGTGATGGATGTGTGTGTGTTGCAGACATGTTGTTGTGATAGTATTGTGTGGTGTTTGTGTTACCATGTGTTTGTTGTTGTGGTGTGTGGCTTTGTGTGCTTTGACTGTGTGAGTGTTCGTGTATTGGGCATGGTATGATAGGTATGATGTGCTGTGTGTGTGGGATGTGTGTATCATTTGCTAAGTTGTATGATTGTGTAATTGTGTGTGTTTGGTCCCTGTTGGTTGTACATTGTGTTGTATGTGTGATGAGTCCCTGGCCAGTGTTGGTTGTGAGTGCTTGACAATGGGTTTATGATGGTGAGTTTGTGGTGTTGTGACATTTTGGTATGTTGCATGGGATTGTGTAAGACTTTGACTGTGCTGTATTACAGTGCTTAAGTGTGTGTTCTTGACGTGTGGTTTGTGTGAGGGTGTCTTAGTTGTTGTATGTGAGTGTGCGTGTCACTGTATTGTTATGTGTGTGTGCTCCCTCACAGCCCCCTCCCTATGGTATGTTACGAAACACTAAATGATGTCACAATGTACAACTGTAACAGGGGAGTGTGTGTACTTACTGTTGCTGACATTGTTGGCGGCTTCCGTTGTCTGTATGCAAGCAGGAGCCACTGGATGACGTTTAGTTGTGGTTTCTCAGTGGCTCTGGACAAGTAGGGCTTCCTGGAGGTGAGTGTCTCCTTTTATCCACTTCGTCCACCTTGCTTTCCGTGGTGGTCTGACCGCAACAGAATTGTTGGCAGTGTGCAGCCTCGTAATAAGTCAAACGGAAACTTGGTGTCCACCAGGCTTCTGGTGCCTTCAGTCATCCATGGTGGTCTGTCCTCACTGGCGGTGCCATCGGTGCTCTGGAGGGATTCCATAGCCATCACAGCCAAAGTCATAATTTGGCGGTCCTCTCCGCCAGCCTGTTGGCGGTCTGATCTTCAACATCACAATCCTCAGACCGCTAAAGTCGTAATGGGACTTGAAGACCTCCTTCCCTATGTTCAGCAATTCATTTGAGCTTGGTGTTGCAGGTGGGGCCCACCAGCAGTCATTTTTGATGACTGGCACATATTGTTAATCCACAGCCTTTGACCCTGAACAAGAGAGAGTGAAAGACTGAAAAGGTGAAAAGGAGGAAGAGAATGACAGGAAAACAATGCAAAAAGAGGAAGGCAAAAATGAACGAAAACTAACCTGCAATATTGAAATAAAGGGGCAGGAAGTGTAGAGTAGTGCGTAAGAGCCATGAGGTGGAATCAAGACTAGACAGTTTTGGTATTCAGCACTCCTGACATTCTGTAGCATTGGACATGGGTTTCTGAGAAAAACTTTGGAGGACAAACACTTCTTATTTTATAAATTAAAGACTGCCATCATTGCATTTTACACAGTACACACTATCCGTTGTGTAATGATTGAAAGCTAAATTTCTCTTCAAAGCAGGCTTTGTAGGTGAAAATATGAAGAACAATCAATGTCAGGAAACAACATTATACTTTCCAGAGCCTCATTTAGAGACTCTCAGTAAATTTGTAGGAATACTGCAAATCAATTATTATGCTACTGCACCTTGTGCTTTCATTAGGGAATAATGTGCTGATAAAGTGTTTCCTTAACATGTTCTGCATATATAGTGGTGCAGAAGTCTAATGCACATGGATTTCCTATGATGCATTGATGCTATTTACTGTAACATTTTTGAGTAACTTTATTACTTTTGGCTATTCACAAAATCCTATGTGAATTTACTCAAAAGTGTAGACTTATGTGTTGTAATCCTCTGAAATAGGTGGTGGTGCCAAATGTACGATTTTAAATTACTACTGCCAAAAAAGAAACAGCAGTAAGCTCAGCAGCATACATGGCCATCCACTGGCACTTCAACATCCTCCTATAGAAAGAAATGGAGGTATGGATTTAAAATAAAAACCCATAGGAAATAATTGTCAATTAGATTAAATTATTTAAAACTCCCACTTCAATTTATAAAAATTAAAGTGAAACTTAATGAACAAACTGAAACCAAAACAACAATCGTCCAATAAGGGAAACAAGAGATATGCATGTAAATAGCCCCAGAAAGTGCAAAGTGCAAATGGCAATCAAAGATAATAGTAGACCTGAACCTAGGTATGTTTGAGGCTAACAGCAATGAAGTACAGGTGAGATAGAACAAGTAGATGAGCCTTGATAGGGCCTGAAGTATGAATGTTCAAAAAAATCCCAATCTTAAAAGAGGACTTTGGTGTTTTTCTGAAGAAAAATTTCTCCACGCAGAACAAACCTGAAATTCAGTCTGATGCATTTGGACTGCCTTTTTGCTGCAGGGCTCTTTGAAGCACTGGAGCAAACGCTTCTGAACAGTTCCCAAACACTTCCAAGGCTCCCAGGACCTCTAAGGATCACTTGGAGACTCACAGGGCAGGCATAGGGCAACAGCAAAGTTCTGCCCAGGTTCAGTCACCACCGGTCATTTAGGACTCTTCACAGGATTGTCCCTTTCAGCCTTTTTAGGTTCCCAGAGCCACCCAGGAGATGAGCCTTGGAAATTCTTTGGTCATTGGACTTCAACTGGAAGGTTGTCCTACCTCTGCATGTCCTCCTCTCAGGTCCCAGATGCCAAGTGAAGCAGATTCAGTCCACATGGTATCCTCTCGGAGGTACAGCAGAGCTGAGAGGAAGACAAGGAGAGGTCCAGCTTTGTATGGTTCACCAGCCTGTGGGTGTAAGAAAAACCCTAAGAAACTTCTAATTCTTTTCTGGCTAATAGAGTAATGGCTCCACAGCCCTGATCTATCTAATTTTGCAGAAGTTCCTTTTTTGCTTTACTGGAAAGGGCCCATAATGCCATTCAAGATGGAGAAAGTCTTCAGGCGCACTAAACTTGGGCTGTAAGGGCTGTGTGCATGTGTGAGGAATGCACTATGGTAATCTTAGTGTCCTCCCACATCTAACGCTAAAATCCAATTCAAAGAAGGCACTGTACCCACAACAATGCCAGAGACAGACGTCTGCTCAGACAAAAGCAGGGTTGTTACCAACCAGACAGGCAACACACAAGAGTTGCCCTACCATTGGGTTTGCGCCTTTTAAAAGGCACAGTACTTTTACATGTGCTTTACACAGACCGGTCATGCAGAATTGGACACTGGGGTGTCAACAGGAGGGCCACAGCTCCCACCCTGCATATTCTATTGAGCTCAGCAGGGTAATTTCTGCCCATTCAGGTCAACTGATTGTGTGCTCCTGGGAGAAATGTCACACCTCAATCACACATCATTCAAGTATGAGCACTAACTGGTAGTCGCTGGAGAGCTAATACAAATTAGCTGCCTGAAATCTCAGATAGGTAAAGGGTAACTTACTATTTATTTCCAATGTGACCATTAAAATTGGATTTTAATAACCTTTAAATATAGTGGTTTAATTATTTTATATCTGGTCCCTTTGTTGAGTTAGCAGTATTAGGGGGTCATTCTAAGTCTGGCGGGCGGCAGAGGCCGCCCGCCAGACTTCCCCCACCAAAATACCGCTCCGCGGTCGAAAGACCGCTGAGGGTATTTTGGGATTTGCCCTGGGCTGGCGGGCGACCGCCAAAAGGCCGCCCGCCAGCCCAGGGCAAATCATCCTTCCCACGAGGACGCCGGCTCAGAATTGAGCCGGCGGAGTGGGAAGGTGCGACGGGTGCAGTGGCACCCGTCGCGTATTTCAGTGTCTGCATAGCAGACACTGAAATACAAAGTGGGGCCCTCTTACAGGGGCCCCTGCAGTGCCCATGCAATTGGCATGGGCACTGCAGGGGCCCCCAGGGGCCCCGCGGTACCCCCTACCGCCATCCTGTTCCTGGCGGGATGGCGGTAGGGGGTGTCAGAATCCCCATGCGGCGGAGCGCGCTCCGCCGCCATGGAGGATTCACAAGGGCAGCGGAAAACCGGCGGGAGACCGCCGGTTTTCCGCATCTGACCGTGGCCGAACCGCCGCGGTCAGAATGCCCTGCGGGGCACCGCCGGCCTGTCGGCGGTGCTCCCGCCGACCCTGGCCCGTCAGAATCACCCCCTTAGTATTTTATCAGCAGTCAGGTTTTCTACATAGGACAACTAAGCCTGCCACAGCAAAAACAGCCTTTTGGGACGTTGGGGAATGGCAACATTAAGGGCCTCATTATGAGGCTGGCGGTTTTGAGACCTCCAGCCTCATGATAGTGGTCGGATCACCACATTATGACTCTGGTGGTCGGACTGCCAGGGGACTGCCGTCCCTGCCAGGAACATGGTTCCTGATGGGCTGCTCATGAGTCCCCTTTCCGCCAGCCTTTTCATGGTGGTTTCACTGCCATGAAAAGGCTGATGGAAAGGAAGTGGTGGGGGCCCCCCTGCCCAGCACCCTTGGAATGTGCACTGTCTGCTTAGCCAACAGGGCACATTCTGAGGGTGCTGTTGTGCTACTGTGTTGGCCTTAGCTCCCTTGGCCAATACCGTGCTCTGTTCCCGCCAGGCTGACCAGTGGGAATGTGGTAATACGATGTTCCTGCCAGTCACCCCAATGGGAACATCGTAATATGACTGGGGGTGAGATCACCGATTTGACGGCAGTCTCATCACTGCAAGTTTCAAACTCCTAATGATGCTCTAATTTTCTACATGTCCCACGTTTAAATACCAAGTACCGTACGTTGTGGGCTACAAAGCCGACATAGAGATGACTTACTAACATTTAGGAGGGAGGTTTTTACCTCCCAAAAAGGATTGCTCTAACAGTTCTCAGTGCAGGTTTAAACTGCAGCAGACAGGATATAATGATAGGCCTGAAGCTATGTTTTCCATGTCTCACCAGTGGATGGCACAATACGTGTTGCAGTTCACAGGTAACATTTAACTTTTCATGCCATGGGTGTAGTTTCTATGCCACATACTGTGGCGTTTTATGAGAGTTAAATATGCCAGTCAGGGATTGGCCAATTTCTACAAGTTTTAGGGGTCAGGTCACATAGGCTGGCTACTGGATAGCAGTGCTCCAACATGCAAAGGGTAAAAAACAGCAATAAATGTAAGGAAAAAATGGGGGTGAACATGCAAAAAAAGGGCACTTTCTCACATGGCACAAGATAAGACACACATGGGCATTAGCAATTTTGCATTACATTCAAAGGTATTAAGGCAAAGATACATGTAACTCTTCTTAGAACAATATAATTGAATATAGTCTGCCAATTTCAGTCTTAATTTCTTCATTACCAATATATTCATAATCCTCAAGTGTAGCAAGTGGGTAAGGGAGGAATGAGCCTTTATTATTGTAAGTGCATTGGATGGTTCACATTATTAGTTTGATTAGCCCACATGAGGTCATCACAATCATAATCACTGCAATCCCATTTTCAAAAATCTTCATTCCTCAGTTCTAGAGTATCCTTGATATCAAGACCAGATGCCACTTTAATTGTAATCTGAGCCATTTTGAATTGTAGCTTCATAACATTATTCCTAATGTGGTCTATATGTTCATGTATGCTAAGTGAGGTGTTGGGGATATATGTGCAACATTCAGCACTTCCAATTGCATCTCCAGTTGCTCCTGGTCTTGTTCTGGTTCTATTGAAGCTGAATAAATGCTCATTTACACATGGCTGGGCCTAATATGAGGTTCCATCGTGGGCAAAAGGAGGAGGGTTGGAATGCTACCCTGAGTGACTGCAAGCATTTAGAAAACTTCCAAGCATTCCTCCCATCATTATTTGGGTTTGCCAACTTAAAGGCTTTCCAGTAGAGGGCACATGCCCCTTGTTGTCCCTAAAACAGCTCTGTATGTCATCATGTGCTGAGTTGCTGAATCATGGTCCTCCAGCAGTGACCTGTAGGTTCCCATGAGGATCAATGTCCTTGGTATGCTCCATTGCATGGACAATAAGAAATGGTTGTGATCAGAGATTGTCCTACACAAGTATTCTGCCTGGGCTACTGTTTCATGTAAGTCAGTGGAGTAAACAGGAGCAAGGCTTCTAGTGGTGCAGCAGGTGCAATGACATCAGGGCCCAGAGGACCAAGAGGCCCACTGAATCCTGATTAATGCTGTATTTCA
The DNA here is from genome assembly GCF_031143425.1 of Pleurodeles waltl. Taxonomy (NCBI): domain Eukaryota; kingdom Metazoa; phylum Chordata; class Amphibia; order Caudata; family Salamandridae; genus Pleurodeles; species Pleurodeles waltl. The sequence continues at coordinate 1,242,729,314 of NC_090447.1, read as the reverse complement.
GAGTTCAAACAGTGGACAGGGGGAAGATTTCCTTCCTTGTACTAGGGCCCATGGCACACTGGTTTCGCCACAGGATCAATTCCACTTATTGAGTCTAACATATAGTTCCTGCACAGGGCAATAAATGGAGTAGTCCCTGTCATTTAGGTAAAATGCAGATTAGGCATCCCTCTAACTTGCACTAAGCACATATACCACCACCCTCAACACACACCCACTATGCACATTTGCATCTCTACACTCCATTTACTCCCTGTCACCTCCTCATTACACAGCACCTAACCAGTAAACTATTTTAGAAGTTAGTTTCCACCACCATGTCACCATGAAAACATCCCTGTTTCACAGATGACAAGTTAAGAGTCATGGTGGATGAAATCATCAGAGTAGAGCCACAACAATTTGGAGCTCAAGTCCAGCAAACTACTATCACTTGAAAAATGGAAATGTAGCAAATGATAGTTAATAGAGTGAGCTCTGTAGGCAGCTATTTGGGCACAAGGGCCAATATCAAGATAAGGTGGAATGACCTGAGGGGGAAGGTCTATTCCATGGCGTCCAGGCACCAGCTTGCGGTCCTGAAGGCTAGTGGTGAGACCCACCTCCTCCCCTACAACTAACATCCTGGGAGGAGAAGATCTTGGCCATCCTGCATCCTGCATCTAGAGAGCTTGGCAAGAATACCTGGGGGAGTGGAGTTGGGAATGTTACAACAATAAAAATGGCACCAAAATGTATTTTTATGGATACTCACTGATCACCTCTTACAACCTACTAGGTCACTCCGCTCAACAGTTCAGTGTCCAGCTGTCCATAGATCTCTCTATGGCTTCCAACATATCAAGTAGACTCACCTGGGGAAAGAAAATCTTTGTATAGTGGGTGTAGTGCTTGGATTGCAGCACTACAAGTACCAGCAGGCACTGTACCACATCACCAAAACCAGAACAGTGTGGCATAATCAAAATTACCTTGTTTGTCAAATCCTCATTGGAGTGTACTCACCTGAGAGGATCACAACTGTATATTGCGTGTAGTACAAGCAATGGCAGGACTGCTAAGGCCAGGAGGTACTGGGATTCTCACTACACTCGGCCACAAGTGTGTGCTCTGCTATTATGACCATTCTCCACCTAGTCAGCCATACAACTGTACTCACCTGATGGGATCACATCTGTATAGTGTGTGGGTAGGACAAGCAATGACAGGACTGCTGAGACCAGGAGGCACTGGGACACTCAATACACTCTGCCACAACGGTGTTCTCTGCTACTGTGACCATTCTCCACATAGTCAGCCAAAGAACTGTACTCACCTGAGGGGATCACAACTGTATAATGTGTGTGTAGTATAGACAATGACACCACTGCTAAGGCTAAGAGGCACTGGAACTCTCACTACACCCTGCCACAACTGGTTCTCTGCTACTATGACCATTCTCCACCTAGTCAGCCATACAATTGTACTCACCTGAGGGGATCACAGCTGTATAGTGTGTGTGTAATACAGGAAATTATACCACTGCTAAGGCCAGGAAGCACTTGGACTCTCACTACACTGCCACAACTGTGTGTTCTGCTACTATGACTATTCCCCACCTAGTCAGCCATACAACTGTACTCACCTGAGGGGATCACAACTGTATAGGGTGTGGGTAGGACAGGCAATGATAGGACTGCTAAGGCCAGGAGGAACTTGGACTCTCACTACACTCTGCCACAACTCTGTGCTCTGCTACTATGACCATTCACCACCTAATCAGCCATGCAGCTGTACTCACCTGAGGGGATCACAACTGTATAGTGTATGTGTAATATAGGCAACAACAGGACTGTTAAGGCTAGGAGACACTGGGACTCTCACTACACTTTGCCACAACTGTGTGCCCTGCTACTATGACCATTCTCCACCTAGTAGGCCATACAAATGTACTCACTTGAGGGGATCACAACTGTATAGTGTATGTGTAGTACAGACAATACCACCACTACTAAGGCCAGGAGGCACTTGGACTCTGACTACACTGCCACAACTGTGTGCTCTGCAACTATGACCATTCGCCACCTAGTCAGCCATAAAACTGTACTCACCTGAGGGTGTATATTGTGTGGATAGGACAGGTAACAACAGGACTGCCAAGGCCAGGAGGCACTGGGACTCTCACTACCCTCTGCCACAACTCTGTGCTCTGCTACTATGTCCATTCTCCACCTAATCAGCCATACAGCTATACTGACCTGAGAGGATCACAACTGTATAGTGTACGTGTGATACAGACAATGACAGGACTGTTAAGGCCAGGAGGCACTGGGACTCTCACTACGCTTTGCCACAACTGTGTGCTCTGCTACTGTGACCATTCTACATCTAGCCAGCCAAACAACTGTACCCACTTGACAGGATTATAACTCCACAGTGCAAGGAATACAGGGTTAGAAATGACTAGTAGTCATAGGAGGATCCCTAACTCACACTCCAAGCAACAGTACACTGTACACCTGTAGAAATACTTTTCCCTTAAAACACACTCATGACGTGTACACTCCTGGGAGAGCCTAACTACAAAACTGCATGTAGTATAGGGAGTCACATGACTTCGGAGGCCATGAGGCTCTGTCTACTAAATCCAATTACCCAAACCACTCTGTATATGGTCAATTATCCCTGTTAGTATACTTGTCCTGTAAGTCCACACACCTCAGGGGATGGACAATGTAAACTGTGAGTTGTGTCAAGAGCAATGTCAAAACAAATTCAAGGAGGACCAGGACATGCAACCCCAAACACCAGACCACTGTTCAGATGATATTGTGCCACAGTCCCTATACCCACATTAAACGTGATACACTTGGGAGGGGCAGGGATACAAGTCATGGTACACCCTGTGATGTAGCAACATACCCAAAACCACCATCTAGACCTGACATGCCAAGATGAAAATAGTGTAGACAGGAAGGACAGCTCAAAATGTATGGTAGGAACTTCCTACACAGATCAAAGCCCCCAAAATATGTCTACTGTATGCCATTGGCAGCACTCACTTCCACAATGCACTGACCACAGGACGACAACTATCACACATCATCTAAGGTCCTGGCAATGCCCGCATGACAAACGAATAGCTTTCAAGATGTCTCAAACAACAATGTCCTGCTTGCACTGCTGGCAACACATGAGTCTATTACCATCACTCCAACAGCTAAGGATTCCAGACAGTCTGTGGCTAGGTCACTGAACAGAAATTGGTATGTGGCTACAAGGTCTGCTTAATTACAAATTACATTACGTGTACCTGTTGCATGAGGGCAATCAGCATTTACAATGTGAACACGGTCCTAGCCCAGTGTCACTGTCAACTATTGGAGGTATATGTCACAATACAACCACTAACATTTTCTCTGCACATCACTAGCGGTGGCCACCGCAAATGTCAAGGGGACCTGGGGGTGACAAGGATGGGGGCGAATAAAAAAAAAAAAAGAATACATTAAAAAAAATATATAACTTTGTTCACCATTCCTGCTGACTCCTGCCGTCTCCTGCTGCCTCACGTCTCTTCTGGTGTCCCAGAATTTACTGGGACACCAGCACAGGCTTCCCAGTAAACCTGGCACAGCTTTCATGCAAAACCTAGTATGAAAGCAGTGTCAGGATTGGTCTGAGCAGCAGTCAGCCCTGTGGTCTGTGCAGTTTCTCCACCCTGGCTGTTAAGCACAGCCAGGTTGGAGAACCTTTAGTGCGCATGTGTGTTTGGCTGCCTGAGATGGCCGGTCAAAAACACATACTCACTTAGTGCACTCTCTTCTCCATCACCTCCCACATCTCGTGGCCCAGCCCCGCCCCTCTCTTTACTGCTAGCTTTACTCTCCTGGCCAGGGGGGTGACGCTCCTCCACTATTGCAGAGACGCTGTCCCTGCACCTCAACAGGTTGTGCTGCCACTGCAACTAGGATTGCTTACACCAATACCACAGAGGAGACTGCCACTACCCCATGGATGAAGCCTCTGTAAAACTAACACTCCTGGACCGCTGGACATGGAGGATGGTTCTGGCCCATCCGGCAAACCTGGACAGATGACACCAGTCAGCCTCGGCCTGACCACACATAATCCTCCCAGTCCCATGGCCTCAACATCGCAGGCAGTCAGTCACCCACAGACCTGCGTCCGTACAACAGTCTCCTACATCTTGTGCCCCCAGTCCAGGTTTCTGAGTCTCAACCTTCCAACCCTGATAAAGATGGACCTGGAACCAATGTGAGGTGGCACACTGCACCAGTACGCAGGCACGTGGGGCTAGGGTTTGTGGGAGAGATGGTGTGGCCCAGCAGCAAGAGGCTCCTGGAGATACCCCTGCCCAGGATACCATCAGCCAGGTCTTTGCTGCCTACCAACTTTCCCAAGGTGTGATGGGCCATACACTGAACGAAATCCGGGAAATCAAGGAGCTACAGAGGGATTTTCATTGTGAGATGCGGGAACAGTGGAAGGCCAACAATTCCCACATGGCCTCCCAAACAGGGTTGCTGAGGGACATCAACCATACCATGAGCAGGGATACACAATAACATCACACCTCTTCCTTTGGCACATCCACACCAGGCCCTGCATATGTGCCAGCCACTGGAAGGGAGGCCCAGCCAGGGGAAGCACCAACCTCAGACACACATGCCTCTGTAGTTACTGAGCCCCCTACAAGCGGAGACATCCAGCCAACCATCCAGGAGGTGTGGGCGGAAAGACACCAACCACTTGCAGCAACTGATCACTTCCTGATGTCCCTCCTTTGTGTGCCACTGGCTAACCCTGTTGACTATTCCTTAACCACTTTCCAAATCCATGCTAGTAGGACACTGGACTCTGAACCTCAATTGATGTGGCCTCTACTCTATTGGTTGTATCCACGATGACTTATCTTTTCACCTGAAGTATAGTTTTTGTCCAGCATCACTATTCAATTTATATTTGAATGTAAATAAACACACATATCACTAAAAAAACTGCCTACTGCCTCTCTCTGTTATCTTTCTGGAATGTTGAATGATAATAACATGTGATGTACATGCTTTAGACATAAGGAGACAATGGATGGAGGGAGATGTGTCAGGAAGGGTCATGCTGAGGATGACTAGCAACCAAATGTCAAAGGTGTCTGGTCACATCAAACCTTTTATTGTACTGTATTGCACATAAGCTGTGAAGAATGTCTGCTCTGTCATAGCCAAGAATGTCCCAGCCATATGGAATCAGGCCAGATATCCAAATACCAATGTGCACCAGGCCACACCAGAAAGGGCATGTAAGACCTTGTCCAGTAGATTAGACAAAGAGAGTTTGGGATTTTGTCTCAAATTTGACACATATCACATACCAAAACCAGGCCTGCCAACTTAACATATGCCATGGCACAGACAGAGGTCATTACAACAGAGCCTTAGCCCAGGCCTTTCCAATAACAATGAGCAAGCCCCTGGTGGAATGTCACATACCTGTGTTAGTGTTGTGGTGCAGGTACACTGGCCTTCAATGAGACACTAACAGGTCATAGAGGATGAATGTCATCACAATGTGAAGGTAGAAGGAATGGATTGCACAGGATGACATGTTACAAGGTCACATGATCACACACATGCGACCATTGGACCAATACACTATGCAAACAGGTGTCTTGTGTAGCTCTGGTTCCTGCCCTCCTACCATCCAAGCAGCGTGGCCATAGGACTCATACACCCCAAATCTGCAAGCAACAGTACCTGGATCAATCTATGTCCACTTCATATGTCAGACCAGCAACAGCTACCTGCCAATAACACAACTCTGAAATACCCACATGAGAATGGCATAGTGAAGACACCTGGAAGAAATAAGTGGCATACAGGGAGTTTAGGCAGATAAAGGTGTACATAAGACAAACTTCATTTCAAGCTACAGTTGTTTTATTGACAGTGCAGTGTGACTGCTCCAAACAAAGGATATACTCAAGAGACTTGCATCTATAGCCAGCAAACCAGGGCTGTATAAGGCATAGCCTGAGATCCCCTGTCTCATGGTGACAGAAATACCCTTCTCAACACATTCTGATACCTAGAGTACACTATGCAGTCACACTAATCACAGAACATCACATACCTACATTCAAGTGAAGTACTGATTGATGAGATGTGCCTGCATGTCTCCACCTTCATCCTCATCACTGTCATCCTCACTTGGCATTACAGGAGGCTCACCTAGTGGCACTGCTAGCTCTCCCTCATCAAGCTTGTATGGGATGTTTCTCCTCAGGGCAAGGTTGTGGAGCATGCAGCAGGCCACAATGATCTTACACACATTTGCAGGCTCCACCAGTCTTGTCAGTGGCCCAGAACCTTGCCTTCTGGAGCCTGAAAGGCAGCTCCACCATGCCCGTGTTCTTTCATGTGCTTCTTTGAAGCAGACTTCCCCTTTCGTAGTTGGGTTCCTCACCGGTGTCAACAACCAGGGATGGTTTGGGTATGCAGGGTCCCCTGTAAGGGAATGCGACACGAGTGCTATCATGAGACCAAAGCATTGTCTCACTAGCTCAGACATAGCATACAAACTCACATGACATATGTTACTTACCAACCAGCCAGGCCCTTTTTGGATACAGTTGTGTCATCAGCTCTGGAATTGCGCAGTTCCGAATAAGGAAGGCATCATGCTCTGAACCTGGGTACTGAGCACAGACTTGGGAAATGTAGAAGTCTGCCAGATGAACTACTTAGACATTGATGGAATGGTATTTCTTCCTGTTATGATAGACCTGTTTATTGCCATGCGGTGGAACCAAGGCTACATGGGTACCATTAATCGCTTTCACAATATGTGGGATGTGTGCCAAACCATAGAACTCTGCCTTCACATAGGCAAAATCCTCACGTTGAGGAAATCAGGTGTAGCTGTCCAGGTGTTTCAACATTGTTGAAAGAACATCCTTCAAGACCAGACGGGCCATAGGTTGAGACATCCCAGCAGTGAGGGTCACTGTATTTTGAAAGGACCCTGTGGCCAGGAAATGCAACACTGACATGACTTGTGCAATGGGTGTTATGCTATTTGGGTGACGGATGGCTAGCATCAGATCTGGCTCCAACAGACGACAAAGATCCACGCTTGTCTGCCTATCCAGGTGTTAAATCTGGATTACATGTCTGTCCTCCAATGGCTGCAAGTCTGCTAGTGGATGGTACACAGGAGGTTGTCTGATCCTTCTCCGCCCAGGACAACTATGCTGGGAAAAAAAGGAAGTTGTGGCCACCTTTCATTTTGTACCTTGCAAGCTTCATTATACATGTCTTATACAAACTGTGACAGGTGATGTGAGTTACTGAAAACATGGTACACAGCACACATCAAAACTAACAATGTTTCATTTATGTAACACAATACCCCCTTACTTTGAACATATGTGTGCACATCCTCTATCTGGACAGCAACAATATGTGCATCAAACTTGCAAGTCTAACTGCGAATCAAAACCCAAAATCAGAAAATGCCTGTGGTGGAGATGGTGGTGCCTCTTCCCCCAATTATGTTGTCATACGTGCTGGACCACGTACCAATATGTACACTGAAACAATTGACCAAAAAGAAACGACAAGTCCAGCACTCAAGATTCGCCAGAACATCACTTATCAAACATGTGATGCATTCAGAATTGCACTACATTACTTTCTATGCTTCTAAAATGGCGGGTGCCTGAACTACTTCACTGGACATTAGGAACTGCAGACGACTGCTGGCGGAAGTCGTCTTGGCGGTAGGCGGATGCTACCATGGTGGAACTTGCCATTGGATAACATTGCTGCCTGTGGCGGGTCTTGGTCCAATGGCAGTGTCTGCCAGTGGTGACTGTTGCGTACATGGCGGACGACGTGACCGTCAACTTCAGCTGAATCCCTCACTTGACTCCTGACACTGCTGCCAGCAAAACCTCCACTGCCTGAGATGCTGTGTACCACCTCTGGGAGCAATCATGCCTCGTCACACATGTGATAGGGCCCCTGCCTTCATGCCAGCAGAACTTGAGAAGCTGGTAGATGAGGTCCTACCCCTGTATGAACAGCCCTATGATGCACCAGAGGAGCAGTTAGTGCCCCATATGCACAATGTTCTCTGTACCTCTGCTCATCTTAGCTTTAGTCAGCCTAGGCTTAGCCCAGTTTGTCAGATTGTGTCCTCGAAGCCCTGTAGGGGCTGACAGTGTGCAATAAGTGTTGATTCCATGGGCATGTTTCTATGTCAAGTGATGTGTTTAGGGTCCTAAGACAATGTGGTGAGTGTGTGTTGGGTGTTCCCTGACCCATATTGTGTTTGATGCACATGACTAGGTGAGGTGTCATGACAGCCATCCCCAGGCAACTCTTGCCATAAAATGTGTATCATGTGTGTTCACATGTGATTGCATGACAGCAGGTGGTGTAGATGCATGTTGTATGTGTCAGTCGATCACTATTTGAGCTCTTTCTGTGTTTGCACAGAAAGCTCTGGTTACATCTGTCCTTGTTGTACTGTTCATCTGCAGCCAGGGAATGGCTCACAAGGTCCCTCAGCTCTGCACATATACAAACCAATGTCAAGTGGCTGTAGGCTACAAGATGTACTGTGATGCATGTGATTTGTCAGATAATGGGGGTCATTCTAACCCTGGCGGTCGTCGACCGCCAGGGCTAAAATGACGGGGGCACCGCCAACAGGCTGGCGGTGCCCCGCAGGGCATTCTGACCGCGGCGGTTTGGCCGCGGTCAGAAGTGGAAAACCGGCGGTCTCCCGCTGGTTTTCCGCTGCCCTTCTGAATCCTCCATGGCGGCGCAGCTCGCTGCGCCGCCATGGGGATTCAGACACCCCATACCGCCATCCTGTTCCTGGCGGTTCGCCAATGGCGGTTCGCCAATGGCATGGGCACTGCAGGGGCCCCCGTAAGAGGGCCCCACAATGAATTTCACTGTCTGCGTTGCAGACAGTGAAATTCGCGACGGGTGCCACTGCACCCGTCGCACCTTCCCACTCCGCCGGCTCCATTCGGAGCCGGCGTCCTCGTGGGAAAGTTGTTTTACACTGGGCTGGCGGGCAGCCTTTTGGCGGTCGCCCGCCAGCCCAGTGTAAAACCCAGAATACCCGCAGCGGTCTAATGACCGCGGTGCGGTATTCTGGAGTGGGGAACTCTGGTGGGCGGCCTCCGCCGCCCGCCAAGGTGAGAATCACCCCCAATGTGTTTTGTGTAGGTCTGTCTGCTCAGCCTGCGGAGACCAAGGCCTGTCTATTGTTAATCACAGTAAAAGTTTAAATCTGGTCTAGAATCGGTTCCCTTTTGCAATGCAAGTGTGATACTGTGCCCACATCCTGTAACCCTACACAGCATGTGATGTTGGTAAAGCATGCGTCACTGCCAATATGCAGCTTACTGAGCCCCTGTCCACTGATTGACATGGGAATAGCATTGGGGCAACCTGGTGATCTGTGAATGATGTGTTATTTTCAACTCTCAGAATGTGTGTCACATAGCCTTAACAGGTCCCTTGATCCCACAGCCCTGATGGCTCTTTCATCCAACTCTGATATGTCCTATGTATGCTCCTTGCAATTTGGGCATTGCACATCTGACAACAGTTTGTTGTGAACTGATTAGCCATGATATTGATCTCTGTGGTTTGGGAATAAAGCTGGACATGTGTAATGCATGTCCAGGGTTCAGTTAAGGTACACACATGTGTTGAAGTGTGTAGTGTTATGTCGATGTGGCACACAGACCCCACCTCCTGAAACAGCCGATAGCCTGCATCTGTATCTGCAAATGTCCACACATGAACAGGCTTTACTCTTTGTGGGCTCTGCATGTCACTCCCTTTATTGTGGTCCAAGCACAATGGGTCAGTATTTATGCTTGCTGTGACCTGTTGGGACCTTATGCAGCGACTGACATTCATAGGTAGTGGATGTTTGTGCACACTCTTTGCTGCATGGTGTACATGTCACTTTCCACTTTGTGTTATGTGTTCCATTGTGTTCCTGGTCAATGTATTGTGGCTAGCATGTCCCACAAAAGTCACAGTTAGTGTACCTGGTCAGTGCAGGGCCTGAGCTGGGAGGGATGTAGGGCACTCTATCGGAGAGTGTTTGTAGTCAGGTTCCTGTGTCCATTGACTGCTAAGTGCCACAGGTAGACAAAATGGTCAAGACAGAATGTAAATAGCTAGCTGCACTGACATGTATGTGACTCAGCCTTTTTGTATGGGACTTGTGGACATAATATGCTGTGTTGTCAGACAGATAGATTCATGCCTCATAATATGTAATTTGTCATGTGCATCTGCAGGAGACATGATGGACATGACAGGTGGGGCTGAGGTGTGGATGCACTTCATGACCTTTTGTATCCTTGATGTTGACTGTTGGTTGTAGGTGCACAGCGCCTGTGTGTTGTTTGGAAATTGTGCACTTACATTTGGGATGCATCATGGATTGACTTGCAGTGATGTTTTCATCAGTTGTGTCTGGGCTCAGGGATTTATCCACTGACAGATGTCATACTTTCCCTATCTGAAATGTGGGTAGTGATGTAGGTTCTCATTGTACTTTTGTGTCCTTCAGTTAGTGGTTGCAAGGGTTGTGTCCCTCCTTCCTGCATGGTACAGTTGTCTGCTACAAACACTCTCAGAAGTAATTTTGGAAATGGGTGTGAGACCTTGGTGGGGGCCGTCCTGGGTCTTACAGGATCATTCTTGTCTGTATTCAGGAAACATCTCTCCATGATGTTTCGGACCTGACTTCATTGTTGTTCCTTGCAAAACCACATGTGGGACAAGTCTGAGTGGACCTGCTACTACCCCCTTGACTCATTTGGGGCAGGTGTCACCCGAAGGAGTCTACATTGTTGGAATGTGTCCATCGTGACAAGGATGCTTCTGTTATTGTTGATACGTTACATCAGTGTAATTTGGACGTGTGCTGAGGCTTGTGTCTCTGTAATAGGTAGGGTACCTTCGATAAGATCCAGTTGTTAGTTACTGGTTCACTGGGTTGTGCTGTATGTGGCACAGGTTTGGGGTGTAGTGGTCACCTAGATGTGGTATGGTTAGTGTGGTAGCTAGACTTCATCCATGCTATTGTAGTAGTCTGAGACCAAGTTTTTCACGTGGTACCTTTGTAATTCCAGATGGCACTTCATGCAGAGGGCCTATTGACCTGATGGTATGTTGCGTCTCTCAGAGTTGTGTTTGAAGTGTTTTCATGTCCATGTCGTGACCTTACTTTACTTTCTTTTGAATGCACCGGCAGGCAAAGGAGATGGGGCCGTGCCAAGTGGGGAAGCATCTGGCCACGGGACCTCCAGTCATGATACCACCAACACAGAAGGACCCAGTGGTCAAGAAGGCGAGGGGGGTGCCACGGGGGAGAACAGACACTCATAAATATGATCGGATTCCTCCTCCTGTGGCCATTCTTTAGTGGTGGAAGACCCATCGGGGACCACTCCACTACCATATTTGTCTGCCACCCCATTCTATTAATGCCTTCCCTGTTGCTCCACACCCAGTTGGCCATGCCTCCTCACGAAAGAGAGTGGGCATCTCCTTTGCCACAGCACCTCTGCCTAGGCCTCTAATATCCCTACTACCCTCAGTGAGAAGTCTATTGACCTCCTGAGGTCGATCTCTGTGGGTCAGTCCGCCATTGTGAATGCCGTCTAGGGACTGGCAACCCAAACCCAACAGAGCAATGCATTCCTGGGGGCATTCATGGCGCAATGGCTTGCCTACAGAGATCATTTCAGGCTCTGGCCTCCACACTGATGACAACCAGTCACCCCTTGTCTTCCATTCCCCCCTTCCCAGTCCTAACCCCCCCTTCCCCAACACACCCAAAGCACACAGACTCACATGCATCCACCTCTAGCGCACACAAACACAAGCACCATAAGACACACTGGCACGCACGCAGACAACATCCACCTGCAGACACAGCAACAGTCGCAACTTCCTCTGACACCCCCCCCCCCCCCCAGCACCACACATAAGACAACTGGCACACCTACAGAGACCACATCAACAGCCACTGATACAGCCACCACACCCATCCTACCCATAGACACCACCGCAGCAGAACTGCAGACACCCACCCCAGTCACTACACCCAGAGACACCCAACCACAGACACTCCTACATGCAGAATATCTACCATACCTTTAGTCACCACCACAACAGGCACCCACCCACCCTGGCATTCCCCTGCACCACCACCCCCTCAGCCCAAAACATATAAATGTCTTCACCCACCCACCCAGCGGACACCCACCACACACAAGCACACCTCCCACAAACATGTACCCAAGAAATCCACACCTACACATCAGACAACTACATTCTCAACCTTCAAATCCCAACCCCTTTCTGATGATCGTCCCCATGTATCTAAAACAGGTTTCCTTTGTGGCCTTGACCCTACCTCTGTTCGCCCCCTGTGCCACCCCCAAAGGACAGTTTTCCTCCCAAAGTCCCCCCTTCCACCACCAAGGCCTCCCCTACCACCATGAAAGCACCCGTACCCAACCCCCACCAAGAAGAAGGCCACCCCTCCCCAGAAGGCTCCACAATCCAAGCCCAAACCGAAACCTCCTAATCCCAAGCCTCCCTCCCCCAATCATATCTGAGGTGCCTGGCTGCCATCTTGATGGCCCTACCTGTGGAGGTAACATGGCAGTTAGGAGTTAATTAGAGGCCCAAGTATAAGCCTTTTGGCCCAGTACTGTGTTTTGGACTGGCCCATGGTCTTGGACTTTGGTTTCCATGACCCAATTTAATAATAAAGCTAACCTGTTGCTCGTTCATTGGTTACACCTTTGTCTTGAATTTCCTTCAATAGCTTTCTATTGTTCCTGAGTGACATTGGTTGTGTGCCTGTAGTTGTGTGTGTTTTGGCTTCTTGCTTCTCCATGCAGTGTTTTTTGCAGTATGTGAGTTTGTGTGCAGTGCTGTTGTCCCCCAAGGGAAGGGTGTGTGTTGTGTGATGGGTATGTGTATTTAGATTGAATGTTGGTGTCATGGCATTGTGTTGTGTTTGTTGTGGTATGATGTGGGCATGAATTGTGTAGGATTGTCCCCCTGATATGGCTAGGGTCTACATGTGGTGTGACTGTTCTTGAGTTTTGTCAGTGCAGACATGGATTGTATTGAGTTGTGCTAGTCTGTTATGTATTTGAGTGTGCATGGGTCCATGTAGGTGTGTGTCCCTCACAGCTGGTTGGTGTAGGGGTATGTACCATGAAGTTGTATATGCTTTGTTGCCTTCCCCTTCCACATTGTGTGACTGTGCATGACAAATGGTATTGGTATTGATTGTCCCTGAAATCCAATTGGGGCCAATTCATGTGAGCATGCTGTTTGTTGCCCTGTTCAACATATGTGTCCCAGTGCAGCCTCTTTCCATGTATGGACCTGATGCTCCCATCCCAGCTGTGCAGGTATTGTTGTGATGGTGGCATTTGAGTCTTTTGTATATTTGTCTCTGTGTTCATTGTGCTGGCATTGTGCTTTCATCATGCTATGTGTGTGTGTGATGTATGTGTTGATACCAGGGTTGTTTGATGTGGTGTTGTGTGTGTGCCATGGCACATGTATGTGTATGTGTGTTGCATGTGTGGCCAGTCCCTGGCCAGTGTTGGGTGTGCATTTGTACATGTGCAGTAGTTGTGTTGTTGTTGCTGTGTGTGTGAATGTTGTGGGGCCTTCTGTGTCCCTGAGCCTGTGCTGTGTAATCGTGCCTAAATGTGTTGTATTGTTGTAAAGTGTGTGTGTGCTGGCTGAAGTGTGAGTGTTGTGAATGTGTGGGTGTCCTGGTTGCAGTATGTGAGTGTGTGCGGTGTGTGTGTGTTGAATGGAAGGTGTAGCTGCTGCATGTGGCGTTACCTCCCATGGTGTGTTTGCTAGTGGTACAAGTTTTTTTGTAATTCCAATAAAACAGGTAGGTGTTTGTACTTACAGTTGGTGTTGTCCATGTCGGCGTTGAATCTGTTGTCTTTTGGCAAGCAGGAGCAGTGGCATGACATTTGGGAATGTCTCTATGGCAGCTCTGGATGTGTATGGCTGTCTGCAGGTGAGTATCTCCCTTTATGCTGTACGTTTCCACCTTCTGATATGTGTTGGTTAGACCATTGCGGTCACAGTGGCGGTGTGCAACCTTGTAATAGGTCCGAAGGAAACATGGTCTCCGCCGGCCTGTTCATGCTTCCAGGGAAAAACTGCAGTCTGTACAGCCTGGCGGAGGTGGCGAACCACTGGCAGTCTTGTATTTGCTTGACCGTCAATCTCATAATATGGCGGTCCACTCCGCCAGCCCGTTGGTGGTATGACCACCAACATGGCAGTCCTTGGACCACCAAACTTGTAATCAGTCCCTAAATATTGAAGGGAATAAGAAGCAGAGTGAGAGTGACAGCCAAGACATCACAGTCTTGTCATGCCTGTCCCTCTTTCGGTACGTGTCTGTCAGAATAGGTTTTTTACAGGCTAGCATTCCAAGGCAGTTTAGGCATGCATTAAAATGATAATTATGCATAAATTCGTCTAGCTGCATCCACGGACATAAATACAAATGTAGTAATCCGACATAAAGAATTTGTTTACTGACTTCAGAATGGCAAGAAACTAGGGCCCTCATTACAACCCTGGCGGTAAATCCCGTTTTCCGTTGTGCTGAAAATCGCCAATCGTTGCGGCAGTGGAATTCTGCTGCAGTTATTACGACCCACATCTCGGAATCTGCCACAGTACAGACACCCACACAAGTCCGCAACACCAAAGGCCAGTGATAAGCTGTCGATACCAAAACCCACACCATCACGCCAACAGGAATGCGCCCACACTATCACGACCCAAGAATCAACTTGGCAGTCATTCAATCACGGTAATCCATTGGCGGTACACACCCCGCGCTCAAAATACACACACACTTACAAAACACAACTACATTGGACAATTTGAAATACACACACCTGATACACATACACACACCACACCCACACACTCACACCACTATGAAGCACACACCCACATTACCCACAACCCCTTACAACGTAAACATTGAAAGAAGGCCAGAGAGAGAGAGATTAGCAAACACAACACCAGCATCCACAGACACACAACACCATCACTTATACAACATCCACGCACCTCAAACAACACACACCAACACATCCCCCACTCATCACAACAGATAGCACCTCACACATCACCCACACCACATCATCATGGCACCTCAAAGACACCCCAGGTTTTCAGAGGAGGAGCTCCAGGTCATGGTGAAGGAAATCATCCGGGTAGAGCCACAGCTTTTTGGATCACAGGAACAGCACACCTCCATTGAGAGGAAGATGGAGCTATGGCGGAGAATCGTCGACAGGGTCAATGCAGTGGGACAGCATCCAAGAACACGGGATGACATCAGGAAGAGGTGGAATGACCTATGGGGGAAGGTGAATTCTGTGGTTTTAAGACACCAGACTGGTGTACAGAGGACTGGCGGTGGACCCCCACCTCCTCCCCCACAACTAACAACATGGGAAGAGCAAGTCTTGGCAATGCTGCATCCTGAGGGCCTCTCAGGAGTAGCAGGAGGACTGGACTCTGGTAAGTCAAATCTTTACTACCATATCCCCCACACCCGACCTGCATGCCACACATACCCCCACCCTTAACCTCACTCCCATCACTCCATCATCTCACATATGTCCTACTATCACAACCCACACATCTCAATACCAAGGCCCTGCATGCAACACCTATACATGGACCACCGTCACCAAAGCATGTCCAGTACAGATACCTACACAGACCCCAAACCAACTATCACAAAAGGGCAAACACAATGATGCAAGCACAGGTGTAGAGGGTACCTCACCCAATGCACAAGATGGCACACACAGATACTAAAACTATGCATTTACACCCCAACAGGACCCATACCCCTGGTCACCGGACAGGAGGTGCCAGACATATCCAGTCCCCCCACAGAAGAGGCCCACAGTGATGACAGCAGGTCTGCATGCCTGGATCAAGATGACCAGCCCGGCCCATCAGGACCACCACTGAACCTCTCCCCTCAGGAAACAAAGCCACAGCACCCACCCAGCAGCCACATCCCTCTGTCCCCAGGACACGTCAATCAGCAGTGAGTCCACCACTAAATGGAACCCAGGCAAACCCACCAACCCAAGAAAATCAGGGACCTGGGGTCAGTGGCAGTGGGCACACGGTTCAGGGGACAGAGGCACAGGATAACAGGGAAACTGGGAGGACTGCTGTGCGACAGGGGAGGACAGGCCCAGTGAACCGACACTCCACGAGGCACTCTTCAACATCATGGGAGCTTACTAACATTCCCAGGAGACCATGGGCATGGTACTTGCCAAGTTTCAGGAGACCCAACGGCTGCAGGAGGAACACTACCTGAGGATCAGGAAGGACTTGAAGTCCATTAACACCATCCTGGTCACTATTGCAGGGGTGCTGGCAGACCTTTTCAACACCATGAGGGACACAGTGGCACACCAACGGACCGCTGACACTAGCCTGGACGATGAACAGCCCTCCATCCCCCCCCTGCCGGCGCTAGTGGACAGGAGGCACCCCCACAGGACCAACAGGCCACCAGCACCCCAACCCCTGCAGAAGGAGAACCACCCTGCAAATGGTCCCTGAGATCCAGGAACAAGACAGAGAACATTGCCAAGACCACGCCAGGAAATAAGACCCTCCTGAATGTCACCCTTCTGTCCCACTCTGTTACCCTGTCCACCTTAAACTGATATTGCTCCACTTCTGTGCCCCATTGGACAATGCACCTGTGAGACCAAGAGACTGGACTCTGCTATGGACATTCCTCCACCATCACCCAGCTCATTTCACAACCCCCTCCAATTATGAGCACAAAAATAAACACCCTTGAATCACCAAAGAATCTGGAGTCAGTCTGTGCTTTCACAAATGTGTAATTGCAAAATCTCTGGAATATAGCAATGTCAATGTACTTGTTCCCATACCAGTGTTACACAGCTGTAGGCCAGGAGTAAACATAGCAGAGGGCACAAATTGGGACCCAGATCTGTGAAATGGAAAGCCAAAGTGACAAGTCAGGGTCCATACACAGAGGTAAAATGGCAGATTTATGCTAGGTCCTACAATAGTATGAGATGTGGGAAGCAGTTCCATCTTCTTACCTGTGTCTCACTGGAAGTATTGCATGGTGATGTTGTTTTGGTTGTCTACATCTTCTTCTGCCTCATCTTCTTCACTCTCCACAGGCTCCACAGCTGCCACAAGACCACCATCAGGTCCATCTTCCTGCATAAAAGGCACCTGCTGTAGCAAAGCCAGGTTGTGCACGATGATCTGGCACACCTTCTTCGGTGAGTAGTATAGGGATCCACCTGTCAGATGGAGGCACCAGAATCTGGCCTTCAGGAGGCCGAAGGTGCGCTCTATTATCCGCCTAGTTTGCCCATGTGCCTCATTGTAGCATTCCTCTGCCCTTGTCCTGGGATTCCTCACTCTGGTCATTAGCCATGACAGGTTGGGGTAACCAGAGTCACCTGCAAATATCGAGGGACAACTGTTAGACATGCTGCAAACATTTGTGAATCTCCCATACCCAGACAGCAAATGAAACTGTGTGGGGACTTTAGGCTCACCTATTAGCCACACACGGTGCCTCTGGAGTTGCCCCATCACATAAGGGGTGCTGCTATTCCTCAAAATGTAAGCGTCATGCACTGAGCCAGGATACTTGGCATTCACATGGGAGATGTACTGGTCTGCCAAACACACCATCTGCACATTCATAGAATGGTAGCTTTTGCGGTTTCTGTACACCTGTTCATTCCTGCAGGGAGGGGGACACATGCCACATGTGTACCATCAATGGCACCAATGATGTTGGGGATATGTCCCAGGGCATAGAAGTCATATTTCACTGTAGGCAAATCCTTCACTTGAGGGAAAACAATGTAGCTGCACATGTGTTTCAGCAGGGCACACAACACTCTGGACAACACGTTAGAGAACATTGGCTGAGACATCCCTGATGCCATGGCTACTGTTGTTTGAAAAGAGCCACTGGCCAGGAAATGGATTACTGACAGGACCTGGACTAGAGGGGTTATTCCTGTAGGATGGCGGATAGCTGACATCAGGTCAGGCTCCAACTGGGCACACAGTTCCTGGATTGTTGCACGATCAAGTCTCTAAGTGATAATTATGTGTCTGTCTTCCGTTGTCGACAGGTCCACCAGGGGTCTGTACACCGGAGGATGCCGCCATCTCATCACCTGCCCCAGGAGACGTGTCCTATGGAGGAGAACGGTGAGCAGAGGCTCATACAACACTTAGGTATCACAAGGCTGTTTAGCAAAAACGTAAAATTTTCTGCCTTTGTCTGTCCGTATTCCCGGGCTAAATAGGTGTGACGCAGTTATTTGGCCTGCCATGTGGCCCCCTGAAATGGCGGCTGCCTGACCTATAATGTGGGACAAGGGGAAATGAGGTAACTGCGCTGGCGTTGTACACCGTTGCGGTAGTCGGTCTAAGACCACGGGCAATTCATCATTGGTTATCATTGGGCCCTATGGGTTCCAGGAGCCAATGACGATGGACGCCGGCGGTGATGATTTGCAACGCCGTGGACGTGACCGCTATTTTCTATCAGTTCCCTCACTTGATACCTGAACTTCAACAAGAGAGGACCTACACTGCAAGTGCTGCTGTGACCTGTGTCTGGAAGCAACAATGGCTACAGTGTCTGGGGAAAGGGCCCCTGCCTTCACTTCGGAGGAGTTGGAGAAACTGGTGGATGGGGTCCTCCCCCAGTACACACAAATGTACGGTCCTCCAGAAAAACAGGTGAGTACACTGTGAGCATGGTGGATGGCACATGATTGTATGGAGTGTCGTGGATGGAAGAGGGGGGGGGACAGGCCAGAATGTGAGGATGGTGTGTGTATGTATGTCTGGGCCAGGGTGGGAGATTTGTGGCCAATGTGTGAGAAGAACTGTTCGGGAGCGTAACATCCATTATAACTTCACTTTTCCTCTAGGTCAGCACCCACCACAAGAAGGGTATTTTGCGTGTCATCGCCAAGGGAGTGTGGACCCTGGGGGTCTAACATAGACGGAGCACCCACTGCCGGAAAAGATGGGAGGACCTGTGCCGCTGGAGCAAGAAGACGGCGGACGCCCAGCTGTGGATGGCCTCCCAACGTGGAAGGAGTGCCCGTCTCACCATGGCCCCCCTGATGTACGGGATCCTGGCGGTGGCATATCCGCAGTTGGATGGGTGCTTGAGGGCATCACAGCAGCCACAAGGGGGTGAATACACTCTCATTCAACTGACTCTGCGCGCTTGACGAGGTGTCTGGGTGGGAGTGGTGGGCTGTGGGTTCCCCTAGGCCAGGGCAGATGCACAAAGGTAGATCCATTGATTTGAAGGCTCATTCCCACTCCAACCCCAAAGGTGGTATTTGCACTCTACACCTAGTCAGGCTCCCATGGGTTCCAGCTGTGCATGAAATGGGTCTAGACAGAGTTCCCCTTGGGCATGTGCTTTTCCCCTGCACTGTTTAGTGCATGGCTTAGTGCATAGGGCTGCTCCCTGTGTGTTGTGTCCGCCAACGGTAGTGGTGTTGCATGCATTGACCAAGTCTCTCTTCTGTCTTTCCACCCCCTTTTTGTTTTGTCACCCTGTTCTTGCGTGCATTAGCATCATCTGGTGGAGGAGCAGTGGCACCGGAGCAGGAGGAAGTTGCATCCCACATGGCCCTGGAGGGTGAAGTAACGGAGTCTGAAGGCACCAGTGGGATGGAGGGGGAGCGGAGCTCCACGACGGGGACAGGAGCATACACCAGCGACTCCTCCTCTGATGGGAGCTCCCTTGTGGTGACGGGCACCTCTGTGCACACCGCATCAACAGCTACGGCCGCCACCCCCCCTACCAGCACTGCCCTTCCAGCAGCCCCTCAGCGTGTGTCCCGTGCCCACTCAACCAGGAGGGTGGGCATCTCCTTCGCCCCAGGCACCTCAGGCCCTGCCCCAATCAGCCCTGCTGCCCTCATTGAGGAGGCTATTGACCTCCTGAGATGCCTCACTGTTGGGCAATCTACCATTTTTAATGCCATCCAGGGTGTTGAGAGGCATTTGCAGCAAACAAATGCATACCTGGAGGGCATTCATTCTGGCCAGGCGGCCCAACAGAGAGCATTTCAGGCTCTGGCCTCAGCACTGATAGCAGCCATTGTCCCTGTGTCCAGCCTCCCCCCTCCAACTTCCTCCACCCAGACCCAGTCCCCTGTACCTCAGCCTATCCCAAGCACTCCATCAGACCAGCATGCACACTCATCAACACAGAAGAGTGGATATGGCAAACATAAGCACCACACATCCCACCAGCACTCACACAAGCAGCATCCCCATGCAGACACACCAACATCCACTGCCTCCACTGTGTCCCCCTACTCCACGTCCTCCTCCTCCTTCCCTGTCTCATCTCCATTCACACCTGCATGCACTACATCCTCATCCACTACCTCCATCACCAGCACGCTCATCACCACACACCATTCACGTGCAATTACCATCCCCACTACCATTCACACATCCCCTGTGTCCTCTCCCAGTGTGTCTGTGAGCCCTCCTCCCAAACTACACAAACGCAGGCACACAGCCACCCAACAGCCATCCACCTCACAGCAGCCTCCGGCCCATGCACCTTCACCCAAATTCAGCAAACGTACACCTCCTACAACCACTACCTCTTCCTCCACTCCCAAACCACCTCCATCGTCCCGTCCCAGTGTGTCTAAGAAACTCTTCCTCGCAATCTTTGACCTCTTCCCTACACCTCCCCCCGTCCTTCCCATAGGGCCAGGCTGTCCAGGTCCTACCACACAACCTCAGCCACAGTGGTCCCAGCAACTCCGGTCTCATCGCTGGCGCCACCCATCAAGACTGCCAGTGTGCCACCTAGCGAGACCAAGGAGCAGGCCATTCCGCCACCTGCCAAGGTGAAGAAGGTGCCCACATGCCGGAGGGAGAAGCAGCACCTACCAGCAAGCAAGGGCTCCTCCAAGCCAAAAGGGGACAGTGGCAAGGCACCAGCAGCAACATCAAAGGTGGGGAAGGGACACAAGCCGAAGAGCAGGTCAGGACAGAGCACGGTGGCTCCGGATGAGGGACCAGAGTCACCCCTTCTGTCAACCACAACATCAACCTGTACGGCGGTGGACACCACCACCTGCACCGCCACCTGCACCGCCACCAGCACCGCCACCTGCACGTCTGCTGCCTCAGCAACAGTCCCCAGCATCATCTCCAGTGGGAAGCCATCCGAGGCTGCAGGACACGTCCTGCTGTGTCCTTCAACAGGTGCAGACACATGCACCACCGCTAGCACCTCTGCCACAGACACGACCGCAAGCCCCGCCACAAGCCCCGCAACATGCTCAGACAGTGCCACCACAGCGGCATGGCAATCATCCCCAGTGGGCAGCCGTCCGAGGCTGCAGGAGACATCCTGGACCCTGCCCAGCATACATGAGGCATGACTCCCAGCACTGTTTGTACCTGCAGGTGACAGGCGAAGTCGCAGCAGGGTGGAGGGTGTCTGTGCCTCCATGGAGTATCATGCTACCTATTCCCAGGCAATCTCGTGGCACACACACCCAGGAGAGGGAATGGGACCTACCACACTGCATGTGAAGCACTCTGGGCATAAAGCCCCCTCCAGAACCAGTGGAGATTCACATCCACTACCTCAGTCCTTGGCAGAATGAAGCACTCTGGGCACAAAGCCCCCTCCAGAACCAGTGGAGATTCACATCCACTACCTCAGTCCTTGGCAGGATGAAGCACTCTGGGCACAAAGCCCCCTCCAGAACCAGTGCAGAATCACATCCACTACCTCTGTCCTTGGCAGGATGAAGCACTCTGGGCACAAAGCCCCCTCCAGAACCAGTTGGGACTGTTATCCACTTGAGAGACTGTGGCTTTTCACCCCCCAGGATACAGCAGTGGGCAAATCCCCCACTGGAAAGACTTGAAAGACTGTGGCTTTGCACTCCCCAGGATATAGCAGTGGGCAAACCACCCACTTAAAAGTCTTGAGAGACTGTGGCTTTGCACTCCCCAGGATACAGCAGTGGGCAAACCACCCACTGTAAAGACTTGAGAGACTGTGGCTTTGCGCTCCCCAGGATAAAGCAGTGGGCAAACCACCCACTGGAAAGACTTGAGAGACTGTGGCTTTGCACTCCCCAGGATACAGCAGTGGGGCAGTGGCGTTGTCTGTTCCTCTGGCTGAGGTGCCCCCCTCCCCCTGAGGTGCCTGTTTATTTTCGATCTGATGACCCTGCAGTGTTCTCTACATTTTGAGTCAGGTATCTTGTGTGGGCTTCACCCATTCATTTTGGGACACTGATCCACGGACAATGATTTAATTTATATCCGGACTTGTGCAGTTGGTGACCATATTTGTATATACTCATTTTTGAATTTGGCCTATCTGATATTTCAATGATTACACTTGTTACAATCATTTCCTTTTGTCCTTGCGTTCTTCCAGGGGGTGACGGGCTGTATATGTAATGTTGCTGCATGTACTTGTGTGTATGGTGTTGTGGGTGAGGGTGGGGGCGGTGTTGCGTGTTGCATGTGTGTGTCACTCTCTTTTCCCTCCGCCCCTCCCCTGTGTGCTAGGTGCAGTACTCACCGTGGTAGTTGCCGGCATCTTTCCTGCTCCTGATACAAGAGGAGGTAGACCAGCATGGGCAGTACCTGTAGTTGGGGCTCAATGGCGTCCTGGTTCCTCGTTGGGTGTCGAGAGGTAAGTGGTTTCCCTTCCAAGTCCTGTTTCCGCCGTGCTTTTAATAGCGTTGGTACCGCCCCGGAAAAGGTGGCGGATAGGCGTGTTGTAATACAGTGGACGGAACCTTGTCTTTCGCCTGTCTATTGGTGGTTACCGCCACGGTGTTTGTTTATACCGCCGTGGAGGTCGGAGTGTTAAAGTGGCTGTCTATGTTGGCGGTTTCCACCATGGTTGTGATTCCATTTTGTTTTCCGCCGGCCTGTTGGCGGTATTACCGCTGCTTTAACACCGACTGCCAGGGTTGTAATGAGGGCCTAGGAACTCAAAGGAAAAACAAGCGAGGAAGGTGGTAATATGGATAATACAAGTCCAGGTTGCTTAGGACTTCTTAATTTAAGGTGTTAAATGGAACAAACACAAAACAAAGCCAAAACAGAGTCCGAAATCAATATGCAGACAAGAAGTCAGGCAACTGAAAAAACAGTTAAAGGAAAGAAACCAAAATGGTGAGGGATGAAACAATGGTGAATGAAATAGCATGACAAGTGTCACTGCCAGTGCACCGTCAAAGTTGCCAGGCACCTTCTTAAGGAAAGTTTATGTCTTAAAGAGTAGTGCTGCATGCCACGCCCTCGAACTCTCAACCCTTGTTCTCCATTCAGTCTAGTAGTCTTGATGCCCCAGTGGTACAGACAGGTCCACCACAATCTTGTGGAAATATACCTCACATTTCTCCTCTGTACATCACTGAATTATACTAAGATCTTGAAAGCCCTTGCTTATTCTTTACAGGAATGTCGCTTGGTCAAAAATTGGGAGCATATATGTTCACCATGGCAACGTCCAACCCATCTAACCTTCGGATGAGCATTACATTTCTCGCAGACTTGTTGATTGTGGATTTGGCAACTTGAAATAGCACTCCTAGCCTAATCCATACTAGCACCACCCTCCCCAGGATTGGCCTAATAGCTTGTATAAAAGAACTGACCCCACTAGGCTGTTCTGAAATTCTTATTTCTGTATTTGGCACTACTTGCAGGCAAGTGTTTCTGTCATCGTAATATATGATTGGACCGTGTAACTCTCAGAAGTACTGTCGAGCTGCCTAACAAACGTATTAGAGTATATATTTTTGAAACATCAATATTGTGGCTGTCTGAATAGGTTCCTCACTTACTAAATTTTAATTTGGCAGAAGACGACTGCTGACAAATAACTGAGTGTGATGTTCATGTTTCCATTACTTATCTACAAGAGGTAAATGTGAAAGAGGGATAAAAAATAGGCCAGCAAGTCGATGTTTAGAAAAAAAGAAAGTAAAAATATCAGGAGAAGCACTAACAAATAGATGGAAAAGGAAAAGAGGTGTTGGAAGGTGATATAGCACAGACAAAAGTCAGTGATTCAAGAAATGTTCCTAGGTAAGTGAACGAAAATAGTCCTGTGAGCATGTTTGAGAGAGTGACTATCAGTATTGACAAAGGAAAAAACTGAAGACGAGCTGGAGACTTAGGACCTCATTATGAGTGTGGTGGTCTTCAGACCGCTACACACACAAGGACAGCCACACTCGCAGGCAGTCCCACCTACACATTACAACCATAGTGGGCTGGACCGCCTAAAGACTGCTGTCACCGCCAGGCACATTGTTCCCGATAGGCTGACAGCAGTCTGAGTTGTGCTCAGCCATGGCAGTGCTGAACTCAGCGCCTGCGTGCTGATCACAACTCAGCTTTTTGCCAGCTTTTCATGGTGGTCAACCCACAACAGGGCAAAAATGGGGCCCCTGCACTGCCCATGCCCATGGCATGATAAAAACTAAAACATATCTGCTACTAGGCTAAGGGCATTAGCCTAGTAGCAAATAGGTTTTCGTTTTTATAATGTTCGCAGATCTTGTGTGGGAATCAGCCTAACCAAAATGAGATGATGGCGATAATTCCCGAATTTTGTGCGCTCTGCATTTCCACTACATACAGTTACGGGCTCCTTTAACAAAATTACCGGGCAAGGATAATTTCATAGCTTGATCATGTTAAACAATTTCTAGTTCAACGATAGTGATTAAATTACATTGATGCTATATTCACTCCACCAACATGCTACCTCATGATTTAATTTTGCAAAATTTCGATTGCATTATTGATTAATGCTCTGCAAGCCTAGGTTTCACTAGTTTCCACAAGTTTATTTTGATACTTTTATTTCTAGTTTGTAGGAGTAATGAATATTTCTACTATACAATATCCACCATACAATGTTCTTCTCTTTTTTACTACTCTTTCTTTCTCTGGGTGTTGTCTTTATTAGGCAAAGGGAGAGCTAAAGACAATGCTGTGAATTTAAAATGCTCAGGGGCAAAGACTGAACCATGCTCGGAGGGTGCACTAAAGTGCTGCAGAGGATCCATAGTAGGCCCTGCTAAGCAGAAAGAGTGAGGTTGAGGGTCAGCGACGTGCTGAGTGAGGTACGATGTATAAATGTGTGATGATAGAGTAATATAGTGGAGGGCTCGGAGGCAGGGCAGAGGGCAGTCAGCGGCATTGCTTTGACCATATTTCAACGAGGCACTACAGTGCATCCATTTTTGGGGGGGAGCAAGGAGAGTTCACCCATCAGCAGGCTGTTACGTTAGGTTGAGGAAAAGTGAAGGGATGTGGGCAAGGGAAGAAAGGTTGCTGGCGAGATTGGAAGATGGGGATAATGTTTAGATGAATCACAGCAGCACTGGTGAATTTGCGTGGAAATCGTGTGCTGGATCTCTATGCGAGGTGTACTAAAATTGATACCCTCAGTAGCAACGGTTTTAGTGCCCGTTCAAAACAGAATACATTTAAATCAAAACTGCAGCTCTTAAAGCCTGGTTTTGCCTCGTTGCAAGAGACTCGGGAGTCTGCTTAAGATTGCCATATTTTTTCACATATATGGATCACATGCTTTTTGTGCAACTTCATAGCCATCCTCATCCAAGGGTCCATTGTAGTGCATGTTGCAAACAGATTCTCAATTCTAGGTTGTCTTGATGGCTTTAGATTGAGAAGGCTAATACGCTTTAAAATAAGAGCAGTCTAGACTCTATTAAAGTACTGAACACTGATAAACCAGAGATATATCAGGAAGTACAGGCTAAGCTGGTTCCCGTGATGTGCTGTTTTTTCCTTGTTGGTGATTTTAACTTTATCATGTGTCTAAAATGAGATAGCACTAATTCACATTGCACTCCTAGATGTCTTGGGATAAGAGTACTTTAAACTTTTCTCCTGACACTATCAGCCTGCTTGATTCAGGGTGGTGTGAACCCCCTCAAGACTATACTTATATTTTTTTCTTCGTTCATAGATTACTCCCTTATTACTTCTTTGCCAGGAAGCTCTTCACTGAATTCTCAAGTGTGTTTTCATACGCTTTTGATCTCCGACCATCCTCCCACTTTGGTCAGTGATATTCCTGTAAAGCTAGTATTCTGGATTTAGATGTTTTTCCCACTAACGATCCTATTACTGAACGTCTAAGAAATGTTATTAGAGTTTTTAGATTTTCATTTCAACTCAGGCGCCTGCATTGTTGTGTGGGATATTTGAAAACTGTGATGTGTGGGCATACACTTCAAAATGTGTACTATTAATTTCAACTTTGTAAAAAGAGAAGAGATGTGCTCCATGTTCGACTCTGAGAGCTCTAGAAAGGTAACGCATTCATACAGTTCAAGTTAAAGGCCCACTAATACAGAACCTATTGTCACAATTGCTAACTGTGCACGCACATATTTCTTCTAATCAGTTGATAGCTATGGTCCAACAAACGTTCGGCCTCATTTACAAGAAATGACACATCGCTGCCGCAAAGCACGCAAAAATATTTAACACTCTGGTACGACAAATTCTAACACCATGGTTGCATTGTATTTACAATACCTTGCACCATGGCTTAAGGATCCTGGCTGCTTCAAAAAAGTGATGCTAAGCTGTGCGTCACTAGGAAAACTGACGCTACTGCTGCAAAAGTGATGCTGGGCTGATTAGAATCACGTAAAGAAACGCAAGCCGTTCTGGTATCACTTTTGTGTGCTGAATGCATCAAAAAAGAGGTAACAAATGCCGCATTAGGCTAGAAAAAAAAGAACACTCTCCTGAAGAAGCCATGAAGGATAGAAGGGGCCACAGAGTCCCGGACACCCCCAGCAACCCCAGTACCAGCCAGGATGTCCACGCAGACTACCCAGGGGAAGAGGAAATGCAAGTTTAGTGAGGAGCAGAATAACATCCTGATCACTGAGGTGATGGAGCACAAACACCAGATATTTGCCACCTCAAAATTGACATTAGGGAGGAAAGAGGCTATATGGCAGTCCATTGTGGACAAGGTCAACAGTGTGACAGAAGTCAAATGAACAGTGACTGACTGTAAGAAGTGCCGGCATGATTGCAAGCGCAGGATAAAGGAGAAACTGGCCAGCAACTTCAAGGCAGCATTGCAGACCGCAGGTGGAAGTATGGCCCCCCAGGAGCACCTGAATGAGTTGGAGGAGATGGTGGAAGCAGTCATCCCAGAGGAGTTAGTGCAGGAGTCCAGGGACAAGACAGTATAGCCTATGATGAACAACAAGACCCACATGGTAAGTTGCAAGAGGGGCAACATGGCTACCAGGTAATGTCGTAAGGTGCAGGGAGCTATGTTCCAGCGCTCCAATGCATTTTCTGCAGGCCAAAGGATAGTATGCTGGCTCATCTGTGGTTAAACATAAAATAACTATAATTCACACTGACCAGTTACAATTTTCACAGCTCAGTCCAGATCAGTCTACGCCCTCCCTTCAATGTGTGAAGTGCAGCATTAGCCACGTTTACCTTTCTTTGTATACTGGCACTTGCAGTGGAATGTACATCATCACTCACCACAACTACAATTCCCAGAATACAAAGTAAAAAAACATGGACTGGAACAACACATCATGCATGCATACTGCTACCCTGCACTGTCACAATGCATGCCACCTTGCACCATGAAGCTACTCTGACTCACTTGGGCCAATGCATACTAATCTAGACTGTGAATCCTCGGAATGAAATGGGTGTATTAGAGGAGAAACCACTCATCTGAGCGGGGAGTTCAGGTGTGGGCCATGGGAAGTATCTACACATAGGAATGTGGCAAGAGACACATCTATAGTACCCTGCATAAAGTATGTTGCACCCAGCTGACCTGGCGGGCATGGTGAGAGCACACAGGTGTCAGCTACCATGGAAGGTACCACCTGAACTCCTCTCATCTACTAAATCGGACGAGGAGGAATGCAAAACATGCACACCAGAGAACATTGTGTGTCCAAACAAATGTTGATGTGTGGGCCTGGTTGGCCACTGCTAATGCTGTGCATTGTAGGTGCTGGCTGTGCATGTAAAACTGCCACTCAGTCTGAATGGGGAGACAGTGCATACAGAGGAGAAGAGAATGGACATATGTACTGCAAGTTAGCCTCACCAATACACATGCACTGCTGTGTCTTACAGTGCCACACTTGTGTCACAGCTGGATAGGGATTGCAGATAACCGTGTCTCACGGTGCCACCTGTATAAGTTGGAGGATGTCAAACAGGGACCTGACAAGGGATAGTGAGAATTACTTAGCCACCACAAATGACAGGAGTCAAGAAGGTCCCAGGCTGAAGTGGGTAGGCCTTGTGACGTTGGAAACATAGGTAGGTACTTGGAACTATTTCTAGCATTACTCCCGTTGGGTTGATGCCTGATCCATGACCCTCAATAAAAAAGCAATATGTAGCTCCATTGGATATGGTCATGCCTAATCTATGTGCCATAGGCACTTGAAAGTAAATCCATGATCTGAGTAGCATCATTGTGTGGCACTAACGCATGTCCCAGTACCCAAAAGTGGGTAACCAGAGGAGGGATGTACACATACAAGGATGTGGGCCTAAGTCCCATGACATGTGACACTCTGATCATGATGAAATGGTGTGAATGTCAGTGGTCGTAATCTACTCAGTAGGACATGGCCCATCCCCTCAGAGTAGGTTCACAGTCCTTTTGAGAACAATGCAGCGATACTGCCATTTGTAAGGGAACTACAATGCAATTTGCCATCAATACCCATGCAGAATAAGTGTCCTATGCATCACTGTTGAAGTGAAAGTGCTAAATCTGAAACCTTGATTGTGAACCTGTTTACTCATGTCAACATCTAACAGAGATCACCATTACCATTTTTCTAGCTCATTGCAGAGGATGAACCCATACCTCCTGGTCAGCAGACTGCCTGGATTTCAGCGATGGTGTGGATCACGAGGTGCAAACCCTAAACACAGACACCCTCCAGCAACTCCTGGGCTCCATACAGACACCATCTTCATTCGCAGGTCGGCTTGACAGCATTTCTGGGTCTCCAGATGATCCGCCTACCATCCAACAGACACCACCTGCCACCCCACCCAGAGATCTGGACTCCCAGGACCCATAAATAGGATTCCAGCAGACTGTGGTAGGTACCCAGAGGGAGCTGACAGATCAGGTTCGGGCAGGCATAGAAACCATGGCGGGCACCCTGGAGGCAGTCCATAGGTGCCTCAGTCCAAATAAGGACAACTTTGCCGCCATAAGAGGTACCTACTCTCTGCTCTGTGGTCTCCAGCAGTCCATGTCTGACATTGCTGGTGTCATGAGGCAGAACTATGAGCAAACACCCTGCCAAAGTAGCCACAACAAGTTTGCCACCAGCTGAGGGCAATTAGAAACACCTTGGAGTCCATGGAGAAGAAGCAGGATGTTGCTGCTGTGTTGCAAAACCAGCAGATCATCCTTACTGCTGTGCTGCCTTATGTGTTACCACTAATGAAAGCTACTGTGGACACAGGATCCATATCTTCAGCCACTGATGTGTGTGCTTCCCTCTACTCTGACACCTACTACACCCCTCTCACTGTAGGCATTGCATACATCAGAGGAGGAAGATGTGTACTGCACCTCATTCACCTACAAAATTGCCAGGTAGCATTTCATTGTGCCACATACCCACTTTCTCCTTTGCCCTGTGCTTAATAACATGCCAGTGTAAAATCAACTGGCACTGTCCTCAATTTCATTCTTCCCTGTTGACCACGCACATTTGTAGACTGTCAATGTGGCCAATCTATCCTAATGGCAATGTGGCCCTCATCCTCACTGAAACACTCCTCTCCTCCACATGTCCCATGACATGTTCCCCCCATGTACTCTGTCTGGACATCCACTGGCTCTATACATCATCTGGGTTGTTGTCCTATGAACTGTTTCTGTGAACCTCCTAGTTATTGGTACATGTAAATGAAACTACTTAGTACAATCTGTGTTTTGTATGTGTGTTTGAGTCAGGACTAAGTTGAACATGGTGCATTGTGTGGGGCAAATACACTAACTATTTTCCAAAGGGACATGTGTGGATTGGAGCCTGGGACAAAGCTACACGGACAGAGTGACACATATTTTGTTAACACAATATGTATGTTGAGTAGCAAGCAGTTACTCTAGTTCCTAAACATGAAGTTCAACCATTACCATGCAGTCAATGTTTAAGGTGATTTAGGTCACATCACAGGTGACTGATCTAACCATGGATAGTAGCAAACAAACAACATTGCTGTGACGAGCAAATTATGCCAGTGTGAGTGTGTTACAGGCAGGCATCAGTGTGTGAGTTAAAAATCCTTGGATTAGGGAGAATGCTATGACAACAACATCCCTTCAATGCATGTGGCATGCTTAACCCACACAGTGCAACTGTATGTGTTGGACTGTGTATCCATTCACATCCAGATTGCCACGTACACTGCTCAACGATGTTGGTAGATAGCTTATGTGATTCCATGGCCAACCTAACAAGTACCTGTCCATAGGTAAATCACCTAGTCACACCTGTTGCCAAACACTGAAAGCAAACCCAGAGGCATGTACGTAACATTACCTGAGCAGACATGCTAACTCCTACACAGCAAATCATGAAGTAGACTTGTATATAGCAAACAATGATATTTAATGAAACCTTAGAAATATACATGGCTAAAGCTACCTAACCTACAAAACCAAGCTAGTCTATCCTAACCTACACTACTGTATCCTAAATACTAACTACAACTACCTTCTCTTAAGCTGCCTTACTCTAAACATTTAACACTACACGATAAACATCAACCCCCCACACCCATAAAACACATCTTTATATAAAGACAGCAGAAACAACATCTATACATCAACTATCTACATATTGAGGCCTAAACAAATATATATATTTTTAGATTTATATGAAAATGTTATAATTTTTATAAACACATGTATAACACATCAACCACTAACCACAAAAAAAACTACATAACCCAAACCCCTAAAAATGTACCAACCCCTACTAAAACCTATAAATGACTATACCTACCCTATTCTACAAAAACTAACCTAAACTAAGCTATAAAGAGCATCCTATACTAAAAACAACTACGTTCAAGGGGAAGGGAAGAAAGGGTCCCTGTGGCTCATTTCAGGCATGATGGTCTCTGCAAAGCCTGGTTCATTTTAGTCAGTAGCAGGATAACATTGCCATTTTGTGCTCTAGCCCTGCCGCTCTGAATTTCAGATCAGAAATGTCTTTACGCATGTCCTGCACAAAGGTACCAGTGGGTCCTTTTGGTGGAGCATGGTGAACATGTTACCCGGTGTGCTTTCCAGTGGAGGTGCTTTGAACTGGTACTGCAGACCCACTATGGTCTGCTACTCCTGCCTTTCTCTTGGTAGGCCTGTCAACATTTAGTGGTCCCAGTGAGAAGGCGCCAATTTCCCAAAGGCCTTCTCTTGTTCATATTTTTTGGCCATATCCCAATAGGTTTTGCTGACTTGGCGGATGTGGTGGTACCTTTCCTTCCAGAATAAGTGCTCCCTCTTCTGCTCTGGGGCCATGTTGTCTGTTTATTCAGAAGGAAAATCTGTCATACAAAGGATAATTAGAAACTTGTACAATAATCATGATATGTTAATATTAGCTTCAAACATCAAATGTTGCACTTCCGATACCCCAAAATTATCTTGACGATCAAAGTGAGCATACATGTGCCTAATATCTATCATATACTAATTTACTACGGCCAATGTACCAAGGCTAAGCAAATGATGCTCAGTGCAAATGCACCATCATGGCACATCTAGGTATGACCATGTCAGTATTGAGTATGCTTAGAAACAATGCTGTTTTGTAACTATGATATGGTACACATTTCATGTTTTACTGATCATTAGTTTCCCTTCTGCATCCTGCAATGGCCTTGAATCCATTTCAATTAGCCAAAGTAAGATGAGCAAGGTCTGCAAAGTACATGTAATGTGTCATAACAATGGCTGCCTGATATCGCAAGGACACATACATGGACACATTGCTACCTAGACTTAACATGTGCTGGGTATTAGATTTAAGAATGGAGGGTGGATAGCTCACTCACATCACACAGAGATGTATGAAACATCTCCTCTGTGAACTCCTGTAGGTCCATGGTGGACTATGCCACAACTCTTTACATACTCACAAAGTAAAAGCATGTGTCCCACTACACAGCCTAGTGTCTGTCCCTACATGTCAGATATTAATGTCACCTTGATGCACACAATCCCTCAGCACATCCATTTGATGGGTGTGTGCATGCATGCTCTACATCTCATCTACACAGGTACCTTGTGATGTAAATAGCTATTGCTGTCAAAAGTGTGATCCCGCTTGTGATACATTTTGGAGACTATCATGGCCAACACAATTCAAAGATGGATTGGGCAATGACATGTTGGATTACTGTCCTGTGCAGACATCCCTCATGTCTAACAAACCTTGTAAAGTCTGTGAAGATGACAAGGGATAGGAATGTTGATCAATCCACCATAGAATATTGGACATTACACAACATGAGTGAGCCCTTCAAATGTATTACTATGTGTGGAATGTTTACATCTGTCATTGGTACACTTATGGACTTATTGACAAGGTTATGAGGGTCATGTGGCAATCACAGGAGGGCCATATTTAAAAGACTACATAATGACACCTTTCATGGCTTGTCTTCATCTTGTAAGTATGGCAAATAGGCCCTCATTACAACCCTGGCGGTCGGTGATATAGTAGCAGTAATACCGCCAACAGGCTGGCGGTAATAAATATGAAATAATGACCACCACAGAAACCGCTCAGACAGACAGCCACTTTAACACACCGACCGCCAGGGCGAAATCAACAGGCACCATGGCAGTAACCGCCTACAGTCAGGCGGAAGACAATGTTCTGCCCACTGTATTATGAGACACCAATCCGCCACCTTTTCCGTGGCGGTACCAACAACATCAAAAGCCTGGCGGAAACAGTGCACAGAAGGGAAACGACTCACCTCTGGAGATTCAAGGAAGAACCACGCCGCCATGGAGCCCGAGTTGCATGTGTTTCCCATGCTTTTCTACGTTCTGCTCTACTACGAACACCAACGCCCACGAAGATGACCACGGTGAGTACTGCCGCCTAGCACACAGGGGAGGGGGGAGGAAAAAGAGAATGACACACACACGCAACATGCAACACGCACACCCCCAACACCATACACACAAGCAGATGCAGTAACATAACATATTTACCCCATACCCCTCAGGAATAATGCAAGGACAAAATTAATTGATTAAAGTGAGTGTAATAAGATAAAAGTGTATAAATACATGCAACCAAATCAACAAGTAAGTATTACAAATGTTGGGACACTGCCCAGTCCTCAATGTCAATGGGCCACAGGGCCACATCACAAAGTCCAAGGCTCCACCTCACTCCTGCAACAACACGGAGAGAACACTGCAGGGGCATCAGGTCAAAAATAGCCAGGCACCTCAGGGTGACAGGGATTGGGGGGGCACCTCAGCCGGAAGATGGTACAACGCCACTGGTCCTGGAGGGGGCAACATGCTCTGTTCTTGACCCTGGGGAGTGCAAGGCCACAATCTCTCAAGTGGGTGACTTGCCTTCTGGCTCTGGAGAGGACAACATGCCCTGTGCTTGATCCTGGGGAGTGCAAGGCCACAATCTCTCAAGTGGGTGACTTGCCCACTGGCTATGGAGGGGTCAACATGCCCTGTGCTTGGTCCTGTCTCTCAAGTGGCTGGCTTCTTCTACTGGTTCTGGAGGGGGCATTGTGCCCAGTGAGCTTCATCCTGTGGAGGATGGGGTGAGTGGATGGCTTCTTCCACTGGTTCTGGAAGGGGCATTGTGCGCATTGAGCTTCATCCTGTGGAGGATGGGATGAGTGGATGGCTTCTCCACTGGTTCTGGAGGTGGCATTGTGCCCTGTGATGCAGATCTTGGGGAGTGCAAGGTCACAGTCTTTCACCTGGGTGTCAGACCCACAGGATTTGGAGGAGCCAGGCCTCACAACAGCCCATGGATGCAGGACTACACACTGTCAAACTGCGGTGACGGCTGCTCAGTGGTGGCAGTGGTGGTGCTGCTGGTGGAGCTGGCAGTGGTGGGGGGAGGCTCCAGCCCATCCCCTGCAGCCTCAGATGGCTGCCCACTGGGGCTGCTCCTGCTGGCGCTGGTGGCAGTGCTGGCAGTGGTGGGGGGAGGCTCCAGCCCATCCTCTGCAGCCTCGGACGGCTGCCCACTGGGGCTGCTCCTACTGGCAGTGGTGCTGGTGGTAGTGCTGGGAGTGGTGGGGGAGGCTCCTCGGACAGCTGCCCACTGGGGCTGCTGCTGGTGGTGGCAGTGCTGGTGGCGGTTCCGTCCTGCAACTGGGGCTGCCTCCTTGCCCTTCCATCCTGCAGCTAGGGCTGCCTCTTTGCCCTTCCTTCCTGCAGCTGGGGCTGACTCCTTTCCCTTTCTTGACGCACTTGGGGCTGGCACCCTGTCCATCTGGCTGGCTGGGATCCTTTCCCACCTGGAGAAGTTGGGGACACTACTGTGCCCGTGGACTGGGTGGCTGAGGTGCTTGCCTGGGTTTTGACCGCCCTGGCCTGACGTGAGGGATGGGGGGAGGGGCAGGGAAGAGGTCAATGGTGGAGAGGAAAAGCTTCTTAGGGACATTGGGGTGGGAAGTGGGAGATGGTTTGGGAGTGGGGGAAAAGGGACTGATGGTAGGAGGTGTCTGTCTGCTGTGTTTGGGTGCAGGTGCAGGTGCATGGGCTGGATGCTGTTGTGAGGTGGATGGCTGTTGGGTGTCTTAGTGCTTGCGTTTGTGTACTTTGGGAGGAGGGGGCACAGACACAGTGGGAGAGGACACAGGGGACTTGTGCATTAATGTGGGGGTGGTGACTGCCAGTGAGGGGTGTGTACTGATAGGTGTGCTGGTGATGGTGGTAGTGAATGAGGATGTAGTGCATGCAGGTGTGAGTGGACACACAACTGGGAGGGAGGTGAAAGAGGAGGAGGAGTGGGCCAAAGTGGAGGCAGTGGATGTTGGTATGTCTGCTTCTGGATGTTGTTTGTGTGAGTGCCTGTGGGATGAAGTGTGGTGCTTGTGTTTGCCATTTCCACTTGTGTGTTGTCCTGGGTGCATGCTCATCTGACTGTGTGCTTGGGATAGGATGGGGTTGAGGGGAATGGGACTTGGTGGAGGAAGTTGGAGGGGGGAGGCTGGAAACAGGGACAATGGCTACCATCAGAGAGGAGGCCAGAGCCTGGATGGATCTATGTTGGACCGCCAAGCCAGTGTGAATGCCCTCCAGGAATGCATTTGTCTGTTGCATTGTCATTCACAATGGTTGACTGCCAAGCAGAGATGGATCGCAGGAGGTCAATCGCCTCCTCACTCAGGGCAGCAAGGCAAACTGGGGCAGGGTCTGAGGTGCCTGGGGCGAAGGAGATGCCCACCCTCCGGGGTGCGCGGGCACAGGAAACTCGCTAACCCCTGGGATGCTGGTAGGGCGGTGCTGGTACGGGGGTGGCAGCTGTACCCTTAGCTGTGGTGGTCACATAAGTTGTCCGCCACCACCAGGGAGCTCCCATCAGAGGAGGTATCCGTGTCTAAACTGTCCCCTCTTGTCTCTGCCGTGGTACCCCCCTCACCCTCTGTCCCACTGGTGCCCTCACCGTCGGTGGACTCTGCCTCCTGGGTTCAGTGGGATGCAGCTCCCTCTGTCACCGGTGCCTCTGCTCCTCCGCCAGATGATGCTAATGCACATAAGGACAGGGTAACAAAACAAAAAGAGGGGGGGAAGAGACAAAGGATACACTTGGTCAATGGTGCCAAAAACACCACCGTTGGCATACACAACACACTCACACACAGGGAACAGCCCTATGCACTAGGCAATGCACTACCAGTCACAATGCTAGTCACCAGCCTATGGATAGGGACACCTAACGCCAATTGCAGCATACCTGAGACCCACAGACCCCTGCCCAGTAGTAGATGCCTCCGCAGTCTTCCGTGCCCAGTGTACCCGGTCCTCCCACCGTTTCCGACAGTGGGTGCTCCGCCTGCCGTAGACCCCCAAGGTCCGCATGTCCTTGGTGATGGCACGCCATGTACCCTTCTTTTGATGGGCGCTGACCTGCAGAGAAATAGACACAGGGAAAGGTATTAGTCCGGCCGTCCTGCCTGCTACACTCATGGCCCACCATGCTCCTTCCCATCCCCAT
Source organism: Pleurodeles waltl (assembly GCF_031143425.1). Classification (NCBI taxonomy): domain Eukaryota; kingdom Metazoa; phylum Chordata; class Amphibia; order Caudata; family Salamandridae; genus Pleurodeles; species Pleurodeles waltl. The sequence goes on along the minus strand of NC_090447.1, from coordinate 1,242,692,812 downwards.
TAGCACAGACATGACCCACCATACATGCTGCACGCTGCCCAGGGCCCACCCACCACGCACCCCTTACATGAGGCCTTCACACACAGCACTCCATGCATTCACGCCCCATGCATTGTACTCATAGTGTACTCACCTGTTGGTCTGGAGGCCCATACAGCAGTCGGTACTGGGGTAGGACCCCATCCACCAGTCGCTCCAACTCTGCTGAGGTGAAGGCAGGGGCCCTTTCCCCAGTCACACGAGCCATGGTCAGTTCCAGACACAGGTCACAGCAGCACATGCAGTGTAGGTCCTCTCCTGTTGAAGGTCAGATAGCAAGTGAAGAATCAGATAGAAAAATGTTGGTGATGTCCGCAGCGGTGCATACCGCCCCCACCGGCGTACATCACCATTGACCACTGTACCCCATAGGGCCCAATGTCAACCAATGAGGAGTTGCACAGCGGTTCTCGACCGCCCCCGCAACGGCGCACAACTTCAGCGGAATTACCTCATTTCCACCTGTCCCTCTATACAGGACAGGCGGATGACACTTCAGGAGGGGTGCAGGCCATGGATCCTAACTACGTCACAGTACACAAATGCACCATTTGAACATCTCCAACAAAATACTGTTACAATCACAACATACATTGAACTGCATTGGTTCGAATGTTGAGATAATTGACCAGCTGCTCACTACTTTACCCCGTAGTTTGCAACCGCTGCAGATGAATAGGAGATGGAGACATCCCTCATGTACAGACCCCTGGTGGACTTGGCAACAATGGAGGACAGGCACATTATCCTCACCTATAGACTTGACAGGGCCACAATCACAGAGCTGTGTGCCCAATTGGAGCCTGACCTAATCTCTGCTATCTGCACCGCACCGGGATCCCCCCTCTTGTGCAAGTGCTATCAGCGCTCCACTTTCTGGCAACAGGTTCTTTCCAAGTGACAGTGGGCTTGGCAGCAGGAATGTCTCAGCCAATGTTCTCAATAGTGCTGTCCAGAGAGTTGTCTGCACTGATTAAACACATGTGCAGCTACATCGTTTTCCCCCAGGTGGAGGATTTGGACACAGTGAAAGCTGATTTCTATACAATGGGACATATCCCCTACATTATTGGGGCTATTGATGGAACACATGATGCATTTGTCCCCCCCAGCGAAATGAACAGGTCTTTAGAAATCAAAAGCGCTTTCACTCTATGAATGTGCAGATGGTGTGCCTGGCGGACCAGTACATCTCCCACATCAATGCAAAGTATCCTGGGTCTGTGCATGATGTTGTTATCCTGAGGAATAGCAGCATCCCAAATGTGATGGCTCAACTCCAGAACCACAGGGTGTGACTAATAGGTGAGCCCTGGTTCCAATCCAGTATATGTTGGTGTATGGGTACGGTGTGGGTCCTAAGGGTTAGTGTGTGGCTAACAGTTGTCCCTCGTTATTTGCAGGTGACTCTGGTTACCACGAGCTATCATGGCTACTGACCCCTGTGAGGAATCCCAGGACAAGGGCAGAGGAATGTTACAATGAGGCACATGGGCGAACAAAAAGAATTATAGAGAGGACCTTTGGCCTCTTGAAGGCCAGGTTTCGTTGCCTTCATCTGACTGTTGGATCCCTGTGCTACTCACCCAAGAAGGTCTGCCAGATCTTCGTGGTATGCTCAATGTTGCACAACCTTGCCTTGCATCGCCAGGTGCCTTTTCTGCAGGAGGAGGAGGCTGTAGAGGGCCGTGTGGCAGTAGTGGACCCTGTGGACAGTGAAGATGAGGAGGTAGAGGACGAGGATGAGGACAACAGAAGTGCAATTATTCGTCAATACTTCCTATGACACACAGGTAAGACAGTGTAACTTCACATTTAATTGACAGTTTTGTGTTTGCCATTGTCACTGGCAGGCTCTGATTTCCCACTTCTATGACCAATCACTGTACCCTTTGGCAACTCTTTTTGCAGATGTTGGTGCCCCATTATCGCTCCTGGTGTGTACACTGCAGCCAGCTAGAGGTCTTTCCTATGTATACATTACTGTACAGTTGAATTGCAATGTTTAAACCTTGTTAAACAAATACATATTTAAATCATTTGACATACTCCATACTTGTATTTTTTCAAAGGGTCTTTATTTAAGTGCTAAGAAGTAGAGGGGGAAGTGAAATGGGCTGGGGTGATGATGGAGGAAAGTCCAGGATTGAGTCCAGTCTATTTGTATCAAAGGTGCATTGTCCAAGGGGGCATAGGAAGGGGAGCAATGGCAGTTCAAGGTCGACAGGGTAACAGAGTGGGACACAACGGTGACAATCAGGAGAGTCTTATTTCCTGGTGGGGGTCTTGGCAATAGTCTTTGGCTTCTGTCTGGATCGCAGGGAACGTTTGCAGGGTGGTGCTCCTTCTGCAGGGGGAGGGGTGCTTGTGGCCTGTTTTTCCGTGGCGGGGCCTCCTGTACACTAGCGGCAGCAGAGGAGGAGGGCTGTTCGGCGGTTTGGCTAATATCAGGGGCCCGGTGGTGTGCCACTGCCTCACTCATAGTGTTGGTCCTGTCTGCCAGCACCCCTGCAATGGAGACCAGGGTGGTGTTGATGTCCTTCAAGTCCTCCCTGATCCCCAGGTACTGTCCCTCCTGCAGCCGCATGTTCTCCTGCAATTTGTCTAGTGTCTGGCCCACCGTATCCTGGGAATGTTGGTATGCTCCCAGGATCGCGGTGAGTGCCTCCTGGAGAGTCGGTTCCCTGGGCCTGTCCTCCCACTGTCGCACAGCAGTCCTCCCAGCTTCCCTGTTGTCCTGTGCCTCTGTCCCCTAAACCATGTGCCCACTGCCACTGACCCCAGGTCCCTGATCATCCTGTGCTTGTGGTGTACCCTGGGGTCCCTGTAGTGGTGGACACACTGCTGATTGACTTGTCCTGGGGACAGAGGTATGGGCCCGCTGGGTGGGTGCTGTGGTGGTGTTTCCTGAGGAGGGAGGCTCTGTGGTGGGGTGAGACTGTGCCTGGGTAACCGACTGGCCGGAGATCCCTGATGGGCCAGGTTGGTCATCCAGATCCAGGCGACCAGAGCTGCTGTCATCACTGTGGGCCTCTTCTGTGGGGGTACTGGATGTTGCTGGCACCTCTTCTCCGGCTGGGATACCTGTGAGGATGTAATTTCAGTGTTATTGTTTCTGCGTGTGACATATTGTGCATGGGTGTGTTGCCCTCTATGGTTGTTGTTGCTCTGGCATATTTGCCTTGTGTGATTTGTTATTTGGTGGAGCTCGGTGATTCTCTCTAGTATGCATGCAGAGGTGATAGGTGTCCATGCAGGTCTGTGAGGGGTTTCCATGCATTGGTGTTGCATGCAAGGCTTGGTATTGGGATGAGTGGGTTGTGATGGTGGAGTATGTGGGAGATGGTGGAATGATGGGAGTGAGGGTAGGGGTGGGTTTATGTGATGGCATACAAGTAGGGGGGGTGATAGTAATAGCGAGTTGACTTACCAGAGTCCTGTCCTCCTCCTACTCCTGCCAGGCCCTCAGGATGCATGATTGCCAAGACCTGCTCCTCCATGTTGTAAGTTGTGGAGGTGGGGGTACACCGCCAGTCCTCGGTACTGCGAGCTGGTGTCTAGCTGCAATGGAACGTACCATCCACCTTAGGTTGTTCCACCTATTCCTGATGTCATCCCTTGTTCTGGGGTGCTGTCCCATGGCGTTGACCCTGTCCACGATTCTCCGCCATAGCTCAATCTTCCTAGCAATGGATATCTGCTGCACCTGTGATCCAAATAGCTGTGGCTCTACCCGGATGATTTCCTCCACCATGACCCTTAGATCCTCCTCTGAGAACCTGGGGTGTCATTGTGGTGCCATGGGTGTAGTGTGAGTGGTGTGGATGAGGGTGTGTGGGGTGATGTGTTGTGGTGTGTGATGTAAGGTGTGTGGGTAGTGTATAGGTGATGGTGGCATGTGGCTCTGGTTGTGTGGGTGCTCTTGCTGTATCTCTCTCTGTTGGCAATTGTTTGTAGTCATAAAGGGCTGTGGGTAATGTGGGTGTGTGTTTTATAGTGGTGTGGGTGTGTGGGGGTGGTGCGTGTATGGGTGTCAGGTGTGTGTAGTTTGACTTGACCAATGTGGTGTTGTTTTGTATATGTGTGTGTATTTTGAGCATGGCGGTATGTACCGCCAGTGGTTTACCGCCATTGAAGGTCCACTGCGGTGATTCGTGGGTCATAATGTGATGGGAGTATTTCTGTTGCCGTAACGGTGTGGTTTTTGATACCGCCAGTTTATCACTGACCTTTGGGCTGGCGGACTTGTGTGTGGGTGGCTGTATATTGACGGATTGGTATGTGTGTGTCATAATATGGTTGGTGGTTATCTGCCTCCACCGCGTTATGTTGGCGGCAGTCGGCATGGCGGTAAGGGAGATTTACCCCCAATGTCATAATGATGGCCATAGTCTTTCTGTCATTACTATGGTATGAATCCCCCCACCGGTATGTGGTAGCCATACACATCGGACAGAGATTGCAATGTAAGCAACAACAGTAGATGTGTGCATCTGTAATGCATTTGTTAGGTATCCCATCCGCAGCCATTTTCACCTATGAATGCACTTCCACATATGTTGACAGACTATGGCATTGTGGTCATTGCTCTTCGGTCAGACCATTGATCATGTGCTCCCTCAGTGATAGCAATTATATCCACCCTATCATTAGTCAGAAGTGACTGCACATCAAACAATTAACATCTACATTTCTGTTCAAATCTTTATGTTACATATGGACTTTTCAGTGTAAGGGATGCACCTTGAGCATGATATCCAACATCACACACAATCCTTGCACTACACAATAAGCATTCAGGATGGCACTGGTAACATCTGGATCCCTGAAGCTCTCCACCTCTCTGGCTGTGTAAGGCTGTGGTCCACCTACAAGACACAACATGACACATTGCACTGTGATTGCAGAACATATACACTGTGGTCAAATGTAGCACATTACATATGAATAGCAACTGGCTATGTAACCCTTCGGGTTGTAACAAATCAAATGGCTCATGTGACATGCCTTAATAATACACATTGGTAAGGCAGGATGACCTGTACACAAGTAAGATGAGCCAAAAAAATACATCAAGTGGGCAGATTGCATAACCTGTTAAAATAACTTACTACTACAAAACTTCACAAGGGTAGCAGCCTTTCATGGCTCTGTGCACCTAAATAACTCACAGACCACTCAGCAAGGTATAGCAATACCCCTGCCTTACTTTGTTCTTTACATGTACATGAATATGCTCTATACATCACACATTAGCCATCCTTGTTCCTTCTTTTAATGGAGATCAGTATCTGTCAGTGCTGCATAGTTCTATGCATTGAACATACATGTCCTGTTCATCCCCAAAGCTTAAGGTTTAGACATCGAATGCCAATATTTATGAGATATGTTCAGATGTGTAAAATGCCACTTGTCAGATCTATGGGTAAAGTAACATACATCAAGCCTCATTTACATGAGACATGAACAACTGGAGTGTTACAAATAAGAACAGCTCCAGAAAGAGCACGTTCCCCAGTGCAGTGCAAGTTAGCAGATGTCATGGGAGCAGGCATTGAAAAGGAAAGGTGCACACTTTCTCAGTTTGCGCACAGCACGCCTGTTTACATGTGCACCATGGTGCAACAGAGAAAGTGTTCACTAGGTATGATATGCCACTGGTCAGTGTGGCCACATAATAGCCCAGTGTTTGAATGCCTCTGTGGCATGCTTCATCCTTAAAAAATGTTTTGTAGGGGCATGACATTTTCGCGATAGACCATATGTGAACCACAGACACTATGAGCACAAACCATCTATAGGCAAATGAGATCCAAGAAATAATTGACAACCTATGTGTACTTACCAGCAGTTTCACCAACTTCGATTCCGATGTAATTCAGGAGGTCCTGTTCCCAGCTGATGACATCCGCCTAGCGATGTTTAAGTTGGTGGGCTGTCCATTCAACTTCAAACAGCCTCTGCATCTGGTAGCGGGTCTTCTCCCACCTTAGCTTCTACACCTCTGTCTTGTAACACTGGATTACCCTTCCTCCACTGGCTACCATTTTGGGCAGGTAGTGGGTGATTAGCAGCAGGGACCCACATGACATGTCCCTTCCCAAACACAATCTTACGCAAAAAAAAAAAAAAAACTACCCACAACTACCCTTAACAACAATAATACCCCTAAAGACGTACACTCGACAAAACACAGCACAAAACAATACAATATACAATTACAAAGGACAATGTGCACGTTAGGGACACTAAGGGGACAGAAGACACTAAAACAAACTCCAAAACAAACTCCAAAACACCACTACAGCATAGCCAAAACACACCCTCTCACAAGTACAGACAAATGGACTGTGAGTAAAAGACTACATTAAAGTAACTTCACAGTTCCTAGTTGCAGCAAGGCTGATCCATTGCATCACTTCCTGTGCTAATGTTACATGTTTTAAGCTAATGAGTCAATTTGTTTACACTGCCAGCCAATGTGTGGATTTCACACAAGGCCTGACAAAGCTCCATGAAGTAATTCAGGCACATCAGACGGGATGCGTCACTTTCAGCTCAAACGACACATAGGGTCCAATCCCACAATTTACAAGAGGTGCCTTGTGTGCTAAATAAGTTGGCACCAGATTACATTGTATATGATACCCCCAGGGAACTTGCACTGGCATTGGGACAGTGCACCCACATCTAAGATAGCGTAACCTTGCCAATCTGTGCTGTGTACCACAGTGCAGGCAGCAGGCTGTCCGGCAAGTTGGTGAGGAGGGTTTACGGTTTACCTTGCAAGCATGTGCTGTGATTGGCTGGACCCACCTGGAAGGGGATGTATAGATGGGGGGGGTATGGCCCTGTTCCCCCCTCCAGGGGGCTTACAGCAGGGGACACACTGTCAGTGCACCTCTGGAGATTGACTTTGCCTCTAGTCCCACATCTTACATATGGCATATAGTCCAAATCAGAGTAATTTTCACATTACCCCACGCACCAATGCACAAGAAGGTGCACCCTCTGTTGATGCTACAGTCATTATAACTGTCCCTACCCCACAGCTCTTTCATGAATGTCAGCACAAGCATATGCAGGACCTTCAGGCATTTCCAGGGACCCGGAGGACCCCAAAGTGTGTGCAAAAAACCATTGTGCACCTGGCGCACTTCTACCAAACAGCACATTATGTGAATACTCTGGTACTTAAAGTGCCATTTTTAAATTGGCTAGCATGCGAAGGTGTCCATGACAGTCAAATTTTCATCATTTGGAGGGCACTTGATTCTCACTCATGCTGATGATGCAATGCTAGACCACTATGCATGCCTTGGCGTGACCTCCCAAATTTTTAGGACAGCAAGGCAGCATATATCACACCATTAGAACACTCTGCATCAAGGTGGTGTTACTTGTGCATAGCAGTGGGTGTTCATATGCAAAATCCATGTAGTTTGACACTGTGACAGGTAATGGAACACATGTGGACTTGGCACAGTCACAAACTTGTCAGACATCCCCAGTAGAGCCTAAACAAAGATGTATAAATTGATGTGACCTTGGCTCATCTGTTTCCATGTGTCCTGCATTTTGTTGATCGGCATTGGCCATGTAGGACTAACCCATGAATGGTTTATGTGCAGGAACGTGTAGAGAGAACTGTTATGCAAGTTGACAGCAGATTGGGTTGAGGTATGGTCCTTTTCTACAGCCCCATGATGGCATCCAGAAGTTTACATTAGTCATCCTGATTATTCATGGGGGTTTTCCAGCAATAATGCACCAACAAGATCACTGCATTACACCCATTACAGAGAGAAACACTAGGGAGCCTCTTGAGGTGCATTCATTTACTCCAGAGCTATGAGTCCAGGATGAGCCACACGGCTAGACTTTGCATGGCCTCATGGATATTGTTGAGAGGCTTGTGCCACCAGATGGGCTAAGTGTGGTGTGACACCAGCATCACCACCCTGTGGTACCTAGACCCATATCTGTATAACTTGCTATCCTGGAATGCCTTGTGGTTGCAGTATACCCACTCAGGGAGTGACCAATATTGTGCGTTTCAGCCACTCTACAGTGTGAGTGGCATTCAGGTGACAAACTGTCTCTCTACATTTGCTATGTATGTGTGGTGGCATTAATGACCCATGTTGATATAGGCATATAAACTGTTACCAGAGACCCTTCAAAAACACACTTATAACATGTTGTACTACACAAACATCTGCTGTATGGCCTTGTGTTTTGGAGACTATGGCCCTCATTACAACCCTGGCGGTAAATGTCGCCGACCGCCGTGCTGACAGCCACCAACATACCGTGGCTGCGGCGGTATACCGTTACGGGTATCATGACCCACACAGAGAAATCCGCCACTATACAGACACCCACACAAGTCCGCCAGCCCAAAGGTCAGTGATTAACTGGCGGTACCAAAACCCACCTGTTACAACAAAGGAAATACGCCCACAGTATCCTGACCCACGAATCACTGCTGCGGTCATTCAACCGCGGTAAACCATTGGCGGTATACACCGCCGCGCTCAGAATACACACACACTGCCAAACTACACAACATTGGACAATTCAAACTATACACACCTGACACACATACACACACCACACCCACACACCCAATCCAATATAAAACAAACACCCACAATACCCACAACCCCTCATAATGAAAAACAATACGGCCAACTGAGAGAGAGACAAGCCAGGAGCACCCACTGAATCTGAGCCACATAACACCATCACCCATACACCATCCACACACCTCACAGCACACACCCCAACACATCACCACACACACCCTCACACATACCACTCACACTACACCCATGGCACCACAAAGATACCCCAGGTTCTCTTTGGAGGAGATAAGGGTCATGGTGGAGGAAATCATCCAGGTAGACCCACACCTATTCGGAACACAGGTGCAGCAGACGTCCATTGCAAGGAAGATGGAGCTATGGCGGAGAGTCGTGGACAGGGTCAACGCCGTAGGACAGCACCCCAGAACAAGGGATGACATCAGGAAGAGGTGGAAATGCCTACGGGGGATGGTGCGTTCCGTGGTTGCAAGGCACCAGGTAGCCATTCAGAGGACTGGCGGTCGACCCCCACATCCTCCCCCACAACTAACAACATGAGAGGAGCAAGTCTTGGCGATCATGCATCCTGAGGGCCTCGCAGGAGTAGCAGAAGGACTGGACTCTGGTAAGTCAAATCTTTACTACTATCACCCCCCCCCCAACCTGCATGCCATCACAAACTCCTACCCCTACCCTCACCCCATCACTCCACCACCTCACATATACCCCACTATCACAACCCACCCATCCCTATACCAACTCTGAATGCAACACCAATGCATGGACCCCCATCACAGAACTGCATGGACACTTATCACCACAGCATGCACACTAGTGACAATCACTTAGCCAAACCAATAACATCTCACACAACCCAAACGTGCCTTGCTAATAACAACCATAGAGGGAAACATATCCATGCACAAGATGGCACATGCAGAAACAATAACACCGCATTTACATCCCCAGGAGGACCCCCACTCAACGTCACTGGAGAGAAGGTGGCACCAACATCCAGTCCCCCCACAGAAGAGGCCCACAGTGATGACAGCAGCTCTGCACGTCTGGATCACAATGACCAGTCTGGCCCATCAGGGACCAATGGACAGTCGGTTACCCTGCCACAGTCCCAACCCACCACAGAGCCTCCCCCCTCAGGAAACACCAGCACAGCACCCAACCAGCGAGACCATCCCTCTGTCCCCAGGACACATCAATCAGCAGTGTGTCCACCACCACAGGGACCCCAGGCAACCCCACAAACCCAAGACAATCAGAGCCCTTGCAGTGGGCACACGGTTCAGGGGACAGAGGCACAGGACAACAGGGAAGCTGGAAGGACTGCTGCGCGTCAGGGGGAGGACAGGCCCAGGGAACCCACTGTCCACGAGGCACTTGGAGAGATCCTGGGACCATACCACCATTACCAGGAGACCATGGGCCAGATACTGTACTAGTTGCAGGAGACCCAGCGGCTATAGGAGGGACTTTACCTGGGGATCAGAGAGTACCTGAAAGACATCCACACAACCCTGGTCACCATTGAAGGGGTACTGGTAGACATGATCAACACCATGAGGGAGGCAGTGGCACAACAACTGGCCCCTGACACTAGCCACACCAAAGAACAGCCCTCCACCTCCACCGATGCTAGTGGACAGGAACAACAGGCCACCAGCACCTCACCCCCTGGAGAAGGAGAACCACCCCGCAAACAGTCCCTGCGATCCAGGCAGAAGCCAAAGAACATTGCCAAGACCCCTGCCAGGAAATAAGACTCTCCTGATTGTCACCCTTCTGTCCCACTCTGTCACCCTGTCCACCTTGTACTGCCATTGCTCCCCTTCCTATGTACCCTTGGACAATACACATATGATACAAATAGAATGGACTCTACCCTGGACTTTCCTCCGTCAGTAACCCAGCCCATTTCAATACCCCCTCCACTTATTAGCACATAAATAAACACCCTTGGAACAAATACAAGTATGGAGTCTGTCAAATGATTGAAATATGCATTAGTTTAACAAACTGTAAACATTGCAATTCAAATGTGCAGTTATATATACATAGGTATGACCTGTAGTGGGCAGCAGTAAACATACCAGGAGCCAGAGTGGGGCACAGAGATCTGAAAATAGAGATGCCAAAGGGTACAGTAAGTGGCCATAGACATAGGGAAATCAGGCTGCCATGTTCAATGTCTAACACAAAACTGCAATGGAAAGTGAACTTACAGTGTCTTACCTGTGTGTCACTGGAAGTACTGTTGAATGAGTGAACTTCTGTTGTCCACATCTTCTTCCTCTGCCTCCTCTTCCTCACTGTTCACAGCCTCCACCGCTGCCACAAGACCATGTCCAGGCTCATCCTCCTGCAGAAAAGGCACCTGGCATCTCAAGGCCAGGTTGTGCAACATGCAACGATGATCTGGCACACCTTATTGGGTGAGTAGTACAGGGATCCACCTGTCCGATGGAGGCACCGGAATCTGGCCTTCAGGAGGCCAAAGGTTCTCTCAATTATCCTCCTTGTTCGCACATGTGCCTCATTGTAACATTCCTCTGCCCTTGTCCTGGCATTCCTCACTGGGGTCAGTGGCCATGAGAGGTTGGGGTAACCAGAGTCACCTGAAAATATCGAGGGATACCTGTTAGACACACACTCACCATTAGGGACAACCCCACACCCATATTCCTACATCAACAGGGTGGGGACCATGGGCTCACCTATTAGCCACACCCGGTGCTTCTGGAGTTGAGACATCACATATGGAATGCTGCTATTACTCAAGATAAAGGCATCATGCGCAGAGTCAGGATACTTGGCGTTCCCATGGGAGATGTAATGGTCCGCCAAACACACCATCTGCACATTCAGAGAGTGAAAGCTTTTTCTATTCCTGAACACTTGTTCATTTCTCCGGGGGGGGACAAATGCTATATGTGTACCATCAATGGCACCAATGATGTTGAGGTTATGTCCCAGGGCATAAAAGTCAGCCTTCACTGTGGCCAAATCCTCCACCTGGGGGAATACGATGTAGCTGCGCATGTGTTTCAGCAGGGCAGACAACACACTGGTCAACACGTTGGAGAACATTGGCTGAGACATCCCTGATGCCATGGCCACTGTTGCTTGGAAGGAACCACTTGCCAGGAAATGGAGCACTGACAGAACCTGCACTAGAGGGGGGATACCTGTGGGCTGGCGGATAGCTGAAATCAGGTCTGACTCCAATTGGGTACACAATTCTTGGATTGTGGCCCTATCAAGTCTTTAGGTAAGGATAATGTGTCTGTGCTCCATTGTCGCCAGGTCCACCAGGGGTCTGTACACGGGGGGATCATCCATCTCCTAATCATCCTCAGCGGTTGAACTCTACAGTGGAAAACAGTGAGCAGCAGGTCATATTTACACATATGTGAAAATAAAAATGTTTTTTTTCCTTTACAGAAACAGTATGTAAATTCAAGCATCAGTTGATGTGCCAATGTCTGCTATAATGCAGTTGGTGCCATGTCCTGTGCCCCCCTGAAATGGCGGCTGCCTGACCTGTGAGGAGAGACAAGTGGAAATGAGGTTGCGCTGGCGTTGTACGCCGTTGCAGTCGGCGGTCGACGACCGCTGCGCAACTTCACATTGGTTATCATTGGGCCCTATGGGTTCCAGGAGCCAATGGCGATGTACGCCGGTGGTGACGTTACCCACCGCCGCGGACGTGACTGCCATTTTCTATCTGTTCACTCACTTGCAACCTGACCTTCAACAGGAGAGGACCTACACTGCAAGTGCTGCTGTGACCTGTGTCTGGAAGCGACAATGGCTCGAGATTCTGGGGAAAGGGCCCCTGCCTTCACTTAGGAGGAGTTGGAGAGACTGGTGGATGGGGACCTACCCCAGTACACTTTACTCTATGGTTCGCCAGACAAATAGGTGAGTACACTGTAAGCATGATGCTGGGCCATGAATGTATGGATTGCTGTGTGTGTAAGTCTCATGTAGGGGGGGCTGAGGGGTCCTGGACAGAGTGCTGCATGCCTGGTGGTCAATGTCTGTTCGTAAGGCGATGGGAGGGATATTGTGGGCCATGAGTGTAACAGTCCAGACGGGATGACTAATCCCTTTTCTCTATGCATATTTTCCTGCAGGTTAGCACCCATGAGAAAAAGGGTATTTGGCATGCCATCACCAAGGAGGTGAGGACCCTGAGGTTCTTTGACAGGCGGAGCACCCACTGCAGCAAACGGTGGGAGGACCTGCGCCGCTGGGCAAGGCAGACAGCAGAAGCCGAGCTGGGGCTGGCCTCCCAACGAGGAAGGGGTGCCCGTTGTACCCTGACCTCCTTGATGTTCTGTATCCTGGCAGTGGCCTATCTAGCGTTGGATGGGCACTTAAAGGCATCACAGCAGCCACAAGGGGGTGAGTACAGATTCTGAATCTTGACTTTGCGAGCATTAACGTTGTACCTGGCTGGGGGATGTGGGCTGTGGGTGCCCGTAGGCCAGGGTGAACTGTCTGGCTAGGCCCCTTGTTGGGCAGGCTCTGAAGAACTCCAACCCCAATAGTGTTCGTGGGCATATACTACTGGGCAGGGTCCTGTTGGTTTCAGGTGTGCAGCCAATGGTGTTGGGCACTGTACCCCATGTGCTGGTGACTAGTTTTGTAACTGGTAGTGCATAGGGCTGATCCCTGTGTGTTGTGTACGCCAACAGTAGTATTGTTGCTGACATTGACCAAGTGTATCCTCTGTCTCTCCCCAACCTTCTTGTTTTGTCACCCTGTCCTTGTGTGCATTAGCATCATCTGGCAGACGAGCAGAGGCACCGGCCATGGAGGGAGCTGCATCCCACATGGGCCTGGAAGCTGAATCCACTGACGGTGAGGGCACCAGTGGGACGGAGGGTGAGGGCAGCACAACATCCCTCACTGTTGGGCAGTCAACCATACTGAATGCCATCCAGGGTGTCAAATGCATTTGCAACATACAAATGCATACCTGGAAGGCATTCACTCTGGTGTGGCGGCCCAACAGAGAGCATTTTAGGCTCTGGCCTATGCATTGATGGCAGCCATTGTCCCTGTCTCCAGCCTCCCCCCTCCAACTTCCTCTACCCAGTCCCAATCCCCTCAACCCCAACCTATCCCAAGCACACCTTCAGACCAGCAATCAACCAAATCAACACACAGAAGTGGCTCAGGCAAACACAAGCACCACACTTCATCTCACAGGCACTCACACAAGCACCATCCCCATGCAGACACACCAACATCCACTGCCTCCACTGTGTCCCCCTCCTCCTCGTCTTACATCTTCCTCCCAGTTGTGTCTCCACTCACACCTGCATGCACTACATCCTCATCCACTACCTCCATCACCAGCACACCTATCACTACACGCCCCTCACTGGCAGTCACCACCCCCACATCCATGCACGTGTCCCCTGTGTCCTCTCCCACTGTGTCTGTGACCCCTCCTCCCAAAGTACACAAACGCAAGCACACATCCACCCAACAGCCATGCACCTCACAACAGCATCCAGCTCATGCACCTGCACCCAAACACAGCAGACCGACACCTCCTACAAGCACTCCCTCTTCCTCCACTCCCAAACCTTCACCTTCTTCCCACCCCAATGTCCCTAAGAAGCTTTTCCTAACCACCCTTGACCTAGACCCTACCCCTCCACACTCCGTCCTTCACCTCGGGCCAGGGTGGCCAGAACCCAGCCAAGCACCTCAGCCACCAAGTCCACATCCGTTGTGCTTTCTGCAGCTGTGAGAGGCTCTAAGGAGGCACCCGTCAGCCAAGCCGGTGTGCCACCAACACCTGCCAAAGCCAAGAAGGTTCCGCCACCTGGCAAGGGCAAGAAGGGGATAGTATGCAGCAAGTAGAAGGAGGCACAACCAGCCAGCAAGGCCAAGTCAAAGACTCCAGCTGCTAGAAGCAAGGAGGCACCACCATCTGCCAAGGGCAGGAAGGGGCACAGAACACCAGCCAGGGCACTTCAGCCGTCTGCGGCTACAGGTGAAGGCCTGGAGGCTACCACCACAACCGCCAGCACCGCCACCTGCATCGACGTAAGCACCGCCCCTAGCACCGCCACCTGCACCGCCGCAAGCAGCACCACTGCCAGCAGCAGCAGCCCGAGTGAGCAGCTGTCCGAGGCTGCAGGAGAAGGGCTGGGGCCTCCCCCCACCACTGGCAGCACCGACACCAGCATCGGCACTGCAACCACTGTACAGTCATCCCCGCCGGTGGATGGACTGTAGACCTGCCTCCATGGTGTGTCATGCATCTTGCCCACAGAAAATCGTGTGGGTCTGACACCCAGGTGAGTGACTGTATCCTTGCACTCCCCATGTGCTGCACCACAGGGCACAAAGCCCCCTCCAGAACCAGTGGAAGAAGGCATCCACTCACCCTATCCTTCCCAGGATGAAGCACACTGGGCACAAAGCCCCCTCCAGAACCAGTGGAAGAAGGCATCCACTCACCCTATCCTTGCCAGGATGAAGCACACTGGGCACAAAGCCCCCTCCAGAACCAGTGGACGAAGGCATCCACTCACCCCCTCCTTGCCAGGATGAAGCACACTTGGCACAAAGCCCCTTCTAGAACCAGTGGAAGAAGGCATCCACTCACCCTATCTTTGCCTGGATGAAGCACACTTGGCACAAGCCCCCCTCCAGAACCAGTGGAAGAAGGCATCCACTTGAGAGTCTGTGGCTTTTCACTCCCCAGGAACAGGCAGTGGGCAAACCACCCACATGCGAGACTGCGGCTTTGCACTCCCAAGGACCAAGCAGTGGGCAAACCACCCACTTGAGAGACTGTGGCTTTATACTCCCCAGGAGCAGGCAGTGGGCAAACCACCCACTTGAGAGACTGTGGCTTTGCACTACCCAGGACCAAGCAGTGGGCAAACCACCCACTTGAGAGACTGTGGCCTTGCACTCCCCAGGACCAAGCAGTGGGCATGGAGCCCCCTCCAGGACCAGTGGCGTTGTACCATCTTCCTGCTGAGGTACCCTCGCCTTCCCCATCCCCCTGAGGTGCCTGTGTGTTTTCAACCTGATGCCCCTGCAGTGTTCTCTCTGTATTGAGGTAGGAGTCAAGTGTGGGCTTGGCCTATGTGTTTTGTCCCAGTAGGCCACGGACATTCTGAGTGGGCATTGCCCGCCTTTTGTATATATTCTGTATATTGTAAATACTGTTTTTGATTTCTGAAAGTATTTGTAAGTATTCTACTATTACACTCATTTGACTCCATTTCTATTGTCCTTGCGTTATCCCAGAGGGTTACGGGTGTATATGTAATGTTTTTGCATGTGTTTTTGGGTATGGTGTTCGGGGTGAGGGTGGGGATGGGGGTGTTGCGTGTTGCTTGTGTGTGCCACTCTCTTTTTCCTCCCCCCCTCCCTTGTGTGCTAGGGGCAGTACTCACTGTGGTCATCATTGCCGGCGTTGGTGCTCCTGGTGTATGAGCAGATACTCCAGCATGGGGAAGACCTGTAGCTCGGGCTCCATGGCGTCCTGGTTCTTCCTTGAGTGTCGAGAGGTGAGTCATTTCCCTTCAGGAAACTGTTTCTGCCGTGGTTTTGATGGCATTGGTACTGCCCCAGAAAATGTGGCGGATAGGCCTCTTGTAATACAGTGGGCGGAACCTTGTCTTCCACCTGGCTGTTGACAGTTACCGCCGTGGTGTTTTTTGCTACCGCCGTGGTGGTCAGAGTGTCAAAGTGGCTGTATGTGTTGGCAGTTTCCACCGTGGTCATGATTCCATTTTTTTTACCGCCGGCCTGTTAGCGGTGTTACCGCCGCTTTAATTAACACCGACCGCCATTGTTGTAATGATGGCCTATATGTTGCACATTCACATTGCAACAGCTCCTTGTCTTTACCCTCAGGCTTACTCTATGATTTGTGGATCAAGAGGCCAGCTTGTCTAGCCACAACTAGCCAGGTGTAGTCCAATCATTCATATGTTTGCCAATGACACCCATCACCATATGTGTCTATAATATGTGATTACTTGAAGTTGGGTGATGGGTATGCATTCTCACCTGCAAATTTTGAGGCACAGTCAAACACCATATCTTGGGATGCATCACTGCCTGACACCTTGGGTCGATGAACCTTGATTTTTGTGATTTCTAATGGACAATTGTTTCATACTCAGAATCTTGGGATTGTGTCTTCACATTTGCACTAAGACTGTACTCATGGGAGTGAAGCCCTTGTTTGTATCTGAGTACAACACACTAACCTGGTAGACTACATCACTGCTTTTTCCATTGGCATCTTGGCCTAGTGGGGCAAATGTGTCCACATTGCTACTAGGTAGACACTCTTGCACTGGCAAAGTTTAATATTTATCATTTGTATGGGTGATATGAGATCTCTTAATTGATATGAAATGTGGTGACAGATTAGTATGTTGCACAGGAAGACTGTAGGGGTGGGCTGTGTTCCCTTGCACATACTATGTGGTTCACTTCACAGTCATCATACTATTATTAAACTCTACTATCCTCCAAAAGTATGAGGTCGTACAAATGGCTAGCTGTACAAAAGACACACACAGTAATTGCACACTTTCTACGTTAGCACACCATGGTCATTGTGTTTGGCAATGGGTTACGGTTTGGTACAGGTTGTTGTCATGCACACTATATTGGATGTACCTGATGTTGTGCAGTTCTGTTTGTCACACATGGCTGCATACATTTTCTGTGTGTCAATTATTAGCAGATGTGATGTGAGTGTTCAGATGTTTACTGTGACCATGAAGTTAACTTGCTTTCACAAAGGTGGTGTTTGTATGTTTATTTTCACATAGGTACACCATTTCATTCAGTCATAATTTTTTTAACATTGTGAAAGTCATTCAAGCATTTGTGAAAAATGTTTGCTCTCTATCATCCTTCCGACATATTGCTGCTACTGATGGGACATTTTGAGCTTGCTCCCCATCTTTCTCATCCTCATCGCCCAGAATTTTCTGCTCCTCTGTGATCGGGCCATGGTACATTTGTCTGTACACAAATATTATGCAATATGCAACATACTAGTATTGTTTTGCAAACCATTGCTGGTGAGTAGAGTAATCAGCCCCCAGACATATCCAGGCTCCTGAAGCGGGACTTAGGGACTCTGAAAGTCCTCTCTGTGATGGACTGGGTTCTGCTTAGGGCATGATTTAAGCTCCGCTGGGCTTCCGTATGTGGTGTGTCTAAGGAGTCATCACTCACAGCTGAAGACAATATCCTTGGTCAGCTGCACAGAAAGGAGGGGCAAAATTAGCAAACAATCATGACAGATGATGGCACCACAATCATATTCATTCTGTTATGTGTCCTGGTTGACTCACACTTTGCCAACAGTATGAGACATGCTATTACATTGTTTTGCCTACATACATGTTGATTTAAGATTTGACTGACACTGTACTACACATACAGGTGTAGTGTCCTCTGTGATACACTTACTATTTGTCATACTTGTGAGTGTGAATGCTGTGAAAGGTGGTGATTTGTCACCAGTAAGAAAGCGTTACATTTGGGCTTAAAGCATAATTTTTTTTACTAAGGCACCAGGATTACAAGGATGGCATCATTGTTCACATAAAAGCATCACATTTAGGCCTAAGACATCATTTGTTTCGCTCAAGCGAAAGGATTATATATATGGCGTCACCTTTCTAACAAAAGCGTCACTTTTGGTCCTAAAGCATCACGTTGACATTTAAAGTTGTTTTCTAAAGTTCTGACACATAGGCCCTCATTATGATCAGCACTGGCGGTCAACAGAATACCGCCAGCACGATGACCCCCCGCCTGCCATATAATGTTTTCCCTGCTGGGACTGACCCAGCAGGGAAAAGGGCCTTAACATTGAGGGGGGGTCCAAATGGAGCCGCCGCCAATGTTGGTGTGCGGCAGGTGCAGACCACTTCCCATAAATCGGGCAATGACCTGCGTGATGGGGCACTGCACAGTGGCCCCTGCACTGCCCATGCCAAATGCATGGGCAGAGCAGGGGCCCCCAGAGGAGCCCTGGAGCACCCCTTCTGCCAGCCTTTCCCTGGTGGGGGAACCCGCCAGGGAAAAGCTGGGGGAAAACGGGTATATTATCTGGAGGATAATGTAATCCGCCATCGTCAAGCTGCCTGTCGGCAGCAGCCTGGCGGTGGCGGAGGACTGCCAGTGGCAGTCTTACCTTGTTATTTATATGGCAGTCGAGACCGCCAAGCCAGTGGCTGTAATTACTACTGCCGCCGGCGTGGCAGTCTCGACCGTCATGTACATAATGAGTGTCATAGTTTGCTGATATGTGTGTTTTGAATATGACATGATCGTCTAATAGGCAATGTTCACATTACACACAACACTTTACAAAGATCTGTGCATTGTGTCTGGCATCTTGAGGAAGATGACAGTGTTCGAACCTGATTGACAACTGTTGTGGCCTACTTATAGTTTCTAAGATGTGGGTGAGCTGTTGTTTTCTAGAACTCTGACATAAACACAGAGGCAAATGATGCTTTTGATTATTTATTATAATGTGAAAACACTAATATACATGGTTTGGTGATACATTCACAGACGTGATTCAGGTGATGAAATTTCACACAATGTGTGTGCATCTGTGAGTTCCTGAAGCTTTGTTTGTAGTATTGTCATGCACTTCTTCAAGATGTAATCACATGATGTGCCATTCATACCAGTGACATTTACAGGGGCCTCTTCAATCAATCTATGTGATATCAAATGCAGTACATGGGCAGATACATTATCCAATTCTACATCCTGACTGTAATGTTAATGCAGCAGAATTTGGTGGTGGTTATTTGCCGCCCCTCTAGTCCACTTGATGTTATGTGTTCACACTACATGTGTGAAGGGAAGGAATGTGGATGAGATTTTTTTCTTGGTGGTCCTCCCTAGGTAGGTAGTAACATACCAGCTAAGGCTTACACAGACACATGCATGGGTCCATGGTCATCCACAGATGTTGGTGGTGGCCTACATTACATTGTCACAGCCCTTTGAGTGCAACATATTATCCAGGGCAGTTGACGTAATACCATCCACACAGCATGCACTTACACATACCAACTGAGTGACATGCCATTGCAAGATCAGTAAGTGCATGTCATGGTGGGGGAACATTGTGTACATGTGTGACAGCATTGTGCCCAATATGTGCACACAACACAAGGATCCTGAAGATTTCGGAGCGTTCCTCTGCAGCCCATTTACACAACTTTCTATACTGCACGATGTCTCAGGGAAGGGAAATTAGAACACAATATTTGGGGTACCCTGCACTTTAAAGTTCCTTCCGAATACACCTGCACACAAGTTGCCTAGCAGGGACACATTCACACTTGCATTAGGGGTTGTAGGAGTTCTTCATTGAACGCAGGATTACATTTGTGTGCGCAGGAGCACCTATCAACCAAGGCTGCTGCCTCAGAGGCATAGTGAGGGATGGATGTGTGCCACATTACACAGCACACATGGGACATGGGAGTGATTTTGATGCTTACTATTCATTTTGACAGCCACACGTCACCTGCCCATGAGCTGAGGTTTGTCTCCTTGTAACTAGTTCCTGGTATGGGATCCATTACATGCCAGATGGACTATGGGTGTCACATGGGGACACCCCCACAAAGGACATGGAACACATCCCTTACACACAATGATGGTAGCCAGAATTTCTGATTGCCATGCATTTCTCCGTGCCATGCAACGTCTTCAAAACTGGCTTTAGATGTTTTCACATGTATGGCTGGGGGATTTGCATTGTATATGTAACATGATGCATGGTGCATGTATGTGAAACTGCCCTCATACTGAGGTCGCGTAGGGAGACACTGAGATGTGTATTGTGTCACCCATTTCTAAATGTTAGTAAGTCTGTTAGGTACTGGAGTTTTGCTTACCTACAACTAGGCCATTCCCATATTGTCCATCCTGGAATCAGTCATTTATGAAGGATTTCCAGAAAATGTATGCACCATGCATGCTGCGGGGTTATTTTGCCACCACATTTGTGATTAACCCACTATGATCGATATGAGAAAGTCATCCTTTTGGCCCTAATCACCCCCAAACTTTGAGTGATACTAGTGGTTACTGACTCTGACTGTGCCCTGGGCACTGCTAACCAGTCCCAGGGCAAGTGCTCTGTGTAAAATGGCATATGAAAATTAGGCATAATTACAATTGGCTCTGACAATCTACCTTTAAGTATATGGTAGGGCATGTAGGTTTAGGGACTCCGGTGTAGTTAGGGCACCCCTGGGTGCCCTGCTGTGGTCTCTGGCAGCATTGTAAAAGTAGGCCTTCCTTGCTGACTGCTTTTAAATTAAATTAAAGTTATTCCCAAATTCGACTTTGGAATTAAACATACTTCCAAAGTTTGAAACAACCTCATTTTTACATGTCATTAATCTCTAAGGTCTGCCCTAAGTGTCCCCCAGGGTCGGGTGCAGTGTAAATATAAGCAGGGACTTTATAAAATATGTTATATAGGCCGTGTTGAGGGAAACAGGAAAACAGCTAAATCCATTTTTCTCCATTGTAGTACTTTAGCTCCATAGGCTAACATTGTGAGGCTTTACTCAAAATTAATAAAGTCCCATTTCCACTACAAAAGAGCTAAAGCTATCATGTGTGATATCAAATTGAAAGTTAGAACAAATCCAACAACTTGCCAAGGTTGAATTTGTTAAAATTAGTTCTGGAAAGAGTTGTAGAACTTTTTCTGAAAGTTACCAAATTCGGCCCAGTAGTGCTCTTTCCTGATTGGTCAGTCTCTGGCAGCCTGAGCCAGGTTGCCTTAATAAGATGTGAATTTGCCTGGGCTGAAACAAAGGAAGCATCTGGCGGGAGGAGAACTGTTGTAGCAGATGGCAGAGCAGGATGAGGGTAAAGTGGCCAAACTGGTTTTCAAAGTAGGGAAAGCCTCCCAGGACAGAAACTGGACTTCTCCCATTTCCTGCTTCCACAACCAGATGGGAGCCCCAATAATTATATTAGGAGAGGGGCTGAAGGGGCATGTTAGAGAAACTTAGCCACACCAGTGGATGAGCTCAGATAGATGTAACCTTCAATGAGATATTTTCTACAAGTTAGATTTTTAAAGAATTATGCTTTCTGGAATTCTTTTCACACATCACAGGACGTGGCCACCCCAGAGGGTGGCACCCTGCATCCCATTGGTCAGGGATACCTCCCTGTTTGCCAATCCAGGAGCAAGGATAAATATGGTAGAGCTGTCCAGCAATTCAGATCCCTGGTGGAAGAAGATACAGGAGAAAAAGGACTGCCCTGCTGAACCCATGGTCTGCACATAAATACTGCACATGCAAGGACTGCACCAGCTGCACATTCTGGGCTTCACCAAGAAGATTACTTTGCCTTGTTTCTGCAACTCCAGGAGTGAACTACCTGTAAGCTACAGGTATAAAGGACCTGACCAGAGTCTCCTGCATTAAGTACTGCAAGAAGAGCCCAGTTGATCAGAGTCCAGTGGCCATCTGAGGATTCTGACCAGGAGCATTATGGGAAATGTAGTCCCAACTGCCAAGGAACAATTCATAGCTTCTGGAACCTTGGATCATGTTGTGGACATTTCATGGACCCAAAAAGGAATTCTGGAAGAAGATCCAGAAGTTTTAAGATGTTTGGAGCAACTTTGTAAAAAAAGTTCCAAAAGTGGGCTTACTTGACATCGTGAGGTTCATCCTTCTGAAAGCTCCAGAGCTCCAGTCGTCCAGGATTTGACCGGGGGCTCGCGGAAAGGCGATTCAACGATGTTGCATTGAAATCGGCTTGCTGGAGAGGACCGCACAACGTCAAGGAAGAAAAACTCCAGAAAAAATTCTAAGTGTGAAGGTGAAACTTTGAACGAGGCCTCCTGCTCAGTTTATCCGAGCAGGGCTCCATTGTGGTCAGCCTCAAACTTTGACTTTGCCCCCATCAAGCGCGACCGGATGTCCCCGGATGACGCTTTTTGTTTTTAGGCAGTAGAAAGCATTTTTCTGCACAATCAAACTTCAAAAATTCATATCTCTGGTACCCTAAATTGGAATTATGTTGTTTTGGTATCATTTTAAAGATAAAAAAATATTTCCTATTTTTATAATTTGGTGTTAGACTTTTTTTTGTTGTGTTTTACTTATTTACTCTTTTGTTGATATTAACTACTTTACAAACCTGTCTCCTAATTTAAGCCTAACTGCTCATGGGACAAGCTACCAAGGGTTGAGCATAGATTAATTTATTGAGACCTAGACTGGACGTAGTATTTTGGCCTATTGCTAAGTGTAGGTACCTATATGGCCTTACCAATGATCCACTTTCCAACAGTCAATAACGCCCTGGACATTGATGGAGTGGGTGTGTTTCCTGTTCAGACAGAAATGAGCAGTTGCAGAGGAGGAACTAGTGGCACATGCATGAAGTCCGTGGTACCCAGCACATGTGGGAACCCAGCAATGGCATAAAATCCTTGTTTGATCTCCTGCTGCAGTTGCTGGCTGTGGGGAAAAGGATGTAGTGGGGTGTCGGACAAATCATAGCATCTAGGACAGAGGGTAGGAATGAGGAGAATGATGGCTATTGGATTCCAACCACTCAGGCTGGAGTTATCTGGTAGGACCCCGAAGCTAGCATGTGAAGTACATCCATGAGCTTTTTTGTGGAAAGATGTTGGTAACCCTGTCCACTGGAGTCTTGGCACAATCAGGTGTACAATGGACTCCCTCTTCAGAAGGTAATAGGTTATTACCTCTTCCTCCCTGAGTCAAATGAGTGACGTACATTGTTGAGATATGCGCTCCCTATTCCTGCACTGCCTCTGTGGTGCAGGTAGTGGTGATAGTCGTGATGATGTTGGAGGTGGTGGTGGTGGTGGTGGTGATGGTGGTCTTTTTGGGTCTCCAAGCTGCAGTAGGGGTAGGTCCATGGTGTCCTAGAGCTTGCCAGAGTGATTTGGGTATGTTCTCCTTATTTATCAGTGACAATGCATCATTTTTATGCCTGGTCTGATGAGGCATTTATTGTTGATGCAATTGAGACACTGTGCGTCTTTTGCCAAAGAAGTGTAATTTTTAGATTTTCTTGTAAATACGGCTGCGTCAGTCCTGCATGTTTTTTTAAGAGGGAAGGCCTGCCATAAACATCATTGCCGTTATCTGATGTAGCCGGACCTGGAGCAAGGAAAAACTGACGTTCAGGAGAGACAAGTGATGCTAGAGTAATCTAACATCACTTTGTAAATATGGATCAGTGAATGTGCTGCCTCTTTTTATAAAAAACGGCGCGGTGGCATCGCAAACTTCTTGTAAATGAGGCCCTCAATCTTTTAAATTTCATAACTTCAAACGTGAACAAAGCTGGGGATCTTTTGGTCGATTTCACATGACAGTTTAGGTCTTATAATTTAATTTTAGAAATTTAGGATTCAACAGGGAGTAGGTGTGCCATAACCAAAATCTTAACTACATTTAAGTATGCTTAGCAACACCTCTATAGACCAGAGACCACAGGGATCCTTATTTTACAGTAAGATCGAACTTTCTCAAACTGATTCAGTTTTAGTCTTTGAGTGAAAACCAAAAACCTGCACCTCGAGCCACTGTTACAGTCGGGCTTTTCATCTTAGAAGGCTGCTCACACAGACAAGCTTCTCCGTACATTGTGTATCAACAACCAACTAACCAGGGTTATTATTTCTTTGATTTCTTACTCACAACATGAGTTTATTCATGGAAGAGACACCACTGAAAACACAAACTTTTCTGCTGCAATAATCGATTGAATGGAACAGGGGATACACCCCTTCGCATTGACAAATACCCCTTGACATTTACAGCTCTTCATGCCGAAAATACCTTTTGCTGCGCAGTGGTGCAATTTCTCTGATCGTTAATGTAACCATTTGGATTTCCCATCCAATTTATAACCTGGAGAGAGGTAGGTTATTGGGCATGCTGATCAGTGTGACCATAATGTCCACTCTTCTACTCCATTCAACATCACTTGGTGCACCCAGCAAGACTCCTATTTCTGCTTTTCTCAATGCCCATCATATGGAATAATAACTCATAATAACCCATAATTACCCGTAATAACCCATAGTAACTCATAATGACCCGTAATGTTTTTTTTTGCCATCCTTTATAGCGCAAGCTTGACCTGAATGTGTTAGAGCACTTTACATAAACACCAGTTATGTTACGCATGGTCACATTTATGTTTTTAGGCACAGGAGATTATGTGATTTGCCCAGAATCACAGGATGCTGAGCTGACACGGAGAGTCAAAACTGATTCCCTCTTTCCAAAGTCAGAAGCTCTAACCTTAATGCCCATTATTTCCCCTCTAATGTGGTACTACAACACTCAATTGACCCTTTTCCTTATGTAGGTTCTGATTTAGACTTTGGCTGTTTGGGTTCCTCAATCATGAACCTGACAGATATTCCATCCACCTTGTTACAAGAGCATTACATTTTGTAGCTGGCTAACCGTCCTGCCAAACTCTAATTCAAGCCCTTTTGGTACTAAATTAAGACAGACTAAATTAATACATCTCAAGGTATGGCTTTCCTGTTCATATCAAATACTTAAATCCTGTAACTATGTATCAGCACTTCTAGATCATCTCTGTCTTTTAAAGGAATGGAAACACATGCCCTTTCCCTGCTGTGCCATAACAATCTGATTTAAACAGTTCTTTTGACAAATCTGTTTCAGGCTCTACCAGTTTACATCTCTGTCTTTTTAAGAGACTATATGCAGCACTTATTTTATTTACATTGAGACATGAAAACAGGTTCCTTCATTTGTTCCTTAAAATGATCCTCATTTGGAGGTTGGGCACTTCTCAATTTCTAATTTTATTACTGGGCCACCTTGTCTTAATGGTTAGCTTTGCTGGTACAGGACATTTTAATAACCATGACATTTATGAATCCATAATTCAAAGAATCCCCAATTGTTCTTGTTTCAGAATTCTTATGCCAGCAGACAACCCAGAGGTGTTAAGTTGGAGGGACTCCTTGACATGTGTTGCAAGCATCTCAAGACTCTAATGGCACTCCCTGAAGGTTTCCAAGTTTCCAAAGACTTAGGCAGTTGTGTAATTTCAATTTACAACTAGGTTAGCAGATATTTCAACATGGTTCCTTTGAATAATTTAAGCTTCAAAATCAGTTTAATATCCCATTCTGAATCTTCAACTACACAATGTTTTCAGCAATCTAACTCCAAGGTACAAACTCATCTTACTTGTGCAATTTTAAGGATTGTGTTCAAATATCTGCTCTCTCAAATATATGTCTTTATACCACTTATCTTTCTCAAATTGAGACGTTTCTTTGCTAAACTGCTATGAAATGTTCTGAGTGGCATGCAACTGACAGAGATCAGGATCTTTTCTTTGAGTCTCTTAAGGATATGTGCCAAGTCAATGTGATGGCTAAATTTAGATTTCAATATTACAGGACACATTTTCAATGTTCTTTAACAATGGAGAAGACTGTGAAGTAGAATTCAGACTCAAGCACCATTAGCCAATGCACACAATGCCAGGCTGTAAATGGTTATTAAGTTCAAATGTTGGCATCATGCCCGATTCTACCACTACTATGGCAATCAATATTTGCCAGAATTTCAAGGGATATGGCTGCTAATGCAGTATCTGATAGCTGATAGTGCACTAATTATGCAGAGGCTTACCTTAAACATCAGTAGTTTAATGGCCAAGCACTCTGTTGACTCCCTATTTATTTGGAAAGCTTGTGACAAGCTGCCCATCTTCCACCCTCCCACTCTGATTCCAAAAAGGTTAACCCTTGGGGCTCTTATTCGATAATTACTCTACTTAATGCCTATGTCACCCTGTGTCCTTACTCATTTGATTGTCTGGCTTGTCGCTCATGACTCACGTTAAAGTCAAACAGCTACTGCTTTGCCTGGACTCTCATTCTTACTACTTGCTGCAGTTTAGTCAGCTGCCTCTCTACTACGGTGTTGATGAACAACAACACATTGAAAATCAATACTAAGAAAACTGAGCTCCAGACTATCTGTTCAACACTTGGTGGCCATCAGAGCGAGCTCCCACTCTTCCACACTCACTGAGGTCCAGAATCATGGTTTCTAGATTGACACATTACTTCCCCTTCTAATCATCTCAACAAAGGGTTCTTCCTCTTGTGTTCTCCATTTGTGACTTCTACACAATGTCATCCCTTCCCTACCTCCTTCTGCATGACAGATCATAGATAATACCGTCATTTGTTCATTAGTGGACTTACATAACTTCCTTTCTTCTTCATCTCTCAGTCACTACTTGGAGTCCAAAAAACTGCTGTGCACCTGACCATTCAGCTTCCTTATCAGATCCATATCACCCCTATCCTTAATTCATTACCCTGGTTACACATTCCTAGTTATTTCAAGTTATGAACACTTTGCCTTGTTTATAGGACTTTTCATCCCCCCATACTGCCTACAGGAGAAATTACAATTCTACACCACACCATGACTGTCAAAATTCTCCACCATCCATCTTGGCCAAAGCTCAAACACTCTCAAGCAGACAGGTCTTCTTTTGCTTATCTGTCTGCCATGTCTTGAAATTCTCTTCCTGCCCACATTTGTTTGATCAATGACCATCTATCATTTTGTAAGCAATGCTTAGGCCATTAAACGTTCTCTTTAATTTCACAATCCTTTTTGGTGCCAAGATGCCCATATGGATGTCATGTAAAATTGCTAGACTAGATGTGACAATACAAACAGAAAATCACCTTTCTTCTTACATGTCCTAGACAGCATGCAAATATACTTCCTAAATTCTATATCAATTAATTCATCCAGAAACTACATAATGTACAATAACCTGAAAAATACATTCCTTTTCATTTTTAGCTTCTACAGTCTCACATTGCACATTTCACACTTTAAAACTTTTATGCACAATTTTAACATGCTGCTCATATTCCCAGATTCCTGACAGTCCACATCAATCTCACCAACCTAGTCTTAATATGTTGGGTTTCTTCCAGGTGGGTCCATATTTTCATCAATCCTGCATTTTGGCTATAAATAAATATTGTGACCGCTTTCATCGGGACTTGCATAACTGATAAATTATGTTTGTAAGGTGCCTGCAATTTTGCAGCACTTCCTCTATATTTTACTGAGGGTGCCACTTTTATGCCCAGTACCAGCCCATGTGTGGGGTGAAACTACTGGTGACTCCCTAACCAGTGGAGTAAAAGATTCCAAGGGTGTGCCTCCACAATTGTGCAGCACTTCCTGTGTGGTTTACTGTAATCTATACCACAGTGTCCCTGCCTACCTAAAGCCAGTATGGCAGAACAGTTCTTCCCTTGTGCAAGCTCCCTGGGCATACCAAGAAATGTGGCAGGTATAAAGGACAACCCTTCATTATGGTCGGTTTAAACCAGTTCTCAGTGTAGTCCCTCTCCCACTGAGATTAATGCCCAGTTGGGTATCAGGACATTGAAGAGAGAGGCTTAGGTATGAGTTACATCTTCTTATGACAGAGTAGGCACCTCTGGAAGTTTAGTTAAGTTCCTGCACACATCCCAGAAGGACACTCCATCAGGGAAAAAAGTTCCCCACGCCCAAGCCTTTTGTTTACTGTCTGGATGCAATATATGTCTCACCTCAGGAGAGCCATTCACAGTCAGATGACATTGAACACTGTGTGAAAGGCATATTTAGATTAGGCAGGAAAATGGCAACTTTTCAAAAGTGGCATTTCCAAAATGGCAATTAAAAATTCGACTTGAACATGAGATTTACTTTTTTACATCACTATTGAGTTGAGTCCTTCCACCATTCCTGACCTCATCGCCTGATCACCATTGACTCAGAGCATCTTCCTAGGTGACCTTAACTTCCAACTTGATGACTCAGACGACAACAACATAACTGAACTCCTGGAAAGCATGAACAACATTGGCCTTCAACAACTTGTCACCCACCCCACCCACATCACAGGACACATGCTCGGCCACATTTGTACATCCAAGAACAGAGTCAAGTACAACCTCATCTTACAGCTCACCTGTGCTGATCACAACAGCTTCAGCTTCTCCATCTCAGGATCTACCAACACTGGCACCTCACTCAATATCTCCACATGCAGAAACTGGAAAAAGGTTGCAGAAGACCAGTGAAACAACACCCTCAATTTCCACCTCCCAGTCACATCCACTGACCCAGAACAGGCTGAGAAGAACTTCTCCCAGAGGATCACGGAATGCGCAGACACAGCCACACTAGCCAAGCCAACCAAACCCAAAGTACCGGCCTGAACAGCCAGGTGGTTCACAACAGAGCTGAAATCTTCCAAACGCAACTGCCGGCAACTAAAAAAGGAGGGGGCATACTAGCAAAAAGACAGAAGACCATGCCACCTTCAAAATACCACTGAACAAGTACCATTGCCTCCTGAGAAAAAGAAGAACATTTTAGCAGACCCCATAGAAGACAGCACAAACCACAGCAAGGAGCTCTTTGCCATTGCAGAGGAATTCTCTAACCCTGCAGGCAACCGGAACAACATCACCCCCTCCCTTGAACTGTGTGATGCCCTGGCAGACTTCTTCCACAACAAGTTCTCAGTCTTTTACAAGAAATTCAAACCCCAACCCCCTGCCGCT
Source organism: Pleurodeles waltl (assembly GCF_031143425.1). NCBI lineage: Eukaryota > Metazoa > Chordata > Amphibia > Caudata > Salamandridae > Pleurodeles > Pleurodeles waltl. The sequence goes on along the minus strand of NC_090447.1, from coordinate 1,242,663,463 downwards.
AACAGTATCAGCCTACTCACACCCACAAACACAAACCCTGAACACCTGCTCACCCATTGTGACCCTCTCACAACTCAAGCCACAAAATCCATCATGAACTCAGTACACTCGGGAGCTACCACAGACCCATGTCCCTATCACATCTTCAACCTCAGTAGCAAGATGATTGATGCCGAGCTCAAGAAGTCCTGAATGCCTCCATCACCATGGACTGGAACATGCTAAAGTGAGGCGCCTCCTGGAGGAACCATCAGCTGACCAAGCAGATCTGAAGAACTACCAGCCCATCTCCCTGCTTCCCTTTCCAGGGAGGGCTCTCAAAAAGGCAATCAACCAGCAACTCATCAAACACTTGGAACACTACAACCTTCTGGGCCCTTCTCAATCCATATTTTGAGCCAACCACAGCACAGAGACAAGCCTGATCATAGCCACCAATGACATCAGGGCCCTCTTAGACCATGGCAAAACAGCAGCCCTCATCATCCTGGACCTGTCAGCCACCTTCAACACTGTCTCCCACCACATCTTGATCAAAGACTTCACCAAACTGGAATCCAGGGAGACGCTGTTAGACTTTTCATCCTTGGTGTGGTCTCCCTTAACATTTTGCCACTGTTTCCCAGGTTGTTGATGTGTGCTGGACTCCGTTTTTGCTGTTTTTGTTACTCTGTGCACTTTACCACTGCTAACCAGTGCTAAAGTGCAAGTGCTCCTATACAAAATGTGTATGTAATTGGTTCATCCATGATTGGCATATTTGATTTACTAGTAAGTCCCTAGTACAGTGCACTAGAGGTGCCCAGGGCCTGTAAATCAAATGCTACTAGTGGGGCTGCAGCACTGGTTGTGCCAACCACATTAGTAGCTCTGTAAACATGGCTCAGACCTGCCACTGCAGTGTCTGTGTGTGCAGTTTTAAACTGTAAATTCGACTTGGCAAGTGTACCAACTTGCCAGGCCTGAACCTTCCCTTTTCTTACATGTAAGGCACCCCTAAGGTAGGCCCTAGGTAGCCCCAAGGGCAGGGTGCAGTGTATGGTTAAGGTAGGACATATAGTAATGTGTTTTATATGTCCTGACAGTGATATACTGCTAAATTCGTTTTCCACTGTTGCAAGGCATTTCCCCCTCATTGGTTAACATGGGGGCTACCTTTAAATATGATTAAAGTGTAGATTCCCTTTGGGAGCGGATAGACATGTGGAGTTTGGGGTCTCTGAGCTCACAATTTAAAAATACATCTTTTAGTAAAGTTGATTTTAAGATTGTGTGTTTGCAAATGTCAATTTTAAAAAGGGAGCATTTTCTTGCTTAAACCATTTCTGTGAATCTGCCTGTTTGTGGATTCCCAGTCTGGGTCAGTTTGACAGTTGGGCTGGTTGCACCTCACACTAGACAGTGACACAAAGGGAGCTGGGGTGTAGTCTGCATTTCCTGATGAGCCATCTGTGCTAGGAGGGAGGGGAGGACAGGTCACTCACACCTGAAAGGGCTGTGCCTGCCCTCACACAATGCATTCTCCAACCCCCTGGTGTGTGTCTGGGGCCTGGCCTGGGCAAGGCAGGATTTCACAAACAAGAGAGACTTTTCTTTGAAGTAGACCTACTTCAAAGGGCAAAATGGGTATAAGAAGGGCACCCAAAATCACAGACTTTAGAACACTTCTGGAAACCAAGAGGAACCTCTGCCTGGAGAAGAGCTGAAGAGCTGAGGAAGAAGAGCTGCCCTGGGTGTGACTGTGCTTTGTAGAGCTATCCTTCAGTTGCTGCTTCTGCCTGTGCTAGAGGACAAAGACTGGACTTTGTGTGCCTTCCTTCTTGTGAAGAACTCTCCAAGGGCTTGAATTAGAGCTTGCCTCCTGTTGTTTGAAGTCTCAGGGGCAGCAAAGACTTCTCTCTGCCAGCACCTGGAGTCTCTGCTGAGACTCCTACTCTGCCAAGTGGTGCCCATCCAGTTCCTGGGTTCCTGAAAGTAGAAGCTGGCAGAAAAAAAGTAAGAAATCCACGCTCAGACCGCCATGCGGGGAAAAGATCGACGGAACTCCGAGATGCAGCTGAAAAATTGATGCGCCGCTGGCTTCGCGGCTGAAAATCGACGTCCGCCTGAAGCGCGACTGAAAGATCAACGCACGCGGCTGGAGAAGTGATGTGCAGCATCGCAGACAGAGGCGGGTGAGAGCGCAACCCGCGCTGCGTGGTTTTTGGGTCATCGTGCAGCAGGATTTCCGACGCAAACATCGCTGGGCGTTTAAAAATGACGCACAGCCTGCCCGGACCCGAGAGTGTGGTTCGAATCGACACATCGCTCTCCTGCGGAGAAGAAACGATGCACACCGACTGAAGGAGAAATGACGCACGGTCTCACTCGTGAGTGATATAGACGCATCTCAAGCCCTTTTTGATGCACACTCGCCCGTGCGGATTTATTTTTGACGCACCCAGGTACATTTCCACGCTAACGGCGTTAGCGTTGTGTTTAAAATTACATGAAGACTCTTTTTGGTTTTTTATTGATAACTTGAGTTGTGTATTGTTGATGTTTGCCGTTTTGGTCCTGTTTTGTTTAGATAAATATTCTCTATTTTTCTAAACCTGTGTTGTGCCATTTTGTAGTGTTTTCATTGAGTTACTGTGTGTGTTGGTACAAATACTTTACACCTAGCACTCTGAAGTTAAGCCTGCCTGCTCGTACCAAGCTACCAAGGGGGGAGCGGGGGTTAGCTGAGGGTGATTCCCTTTTACCCTGACTAGAGTGAGGGTCCTTGCTTGGACAGGGGGTAAGCTGACTGCCAACCAAAGACCCCATTTCTAACAGATGCCCTCCAATGGATCACCTCATACTTCACCGGAAGAGCCCAGCGAATCTGTCTCCCACCATTCAGCTCAGAATTCAAGAAGATCATCTGCGGCATACCACAAGGATTGTCTCTCAGCCCCACCCTCTTCAACACGTACATGACCCCCCTGGCCAACACTGTCAGATGTCACGGACTCAACACCATCTCCTATGCCGGCGACACCAAGCTCATCCTGTCTACCACCAGAACCAACTTTCACAGATATATGAAGAACGTCGCCGACTGGATAAAGGACAACTGCCTCAAGCTCAACACGGTCAAGGTGGAAGTCCTCATCTTTGGGAACAACACCTCACCATAGAAGACAGGTGGTGGCCTGCTGAACTCAGCCCTTCCCCCACCTGGCAGACCACACCTGCAACCTCAGCATCAATTTGGACAGCAAGTTATCTATGCAAAAACAGGTAAACGCAGTCTTGTCAGCCTGCTTCCATACCCTACACATGCTCCATAAGATCTTCAGGTGGCTCCCACTCGATGCCAGAAGGACCGACACTCAAGCCATCATCACCAGCCGGATGGACTGCGATAACACTCTTTACAGAGGAACCCCTTTACACCTTCTAAAGATACTGCAGACAACACAAAACTCAGTGGCAAGACTCATCCTTGACCTCCCCAGGCAGACTCAAATCACCCTGCACCTCAAGAAGCTACACTGGCTCATGATCCAGAAGAGATGCCAGTTTAATATGCTAACCCACACATACAAAGCCCTGCACAACGAAGGACCATCATACATCAACAAATGAATGACATTCCACCAACCGACTAGACACCTGCGATCTGCCTCTCTCTTCCTTGCAGACACCCCTCCAGATGTGCCGACCCAACACTGACACTCCAGGATCCGCTTGGAGCATGGAGTTCGCCCAAAAACTCCGCTTGGCCCGCCTGCAGATCGGAGCTCACCACATGCGCAATGCAGCACAATTATGGGCCACACAGCGCAAGCACAGACTACGCTTGCACTGTGCAGCCCATAACTGGACTGCAGTACGCACTCGCTCACCCGGTGTCAATGGAGCTGCTCGCCAGCAGCTCTGGAATGGATTCTAGGTGCAGGGGCAGAGGGGGGCAGGGAGCCAAGATGCGATGCTGGCAACAAGACCCCCTTGGAGAACTCAAGTCCTTGTTTTTTTTAAGTGCACATTGGTGCACAAGAGGTCTTAAACAGCAGCTTTTTCTGCCTACAGGTTTAGCTTGAATTCAGGTCAGGGCCATAGGCAACGAAAGGTGCAGTTTCAGGCCTCTTGTGCACTGGCCAGCACTGTCCTTTTGTGCACCGGCCTGCCCTATGTGCAGTGCACACTGGACAGGCCAGTGCACAAGAGGCCTGAAATGGCAGCTTTCACTGCCTACGGGCTTCTCTTGAATGTGCCCAATCTGAGAAGTGCTAAGCAGTGTCACTGCTTGGCGCTTCTGAGATCGGGAGCATTCGGAGAGGGTGCCACTCCACACCACAAGGAAGTCCATCTCAGTAAAATTCCACTGAGTTTTTTATCAACTCTGTGGAATTCCGCAGAGAGGAATTCCGTCAACTCTGCCCAGGCCTAAGTAGGACTTAAGGGTACATTAAATGTGCTAATTAGGAATATTGACCTATTCAACAAGTTTTTAGGGGTCAGAACACATGCACTTTGGCTTCGTTAACAGGGTCCCAGTGTACAAAGCCATCAAAGCAACAGCATCAGTTAAAAGAAATGAGAGTGACCATGCAAAAAGAGACATTTTCTTAAAGCATCCTTGCACCTGTATGCCATGATGGATTTGTTTTAATTAAAGTTATAAATGCATGTACTGAACTCCCTTCTCTGCCTCACAAAATCTAAGAACTCTGTCACACGATTATTTAGGCTGCACATTAGCCCCTTCATGCCCCATTCATAGTTTCTTTTACATACATTACTGGATAAAATCATACACTCTTTCCTACATGATGTATCAGATTTTATTACTGATGCAGGCCCATGTATCCAGCAATATAATTTTCCCCATGCTAAACTTCAACTAGAACCCAAACTTGAAAGTACCGCTCACCCTGTTGAATGTATTCTCTGTATCCAGTGAAATCATCTCCGCTTTCTGCTTCCTAATACCTTGAAGGCCTTGTGTCCTTTCAACAATCCTTCCTCAGCTTTGTGTCTAAAAATGGGCAGCAGCCCCTCCAGGATACTGGCTAGCACAATCTAAATTACCTAAATGGCCAATAACCCAGAAAAGTAATTTAGATGTAAATATTGATGTTAATCTGGATCTTGTAAAGAAATCACAAAATCTCTTTTATATGCCCCTGTACTACTGGGGACCAGCCTAAAACTAGTTGATATCATGTGGCTCAGCATTATCAGTGAGCTGCTGTCCATCTGAACCTGTATAGACAATCCCCATGAGGTTTTACTCGTGGTTTAGTTAAGGAGATAGCCACTGAATATGATAATATGAGGAAAATACTGATTGCATCATAAAGATCTTTTAATTGATTTACTCCATATACTTTTCCTTAGAATCTAGACAGTGGCAATGTGAAGCTAGGACTTGGTTTAAAGAAAGCCATGGATATGATAAGGGCTGTTCCAGGTGGCTGAAACATGTTGACCCTAAATAAACAGAGTGGACAATCCACGCCCCTCCACACCCCTAATGTCTAACACAATTTTTCATCTTGCAATAGAGAACCCCAATATATAGTGAACTGGTCTATTAGTAGATATACAACCTCAAGAGGAGTTTAGAAGGACCTGATTGTGATGTTTGAGGAAGGTTTCAAATATAAGAATATTACAGCCATTAGAAGATTATAACAGGTGATTTAATATTTACTCCCAACCACATGCATGCCCTAAATATAACACTATTCATCTAGTGGGAGGAGCAGATCCATTGATGAGGCATGCCGATTTGATTGGTGAAGTCCATTGTTTTTAAGGAAGGAATTCTATCAGAAAGTATGACTAGGTGTTATGTCCATAATAGTGCAGTAACAACCTATTAGAGAACTATGGTCTCTCATACTCTAGTTATTGTATTGATAAAATAAGGAGAATTTATGATAGAGTCAGCATTATTTATCTCTCCAACTCCTCCTTTGGTATTCTATATAAGGAAGGCAGGGTCGGACTGGTGTATAGGGCAATCAGGCAGCGGTCGACGGGCTGGTCTGACAGATCAGTGTGTGGGTCGATTTAGAGGCCATTTGTGGGTCTTAATGGGCTGGTGGGCTGATTTTGTATGTCAATTTCACTGATATTAAAACAAACAAGCAAGCAAGCTCGAATTCTTGCAGTCTTTCAGATCTCGCAATTCAAAACTGACCTAATTTCCAAACATGGGGTCCTTCCTTAGCTATCAAATTTACTAATGAGGACTACTTTTGTTTTGGTTCCCAGACCCATTTTCTGACCCAGTCCACCTGAACCCAGGAATAAGCCAAGAGTACTCCTGACGTACTCCTGAAATTCTTGAGTAAGCTAGAAGTAAAACAAGAGTAAGTCTCACCTACTTATACACCAATCTCAGTGATTCCTCCTCTCTGTGTTAACACACATTGTTATTCACAGCAAACGCACCCAAGTGCATGTAGCACAAATTCCTTCAGTATATACCCACACTTCTGTGCACAACTTGTGTGTTTCTAGAAGTGAAAGTATGCATAACCTCTAGCTCTAAGACTACCAGCTACATAGAAAGTGCAGAGATGTATTTTAAGGTGCATTTCAGAGTGCCATAAGAAAATAATTCAATGTCCATGCAGTGATTCATATTTAAGCTGATAGATACAGAAAGCCATTGAAGATTCAGAAAGAGGGGGCACCTGCGACCCTGTGCCCAAGATAACCGCACTGATGTGAGCCTCCTGCAGTCCGGGGAAAACATCCCCCATCACACTGCCTCACAATAGCTCATCGCTCCATCTAATTACACCATATGGGATGCAGAAAAGTATAGGTCCCCACCCATATAATTTTCTTGACAAGCGGCAAAGATTTAAGGTACTTACTGATCCCTTCAATTCCTGGCCGCAGAGAGGAAATGGCCACTGCCCAGCCTGCTCACTATTTACATATAACAATTGAAAGGTGGTGAGTGGCACGGGGTGAGGCAAACTTGCTGTGCTTGGGTATGGCCGTGTCCCGGTGCAGACTGGATTGCCTTCCCGACAGCCCGAGACACTGTGGATAATGCATGAGCAACAATGCTGGTGCTCAGCCCGGGTGTAGCGGTGTGGTTGGAGGCCAACTGGATGCGGTCTAGACTTTATGACCTGCTGGGGCTGAGTTAGGTGGAGGCAGCGGCCACACAGGGATTCTCCAGCTGGATGCCGGTATCCTCCGTGACAGGAGAACTGAGACGCGGAGCTGACAGGCTGGCGCTTCAGACAGTGGGCTCCTGCCTGGGTTGAGTGTGGATCTGCGCTTGTGGAGCTGACTGCTTGGCGCGGAGACTGGTCTGCCTGCCCTGCAGGGCATAGATGCCGCTGGGCCTGGTGGCCCACCATGGACAAACTGGTGGTAGTCACACTCATCTTTTGACGCTGTTGAGCCCATACTACAATCTACAGGCGTAACCAGGTTAAAAAAAATAAAAAATACTTGTAATTATCTCCCGGCCCTCTCACTGACTCTTACCCATGCCCGGGGGCCTTCTTTGTCCACATTCTAACCGAATTTTGTCTCTGGCCCTCCTCCTCTGCATGATGTGTAAATGATTATCTGGCTCCTTATTGACTGGGAAGAGTGCTGATACAAGCCTCGGTAAACCTCCAAAAGTCATCCTTGTCACCCCCATGGCGGTAAATGCATTTTTTATAAAAGCCACATAGCACATGGAGATACGACCTGCGATCCCCCTGACTGGGTGGGGCCTGCAATCTCTGCCCACTGGACAACATCCAGTAAGGCCCCTCAGCAGTAAGCCATGTTCCACATGACGTTTCTCCAATGGCAGTAATCAACCCTTGACACACCTAGAGACCTCTGCTGCATCAAGACATCCCAAGTCTGCTCGTACCCCCAAATATGGTTACGGGAGTAGTTTGCTGCATCACAGTGGACTCCACAAATGTTTGTCACTTAGGTCTCAGTCCGCAGTCTTCATTGCGGACCCGGTGCAGCTGAGCCGCTCCTCATGCCAGCCTACCACAAAATCTGGCCTAGGCTTGATAATTACTGCTAGAAGCAGTTGAGAGGATGATGAGAGTCCTTGAGACATCACCTTACTGCACCTACCGTTCCTCTTCTGCACCCCACCTTCAACTAAAGTCATACTGTTTTCTGCTTAACGGACTCCTGGTTAAACAGCATCAACATGGGTAAAACAGATGGTAGGCAAGCGAAACTGCAGTTTGAGGGTCAAAAATCCACTTGTGTTCCAACTGAGTTTACGGAACAACCAAATGAGGGAGACCTGACTAAGATAGCCCCATTGACATGGTGCACATGAAGACGCTCCTCATTGCTATGCAATAAAGTGTCACTGCAACAGAAACCAAGATGGACACTATGTGCACCAGAATGGACTCCATCACCCATAAATTGGAGAACAAGACAGCCGAATCACAGAGGTAGAACAGCAGCATTCCACAGTGGAGGACACATTATCAAATCATAGTGAACAACTACAAAACATGTAGAAAATACTAAAGCTCTACTCTGCAAAAAATGAAGGCTTGGAGGTCAGATCCCGCAGAACAATCTGCAGATTTTGGAAATCCCTTTATCCACCAACACTGGCAAAATGGACGACTTCATTGAACAACTTCTCAATACACTATTCGGCAAAGAACCCTTCTCTAAAATGCTTATTGTAGAACAAGCCCACCGTACACTTCTGGCCCTCCCTCCAACCAGTGCACCTGCAAGACCAATAATTGTCTTCCTACTCAATTACCGGGACCGAGATGTCGCCCTATGGCTTGGGAGAGAGAAACGTTCTCTACAATTTGAGGGGAACGAAGTGTTCATTTACCCAGACCTAACAGTCTCAGTACAAGAAGTGAGAAAGAAATTTGCACTGATTACACAGAAGTTGAGACTTGCAGCTATCCCTTATGCAATGCTATGTCCAGCCTGCCTACCCATTTCTTTCCAAGGCAAGGACCACATTTTCACAACCTCTAACAGGCTGCGGGCTTCTTAAGATGTCACTCCATATGAGGTTCCCTGAGAAAGTCCCTCCCAGTCTCCTCTAGATCCCCGTCGCTGGTGTCTGAACCGGGCTGAACCCAGGAGGTGGATGTGACCACAGCCTGGCGGTCCAGTTTTCCGGGTTGGAACTTGTTGAGATGATGCATTGCCCCCCTGATGTTTCTATTGTTTAACGTTTTTATTGTTAGCAATCGCCACAGATGGGACTGCATCTACACAAGCCTAGGTGCCTTCCCGACCCAGCTTCTTACCCATAACTTTCCTGTTTGATTCTGATGAGCAACTTGAGTCAACCCAGCTTCCTTCCCTGGGTGGGAAGAACACTCACTGGTTCACTGGAGGCCCCCCCAGATACTCCTGTTGCAGTCAATAGATATACACGTTATCCGTCACACACTCTTCTTTGAATGCCCTCCTGAGGCTCCACTCTCTTTTCTCTACCTCACATTCTATCCCTTGTGTCTGTCATCTTACCTATACTAGCTTTTCTCTGCCAACTGACAAACATTTTGAATCTAAGTTTCTAAATGTCTCTGTGATTGTTCAGGTGGGTTATATATTCCTGGCAGGACTGGGCCTTCAGTTTGGGAGGGGGGTTAAGGGATCATTTATTACACTGCTTGGCGCACATCATACCACACCATCCAGTGCCACCCTGCTTTCCATTCACACTACCTGACCACATCCTATGCAGCAGTAAATTTCAGCTCAGTTACCTGAAAGATGATGTCTGCAGGCTCCAATGCACCATCTGATACCACTCGGATAACATATAACTGCCTAACATGGAATGTTAGAGGGATGGGCACACCATGCAAAGACAGGCACATCCTGGCATACTTGGACAGACACAATATACACATCGCTCTACTCCAAGAAACACACTTTGTACACTTCATCAACTCTGCTTTCGGGGCTCGTTGGGCTTCCCAGAGACAATTCTCCACATACTCCTCCTAAGCCAGGGTCACAGCTTTCCTCATACACAAAGGAGTACCTTACGTCCCACAGCAAGCATTGAATGACACTCAGAGTCAATATTCCCTGATGCAGGGCAGTCTGGCCTTGACAGCTGTTATCTTCATTAACTGCTATGGCCCAAATTCAGATTACCCCACTTTCTTTAATCATCTATGGCGACAAATCGCAGACATGGGACCCTCCTACATTATTGGGGGTGGTGACTTTAATGTCGTGCTAAATGCACGTTTAGATAGAAAACACTACCTTACCTCTCATCACAATATTGGCCCACACCATATACAAGACATTATGGAAGAACAAGGGTTGCTAGGTGCATGGAGGATGCTGCATCCAGCCAATAGGGAGGGCACGTTCTATTCAGGTGTACACAAAGGCTGGTCACAACTTGACTATTGGCTAATTTCTAGAGTGCTGGGTACCTGGGTACACAATGCAATTTATTTAGCATGCACCTACTCCGACTATCACCTGCTCTGATGGTGCTGTGCCCCTCACTCCTCCCCATAGCGTATGTGATGTAGAGACTTTCTCCCACTCTCCTCTTGGGTACCTCGTTTCAGGAAGAGCTGTGACAGGAAATTGCTGACTTCTTCACTAGAAACTCAGAATCTGTACCAGCCATTGGCCCGGCATGGGAGGCATTCAAAGTCATAATTCAGGGTGCGTGTCTGGCTAAAAACGTGGGTTACTATGCTCTCTGCGTGGCTGGCTTCATAAGCTGGAGGGCAACCAGAATGAACTGGAGGCTCAGCAGGGTAATTCTGACAATTCATCCCTATCTAAGCAGATCAGAGGCACTCTGACTGAATTGCAAAAGAATGGAGAAAGGGAATGTCTATATCGTGGACAGTATGCTAGGACCAGAGCGTATGGTGAGGGCGAGTGCCCTGGACATACACTTGCCACTATGACCAGGAAATCCCACTATGCTAATGACATCCTTGAGATGAGAGATGCTACTGGGACGCTGGTCAGAGACACTCCGGATACCTTTCAAGGTTTCTCTATGTTCTAGAACTCCCTCTACTCTATTTGCAAGTCACAGCATTCCAATATAGGCACCTATCTAGATGACGTCACACTTGGTTGGCTAAGTGACACACAGACACTTCCTAGCAGCTGACATTGAGAAGGATGAGATCACAGAGGCTATCATCCAACTGCAGTCTACCAAGGCCCCAGGCCCAGATGTTCTCCCTCCAGACTTTTATAAAAACCTAGATAGACAACCTGCTACCCATTCTTGAATCAGTTTACTAATAGGTCATGCAGACTGGCCTTTTCACACTATCCATGATGGAAGCTATGCTTATTGCCCTACTTAAACCGGGGAAGTCCCCTGATGCCTGCAAATCTTATAGGTTACTTTCACTCATTAACTGTGATGCCAAAATTCTGGCAAAAGTATTACACAGTCATCTCATCCTCATAATGACATTCCTCATTCTGCTGGACCAATAAGGCTTTTTACCAGGATGCTCTACATCATACAACTTATGCACTTTATTCGCCCTCTTACAAGCTATTGACCCTGATATAGCTGCAATGGCATTTCTTGATGCCACCAAAACCTTTGATTCCATGGAATGGGATTATTTAATGACCGTACTTTGCTGAATGGGTAAACTACACTCTTTCCTGACTTGGGTCTTGCTCCTCTATTCACAACCACTAGCAAGAGTTAAAATCAATAGTTCAGTTTCTTTCCTGTTTCATATCACCAGTGGTACATGCCAGGTCTGCCCACTACCACCGCTGCTTTTTGCCCTGGCTGTTGAGCCTTTAACTGCAAAACTCTGACAATGCCACAATGAATATTCTTTTAGGAACCCCTCTAGGCACATACTTGTCTCTTTACATGCAGATGAAATTACTCTGTATTTGAGGGAACCTCAAGTTAGTCTTAATGGAGGACTCCACAAATGTGTTAGGTTCGAGGAAAATGCAGGTATCCAAATCAACTGGGAGAATTCCAGTTTGGTTCCTCTTACAGCAGCAACACAACAATTCATTCCAGATTTTCTGCTGCAGTGGTGCAGCTCTGAATTACGTTATCTTGGGTGATAATTTCTAGAGATAGAGGCAAAATCCTTAGTGCAAATTATGTCATGGCACTATCCTCCATAACTGATAATACCAGATACTGGATTTCACATCCTATATCCTTAGCAGACCTTGTTCCGCTCATGAAAATGATCATCCTACCCAAACTCTTATATCTATTACTAAATACCCTTCAGTCACCGGAAAGACCCTTTTTCAAATTGCTTAAGTATCAACTGATCTGCCTAGCGTGGGCTGTGAAACAAACCCTGATCTAATGTGATCTACTCATTACTATTCTCTAAAGGAGGGTTTGAGACACTCATATGGAATGGTACTATCTATGTGCTCAAGCACACTATGCCATTCACTGGTGGTAAACCTACCCTTTCTTGCCACACCTAATGATAGAAAAAGGTTATATGGACCCTATCCCTCTGCCATCCTACCTGGGTTCTCTAACTAACTCTGCTGGACTGGCAGATTCTGCTGCGGCTGCATATCCTGACAGTAGAGCAAGTTAGCCTATAGACTAGGTAAACCTTTATTGTACTCCCCCTCCTTCCACTGCCCTATCATCCACTTCTGCCCATTACACATGAGTCAGCATACAGACAATTATTTCATAAAGAGGGATTCACCACCTGGGGTGTCCTGTACCATGAAGGCTCCTTTGTAGACCGAGACACCTAACTTGATGTTTTTATACATCGGCCTGTGACATAACGTCAAATCCGTCATCCACAATTTTCCGCAAGAACCCCCCTCACTTGACATTCTACACACTTTGCTTGAGTCCGAAACTCTGCAACACCTCGTTTCCTTGCTATATCACACCGCTCAACTGGAGATGCCCTCTATGTCAGGACAGGCTTGGGCTGGATGGGAGAGAGATGTGGGTACCCCCCTCTCACGGATGGGCAATGGCACTATTGCCATTATCAAACAGGGTGGATTGCCTCGAGTAGCTGAATACATATTATACATTATACATTCCTGCATAGAATGCATTACACTCAGGTTTGGTTCCATTGTTAAAAGCTTCGCTCTGACAATAACTGTTTTAGGTGTGGCTGATTTTCTGCATCTAACCTGGTCCTGTGATCCAATACACGCATACTGGGGAGAAATGTTGACTGCACTCACTGAAATGATAGGCTAGGACTTGCTGCTCACCCCTCTAGTGGCTTTTTTAGAACACGCAGGGGAAGTTGAAATGTGTTATAGAAAGTTTGTGGCATTAGGACATCTCATAGCAAAACACAGAATAGCATGTAGATGGGGACAGGGCAGAGCACCCAAATTTAAGGAATGGTTGTCAGACTTCATTTATTGTAAAGACTAACTGACCACATATGCAGAACTCCCACCCACACGCTATTGACCCAGAGATATATTGGATCCCGTGCATACATATCTGCTCCACAGGGAACAAGACATTGACGAAACGCAGACACAACCACTTGAGAATGCGCATCTCCCTACAAGTCTTTAACACTTCTCCATACACATATATGTTGTTAAACTCAGTCACACTGAACGCTCTTTGTGTAACTTATGTCACAAGCATCCCATGCATTATCCACAGGTTCTAATACTACTCACCTGACGTGTCTACACCCTAAGCAATGATATCACAATCCTATTAGCTTGCTGAACTACTGGCCAGCTCCGCTTTTTACTTGCAATTAAACTACTGCTGCAAACCATGGGATACAGAACACACATTATGTATAAGATGTAATTTTATCCATGATGTGGCACAGTTTTCTATCTGATATTCACAGTTAACAGATATTAAAAAACAATAAAGAAATTTAAAAAAAGATTCAGAAAGAACGGAAAACGAGAATATCATTTGAAAATGAAAGACATTTGTTAGAGATATTTTCAGTAGTTTACCTGTTTCGTTATACCTTCTAACTACCACCATTTTAACTCTTTCTTCTTCTATTTTTCTTCAAACTGCTGAGATCTTGCCTGGCTTCACTTCAGTTTTGTGTTAATGATCTGCCATGAAAAATAATTCAACACCAGCGTGAAGCTGTGAGGATAAGAGGGCAAGCTAGAAAACACATGCTGCTGTGGTGCATAAACACCATGCATTTGAAACTAGGGGCCTCATTTACAAGGCCAGTGAGGCAAGGCAGTGCAGCAAGTGCCTTGCTGCCCCACCCTGCACCACAGAGAAAGGGCAGAAATGTGCCATTTCTACAAGATATGGCACATTTCTGTCCTCTCCCCCTGCACTGGTGCAGATATTGCTGCCATGCGCCAATGCTGGCACCCTTGTACTATGGTGCAAGGGTGCCTGAACTGTGGGGATTATTGTTTGTGTGCAGGAAGGGACACCTTCCTGTACAAAAACAATCACAAGAGGTGTTTTCCAATTTCTGTGGGTGCTGCACAATGCAGCACACATCGAAAGAGTAAAAAAGGGGGAGAAATAAGGATATTTACACCACCCCTTAGGAAGTGTAGGAATCTGATGAATTCCCAGACTTGTAAATCTGGGAATGTGTCAAATTCCTTCAGGTTCTATCGGTGTTGCGTTGGAACACCTCACGTGACACACAGGGAATGTTAGCGTTTCAGACCTTAATAAGTAAACTTACAAGGGGACGCAAATAGGTTGATTAACCTTTTAACTCGCAATTAAGAAGTTCTTACCATAACTCCAGTACATAATCAATAATTAATACACAATAACCAATAGTCATTAGAAATCAATAAAAACAATAATCAATGGAGTCAGTAATTATCACGCACCATGACCTTTCAGTCATGAATAACCACACATTTAATAAAAGTTTAGAATGTTTATTTCCCTATGTAAACAATGCTAAGGTCATGTAGATTAATCTCAAAATCAAATGAAACACATACAGGAATAACACTGGTTGTCCAAAGAGGGGGGAAGAAATGCAATCTAATCAAAGCTTGAACTACAACACATTCTAAAGTTACGGTGCAAATCAATAGCAGAGTCAGCTGCGTCAATGTTGTGGTGTACATTAAATTCAGCAGAGACGTTCATCAAGCATTAGTCCCTATTATCATAATTCAGTTAGTGAGAATCCTTGATTTATATCAGATTAGCATCAGCATGTTTGGCTTCATGCAAAACAATTAAGTAACACAAATTTGGAAATACATCTAACTATGGCTCTATCAAAATAGTGCAGTTGGTAACTAGAAAGAAAAAGCAAATATGCATAATAATCACATTCGATTTATACCTATCCTCAGTATGGGTCAGCAAAGCAGAATCAGTCTTCGTCTTCAGGACATCAGTCGGTCAGCGAGGCATCAGGTTCTCAGTCAGGAAATATATGGGCAAAGTCATTTAGCATCAAAGACAAGCACGTCTCTATTAAGGACGGACAAGAAGATAATAACCTTTCAGTCAGGAAGAAAAAGGGCAACATTTCAGAATGACTGTCTTCTTTAGAATGAGTGCTGTTATATCAAAGTCACCTGAACTATCCCCTAATTCCCTATTGGTCAGTTAATCGTATGTTCACACTGTCCAATAAAACTATTATACTAAATCTATGAATTCTAATATTTCTCCGTTCTCATATTGTTGATTGATTCGTCTTGCGATGTCCTCATCATCCGGGTCGTCAGGTAACAATATTGTTGCAGCTTCCACTCTAGTCAGTATCTTCATTGTTCTTGTCCTGGGAAAGTCAGTCTCACACACATTACACATAAAATGTTGCATTAGCAAGAGCATCATCTCGGAGCAGTCGGTTCTCATGAAAAGCTTCCGTTAAGCACATTTAAACAATACAAGAGACATTTCACAGTTTGGTAAGCATTTTTTATTAAACGCTAAGAAATACAGCTTCTATATGAGGCCTGGCAAAATAGGCCAAGACACTGGCTAGGTTGAGGCCTACAATTAATAAAACTAAAGCATACTTCATAACCCTTAATATGACATATTACTGCATTAGTCTAACACATATTCAATATTTCATAAGTATTTATTAATTATTGATTAGTACACTTCGTTAACATTGTTGGCCATTCTTCGAGATCACATTTTCTATGCGTGCATTCATTTTCTACGTTATTTAATTTTCTACATAAACTCATTATTCAAAATACATAAACACTCATTAAAATGTTTTATGAAAACACCTGCACTAGCAGGAACGACCCTTTCATGCACTGTTGTTTGTGAAAGGGGTCCATGTTTTCAAGGACATGAAAAGCCACGCAAGGTGGCTTTGCGAAGCCTTACAAATATAGGCTGGCACACTGCGCCACCGGAGCATTAAAAAATGGTGCTCCAGTGGTGCAGTGTGCCGCTAGGTCCTCGTAAATGAGGCCCTAGAGTTTCCTTTCACCTTTCTGCCACCAATATTAGTGTCTCTCCATGCACAATTCATCAACACACAATTTTTTCTAGCTTGGTATTATTCTATTTTTTTAATGAGACAAATACATTTCGGTTCTAATTCTTACAATTATAGTTTGATTACATTATGTGTTTCATTTAAATAACAAATGAATCATGAATTTAAATTCCAAAACGTGAATCAGTATATATGCATTCAAATACATTGTTCACAAATCCACATTGAAATTGAATGCCCTGCAGTTTTATGACATAAACAGTGCAAGGCGTTTATTGCTTATAATAAGTAATGCATGCAGTTGTACCTGCCTATAATTGCCTGCCTCCATCTTTATAGAGTCTGCCGGAGATGTCGTAACACTGCAATAGCAGTTGTGTGAATGCAAAGTATACAGTCATTGTTGCTTAACAAAAAGCTGTTTGGCTATAATTTTAGACAGGCGCAGTCTTTCAGGAGCAGATGTCACCTTGCTTTAATGCAGCCTATTTGCATTAAATATGCATCAGGACCTCCTTAGCAGATGCCCCCCGTGCAGCGCTCCTGCCTGATAATCCGAGCATTGGCATTCTGCTCTGTCACAAGGAAAACGCGCCATCGTAGTTTAGGCCATGAGGGCTGCTGCTGGGTACAGAGACAGGGAAGCAGAGAATGGGATTATGAAACCTGACTGAAAATGTTTTTAAATTCAGGAACAGGCCATCTTTAAGAGGACGAATAATTTGTGTTGAACCAATACAACGTCGCTGCTTGAAGCTTGAGCAGAGAAACATTAATTTACATTTGTTTCAATAATTTAAATGAAGAGCAGTTTTTCAGAATATTTAAAGACTATTAGAATATTTATGGCTTCGTTTCCAGGCCCTGCGTTGTTAATTAAGCATTACGATTGAATCTAAAGAATTAATTTAAAGCAAGGACCTGTTCCTGTAAGGAGAAATCAAGTGATTTTTCCTCTTCTTCCCTTGACTGGGTCGGTCAATTTGTGACCGGGGACTCGATGACAGGTCGGGTAGAGATACTGCTCCACCTGATCACAAGTGCGCGGTGTTTCCTGACCCAGGATGCATTTTATGTTTTGTTATGCAGATCTGTATAGTGCGCCAGTCACCCATGAGGGTATCTGAATGCTTCACAGGTGGGTAGCCTTGGGTCTCCTTGGAGATTATTTGAAAAAAACAGGTCTTCAGCTTCTTGTGGAACTCAAGAAGTGAAGTAAAGACTTTGATGTGCTGTGGGAGGTCGTTCCATACTTTGGGGGAGAGATATGAGAAGATGCGACCTCCTGCTCTGCTTTTGTGTATGAGGGTAAGTGTGCCAGATAGAGTTCAGCTGAGTGAGGTGACTGGAAGGTTGGTGGAAGTGTATGCAGCTGTTGAGATAAGAGGGGCCTATTTTGTGTTGTGTAAGTGTTTGTGAGGAGTTTGTATTGAGTGTGTTTGTATTTGGAGAGCCAGTGGAGTTTCCTGAGGAGTGGTTTAAAGTGGGTGTGGCCTGGTAGGTTGATGATGAGCCTAGCCACTGCATTCTGAAAGGACTGGAACCTGTTCAGGAGCTGTTTGGGAATGTCAGCATATAGTGCAGTGCATCAGTCAAGCCTGTTGGTTATGTGGGCCTGTCTGACTGTTTTCCTGGTACTATCTGGTAGCCACTTGAAGATTTATTGCAGCATGCTTAGGATTTAAAAGCAGGTTGTGGTGACAGAGTTGACCTGCGTTGTCATGTCAAAGTTGTCTACGATGATTCCCTGTTTGATTACTTAGGCAGTGAGTGTGGACCCTTGGTCTGTCAGTCACTATGTGCAGCCCTATGGTAAGGTCTTCTTTCCAAAAAATCACTACTCGCCTGAGTTGAGCTTGAGGCAGTTAGACTTTATCCAGGTGGCCACTGCGGTCATGCAGGTGGAGAAGTTGATTCTTGTCCTAGCCATCGTGTCCAAGAGGGACAGTATTAGTTATGTGTCATCTGCTTAGTTGAGTATTATGATGCTGTGCGTTCTAGTGATGTTGGTTAGTGGCATCATGTATATGTTGAAAAAGGTCAGGCTTAGTGAAGATTCTTGGGGGACTCCACAGATAAGAGTCCTGGCTTCCAAAGTGTAAGGTAGCATGTAGATATTCTGGGTTCTTACAGTTAGGAAGGAGCAGATCCAGGTGAGGGCAGGTCCCTGGATGCGGTTCTTGTGCAGTCCTATGATCAGGGTGGAGTGAGAGACTGTGTTGAAAGCTTCTGAGAGGATGAGTAGAGTAAGAGATGCTGTTCCTCTCAGCCAGGGGTGCATCCTGATGTCATCTGTTGCTGCAATGAGGGTTGCCTCATGCTGTAATTGGGTATGAAGCCTGATTGTGTAGTGTCTAGAAGCTGGTGTTCATTGAGGTAGTCCGTGAGTCACTTGTTGCTTGCTTTTTCCATGACCTTGGCTGGGTACGCTAAAATTGAGATCTGGCAGTAGTTTGCAAACTGGGAGGTGCCTGAAGAGGGTTTCTCGAGGAGTGTGTTTACTGCTCTGTTTTTCCAGGCTTTCAGGAAGATGGCAGTTGTGCTGGAGGTGTATATGATGTGAATGAGTGCTTCGCTAATCAAGGTGGGCCCCATGTTGTAGATGTGGTGGGGGCATGGATCCACTGTGGCCTCTTCTGTGGTGATAGGTTTCGATGTGGTCATGGCATTTCCTGTGTGTTCAGACAAGGCTGGTGGCGAGAAGGCTGGGTTTTAGTTGAAGGTCGCAAATGTTGTAGACGGTGCAATTTGTTCCTGGAAAAAGATTGATAGGTTGTTACATAAGACTTGAGTGTGGGTGATGTTGGTGATGGCAAGGATTGCAAAGATCTCCTTGCTGCTGTTGGAGATGAAATTGTGCACTTGGCTATGGCATTCTGCTAGGTGTCTCTGATTTGTTGGTGGTAGTGTCTTATTGTGGATTTATAGGTGATCTTGTTAGGTTCATTGTGGTTGACTCTAGATTTTTGCTCAAGATGTTTGCTTTTTATCGCTTGGTTGATCGGATTTCCTGTTCCTAGGTCTCCAGTGTGTTTGGGCTGGGCCTCGTGTAGGTTATGTGACCAGTCTGTTTTGGTGATGTTGTTCCATCTTCAGTAAGTCTCACCCATGGTGGCAGCTCTTTGTTGCATGGAGTGCTGCTCCGGAAGTGGACAATGGCATGGTGGGTCCAGATGACTGCCATGGCTGCACCGACCATGATGCTGTTGAATGAGGAGAAAACAGGGTCAAGGGTGGGTCAGGCTGTATCCTTGGGCCCACTATCATGTTGTGTCAGGTCAAAGTTCCTTAAGCTTTTGAGGAGTGCAACTGATTTAGGGGTTGGTCCAAACTTCCTGGTGTAGTTGAGGTCTCCTAGAAAGATGTAGATTTTGGAACTGATTGTGAGAGTGGTGACAAAATCTGCAATGTTGTTGGTGAAGTTGTCTTGTGAACTGCGGGGAAGGAAACCAGGGATCGGTTCAGGGTGCAATTGGCTGAGATTCGTAGTTTGAAGTATAGTTGCTCCATGTTTGTGCTCTCATTCTCTGTGGAGGTGTGCAGTTGATGGACATGCGGTCAGAGCATTTTTGTCCCATGTTTTATATACCCACATGTTATCACACTAATTTGTTTTGCTAAGATCCATTCCTTACATTCAAATCAAATGTTTACTTTTGCCATTTGAATAACCTGTGTAACATTGCAGGCTTCCTTAATGCCTGAAGAGCAAAATGTGTTGTACCTGTTTAAGGCTCTCATTACAATTGGACAGAAACATTCTAAACACTGTGCAATCCACTGTACTTAAAAAAACCCGCAGAGTTGTTGCAGTTTGCACAAACATCTTCATTTTAACTTCAATTTCCGGGAAAAACATGTACTAGGTGCTATGTATCTTAAACAATTCCCAATGCTATGGTCTCAGATTATAATGGGTGCAGTCTCCTCAGGGGTACTCTTAAATAGGGCCTAACGTGGGTCACTAGTGTTATGTCAGTAAATAACAGGTAACTACTAGCACAGGGTTCACACTAACAAAAGATTATCTGAGGAGCTGCCTGGAGAAACTCAACTAGAGGTGGTGTCTCTGCACTGCACCTTGTTCCTTACCAATGACCGCTTTGTGCAGTCAGCTCCAGGTTGAAGGATCTGCCTCAGATCTGTATGTGTTAAAGGTCTGTATGTGTATATATTTTCCACACCTATGGGGCACTTACTCTGTTGCAGATTCTCCTTATGTTCACATTATTAATAGTTGTTTGTGCAGTACAGTTCACTGTGCCTCACTCATCTGGCAATTTAACGATGGAGAGGCAGATGACAGCCATTAAGGACATAAAAACACTATTATGCCAATATCTTTCTAAATTCTCCCAAGGCCCTATTAGTGGTGTCAAGAATTTCTAGGATCCCTTCAACTTGCTATTTATGAGAAATCTCACCCTCTAACCATGGTGTTCTGAATCACACTATGGTGGGACTTTCTCCTTCCCTCTGTTCACCATCCCCTGCAATATCTGTGTATATTTACACTGGATTCACACCATTGACATGGAACAGGAAAAAAGAGGGAGTGTACTTGCAAGGAAGATAGAGCCAGATGTATGTAGCTTGACATTTGCGAATTTCCGAATAGCAAATTTCTGTGATTTGCTATTATAAAATCGCGAGCAGCTATGTACAGCAGTGTGTTTAACACTGTTTGCAATTCCCCAAATGGGTTGCAAGTGACCTGCCTCATTAATAGTCATGAGGCAGGTCCCAATTTGCACCCTATTTGGGAATGGCCACAATCACAGGGATGGTGGGCTGCTAGGGTCAGCAGACCACCATGTCCGTGATTGCTTTTTAAATAAAGCAATATTTTATTTTGTAATGCAGCCCATTTTCCTTAAAGGAAAACAGAATGCATTACAAAAAAAACTTCCATGGGACCACTGTCTGCTCTTAAAAAGTGTTTTCACCCACATTCACAAAGGGGAAGGGATCCCTTGGGGACGCCTTCCCATTTGCGAATGGGTTACCACCAACTTGAAGTTGGTGGTAATCTGCGAATGTTTTGAGACTTCATTTCCTGTCGCAAGACATTCCTACATACCAATGTGACTCGCAACTAGGAAGGGACATCCTCGGCACGCTCCTTCCTAAAAGTGAGTCGCAAACCCTACTTGCGATTTGGTAATAGGTTACAGACTCACAAAATAGGGTCATTTAGCAGTCGCAAATGGCAAATTTCACCATTTGCGACCACAAAATAGCTTTGTACATCTAACCCATAGCTCTGAGAGGAGCTCAGGAAGTTTCTATAATGGACACACTCCTGATAATGTGAGAGCTATTCCCTTATGGCTCCAAGCAAATGTGAGCAGATAAATCAATGAATCACTGTCAAATATGCACAAAAAACATCATCTTTTGAGAGTCCTCAGGCAGTCTCAGTTAGAGGGTAAGTGGAGCATGGGATTTCATTACTTTATTTAAGCTTAAGCAATCTTGCAAGGGCGATGTCTTCTACTTGTGTCTTATGATCAGAGATCCATCACCAGACCTTTCCATAGATTTGGGTACACTTGAGGCACATGCATCGAAGGGCTTAGAAATAGTTGAGCTGTCATGGAGGGCTTATAGTAAGCTTTTAGCTCCCTCTTTTAGTCCCTTTCACAATCAACAGCTAACCTAGATGTTCACATGCACATTGTTCCATTAATGAAATAGTAAGTGCAAAAGACAACTGTAAAATGATATCTATAGAAGAAAACCTAAAAACATCCTAGCTATACTATACCTGTGCAGGTATGTGCAGATATACCTGTGCAAGGAAATTAGCATGAATGTACCCGATTGGAATCGGAAATGATAAAGACATCCTGTTCATCTTTAGTGGTAGTAAATGTCTCAGTTTGTATGCAACACATCCTTGCGTTTGAATAATATAGGCAGAAGACCTATTTTTTGTATTGTATTATAGTGCATTCTTATCACTGGTGTGGCCATGTGCTACCATCAGTGAAGCCCCACATTTCCCTCTGATGTTTGTCCAGTTTGTGGCAAATTTGCCTATCATACATGATAAAGTGTGTTTGTAGTGTGATCTTTGTGGGAACCGTTGGCTGGTGAGGTGATTCAGTCTTGTGACTGTATACTTGGCTTATTTGTAGACCAGTATGATGAAGGAGATGTCAGTTGATTAAGCATGTACCCAGGTCCTAACTTACCTGGACCACTCCTACAACTGATCATGGCCCTTGCAGATCATGCTTTTGTGCCTCAAGGCTCCAGCCTCATCCTGCATGCTCCTGTGCTCTGTTCTCACTCTCTCGCTCTTAACTCTCTCTCTCTTTTCACCCTTTGTGTCTCTTCTAGTACCTTTTTGCCATTTTTTGTCTCTTTTGCTCCCTTTTGTGCTCTTTTTTCACCCTTAGTGCCTCCTTTGCTTGTGGTTTGCGCCTTTTTTCTTCTCTTTTGCTTGCAAAAGAGGCACACATTTTTGTAATTTTGTGTTACTCTTTTCTTCCTTTGTGCTGCTCGTTTACTGTCAGTGCCTCTTTTACTTGCTTTTTACCATTTTGTGTCTCCTTCTGCTTGCCCTTTCCTTTTTGTGCTTCTTTAGGTGTCTCTTCTTTTCCTCCTCCTCCCCACCCTTTTCCCTCCTGTGCTGCTCTCCCCTTGCCCCTCTCCCCCTCCTGCACTCCCACTAAGTCACACCCACTGCCCCCAGTGCACGGATTTCTTCTAGGACCTACTTAATGGTGGCCACGGACAGCGGGCATGCTGCTGGAGTGTCTGCACCAGTCACTGTCTGGATCGCTTCCTAGAGGTACTCTACTGTTTTCTTGCATTTGCTCAACCCCAGCAGCTCATCCTTCTACTGTGGCTGCACTGCACCACAACCCATGCAAGGAGCCTTCTCATGTAAAACGTGCCACTTCACATGCAACACCAGTAGCATAATGCAAGCACCACCTGGACTACCCACAGCACGCCGACCCATCCGACCAGCAAACAAGCATCTCAAGAATCACTCTCATGTGTGCCAATCAATATCCACTTACTCTGAAAACATGCCACCAAGATCTAGAATCTGCTTCACAACAATGCCCAGACCTCCTATTCATGACAGAAACCTAGCAAACCCCCTCGTCTGCCCCAGACATCGCGGCAGCCATCCTGGCAGGTTACAAGATTGCAAGACAGGACCAATAACAGAGACCAGGAGAAGTCATGATCATCTTCAAGAAATCTCTCAACTGAATAGCACTCATTGAAAACATGATCCCCTCTATGGAGCATCTTCATTTCAAACTCCCAAAATCAGCAAACTGCACCCTGAATGGAACGCCGGCTTACAACCCACCTGGACCACAAACAAATGTCATCCAATACAACATGGACTTTGTTGTCCCCTTCGCCTTGACCTCCGATGCCTACATCCTCCTAGGAAAGTCAACCTCCACCTAGAAGACCAGACTATCCACAGCTCCACAGCACTCCTCGAGAGCCTTAGCATTCTCAGACTCACCCAGCACATCACTGATCCTACTCACCCCACCTGACACACCCTCAACCTCATTTTTATTACATTCAGCAGAGCCAAGTTCATCACCACTACATGACTCACTTTAACCGACCACTTCAGTGTCCACTTTCAGATATCCATCTCCTGCCTCCAGACACTCACTAGCACCAGCCTGAAGAAATGTAACTGGAGCAGTAGCACAGAAGCAGAGTAGGGCAATGCCAATGCAAGACCAGATCCACCCTCTCTGGAGACAGAAACACCAACACAGACCAACTCAACAATTGGTCCTCTGAGTGCACCATCACCCTGGCACCCCTCAAACACAGTCACCTCAAAAGAGCTAGGAAGCAGGCCAACCGGTACTCAAATGAACTCTGAACAACACTGCAAACAATTAGAGAGGACAGGAGAACCAGCCAAAAAGATTTGACAAGGACATTTCAGGGCCACCCTAAAATGATACCACCACTAGATCAGAGACTCACAAGAGGGCCCTAATCCAACACATAGAGAACAGCACCAACAGCAGCAAGGAGATTTTCGTGATCATCAAAGACTTCAGCTCATCCGTCGCCTCGTCCGTCGCCCCCTTGCAAGACCTGTGGGACATGAGTGACAGATTATCTAACTACTTCACCGACAAAATACATTCCATCTACAGCAACACTGATCCTCAACTTACCCTCACAGTCTACCAACCCACCACATAGAAACCACCCTTTCAGCTTGGAAGACTTTCACTATGAATTAAACAACAAGCATCATGAGAATCATCCACTCCAGATCACCAATGGACCCATTCCCACACTACATCTCCAACATGGTCGCCCATGCAATCAGTGAAACACTCACCCACCCAGATGCTTGGAAACAAGCAGCAATAAATGCCTTGCTCAAGAGACCTCTGACAGACACCACTCAACTAGAGAACTATAACCCAATGTCCCTGCTGCCCCTTCTGGCAAAGATCTCGAAGAAGGCCATAAACAGACAACTCACCTGGCCATAAACAGACAAGTTACCAGGAAAATGTGTGTTTTTAGCCAGAATTTGAGATTTTCAAGGGCTTCTGTCTAAGAAAACCTGGTGTGAGCCACACAAGTAACCCAACCCTAGATTCCCAAGGGTGTTTAAATTGCAGAAATGTGCGTGTTTTGTAGGTTTCCCTAGGTACCACCCGAGCTAGGGTCCCAAATCCACTCCTACCCAAATTGCAAAAAGGGGTTGGTATTGAATGGAAAAATGTGATCTGTCAATGTTGTCTTTTGGACACTTTCCTGTTGCAGGCATTGGGTCCACTCATGTGTGAGGTACCATTTTTATCAAGAGATATGGAGGAAAGCTAAGGGGTAGGCAATTTGTGACTCCCTACAGATCCCAGAACTTTCCCTCACAGACATGTGAGGAATAAGCTTTTTTAGGCAAAGTTTGAGGTTTGCATTGGCTTCTGGGTAAGAAAACGTGGTACGAGTCATACAAGTTACACCATCTTAGACACCTCTGGGTGTCTAGTTTTTGGAAATGTCTAGGTATGGTAAGATACCATCGGTGGCAGCTGCTCTAGGGCACAAACACTTCAGCTACCCAGATTGCAAAAAAGCATGGATTTTGCAGGGTGAAATGTGATGTCTTCAGGTTGAGTTTTGGGGCATTTGTGTTAGAGGTGCTAGGCCAGCCTATATGTTACTACCCATTGGATCTTTCTACATTTGTGGCCTCCAAATTGTAAGAGGCTGGCCTGGGTTGTAGTGGGTACCTAAGGTACTTACACCTTATACCAGGTCCAGTTAGCCCTTATGAGTGAAATGTAGGCAGTGTCTAGAAGCCAGACTCTCTAGTGGTAGCTGTAGCTGAGCAGCCAAGGCTTATCTAGGAGACATGCAAAGCTCATGCAATATCACTGTAGTCACACAGTACTCACACACACATGAAAGAAAATACTCAGGCCCTCATTATTACATTGGCAGTAATAACCACCTACTGCCGCAGTGACTGCCTCCAACATACCACCGTGGCGGTGACCATCCATCCACCAGATTATGAACACTGCCTGACTTCCACCACAATAAGGGCGGAAATCCATCAGTGTTCATACTGGTAGATGGTAGTAACCTGGTGCTCCTAAACACCAGCACCGCCCTGCCAGTAGAACGCTGCCACCCGTATTTTGGGCAGAAATACGGCCTGGCTGTGTTCTGCTGGTGGGGTGCTGCTGGCAGCAGCAGTGCCCCTTCCTATTCCCTGCCGGACGACTTCCTCACCGGACAAGGTAAGGATGGTGGGGGATGTTGTGTGTGTGTGTCTCAGTGTGTGAGTGCGTGTGTGAATGCGGCTGTGTGTTGTGTTGTATGCGTGTGAGAGAATGCATGTAAGAATGGTGAAGTGAGTGTGTGTCTGCATGTTTGTGTGTCTGTGTGTAAGAATGTCTGTGAGTATGTCTGGATGAATGCGTATGTGAATGTGTGTATGCCAGTGAATGCATGTATGCATGGTGCATGTGGGCGTATGAGTGCGTGTATGCGAGGAGGTGGGTGTCGGGTGAAGTGCGCTGTGACTGTAGTGGGGTGGGGGAGGGGTGATGGGTGCGTGTGTGCATTTTTGAATTTGTGTATCGGAAGGGGTGGGGGGGTGTTTGAATCAGGGTAGTGTTTGAATTAGGAGGGTGGGGAGTGTTTGGATGGAGGGTTGTCAGGTGAGTGTTGGGGGGTGGGGGAGCCGCCTACCGCGGACAGGGAATGAATTCCCTGTCACTGGTAGGGCCTACCGCCATGGTTTTCGCCACGGAAACTACAGTGATAGGCTGGCTCAGAATGCCGCCAGTGGTACTCTGTGGGCCGCCGGGTCAGAGATTGACATCTCTGGCCCGGTGGCTCATACAGCCATGGCGTTATGAGTGGAGAAGTGGTGGGTTGCCTGCAGCCAACCCACCACACTCATTATGTGGCGGTATGTACCCCCAGCCTGCTGGCGGTAATACGGCCACACTGTCAGAGTCACCAGATCCTTAGGGTCTGTGCACGTTCCCAACACTTCCACCACAAGACAGCTCCAATACTCTGATTAGAATTGTCACAGAGTCTAAGAGAGTCCAAGTGGGGAAAAGGGGATTAGGAAGGGAACAGCTGGGAAGGAGACCTGTAGGAAGTAAAAAGGTTAAAACACAAAATATCAAGATTATATCATATTAATCAATACTAGGCTATGACTCTAAGCATTGTCATTCTGAAAACATGGACAACCTAAGCATAGACTTAAATAACTAGGCTTCAAGATGACTGGATACCTGTGAGGGAATCAAGAAAGGTTAAATGCAACTTTCAAATTCAAGTATTATTTTTTGCATGAGGATCAGGAAATAATCTGAATGATTTCTAAACCATCATATGAATCGTGTTTGAGAAACATATTATGTACAGACAAACATTACTTCTAGAACTCTAGTTTTTTTGTTCTCTCAAAATTGCCGGAACATGAATTGCGCACATTGCAGATTTTTGCAAAGGTTGTAAATACCATGGAATGATTGTGCACCATGAATAACATAAATTTGACAAGAGAAATAAATCACACGTCTTGCCAACTCGAAAGCCACCAAGTAAATGCCTTAAAATGGTAGCGCATAATAAACACTGTGATTTTTAAACATAGAAAAGGAATTGCGCGGCTTGTTGATTTGAATGTCACCATATGAATGTCAGGAAATGGAAGCGCACAATGAATATCAAGGGTTAAAGCACAAGAAACGAATCGCGCGTCTTGCCGATTCGAATGCCACCATGTAACTGCCAAGAAATGGTAGCGCGCAATGACTAGCATGAATTGAACACAAGAAATGAATCGTGCGTCTTGCCGATTCGAATGCTACCTTTTAAATGTCATAAAATGATAGCGCACAATGAATATCAAGAGTTGCACACAAGAAAAGAATTGCGCATCTTGACGATTCGAGTATCAGCATGTAAATGCCATAAACAACCAAGCGCACATTCACACACACAAGAGTAAAATTGTTTATCATGCAAAATTAAGCCCAAGAACTCAAAAGCCTTCGAGAACAGGATCGGGGGCCCAGCCCGACCTCCATCTTACCGCCCTGATCAAGGATCACCAACAAAGTGAAAAGGGCAAGGCCTGGAAGATCAAAGTAGGCCACCGGAACAGGAGCTCAGCAAGTTGCTGCTACTCTGCACCGGGACCTCTGAATAGTAAGCATGTGCAGCTGGGCTAGCTCCCTTTTATAGAGTCTTAGCCCAGCCCACCAACCACACCCAGGCATGCTGCAGGGAAAGCTTCTAGAAGGCCCTGGAAGGGGACCACACCCTGACACAGTCTGAAAGCCTGCAGCAGTACATTGCATGTGAACAGTATTTATATGCATGCTGAACATAAGTCTTCAGGATTAAACTCTGAAATGCAAAAGGTTAAACAACATCATATTAGCACAATGCATAAATTATGTTAGCTTGAAATTGTTAGGTTTTTGCATTCTAGTCGCCCGTAGAGCGCGCACTGCCCTGATGTTGACACACACTAACCCTGGCGGTCAAAAGACCGCCAGGGTTTTAAAGAGGGCCTGAGTGTTAAAAATATATAGGTACTTTATTTTGATGACACAAATGCCAAAAATACCATAGAGACTATAATCCATTATGAGGTAAACAATACACAAATTATATACACTACTCTACTACACAAAAATAGCTGTAAAAACAGAAAACAGTGCAAATAGTGAAAACCACAATAGTTAAAAATAGGCCTAGGGGAAACACAAACCATATACTAAGAAAGTGGAATGCAAATGTCAGTTTCCCACCTAGGAAAGTGTAGTGTGTAGAGGGGCGCTGGGAGTATTAGAAAACTCCAAAGGTAAGTAATAGAACCCACCCCAGTGCCCAGGAAAGCAGGAGTAATTCACAGTAACTTTCCTAGAACACCCAAGAACACAAGAAAGAAGATTATGCAAGAACCAGAAGAGACTGCAAGACACCAATGGTGGATTCCTGGACCTGAAGACCTGTGGAAGAAGGGGACCAAGTCCAAGAAGCACAAAAGACTCCAGGGAGAACAGGGGCCCCTGCTAACCTGGATGAAAGTGAAAAAGAAGAACCACCAGTGAAGAACAACAGTCGGTACTGCACCCAAGAAGATGGATGCGGGTACCTGGATGGTGAAGATGATGTCCCACGCCAGATGGATGATTGCAGTCTGGTTTGCGAAGCTGGATTCCGCCAACAAGCCTTGGCACACGCAAAGCTCGCGTTAACGGAAAATGTTGCTGCCCGAGACCCCCAAGGGACCTGGTGAACTCTACCCAGGAGGGAGAATCAGAGGGGGTTCTCAGCAACTTAGAAAGCCCTAAGAAGGCCAGGCTGTCTGTGCAGCTGTCCCACAGCATGGGGACAAAAAAGGTGCAAAAGGAGGCCCAGGCAGCACTACAACAAAAGGTCCCACGCCACTGGAGAACCACGCAGGAATCTGTAGGTCACAGAAAGGAGTGCTGGGGGCTGGAGCTGAATGGTGCATGAAGAACTTTGTGGAAGGATGCCAACAAGCCTTGGCAACTGCAAAACATGTGGTGCATGCGGTTACTGTTGTGCGTGGGGTGGCAAGCTCTTACCTCCACCAAAGTTGGACACTAGGACTTCAGGACCGTTGCAACCACTTCTGTCCATCACCCATGAGGCAGGATCCATGCAGCTTGTCAGGAGAGGGGACCCACGCCGCCGGTCGTCATTGCAGAGAGGTGCATGCTGAAGCAAGGAAGTGACTCCTTCACTCCAAGGGAGATTCCTTTGTTCTTCTGGTGCAGGCTAAAGATAGGCTGTCCTCTGAGGATGCACACAACTGGGAAACAGTTGCAGTTCCTGGCAGGAGCTGAAGATACAGAGGATTCCTGCTGGAGTCATGAAATCTGAATCTGAAGAACCACCCAAGAGAGAGACCCTAAATAGCCCTGAAATGGAAATTGGTCTGAGAGGTGACAGCAGCTGGGGCTGCCTGGAAAACCTCTGAAGGCTGGAATGGCAATACTGGGGGTCCTCTGAGGAGCCCCTAGAGTGCATGGGGTATGATTCCAACATGTTTGATACCAAACATGCCTATGTTCGGAGTTACCATTACGTAGCTGGACATGGGTGGTGACCTATGTACAGTAGACGCGTACAATGGCGTCCCCGCACTTACCAAGTCAAGGGAAATGGTTGTGGAGGTCGGGGGACACCTCTGATAGTGCAGGAGTGCCCTTACACACAGGTACTCTGCACCCTGCCCTCAGAGCTTTGCATGGGCTCCCTATGGGTGGCAAACGATAGGCTGCAGCCCATAGGGATTCTCTGAAACCCCAATGCCCTGGGTACCTAGGTACCATATACTAGGGACTTATAAGGGGGCAGCAGTATGCCAATTGTGGGTGAAATACTGAGTTAACAACCATAATTTAAGGGAGAGAGCATAACTACTGGGGTCCTGATTTGCAGGATCACAGTAGACACAGTCAAACACACTGACAGACAGGCCAAAAGTGGTGGTAGCCAAGCTAGAAAGAGGCTACTATCCTACACAAATGGAATCCAGTTTGCAAGAACAAAGACATTCAACAAAATGCCATCTGAATCACATGAAAGTATGGGTAATCTCAAATTCAGAGGTGTAAAAATATTGGCTGCTCTTAAACTCAATTTCTTGTTAGGAATACACAGGTTTGCTTTGTACCAATTTTTCATAATTTATGTTTTACCACATGAGATGTTGAATAGCCTGTACACAATGAAAATCATTGTAAGGTACAGCTCAGCTGATGGCTTTAGGTATCAGGTGTTCTTGGAAAACCTACAGACCCTATATGATGCAGCAACCAGATCAGTATGTCAAATGTAATCATGTATTACTTTTGTAAATCTGCCACTATGACAAGAAGTGACAGATAAAAACATTTTCCCACTTTTCCCACTCATGTTCAATATCTTGTATTTCAACAGTTAGTTCTTTTGGAAAACCTTGAGGGAGCTACATATTGCTCCTTGTTGAAATCAGAATATTGTCTACATTTCAGAAATTAATAGCCTTCTGAAGATCACCAATGGTTTTCACATGTGTTTCCACCACAAACTGGAAGTAGGTTTATAGCACAAAAAATAGGAAAAATTGGCTACTTCTCAGACAAATGTCAAGACTATTGTAAAAACTGTGATTTTAGCACAGCAAATCTTTTGTTAATGCCATTGTTAGGAGACAAAAGCAGACACTTTTTTTGTGCAACACACCCCCCCCCCCCTAAAAAACAAATTAGGAGAATCCACAAACCCTAGGTACTTTTAGAATCCCCAAGATAAAAATGACGCAAATCTTACAGTTATCAAAGCAAAACGCAATCTCTCTTATGTGGGTCTAGCAAGGATTCTCACAGTGCAGATTTTCAATACCCAGGGTTTGTCACAGGGGTTATCCAACACCAAAACGCTTGCCTACAATGGTAATCTACGAGATTCCATGTAACAAAATATCTATGTGTAGGCTTCAATACAGAGTAATAACAATCCCTTTTTAAATATCTAATGAGTTTAGCATATGGTTTCCACGATTAATATACCAGGCCTACCACCTTTATCGCAACTTTTCATAACAAACAATGAGCCATATAATCTGTATTATTGGCTTGTCACCATAACCAACTCATACCTACTATGTTGGGCATAATTGTTCCCACAAGGCACCCAACAGGTAACCATAATAAAATTACAAATAAATACAAAATTACAGTTGGCAAGACAATATAAACCCCTCCTAATTGAATCTAATAAGTATAACCATAGGGCACATAGCCTATCCCCATGGTTTGTTTGGATGGGTAACCAAAATCATTTCCCTTGCTTACTACTGTCATCTGCGATATTCCAAGTAATGAAAAACCTGGATGCAGGCTTTACACAGTGTAATAACAATCCACTAATAAAAGCCTATTGTATTTAACTCATGCTTTTCAAAATAAGTAAGTATGACCTACTTGCTTTTTTGTAACTCTTTATTATAAGCAGATCACACCTATGGAATTGAGCACACTATTTCACAGTGAACGGATAAGGCCTACAGCCTTTACTATTGACAACGCTATAATCAACATAGGCCTATTCAAGTGTACATATACTGGCAACATCATGCTTCTAGCTACACATTACAAATATGCAGAAAACAGTTTGCAAAACGATCTGCAACCCCTCTGGGCCCTATCAAGAATAATTACAGTAAAAATCCACAGGGATTGTCATAGTGAGTGGCCAAAACCAAAAACCTTGCCCACCATGGTAATCTGTGCGATTACATATAACGCAATACCTGTCTGTATCCTGTAACACAATGTTAAAGGCTTAATGGCTTTAAGAAATGCTTCTGACAATAGATAAGCTAGGTCTACTGTCTTTGTCATAACTTTTTATAATAAGCAGATCAGACAAATGGCATAAGACATAGGCGCTCATTACAACCCTGGCGGTCGGTGATAAAGCGGCGGTAATACCGCCAACAAGCTGGCAGTAAAAAAAATTGAATTATGACCACGGCGGAAACTGCCAACACAGCCACTTTAACACACTGACCACCACTGCGGTAGCAACGAGTACCGCGGCAGTAACCGTCAACAGCCAGGTGGAAGACAATCCACCGCCCACACTATTACAACTGGCCTATCCGCCACCTTTTCCAGGGCGGTACCAATGACATCAAAAGCACAGCGGAAACAGTACACAGAAGGCAAAGAACTCACCTCTGGAGACTCAAGGAAGAATCACAACACCATGGAACCTGAACTGCAGATCTTCCCCATGCTGGTCTACCTCCTCCTACACCAGGAATACCAAAGCCAGCAACGACGACCACAGTGAGTACTGCCGTCTAGCATACAGGGGAAAGGGGAGGAAAAAGAGAGTCACACACACACACACGCAATACCCCCACCCCACAACATGCACACAAACAGATGCAACAACAATACACATCCACCCCGTACCCCTCAGGAATAATGCAAGGACAAAAGGAAGTGATTTAAGTGAGTGTAATAAGATAAAAAACTAGAAATACGTCCTCAAAATTCAAAACAGTATTTACAGATATACAAATAGAGGGACACTGCCCAGTCCATAATGTCCGTGGGCCACAGGGCCATGTCACATAGGCCAAGGCCCCACTTGACTCCTGCATCAACACGGAGAGACCACTGCTGGGGCATCAGGTAGAAAATACACAGGCACCTCAGGGGGAAGGGGAATGGGGGCGACCTCAGCCGGAAGATGATACAACGCCACTGGTCTTGGTGGGGGCTACATGCCCTCTGCAATGTCCTGGGGAGTGCAATGCCACAGTCTCTCAAGTAGGTGGTTTGCCCATTGCTTGGTCCTGGGGCGTGCAAGGCCACAGTCTCTCAAGTGGGTGGTTTGCCCACTGCTTGGTCCTGGGGAGTGCAAGGCCACAGTCTCTCTAGTAGATGTCTTCCACTGGTTCTGGAGGGGGCCTTGTGCCCAGTGTGCTTCATCCTGGCAAGGAGGAGGTGAGTGGATGCCTTCTTCTACTGGTTATGGAGGGGGCCTTGTGCCCAGTGTGCTTCATCCTGGCAAGGAGGGGGTGAGTGCATGCCTTCTTCCCCTGGTTCTGGAGGGGGCCTTGTGCCCTAGTGTGCTTCATCCTGGCAAGGAGGGGGTGAGTGGATGCCTTTGTCCACTGGTTCTGGAGGGGGCCTTGTGCCCAGTGTGCTCCATCCTGGCAAGGAAGGGGTGAGTGGATGCCTTTGTCCACTGGTTCTGGAGGGGGCTCTGTGCCCTGTGAAGCAGCACCTGGGGAGTGCAAGGTCACAGTCTCTCACCTGTGTGTCATACCCACAGGATTTGCAGTGGGCAGGATGCATAACACCATGGAGGCAGGACTACAGTTCATCTGCCGGCGGCAAAGGCTACACAGTGGTGGCAGTGCCGTTGCTGGTTTCGGTGCTGCCAGTGGTGGGGGGAGGCTCCAGCCCTTCCCCTACAGCCTCAGATGGCTGCCTACTGGGGCTGCTGCTGCTGGCAGTGGTGCTGGTGGCGGTGCATGTGGCGGTGCAGGTTGTGGTGCTGCCATTGGTGGGGGGAGGCTCCAGCCCTTCCCCTGCAGCCTCGGACGGCTACCCACTGGAGCTGCTGCTGCTGCCAGTGGTGCTGGTGGCAGTGCATGTGGTGGTGCAGGTGGCGGTGCTGCCAGTGGTGGGGGGAGGCTCCAGCCCTTCCCCTGCAGCCTCGTACGGCTGCCCACTGGAGCTGCTGCTGCTGGCAGTGGTGCTGGTGGCAGTGCATGTGGTGGTGCAGGTGGTGGTGCAGGTGGCAGTGCTGCCAGTGGTGGGGGAGGCGCCAGCCCTTCCCCTGCAGCCTCAGACAGCTGCCCACAGGGGCTGCTGCTGCTGGCAGTGGTGCTGATGGCAGTGCATGTGGCGGTGCAGGTGGTGGTGCTGCCAGTGGTAGGGGGAGGCTCCAGGCCTTCCCCTGCAGCCTCAGACAGCTGCCCACTGGGGCTGCTGCCAGTGGTGATGGTGGCGGTGCATGTGGCAGTGCAGGTGGTGGTGCTGCCAGTGGTAGGGTGAGGCTCCAGCCCTTCCCCTGCAGCCTCCGACAGCTGAAGCACCATGGTTGGTGGTGGGGGCTCCGATCCTGTCACAGCACAATCAATCAATCAATCAATCATTTGTAAAGCGCTTCTCACCCGCTAGGGTCTCAAGGTGCTGATGGGGGGGAAGGACTGATACTGCTCGAATAACCAGGTCTTGAGGTGTTTCCTGAAGGTCAGGAGGTCCTGGGTCTGTCGTATGTGGGTGGGGAGGGTGTTCCAGGTCTTGGTGGCGAGGTGGATAATGGATCTGCCACTGGATGTTGTTCCATGGATACAAGGGACGGCGGCGAGGTTGGTGAAGCAGATTTGGCGGTTGTGGAAGGTGAGTTGCTTGTTGAGGTAGGCAGGGCCCATGTTGTGAAGAGCTTTGTGGGTGTGGATGAGGAGTTTGAAGGTGATCCTCTTGGTGACGGGAAGCCAGTTTAGGTCTCTGAGGTGGGTTGAGATGTGGTTGTGGCATGGGATGTTGAGGATGAGGGGTGCGGGGCGTTCTGTATACGTTGTAGTTTCTTCTGGAGCTTGGCTGTGGTTCCTGCGTAGAGCGCATTGCCGTAGTCCAGTCTGCTGCTGACGAGGGCGTGGGTGACCGTCCTTCTGGTTTTGGTGGGGATCCATCTGAAGATCTTGCGAAGCATGCAGAAGGTGTTGAAGCAGGAAAATGAGACGGCGTTGACTTGCTGGGTCATGGTGAGCGATGAATCTAGGATGAAACCTAGATTGCGCACATGGGTGGTGGGTGTTGGTGTGGTTCCTAGCGTGGCTGGCCACCAGGAGTCGTCCCATGTGGAGCAGTAGGAGCCAATGATGAGGATCTCTGTCTTGTCTGAGTTAAGTTTGAGGCAGATCTTCTCCATCCAGTTGGCGATGGCATGCAGTCCGTCGTGGAGGTTGGTTTTGGCGGTGGTGGGTTCCTTGGTGACTGAGAGGAACGGCTGGGTGTCGTCGGCGTAGGAGACGATGTTGAGGTTGTGGGATCGGACGATGTTGGCGAGCGGTGCCATGTAGATGTTAAAAAGGGTTGGGCTGAGAGAAGATCCTTGGGGAATGCCGCAGATGCTCTTGGTGGCTTCTAACAGGAAGGGAGGGAGGCGAACTCTCTGAGTTCTGCCGGAGAGGAACGATGTGATCCAGTCCAGGGCCTTGTGGTGGATTCTGGCGTCGTAGAGGCGAGTGTAGAGGGTGTGGTGGCAGACGGTGTCAAAGGCAGCCAAGAGGTCCAGGAGGATGAGGGCCACGGTTTCGCCTTTGTCACACATGGTCCTGATGTCATCCGTTGCGGCGATGAGGGCAGTCTCGGGACTGACTATGGTTCCTGTGAAATATGGGTCGGGAGATGTCCAGCGTGTTGTTGTCCTCCAGGAAACGGGTCAGTTGGCCGTTGACGATCTTCTCGATGACCTCCGCCGGGAAGGGAAGAAGGGAGCTGGGCGGGTAATTCTTGAGGTCTTCAGGGTCCGCTTTGGGTTTCTTTAGCAGGACGTTGACTTCAGCGTGCTTCCAGCTCTCCGGGAAGGTGGCGGTCTCAAAGGAGCTATTGATGATCATACGGAGTTGGGGGCGATGATGGGGCTCGCTTTGTTGAAGACATGGTGGGGGCAGGTGTCGGAGGGAGATTCGGAGTGCTCATGGTTTTGATGGTATCCTCATCGTTGATGTGGGTCCAACAGAGCAAGAGGTTGGTGTGGCTGGGTGTGTTGGGGCTAGTGGTGGCCGTGGTGGTAGTGGGAGGTGAGGAGTTTAAGCTGTCGTGGATTTCCATGATCTTGCGAAGAAAAAAGGTAGCGAGGGAGTTGCAGAGGTCTTGCGAAGGAGGGGGGTCGATGGAGCATGGCCTGGGGTTGGTGAGTTCTTTGACGATGCTGAAGAGCTTGCAGTCATGGGAGTTGTTGTCGATGCGATCTTTGTAGAAGGATCTTTTGGTGGTCCGGATGAGCTGGTGGTACTTGCGGATGGCTGTCTTGAGGGTGGCGTGGTTGCTCTCTGTAGGTTCGTGGCCCCACTTCTTCTCGATTTTCCGGCACTCCCGTTTGGAGGCCGGAAGGTCAACGGTGAACCAGATGGCCTTGATGCTGATGCGGATGTTGGAGGATTTCCTGAGTGGAGTGAGAGTGTTGGTGCAGTCATCTATCCAATGTCTGAGGTTGAGGGCGGCTGTGTTGGGGTCGGTGGTGCTGAGTCGCGGGGCTCGGGCGAGGGTGGAGATCAGTTGGTCTTCTGAGATCTTGTACCAGCTGCGGCGGGAGATCTGTTGTGGGCGGTGGTAAGTGGCGGGTTTCTGGAAGGTGAAGTGGACACAGCAGTGGTCGGTCCAGTGGAGTTCGGTGGTATGGCTGAAGGTGACGTGGCTGCTGGTGGAGAAGACAGGGTCGAGCGTGAAGCCGGCGGAGTGGGTGGGCATTGTGACCAGTTGTTTGAGACAGAGGTTGGCGAGGTTGGTGATCAGAGCAGTAAAGTTTCTGTCGTTGGCGTTCTCGAGGTGAAAATTCAAGTCGCCGAGGAGCATGTAGTCTGTAGAAGCAAGTGCCTGTGTGCTGATTATGTTGGCGATGGAGTCCCTGAACTGAGGTCTGGGGCCTGGGTGCTTGTAGACAAGGGTTTCTCTGAGGGTGGTGTTGGCATTGATGTGGATCTGGAAGTGTAAGTGTTAGGTGGCATTGAGGGTGTTATTGGTGTTAGTTGAGATTCTGATGGTGTTCCTGTGGACTATGGCAATTCCTCCTCCTGGTCTGTTGGTGTTGTCTCTGCGGGGGATCTTATAGCCTTCGGGGATGGCTATGGCGATGTCAGGTTCTGAGGAGGGAGTCATCCAGGTTTCGGTGAGGAAGGTGACGTCTGGGGAACATGAGGTGAGTAGGTCCCAGAGTTGACGGCATGCTTGTGGACTGAGCGGGTGTTTAGGAAGATGCAGCTGAGGAGGTTGTGTGTGGTTCTGGCATGGTGCTTGCCGGCTTGGTGGCAGGTGAAGCTCCTGATCCGACAGGAGAAAGGTCCGTGGGTGTGTCTCGGGGTGGCTTGGACGCAGGCGGTGGAGCAACCTGGGTTGAGGGCGTGGAGATCGTTGGCACTGTAGTAGCGACTGGCGGCATAGGGAGCACATAGGCCAAGGGGTCTGGCGCTGGGCGCAGTCCAGGCACGGACGGGCGCAAACGGGCGCAGACGGGCTTGCCTCTGGCGCACCTCTGGCTACCCATCGGCGTGGCCGCAATTAAGAAGGGGAGGTGGGAGGGAGGAGCAGCTGGGAGGCTGGAGCGAGGCCGAATGGGGACGTGAGGCGGGCGGGCCGCAGGGGCGCAGCGGCAGGAAGGGAACAACTTAGGAGAGCCCAAAAAATAGGCAGAAAGTGAGCGCAAGGGAAAAAGGCTACCAAGAGCTAAAAAAGAAGAAAAAAGCACAGAAAAGGGAAAAAACAAAGACAGATATTAGACAAACACACAATACTTACGCAAACCACACAAGGGATGAGGGGGAGGCCAGTGCCTGCGGGTGGTGGAGGGCCTCGAACTCGCTGCATCAGCGAGGGTGGGTTAGGGGGCACGGGCACAGTCTGGAGGTGCAGCCCGGCGTGTAGAGCGAACTCCGACCTTAAGAACAGGTCAGGGGTCACTCTGTGTACCGCGCAGTGGCTGACATTAAGAAGGGGAGGTGGGAGGGGGGAGCAGCTGGGAGACGGGAGCGTGGGCGAATGGGAGCGTGAGGTGGGCGGGCCACAGGGACGCTGCGGCGGGAAGGGAATGGCTTTGAGGAGCCGAAAAAATGGGTGGAAAGTGAGCGCAAGGGAAAAAGTCTACCAAGGGCTAAAAATGAAGAAAAAAGCACAGAAAAGGCATAAAACATAGACAGATACTAGACAAACATACAATACTTATGCACACCACTAAACACCAGTTATGAGGTGCAGGCCGGTGCCTTCGGGTGGTGGAGGGCCTCGAACTCGCTACAGCAGCAAGGGTGGGTTAGGGGGCACAGGCACAGTCTGGTGGAGCTTCACGACATTTAGAGCGAGCTCTGAGCTTAAGAACAGGTCAGGGGTCACTCTGTGCACCGCACAGCGGCCTCCATTAAGAAGGGGATGTTGGAGGGAGGAGCAGCTGGGAAGCGGGAGCATGGGCGCATGGCGGGTGCGGGGGGGGTGGGCCGCAGGGACGCAGTGGCAGGAAGGGAACAGCTTAGGAGAGCCAAAAAAACGGGCGGAAAGTGAGCACAAGGGAGAAAGGCTACCAAGGGCTAAAAACGAAGAAAAAAGCACAGAAAAGGCACAAAACAAAGACAAATACTAGAGGGACACACAATACTTACGCACAGCACTAGACACCAGGGATGAGGCGCAGGTGGGTGCCTGCGGGAGGTGGAGAGCCTCGAGCTCACGGCAGCAGCAAAGGTGAGGTAGGGGGCATGGGCACAGTCTGGTGGAGCTGCGCGGCATGTAGAGCGAGCTCCGACCTTAAGAACAGGTCAAGAGTCACAGCATCAGGCCTCCTGTCCCTCCTGCCTGGAGGGGCAGGCCCTTGCCCTTACCCTTGGCTGCTGGTGGTGACTCCTTGCCCTTGGTAGCTGGTGGTACCTCCTTGTCCTTGGCAGCTGGTGGTGCCTCCTTGCCCTTCCCCTTGGCAGCTGGTGGTGCCTTCTTGCCCCTGGCAGCTGGTGGTGCCTCCTTGCCGTGTGGTGGTGCCTCCTTGCCCTTGGCAGCTGGTGGTGCCTCCTTGCCCTTCCCCTTGGCAGCTGGTTCAGGCATACTGCCAGTGCTGATGGGTGTCTCTTTGGAGCCTCTCACACCTGCAGTAGCTGCAGAAACTACAGTGGCTGTGGACTGGGTGGCTGAGGTGCTGGCCTGGGTTCTGCCCACCCTTGCCTGAAGTGAAGGACGGGGGAGGGGTAGGGAAGAGGTCACGGGTGGAGAGAAAAAGCTTCTTAGGGACACTGGGGCGGGAAGAGGGTGAAGGTTTGGGAGTGGAGGAAGAGGGAGTGGTTGTAGGAGGTATCTGGCTGCTGTGTTTGGGTGCAGGTGCATGGGCTGGATGCTGTTGTGAGGTGGATGGCTTTTGGGTGTCTGAGTGCTTGTGTTTGTGTACTTTGGGAGGAGGGGGCACAGACACAGTGGGAGAGGACACAGGGGACATGTGCATGGATGTGGGGGTGGTGACTGTCAGTGAGGGGCGTGTACTGATAGGTGTGATGGTGAAAATGGATGAGGGTGTAGTGCATGCAGCTGTGAGTGTAGACGCTACTGGGAGGGAGGTGGAAGATGAGGAGGAGGGGGACACAGTTTAGGCAGTGGATGTTGGTATGTCTGCTTCTGGATGGTGCTTGTGTGAGTGCCTGTGGGATGATGTGTGGTGCTTGTGTTTTGCCTGAGTCACTCCAGTGTGTTGTCTTGGGTGCATGCTGGTCTGAATGTGTGCCTGGGATAGGATGGGGTTCAGGGGAATGGGCCTGGGTAAAGGGAGTTGGAGGGGGAAGCTAGAGACAGGGACAATGGCTGCCATCAGAGAGGAGGCCAGAGCCTGGAATTATCTATATTGGGCCGCCACGCCAGAGTGAATGCCCTCCAGGAATGCATTTGTATGTTGCAAATGTCCTGCCAGGCCCTGGATGGCATTTACTATGGTGTACTGCCCAACAGAGATGGATCGCAAGAGGTCAATAGCCTCCTTACTCAGGAAAGCAGGGCTAACTGGGGCAGGGCCTGAGGTGCCTGGGGCAAAGGAGATGCCCACCCTCCTGGGTGAGCAGGCACGAGAAACTTGCTGAGGGGCTGCTGGGAGAGCAGTGCTGGTACGTGGGTGGCAGCTGTACCTGTAGTTGGGGTGGGCACAGAGGTGTCCGCCACCAAAAGGGAGCTTCCATCAGAGGAGGTATCACTTTCAGAACTGTCCCCTCCAGTCTCCACTGTGGTGCTTCCCACACCCTCCATCCCACTGGTGCCCTCACCATTGGTGGATTCGGCCTGCTGGGCCCTGTGGGATACAGCTCCCTCCGTCACTGGTGCCTCTGCTCCTCCGCCAGATGATGCTAATGCACAGAAGGACAGGACGACAAAACAAAAAGGGGGGGGGAGACAGACGATACACTTGGTCAATGCCAGCAAAAACAACACCGTTGCCGTACACAACACACAGGGGATAGCCCTATGCACTAGGTGATGCACTACCAGTCACAATGCTAGTCACCAGGCCATGGACAGGAATACCGAACGCCAGTTGCAGCATACCTGAGACCCACAGATACCTGCACGGTAGTGGATGCCCACTAGCTTGTTTGTGGGTGGAGTGCATCAGCCCCTGCCCAACATGGAACCTACCCTGCAATGTCCGGCCTGACCTAGTGGCAGCAACAGGAGCACATCCCCCACCCAGAGACCACCCCTACACACGCAAGTATTATATTGGGATCTGTACTCACCCCCTTGTGGCTACTGTGATGTCCCCAAGCCCCCATCCAGCTCCGGATAGGCCACCACCAGTATGCGGAACAAGAGGGGGGTCAGGGTTCGACGGGCACCCCCTCCTCGTTGGGAGGTCATCCCAAGCTGGGCCTCTGCCAACTTCCTTGCCCAGTGTCTCAGGTCCTCCCACTGTTTGCAACAGTGGGTGCTCCGTCCTCGGCGATGGCACGATATATACCCTTTTTCTGATGGGCGCTGACCTGCAGAAAAATAAAAATAGAAAATTATATCAGTCATAGCGTCCAGCACTGTTACACCCATGGCCCACCATATCCCTCCCTTCCCCTTACGCACATACATTGCCCACCATACATGCAGCACACTGCCCAGGATCCCTCAACCTCCCCCCCTTACACGAGGCCTTCACACACAGCACTCCATGCATTCATGCCCCATGCATCGTACACACAGTGTACTCACCTGTTGGTCTGGAGGCCCATACAGCAATCGGTACTGGGGTAGGACCCCATCCACCAGTCTCTCCAACTCTGCAGCGGTAAAGGCAGGGGTCCTTTCCCAGTGAATCAAGTCCTGATCGCTTCCAGACACAGGTCACAGCAGCACTTGCAGTGTAGGTCCTCTCCTGCTGAAGGTCAGGTAGCAAGTGAGTGAACAGAAAGAAAATGGTGGTGAAGTCCACAGCGGTGCGTACCGTCACCGCCGGCGTACATCACCATTGGCTACTGTAACCCATAGGGCCCAATGATAACCAATGAGGAGTTGCACGGCGGTGCTCGACCGCCTCCCGGAACGGTGCAAAACGTCAGCGGCATTACCTCATTTCTACCTGTTCCTCCACACAGGACAGGTGTCCGCCATTTCAGGGGGGGCAGGCCATGGCAACTAACTGCATCACAGCAGACATAAGCACATTTTGGGACTAAACATCAACATTCTGTTTATGTCACAACTATGAAATGCATTGTACAATGAGGAAATGTCGGCAACTGACCAGTTGCTCATTGTTTTTCCCCCTAGATTACAACCGCTGAGGATGATTAGGAGATGGAGACATCCCGCGTGTACAGGCCCCTGGTGGACTTGGCAACAATGGAGGACAGGAACATTATCCTCACCTACAGACTTGATAGGGCCACGATCCAACAGCTGTGTGCCCAATTGGAGCCAGACCTGATCTCAGCTATCCGTCAGTCCACTGGGATCCCCCCTCTTGTGCAAGTCCTATCTGTGCTCCATTTCTTGGCAAGTGGCTCCTTCCAAGTGACAGTGGCTTTGGCAGCAGGAATGTCACAGCCAATGTTCTCATACGTGCTGACCAGAGTGTTGCCTGCCCTGATTAAATAAATGTGCAGCTTCATCGTATTCCCCCAGCTGGAGGATTTGGCCACAGTAAAAGCTGACTTCTATGCAATGGGACATATCCCCAACATTGGTGGGGCAATTGATGGTACACATATTGCCTGCCTTCCGCCCCTCCCCGGAGAAATGAACAGGTATTCAGAAATAGTTTTCACTTGATGAATGTTCAGATAGTGTGCCTGGCAGACCAGTACATCTCCCATGTGAATGCAAAGTATCCTAGGTCTGTGCATGATGCCTTTATCCTGAGGAATAGCAGCATCCCATATGTGATGGCTTAACTCCAGAGGCACCAGGTGTGGCTAATAGGTGAGCCCATGGTCCCCACCCAGTGTATGTTGGTATATGGATGTGGGATTGGCCCTAAGGGGAGTGTATGGATAACAGGTATCCCTCGATATTTGCAGGTGACTCTGGTTACCCCAATTTCTCATGGCTACTGACCGTAGTGAGGAATCCCAGGACAAGGACAGAGGAATGTTACAATGAGGCACATGGGCAAACAAGAAGAATTGTAGAGCAAACCTTTGACCTCCTGAAGGCCAGGTTTCGGTGCCTCTATCTAACATGTGGTTCCCTGTGCTACTGACCCAAGAAGGTGTGCCAGATCATTGTGGCATGTTGCACACCCTTGCCTTGAGACGCCAGGTGCCTTTTCTGCAGGAGGATGAGGCTGGAGATGGGCATGTGGCAGTGGTGGAGCCTGTGGACAGTGACGAAGAGGAGGCAGTGGATGAGGATGTGGACAACAGAACATCTATCATTCAACAGTACTTCCAGTGACACACAGGTAAGACACTGTAACTTCATCTTCCATTGCAGTTTTATGTTGTAAATGTGCACTGCCAGGCTGCTGTTCCCCCTACTCTGGCCACTTACTGTACCCTTTGACATGTCTATTCACAGATATCTGTGCCCTACTCTGGCTCCTGGTGTATGGATTGCAGCACAATACAGGTCATACCTATGAATACATTACTGTACAGTCTTATTGCAATGTCTACAGATTGTTAAAGGAATACATACTTAAATCATTTGACATACTCCATACTTGTATTTTTTCAAAGGGTGTTTAAGTGCTAAGAAGTAGAGTGGGTAGTGGAATGGGCTGGGTTGATGATGGAGGAAAGTGCAGGATAGAGTCCCGTCTATTTGCATCACAGGTGCATTGTCCAAGGGGGCATAGGAAGTGGAGCAATGGCAGTTCAAGGTGGACAGGGTGACAGAGTGGGACACAAGCGTGACAATCAGGAGAGTCTTATTTACTGGCGGGGGTCTTGGCAATGTTCTCTGGCTTCTCCCTGGATCACAAGGACAATTTGCGGGGTGGTTCTCCTTCTGCAGGGGAGGGGAGCTGGTGGCCTGTTGCTCCTGTGGTGGGGCCTCCTGTCCACTAGCATCAGCGGAGGTGGAGGGCTGTTCATCGGTGTGCTGGTGTCAGAGGCCTGTTGATGTGCCACTGCCTCCCTCATGGTGTTGGCCTTGTCTGCCAGCACCCCTGCAATGGTGACCAGGGTGGTGTGGATGTCCCTCAGGTTCTCCATGATCCCCAGGTACTGTCCCTCCTGCAGCTGCTGGGTCTCCTGCAACTTGGCCAGTATCTGGCCCATCATCTCCTGGGAATAGTGGTATGCTCCCAGGATGTTGGTGAGTGCCTCGTGGAGAGTCGGTTCCCTGGGCCTGTCCTTCCCATGTCGCACAGCAGTCCTTCCAGTTTCCCTGTTGTCCCATGCCTCTGTCCGCTGAACTGTGTGCCCAGTGCCACTGACCCCTGTTCCCTGATCGTCCTGTGTTTGTGTGGTTGCCTGGGGTCCCTGTAGTGGTGGACAAACTGCTGATTGACGTGTCCTGGGGACAGAGGAATGGGCCGGCTGGGTGGGTGCTGTGGTGGTGTTTCCTGAGGGGGAGGCTCTGTGG
Organism: Pleurodeles waltl; assembly: GCF_031143425.1. Classification (NCBI taxonomy): domain Eukaryota; kingdom Metazoa; phylum Chordata; class Amphibia; order Caudata; family Salamandridae; genus Pleurodeles; species Pleurodeles waltl. The sequence continues at coordinate 1,242,619,260 of NC_090447.1, read as the reverse complement.
TGGTATGTCGTGGTATGGGACTGTGCCTGGGTAACCGACAGTACAGAGGTCCCTGATGGACCAGGTTGGTCATCCTGATCCAGGTGAGAAGAGCTGCTGTCATCACTGTAGCCTCCCCTGGGGGGGGACTGGTTGTTGCTGGCACCTCCTCTCCGGTGGGTGTGGGACCTGTGGGGATGTAAATGCAGTGTTATTGTTTCTGCGTGTGCCATCTTGTGCATGGGTGTGTTGCCCTGTATGTTTGTGAGTGACCTGTCAGCTTTGCCTTGTGTGAGTAGTTATTTTGTGGGCTAGGTGACTCTCTCTAGTGTGCATGCTGTGGTGATGGGTGTCCATGCAGGGCTGTGAGTGATGTCCATGCATTGGTGGTGCATGCAGTGCTGGGTATTGGGATGGGTGGGTTGGGATGGTGGGGTGTATGTGAGGTGGTAGGGTGATGGGGTGAGGGTAGGGGTGGGGTTATGTGACGGCATGCAGGTAGGGCGGGTGATACTAATAGAGAATTGGCTTACCAGAGTCCAGTCCTCCTGCTACTCCTGCCAGACCCTCAGGATACAGTATTGCCAAGACTTGCTCGTCCCATATTGTTAGTTGTGGGGGAGGAGGTGGGGGTCCACCACCAGTCCTCTGTACAGCTATCTGGTGTCTTGCAACCATGGAATGCACCTTCCCCCGTAGGTCGTTCCACCTCTTCCTAATGTCGTCCCTTGTTCTGGAGTGCTGTCCCAAGGTGTTGACCCTGTCCACGATTCTCCGCCATAGCTCCATCTTCCTTGCAATGAATGTCTGCTGCACCTGTGATCCGAATAGCTGTGGCTCTACCCGGATGATTTCCTACACCATGACCCTTAGCTCCTCCTCTGAGAACCTGGGGTGTCTTTGTAGTGCCATGGGTGTAGTGTGTGTGGTGTGTCTGAGGGTGTGTGGGGTGATGTGTTGGGGTGTGTGCTGTGAGGTGCGTGGATGGTGTATGAGTGGTGGTGTTCTGTGGCTCTAGTTCTGTGGGTGCTCTTGGTGTGTCTCTCTCCCAGTTGAAAATTTCTTTGAGTCGTAAAGGGTTGTGGGTAATGTGTGTGTGTGTTTTATAGTGGTGTGGGTGTGGTGTGTGTATGAGTGTCAGGTGTGTGTAGTTTGAATTGTCCAATGTGGTGTTGTTTTGTATGTGTGTGTGTATTTTGAGCATAGCGGTATGTACCGCCAATGGTTTACCACGGTGGAATGTCTGCTGCGGTGATTTGTGGGTCATAATGCTGTGGGTGAATTTCTGTTGGAGTAACGGTATGGGTTTTGGTACTGCCATTTTATCACTGACCTTTGGGCTGGCGGACTTGTGTTTCTGTCTGTATATTGATGGATTGCTATGTGTACGTCAAAATATGGGTGGCGGTACACCGCTGCAGTCGCAGTATGTTGGCAGCAGTCAGCATGGCGGTAAGCGGGACTTACTGTCAATGTCATAATCAGGGCCATAATGTTTCCCACTGCACCAATCAGGCATATAGCTTGTCTCCATAATTAATTCAGGCCTCCTGTTTTTAACTTAACCGTTCCCACAAGGCAACCATCAGGCACGCAGTCATGAAATTACAAAGGATACACAAGTATTCTTTTCAAACAAGCATGTCAAGTCTACTGCATTTATGATAGCGTTATCTGTTAAAAAGATCAGGCCTGTAGGTATCCATGATCATTGGCTTGTCAGCATAACCAATTCAGTCCTTTTGTATTGTACATGAGATTTGCCACATGTCAAAATGTGCAACACCAGCACTCTTTTCAGTGGAAGCACATCCTTTGGCCCAACTGAATCCTGTACTCAGGGAACCTTGCATGGTGGTAGAGCCTAAGCCCATCTTTCAGTAGTACTCTGAAAGATCTCTTTTGTTGCTCTCATAAGGTCTGGTGACAGCTGCGCTGTAAAACTGGACCTAAAAAGGTTCAAAAATATGACCAAATCCTGAGGAGAGGCACACAAACAGGATGTTTATGTGAGGTACCTCCTTTAACCCCTTTTGTGCCCAGGACGTAATGGTTACGTCCTGAGGCACAGTGCTGCTGTGCCCAGGACGTAACCATTACGTCCTGTGCACAGAGCACAGAGGGAGCGCTCTCGCTCCCTCTGTGGGGTTCCCCCCCACCCCCCCAAGTCAGGGATGGAAGGGGAAGCCCTTCCCCTCCCACCCCCGACCCCCCCCCAACCCCCCCTGTGACGTCAGCGCGCGAGCGCGCGCTGATTAGTCACAGGGTCTCCCCCATCGCGCTGGAAGCAGAGCTTCCAGCTCGATTGAAAAAGAAATGCTTTTGCATTTCTTTTTCAATCCCATGGGGGAGGCCCCGAGAGGCTTCAAAGGGAAGGAAATGTATTTCCTTCCCTTTGAAGTCTCTCACAGGTTTCAAAAGCCGGATTGCTTGCAATCCGGCTTTTGAAACCCCACTAGACACCAGGGATTTTTTTTTTCCCTTGAAATTGGCAAAAGGGAGCGACCCCTTGGGCAAGGGTCGCTCCCAAGGGGGCATTTTTTTAGGAAGGCCTTTTCTGCCCCCCCTGGGGGCAGATTGGCCTATTATTAGGCCGATCTGCTCAGGGACCTTTTTTTTTTTTTTTTTTTTTGTGATGATTTCTTTTTTTTTAGGTGGGGAGCGATCCCTTAGGCAAGGGTCGCTCCCCTACGGGGCAATATATATTTAGGCAATTTCTGCCCCCCTTGGGGGCAGATTGGCCTATTTTGATAAGGCCAATCTGCCCCCAAGGGGGGCAGAAACCATTAGACACCAGGGAGTTTGTTTTTGCGCGCGTATGTCACGCAACAAAGCGACCCCTTTGGCAAGGGTCGCTCCCAGGGGGGGCAATTTTTTGGGAAGGCCTTTTCTGCCCCCCCTGGGGACAGATCGGCCTATTATTAGGCCGATCTGCCCCCAGGGGGGGCAGAAACCTCTAGGCACCAGGGATCTTTTTTTTTTTTTTTCTTTTTGTTATGTTTTCTTTTTTTTTTAGGTGGGGAGCGACCCCTTAGGCAAGGGTTGCTCCCCTAGGGGGCAAATTATATTTAGGCCATTTCTGCCCCCCTTGGGGGCAGATTGGCCTATTTTGATGAGGCCAATCTGCCCCCAAGGGGGGCAGAAACCATTAGACACCAGAGATTTTTTTTTTTTGTGTGAATTTCACGCAAGGGGAGCGACCCCTTAGGCAAGGGTCGCTCCCTGGGGGGGGGGGGTGGGGGGGATTATTTTAGGCCATTTCTGCCCCCCTGGGGGGGGTAGATCAGCCTATTTTGATTCGGCTGATCTGCCCCCAAGGGGGGCAGAAACCACTAGGCACCAGGGATTTTTTTGTTTTTCTGTTTTACAGATGGGGAGCGACCCCCTTGGACAAGGGTCGCTCCCCTGGAGGGGCAAAATGTATTTAGGCCATTTCGGCCCGCTTTGGGGGCAGATCGGCCGATTTTAGGTCAATCTGCCCCCAAGGGGGGCAGAAACCACTAGGCACCATGGATCTTTTTTTTGCGCCGTCACACAAGGGGAGCGACCTTGTAGTCAAGGGTCGCTCCCCGGGGGGGGTAGGGGTGGGGGGGGCAAAATTATTTTAGGCCATCTCTGCCCCCCTGGGGGCAGATCGGCCTATTGGTATTAGGCCGGTCTACCCCCAGGGGGGGCAGAAACCTCTAGGCGCCAGGGCAAATTTTTTTTTGTGTTTTTTTTATTGGTTTGGTGTTTTTTTTAGAGAAGGGGAGCGACCCATCAGGCAAGAGTCGCTCCCCTGTGGGGCAAATTGTGTTTAGCCCATTTCTGCCCCCCTTGGGGGCAGATTGGTCGATTTTAGGTCAATCTGCCCCAAGGGGGCAGAAACCACTAGGCACCGGGGATTTGTTTTTTTGGCGCCAATGTCACGCAGGGGGAGCGACCCCGTAGGCAATGGTCGCTCCGGGGGGGGGGTGGGGGTTCAGGGGGCAAATTTATTTTAGGCCATTTCTGCCCCCCCTGGGGGCAGATCGGCCTACTATTAGGCCGATCTGCCCCCAGGGGGGGCAGAAACCTCTTGTTGCCAGGGCAAATTTTTTTTTTGTGTTTTTGTTTTTGTTTGTTTGGTTTTTTTTAGAGATGGGGAGCGACCCATAAGGCAAGGGTCGCTCCCCTGGGGGGCAAATTGTGTTTAGACCATTTCTGCCCCCCTTGGGGGCAGATTGGTAGATTTTAGGTCAATCTGCCCCAAGGGGGCAGAAACCACTAGGCACCGGGGATTTGTTTTTTGGCGCCAATGTCACGCAGGGGGAGCGACCCCGTAGGCAAGGGTCCCTCCGGGGGGTGGGAGTGGGTGTTCGGGGGGCAAATTTATTTTAGGCCATTTCTGCCCCCCCTGGGGGCAGATCGGCCTATTATTAGGCCGATCTGCCCCCAGGGGGGGCAGAAACCTCTTGTTGCCAGGGCAAATTTTTTTTGTGTGTTTTTTTTTTTGTTTTTTTTTTTTTTAGAGATGGGGAGCGACCCATCAGGCAAGGGTCGCTCCCCTGGGGGGCAAATTGTGTTTAGACCATTTCTGCCCCCGTTGGGGGCAGATTGGTAGATTTTAGGTCAATCTGCCCCAAGGGGGCAGAAACCACTAGGCACCGGGGATTTGTTTTTTGGCGCCAATGTCACGCAGGAGGAGCGACCCCATAGGCAAGGGTCGCTCCGGGGGCGGGGGATGGATGTTCGGGGGGCAAATTTATTTTAGGCCATTTCTGCCCCCCCTGGGGGCAGATCGGCCTATTATTAGGCCGATCTGCCACCGGGGGGGGCAGAAACCTCTAGGCGCCAGGGCAAATTTTTTTTGTGTGTTTTTTTTTTTTGTATGTTTGTTTTTTTAGAGATGGGGAACGACCCATTAGGCAAGGGTCGCTCCCCTGGGGGGCAAACTGTGTTTAGACCATTTCTGCCCCCCTTGGGGGCAGATTGGTCGATTTTAGGTCAATCTGCCCCCAAGGGGGCAGAAACCACTAGGCACCGGGAATTTGTTTTTTGGCGCCAATGTCACGCAGGGGTAGCGACCCCGTAGGCAAGGGTCGCACCTGGGCAGGGGGGGTTTGGGGGGGTGGGGGGTCAAATTTATTTTAGGGCATTTCCCCCCCCCCCCTCCCCCCCCCCCGGGGCCGGCTGAGCTAGAGGCCAAAATCCACAGGTAGGCACTTTGCAAAAAACACCTCTGTTTTCTGTGAAAAAATATGTTGTGTTTTGGGCCATTTCCTTTTGTGGGCGCTAGGCCTACCCACACAAGTGAGGTACCATTTTTATGGAGAGACTTAGGGGAACGCTGGGTGGAAGGAAATTTGTGGCTCCTCTCAGATTCCAGAACTTTCTGTCACCGAAATGAGAGGAAAAAGTGTTTTTTAGCCAGATTTTGATGTTTGCAAAGAATTCTGGGTAACAGAACCTGGTCAGAGCCCCGCAAATCACCCCATCTTGGATTCCCCTAGGTCTCTAGTTTTCAAAAATGCGCTGGTTTGCTAGGTTTCCCCAGGTGCCGGCTGAGCTAGAGGCCAAAATCCACACGTAGGCACTGTTTTCTATGAAAAAATGTGATGTGTCCACGTTGTGTTTTGGGCCATTTCCTGTCGCGAGCGCTAGGCCTACCCACACAAGTGAGGTATCATTTTTATCGGGAGACGTGGGGGAACGCTGGGTGGAAGGAAATTTGTGGCTCCTCTCAGATTGTAGAACTTTCTGCCACAGAAATGTGAGGAACATGTGTTTTTTTAGCCAAATTTTGAGGTTTGCAAAGGATTCTGGGTAACAGAACCTGGTCCGAGCCACACAAGTCACCCCATCTTGGATTCCCCTAGGTCTCTAGTTTTCAGAAATGCACAGGTTTGGTAGGTTTCCCTAGGTGGCGGCTGAGCTACAGGCCAAAATCTACAGGTAGGCACTTTGCTAAAAACAGGTCTGTTTTCTGTGATGTGTCCACGTTGCGCTTTGGGGTGTTTCCTGTTGCGGGCGCTAGGCCTACCCACACAAGTGAGGTATCATTTTTATCGGGAGACGTGGGGGAACGCTGGGTGGAAGGAAATTTGTAGCTCCTCTCAGATTCCAGAACTTTCTGCCACAAAAATGTGAGGGACATGTGTTTTTTTAGCCAAATTTTGAGGTTTGCAAAGGATTCTGGGTAACAGAACCTGGTCCGAGCCCCGCAAGTCACCCCTCCTTGGATTCCCCTAGGTCTCTAGTTTTCAGAAATGCACAGGTTTGGTAGGTTTCCCTAGGTGCTGGCTGAGCTAGAGGCCAAAATCTACAGGTAGGCACTTCGCAAAAAACACCTCTGTTTTTTTCCAAAATTTAGGATGTGTCCACGTTGCGCTTTGGGGTGTTTCCTGTCTCCGGCGCTAGGCCTACCCACACAAGTGAGGTATCATTTTTATCGGGAGACTTGGGGGAACGCTGGGTGGAAGGAAATTTGTAGCTCCTCTCAGATTCCAGAACTTTCTGCCACAGAAATGTGAGGGACATGTTTTTTTTAGCCAAATTTTGAGGTTTGCAAAGGATTCTGGGTAACAGAACCTGGTCCGAGCCCCGCAAGTCACCCCTCCTTGGATTCCCCTAGGTCTCTAGTTTTCAGAAATGCACAGGTTTGGTAGGTTTCCCTAGGTGCCGGCTGAGCTAGAGGCCAAAATCTACAGGAAGGCACTTCGCAAAAAACACCTCTGTTTTTTTCCAAAATTTAGGATGTGTCCACGTTGCGCTTTGGGGTGTTTCCTGTCGCCGGCGCTAGGCCTACCCACGCAAGTGAGGTATCATTTTTATCGGGAGACTTGGGGGAACGCTGGGTGGAAGGAAATTTTTAGCTCCTCTCAGATTCCAGAACTTTCTGCCACAGAAATGTGAGGGACATGTGTTTTTTTAGCCAAATTTTGAGGTTTGCAAAGGATTCTGGGTAATAGAACCTGGTCCGAGCCCCGCAAGTCACCCCTCCTTGGATTCCCCTAGGTCTCTAGTTTTCAGAAATGCACAGGTTTGGTAGGTTTCCCTAGGTGCCGGCTGAGCTAGAGGCCAAAATCTACAGGTAGGCACTTCGCAAAAAACACCTCTGTTTTTTTCCAAAATTTAGGATGTGTCCACGTTGCGCTTTGGGGTGTTTCCTGTCGCCGGCGCTAGGCCTACCCACGCAAGTGAGGTATCATTTTTATCGGGAGACTTGGGGGAACGCTGGGTGGAAGGAAATTTGTAGCTCCTCTCAGATTCCAGAACTTTCTGCCACAGAAATGTGAGGGACATGTGTTTATTTAGCCAAATTTTGAGGTTTGCAAAGGATTCTGGGTAACAGAACCTGGTCCGAGCCCCGCAAGTCACCCCTCCTTGGATTCCCCTAGGTCTCTAGTTTTCAGAAATGCACAGGTTTGGTAGGTTTCCCTAGGTGCCGGCTGAGCTAGAGGCCAAAATCTACAGGTAGGCACTTCGCAAAAAACACCTCTGTTTTTTTCCAAAATTTAGGATGTGTCCACGTTGCGCTTTGGGGTGTTTCCTGTCTCCGGCGCTAGGCCTACCCACACAAGTGAGGTATCATTTTTATCGGGAGACTTGGGGGAACGCTGGGTGGAAGGAAATTTGTAGCTCCTCTCAGATTCCAGAACTTTCTGCCACAGAAATGTGAGGGACATGTGTTTTTTTAGCCAAATTTTGAGGTTTGCAAAGGATTCTGGGTAACAGAACCTGGTCCGAGCCCCGCAAGTCACCCCTCCTTGGATTCCCCTAGGTCTCTAGTTTTCAGAAATGCACAGGTTTGGTAGGTTTCCCTAGGTGCCGGCTGAGCTAGAGGCCAAAATCTACAGGTAGGCACTTCGCAAAAAACACCTCTGTTTTTTTCCAAAATTTAGGATGTGTCCACGTTGCGCTTTGGGGTGTTTCCTGTCGCCGGCGCTAGGCCTACCCACGCAAGTGAGGTATCATTTTTATCGGGAGACTTGGGGGAACGCTGGGTGGAAGGAAATTTGTAGCTCCTCTCAGATTCCAGAACTTTCTGCCACAGAAATGTGAGGGACATGTGTTTTTTTAGCCAAATTTTGAGGTTTGCAAAGGATTCTGGGTAATAGAACCTGGTCCGAGCCCCGCAAGTCACCCCTCCTTGGATTCCCCTAGGTCTCTAGTTTTCAGAAATGCACAGGTTTGGTAGGTTTCCCTAGGTGCCGGCTGAGCTAGAGGCCAAAATCTACAGGTAGGCACTTCGCAAAAAACACCTCTGTTTTTTTCCAAAATTTAGGATGTGTCCACGTTGCGCTTTGGGGTGTTTCCTGTCGCCGGCGCTAGGCCTACCCACGCAAGTGAGGTATCATTTTTATCGGGAGACTTGGGGGAACGCTGGGTGGGTGGAAATTTGTAGCTCCTCTCAGATTCCAGAACTTTCTGCCTCAGAAATGTGAGGGACATGTGTTTTTTTAGCCAAATTTTGAGGTTTGCAAAGGATTCTGGGTAACAGAACCTGGTCCGAGCCCCGCAAGTCACCCCTCCTTGGATTCCCCTAGGTCTCTAGTTTTCAGAAATGCACAGGTTTGGTAGGTTTCCCTAGGTGCCGGCTGAGCTAGAGGCCAAAATCTACAGGTAGGCACTTCGCAAAAAACACCTCTGTTTTTTTCCAAAATTTAGGATGTGTCCACGTTGCGCTTTGGGGTGTTTCCTGTCTCCGGCGCTAGGCCTATCCACGCAAGTGAGGTATCATTTTTATTGGGAGACTTGGGGGAACGCTGGGTGGAAGGAAATTTGTAGCTCCTCTCAGATTCCAGAACTTTCTGCCACAGAAATGTGAGGGACATGTGTTTTTTTAGCCAAATTTTGAGGTTTGCAAAGGATTCTGGGTAACAGAACCTGGTCCAAGCCCCGCAAGTCACCCCTCCTTGGATTCCCCTAGGTCTCTAGTTTTCAGAAATGCACAGGTTTGGTAGGTTTCCCTAGGTGCCGGCTGAGCTAGAGGCCAAAATCTACAGGTAGGCACTTCGCAAAAAACACCTCTGTTTTTTTCCAAAATTTAGGATGTGTCCACGTTGCGCTTTGGGGTGTTTCCTGTCGCCGGCGCTAGGCCTACCCATGCAAGTGAGGTATCATTTTTATCGGGAGACTTGGGGGAACGCTGGGTGGAAGGAAATTTGTAGCTCCTCTCAGATTCCAGAACTTTCTGCCACAGAAATGTGAGGGACATGTGTTTTTTTAGCCAAATTTTGAGGTTTGCAAAGGATTCTGGGTAACAGAACCTGGTCCGAGCCCCGCAAGTCACCCCTCCTTAGATTCCCCTAGGTCTCTAGTTTTCAGAAATGCACGGGTTTGGTAGGTTTCCCTAGGTGCCGGCTGAGCTAGAGGCCAAAATCTACAGGTAGGCACTTCGCAAAAAACACCTCTGTTTTTTTCCAAAATTTAGGATGTGTCCACGTTGCGCTTTGGGGCGTTTCCTGTCGCGGGCGCTAGGCCTACCCACACAAGTGAGGTATCTTTTTTATCGGGAGACTTGGGGGAACATAGATTAGCAAAACAAGTGTTATTGCCCCTTGTCTTTCTCTACATTTTTTCCTTCCAAATATAGGAGAGTGTGTAAAAAAGACATCTATTTGAGAAATGCCCTGTAATTCACATGCTAGTTTGGTCACCCCGGAATTCAGATATGTGCAAATAACCACTGCTCCTCAACACCTTATCTTGTGCCCTTTTTGGAAATACAAAGGTTTTCTTGATAGCAATTTTTTACTCTTTATATTTCAGCAAATGAATTGCTTTATACCCGGTATAGATTGAAAACGCACGTCAGGGTGCAGCTCATTTATTGGCTCTGGGTTCCTTGGGTTCTTGATGAACCTACAAGCCCTATATATCCCCGCAACCAGAGGAGTCCAGCAGACGTAACGGTATATTGCTTTCGATAATCTGACATTGCAGGGAAAAGTTACAGAGTAAAACGTAGAGAAACATTTATGTTTTTTTCACCTCAATTTCAATATTTTTCTTTTCAGTTGTTATTTTCTGTAGGAAACCCTTGTAGGATCTACACAAATGACCCCTTGCTGAATTCAGAATTTTGTCTACTTTTCAGAAATGTTTAGGTTTCTGGGATCCAGCATTGGTTTCATGCCCATTTCTGTCACTGACTGGAAGGAGGCTGAAAGCACAAAAAACTGCAAAAATGGGGTATGCCCCAGTAAAATGCCAAAATTGTGTTGAAAAATTGGGTTTTCTGATTCGAGTCTGCCTGATCCTGAAAGCTGGGAAGCTGCTGAGTTTAGCACCGCAAACCCTTTGTTGATGCCATTTTCAGGGGAAAAACCACAAGCCTTTTTCTGCAGCCACTTTTTCCAATTTTTTTGAAAAAAACGAAATTTTCACTGTATTTTGGCCAATTTCTTGGCCTCCTTCAAGGGAACCCACAAAGTCTGGGTACCTCTAGAATCCCTAGGATGTTGGAAAAAAAGGACGCAAATTTGGCTTGGTTAGCTTATGTGGACAAAAAGTTATGAGGGCCTAAGCGCGAACTGCCCCAAATAGGCAAAAAAAGGCCCGGCACAGGAGGGGGAAAAGGCCTGGCAGCGAAGGGGTTAATAGCTCCTCAAGGAAGGCCTCTGTTAAAAATATATCTTCAAACTGGGAAAGGTTATGGCAAAGAAACACCACACGTATATAGGACCATGAAGAAAAATGACAATGATGGCAATATTTTGTTGATGCACGTGTTTTGTGATGAAACAAACTAAATATGTTAATTGGTTTTCTGTAATGATTAATGTAAGTTCAAATATCATTTGAAGGGAAGTTGATGTGGAGCTTTAGAATACTGAAGACTTCACAAAGGCAATTAATGGCACACAGTAAATAATATGCAGAAAGAAATGACTCTATTGAAAAAGGAGAAACCTGTTAAACAGATGGGAATTAAAGGTAGACTTTGAGTCAAAAGTGAAGTTGTATCAGAAACACAATAGATGGCACACACTATTTATCATACATTGTAATGGTAGGAGCTGGATGAAGTGCTTTCATAAAGACGTTATTATGCATTTGCAATTATTCTAGGAGGTAATGCCATGGAAAGATTACTGCTATGAGAGATATGGTTATTTTTTTAAGTGTAGCTTAAAACACATAAAGGCCCTCATTACAACCCTGTCGGTTGGTGTAAAAGTGGTGGTAATACCGCCAACAGGCCAGTGGTAATTGCGCCAAATTATGACCATGGCAGTGTTATCTCAGATAGACAGCAAATGTACACCACGGCGGGAGCCGCCTACAGCCATGCGGAAGTCAATGTTCCACCCACCATATTATGACCTAGGAAACCCCCACCTTTTCTGGGGCGGTTCCAACAACATTAAAAGCCTGGCAGAAACACTGCACAGAAGTGAAAGGACTCACCATTGGAGACACAGGGAACAACCACGCCACCATGGAGCCCGAGCAGCATGTCTTCCCCAGGGTCTTCTGCGTGCTGCTCCACCACGAGCATCAATGACGGCGAAGACGACGACGGTGAGTACAGCTGCCTAGCACACAGGGAGGGGGGAGGAAAACGACAGTGACACACACACGCACAACAACCCCCCAAACACCATACACACAATCGGCTGAATTACTAAAACATATTTACCCCGTACCTCGGATGAATAATGCAAGGAACAAACGTTTTAGAAAAAGTTAATGTAATGAGAACAACACATCAAGATAAATAAGTGAGGCAAGATAATAGATATATACATATGTACATAAAAAGGGACACAGCCCAGTCCACAATGTATGTTATCCTCAGGGCCTCAGGCCAAATTCCAAGGCCACACATGGCACCAGCCTCAACAATGCAGGGGCATCAGTTTGGAAATAGGCAGGCACTTCAGGGGGATGGGAGACAGAGGGGCACCTCAGTCGGCAGATGGAACAAGACCACTGGCTCTGGAGGGGGCAACATGCCATGTGCTTGGTCCTGGGGAGTGCAAGGCCACAGTCTCTCAAGTGGGTGACTTGCCCACAAGCTCTGGAGGGGACAACATGCCCTGTGCTTGGTCCTGGGGAGTGCAAGGCCACAGTCTCTCAAGTGGGTGTCTTACCCACTGGTTCTGGAGGGGGCATTGTGCCCTGTGCTCTTGATCCTGGGGAGGCTGGGGCAGGGGGGTGTCTTACCCACTGGTTCTTGAGGGGGCATCGTGGCCTGTGCTCTCGATCCTGGGGAGTGCAAGGTCACAGTCTCTTAGGTGGGTGTCATACCCACTGGATTTGCGGGGGCAGGCCGCACAGCAGCCCATGGAGGCAGTATTACATACCATCCGCCGGCGGTGATGGCTGCTCAAAGGTGGTGGTGGTGCTGCTGCTGGGGGGGGAAGCTCCTGCCCATCCCCCGCAGCCTCGGACGGCTGCTCAATGGTGGTGGTGGTGCTGCTGCTGGGGGGGGAGGCTCCTGCCCATCCCCTGCCGCCTCGGATGGCTGCTCAATGGTTGTAGGTGCTGCTCCTGCTGAGGGGGAGGCTCTTGCCCATGCCCTGCAGCTGCAGACGGCTGCACAACCATGGTTGTTGGTGTGGGCTCTGTCACAGTTCCTGCCCCAGGCCCCTTGCCCTTCCTGCCTGCTGGTGCTGGCTCCTTGATCTTCCTGACAGCTGGGGCAGGCTCCTTAGTCCTCCTGGCAGCAGCTGGGGCAGGCTCCTTTAACTTCTTACCAGCAGCTGGGGTAGGCTCCTTTCCCTTCTTGGCAGCAGCTTGGGCAGGCTCCTTTCCCTTCTTGGCAGCAGCTTGGGCAGGCTCCTTCACTCTCAGGACATGTGCCCTGGATCCTTTTCCACTACAAGTGGGTGTGGTGCCGACTGGGCACGTGGACTGGGTGGCTGAGGTGCTTGGCTGGGTTCTTCCCACCATGGCCAGATGTGCAGGCCGGGGGGAGGGGTAGGGAAGAGCTCAATGGTGAAGAGGAAAACTTTTTTAAGGACACTGGGGTGGGAAGAGGGAGAAGGTTTGGGAGTGGAGGAAGAGGGAGTGGTTGTTGGAGGTGTCTGTCTGCTGATTTTGGGTGCAGGTGCATGGGCTGGATGCTGTTGTGAGGTGGATGGCTGTTGGGTGTCTGAGTGCTTCCGAGCTATTGATATCTGCTGCACCTGTGCTCCAAATGGCTGTGGCTCTACCCTGATGATTTCCTCCACCATGACCCTTAGCTCCTCCTCTGAGAATCGGGGGTGTCTTTGTGGTGCCATGGGTGTTGTGTGAGGTGTGTAGGTGAGGGTGTGTAGGGTAATGTGTTGGGGTGTGTAATGTGGGGTGCATGGGTAGTGTATAGGTGTAGGTAGTGTGTGGCTCTGGTTGTGTCTGTGGTCTTGCTGTCTCTCTGGTGGAAAATGTTTGTAATGGTAAAGGGTTGTGGGTAATGTGGGTGGGTGTTTTATAGTGATGTGAGTGGGTGTGTGTGGTGTGTGTATGGGTATCAGGTGTGTGTTGTCTGAATTGTCCAATGTGGTGTTGTTTTGTTTGAGTTTGTGTATTTTGAGCGTGGCGGTATGTACCACCAATGGTTTACCATCATTGAATGTCCGCCGTGGTGATTCGTGGATCATAATGTGATGGGCGTTGTTCTGTTGGCATAACGGTGTGGGTTTTGATACCACCACTTTCTCACTGACCTTTGGTGTGACGGAAATGTGTCTGCGTCTGAATAGCGACAGATTGGTGTGTGTGTCATAATATGGTGGACGGATATCTGCGACGGCAGCGGTAAGTTGGCTGCAGACAGCGTGGCAGTAAGTGGGATTTACTGCCAATGTCATAACAAGGCCCAAAGTGTTGTATTTATTAAAATTGCTGAAATCTTAAGCCATAAGGCAACAATTTGAGAAATACAAATACGGAGACCTCAATGAAGGCAAACGAAAATGCACCAACTTTAGCGGGACAATAAACATCTTACGCCCGAATATTACAAATATTTTAAATTACCCAACTAGTGTATACTCAGGTAAAACGTTAGCATGGCCATTTTTTTCAAGTCAGAATTAGAATGAAAATTAGAATGAAAATATTCAACATCAGTATCAAAAGTATTATTGTGGCCAATGTGAAGACTTTCAGGTCCACTGTGAACACGTTATTTAAGGCCCTTTGAAATTGTAGGAATTCACTAGGCTTCTGCCCAACTGGCAGCTTTGAGGATTTAAGCTGTACCATTATTTGAATGAGGCCCTGTGTGAAGAACTTTCTTGAAGACTGGAATCAATGTGCTGCCCACAATCACCTAACTATGACTAATTGGCACTGCTGATGCTCTTCTTGCATACCCTGGCTCTGCTGCCCTTGCTCTACATGGAAGCACCCAGCTAGTCAAATGAGTCCTGCATCACTGAAGATTCAGTATGGTGCAGGTGCAGATGAGACATTGGTGTCTTGGAGTAGCGGGAACACCCTTCTCTGCATCAGCCTTTCTCATTGTTTTTTTTGTGTCCTCATCACCTCTGTCTCTCAGTGCCTGCTGTAGCTGAAGGCCCTTGGGCTTCATAGACACACCACTACATCAAACATCTTAAGCTTTTACATCTTTTGCTTATACACAGATCACTTCTCATCCAGCGCAAAACTAAAGAATATGAGTCACGCCAGTGGGGTAATTATTCGACCGATGGTCCTAGTTAGTTATAGAGAGCCAGACACTCATTTGTTTCCAGAACTGAACCTTTTTCTCCTTTCCATTCATGAGATCTAAGGTACAAATCCTTCTCACTTTCTGTATCGGCTCTTGCTTTAGAGGAACCATTTTTTAAACGTACTATGTCTCACAAACAAAAGTCAGTAGAAAATTTAATTATTCTCCTTCTGGGGGCAACTTCTATAGTCATTCATCTGTATCCTAAATAATACTGTAAGTGAGCTTATCTTGAAGTCTTGTCTGAAAACCTCCAACATATCCTCACTTTCATCCTCCCAAAATTGCTTCAAAGCCAGGCACTGCACAAACATGTGCAAATCATTTGTCTCCGGGCAAGAACACTTCCTGCACATCACACTTCGAGCTCCACTCATTTTTTAGATCAAATACGGCATCCAGTATGACTTGCAAATTAAAAAAAAGATTCATTTTTACAATACCATATAGCAGGTTAAACAACACTTGCCAAAGGGTCTGCTGACTAGGCCAGTATTTTTACCACACTGTACCAAGCTCCAGTCCTGTTTGTTCTTCAGAAGATCATACCACCTAGTGACCTCGCCAACTTGTACGAAATGTCCCCAAATTGCAAGATGTAGACTCTTTATCTTGTTCCAGATTTCTACGCCAGGAAGAGAGTTGGATAAAATACATTTAGAAAGCTTGGAGTTTGGTCTTTATATGAAAACACTCCCATGACTTCAAACGCTCCTCTCCAAGTAAGTCTCCCAGCTACTTTAAGGGGTTCACTTCAAGCATTCTGAGAGACTGAGGGAATCCCAAATGGGAGCCAGGGCGGAATAATAGGAGATTGCCCCTCTAGTCTTATGCAATACCAAACATAGCCCCCCGTTTTCAGAGTCTTTAATCTGACATTTTTGTAAAACTTTGGGAAGACAAATTTACAAAGAAATCCACTGCCCCAGGGATTGATTTTTTGAACATCGCTTGCCACAATTTTCCTCTAGGAGTCTGTTAGGCAAACCGAAAAGAATCCTGAACGATTTTAACTTTAGTCCAGAAGAAAAGTAAAATGTCTGGCAGTTGGGAGTCATCCTCAGTGATTTTCAGCCCTGGTTTTATCCATAATTGTTTACATCTTTCTAAGCCAAAATAAAACTATTTAGCACACTTTGAATATTTTTCATTGCTTGGTTCTGAAAATGGAGGGAAGCAAAACTGAAAAGGAAGTCGCGCTTTGGGAGGATAATCGCTTTAATCAAATTAACACGACATTAGATTGACAAGGACAGATTCTGCCGCTTTGTTAGTAGGTTCTTCACTTCACCTGATGTCCTCTCTAAGCTAATCTTGGGAACTTGGGAGGCGGTTTCAGTGCCAAAGTACCTCACATTCCTTTTCTAAAAACAGCTACTAAAGCCTAAATTCCGTGGCATCATTTTTGTCTCATCGTCATTAAATTTATAACTTGACAGAGTTCCACACTCTGACGTGAGTTGTTCAAAATTCGGTACTTCTTTCGCAGGACTTTTTATACACAGTATTAAATCATCAGCACACAAGGCAATTTTATTCCTGTACATCTGGGCCTAGAAGGGTGATACCTTAATTGATTGGATTACTTTATGAGCAAGAGGCGCAATACATAAGTCGAAAAATAACAGGAAAAGAGAACACCTCTGCCCTGTTCCTCTGGTGATCCAAAGTTTTAAGCCTTTCAGAGTCCTTTTCATTAGACGGGTCTGCCAATAACGTCCCCAACTTACACATCTCCGCTCTTAAAACATTTTCCTCATTCTTTTTAATTGACACTGCCCACATGGTAATAATGCCCGTAATATAAGCCTTATAGGAATTCCACACAATGTTCTCAGTACTACTCTCCCTATTAAACCTAAAAAACTGTCATTCCTCAACTAGGCCTGGCTGCGATAGGAGTCATCCTTTCAAAGATCACCTGGTACCCATCCTATTATCTCTCATTTCAAATTGCAGCCATACCAGTAAATTATGACATCATTTCCCGTCTACAAACCAGTAATCCTGTGTGGATCTGTGGCCATATTTCTTACTGTAAAATGAGTATACCCCCAGGTGCTCCATCCTCATTCTCCATAGATCACCTAATCCCAGAGCTTTCAAGACCTTGCTATTTTACACAAGTTTGCTTGTGCCCGATATATAGAACTATCTAAATTATTGTTCATTAGGATTTCAAAATCCTATCCCCATACTAGTGGATCTTATACTCCAACAATTTGGTCAACAACCACTTCAGGGAAGCAGGGTCATCAATACTCGATCCATAATTCCCAACTAAAGTTACCTGTGTATAACCTATCCTCATGTCCAAAATGGCCCACCTCCCTTTTTCATCCACTTTTGGCCTTATTAGTTGTATCCCAGAATACCGGCTAATTAAAATTGTTAGCCCTTTAATACTGAAAGTTTGTGTAGTGCAAGTTACTGTTTTGATCTAGTATAGCTTACATAACACTGTTCTATTTTCCTGCTGCGACTAATGTGTCTCTTGAAGAATAATTAAATGGGTAGCCGAACGCCCTTTAAAACTTGAAGATGAGAGTCTGCCTTTTTCTTAACCTCAATCCATTTATAATTCCATAGTAGGAAGTGAACCCTGCTACTATCGCCATTCATTGACTTCAAAGATGAGGGCTGTTTCTTCTCTTTTTTTCCCCTGTGCTCGTCTCCTAAAAGTGCCACCCCTCCTGGGAACCCTCCCAAAGAAATAACTGCCCGGTTTGTACTCACAGACTGACTGTAACCCCACCCCATCACTCTCCATATCTCTAAACTATTTTCTGCTGATCCTATTGCTTCCACAATGAAATATAAATTATAGGCTAATAACCGGCCATCCATGATTGACTTATTCTTTACTATCCTGAGTTAATCTTCCTGATAAACTCATTACCTTCCTCTAGACTCTTTGTTATGACGGGTTTGTTTTTCCACATAGTTTTCGGGGATGCTGGAAATTTTAACTGGACGTTTATGCCTAAGGCCTGTAGTTCTGCGATCTTCCTCCCCAGGGCCCACTGTCTCTCTTCCGTCATACGACATATATCTGATTTTATTGAACAGGAGAAGTCTTTAAAAACTACAGATTTACTTTCAGAGTCTTTTTGAGAGAATCACATCCTTAGTGAAGGTACAAATGTACACTAAGGTCTTCCTCGGGTTTTCATAAAAGGGTTCAACCTATAGGGGGGTCCCTATGTACCTTTTGGGTAGATGTCATTAAGTCTTCTTGTAGTGTGCCCCCGAAAAGGACTTCTTGGATTAGGAAGATTACAAATTTTCTAATATCCGTGCTTTCTGTGCCTTCTGGAACATTTGTTATTTTTATATTGTTCCTCCTTGCCTGGTTTTCCTATCTCTCAAGCATCTCTTGTGTTATCTGATCCTGTCTCACTAAGGAGTCAAGGTCCTGAGTATTTTTTTTAACCACTTGTTGCATTCTGGCCACAGGTTCAATTAGGACTGTAGTAGTGGAGGCACGTTCATCAGGCTTCTCCCCTAGCTTTTGAGAGGTTTCTGAGACTTCTGATTCCCCTCGGAGATTGCAAACCTACTCCTACTCTCACTTCAGATTTTGGACAGCAACTCCTGTGGCAATACCATCTGACTGAGCTTGTTGTGAGGCCCCTGCATGTAGTTAAGGGTCTTCCTCGTGACATTGTCTATGGGGCTAAATTGTCCACTTCCGTACCTAAGCCCACTGCTGCTACAGATGCTTCTGAGCTCTCTGTACCTCCCCCTGAAATCAAGCCTCTACTGTTTGAATCCACTGCACTAGTGGGCACTTCAAAGCAATTTAACAGAGAGGAGGCTCTTACTGTCTCCAGCCCTAGATAAGCCAACCATTATCAAACTCCCCTCATATTTAGTGCAGTGGATTATAGTTAGAGACCCCCCTTTGTTGATAAGACATCTCACTCTCCATTGTGTTAGTGATTTAAAAAAATAACCTTAATGATGGATTAGACTTAGGGAGACTCTGAACTTTAGATTTCCTATGGGACCTTATGCTTCTCATACCTTTCTTTACCACAATGCCAAATTTTCCTTGCTCTTTGTGAACAGTGAGACCACTGACTCCCTCCTCCCTGCACTGTTCACCCCCATGAGGGCCTTCAGGTTTACACATGCTGTCACCCTGATCTTGGCTGATATCTATTGTGGTGCTTAGTTAGCTTAGGTTGCTTAGGTTACTTAGGCTGCCTGTAAGTAGGATGGAGTGACTTAATACTCCCAGTTTCATGTTCATCAAAAACCAAGGAAATGTTCAAAGTACTCAGGGAGGCAGCAGATTTACTCACAGAGTGATCTTGCAACAGGAGCCCTTCTATTACCCTGTTAACAGGGGACTACCTCCAGAGATGCAAGGTTAGAACCTACTTGTGTTATTTATAATCGAGGTGCCTCTTCCCAACTGAGTAGCTCAACCTCTCTTCTCCAGGGATTTCACATGCAGCCCTGGGGAATCCAACTTTAATCTTCTGGGCTTTGTATGTCTGTACATATTCTCCCCTGGTTAAGGATTCTTGACACCCCCTCATCTCCTTTGAGAGAGCAGTTGAGATGCACGTCCACTCAGCTACCACGCAAGCTCACTTCTCATCAGGGGGTATATTGCATATGGTAATTAATTTGAAGTATAGATTTAATGCACCCCAGGTCAAACTACATTGAGCACAATAGAATTGAAACAGCAATTAGCCAAGATGCGACAAAAGGGAAGGGACATTGCACCCTCAATGGCTACTCAGCCAACTACTGCCATGTTCCCTGCCTACAAGCACCAGCTCCCGCCTTTCTTATTCTTGATAAATTTACATTGTTGATCCTGTGCCAAGCTTGACCTTCCAGCCCCATGTTTTCCTAGCCAGCTGGCTGGATCCAGTGCCCTTTCTGGTCAGCTCAACTGTGAGTTTCCCATGGGCTGTTGTTCCTTTTATGTCTGCACCACGTTGAGGTGGGCATAGGTCCATGAGGGTTTCTACATCTCTGTATCTTTTGCATGTAGATACAGTGATTTGCTCCTGTGTGTGTTAGTTTAGATAGATGTGAATTTATAGAGCCACAAAGCATTGTTTTAACTAGAAGACCATGATCCTCGATTTTCACTGGGGCATTTTTTAAATGCATCATGGACAGTAACCTTTTAGGAATCTTGTGTACTCAGTAACAATAACAATTTAATTGATGTTTTGTCTTTACCAGTATATGTGTCCCTAACTTACACTCACTGAACCTTGAAAGGTGTGTTGGTATTTGAATGCCAAACTTATGCTGTGTAGGTATCATTCTACATGTTACATGTCAGAGTAAGGTAAATAAAAGTGAACAATTGAAACTACACTTTCACAGAGACTGCTTCTAAGGGTTCCTAGAGGGTCTTCACACATGTTTCATTCATCCTTTATAGTCATTCACTTGTGCAGATTCACACTGACCTTTATGACTGCCGCATTACATACAGGCCAACTGAGCCATCAAGAGGAAATGATTGACGTAGGTATAGGTCTGTATAAAATGTCTATTTGAAATGGGCTTAATGTTAAAATATGAGAACAAAATCTTCTTTACCCATTGCCTACATTATGTTCCAGCCTGCCTTTGAACTGTCCGCGTATTTCAAGGCCTTGTCATTATGTGCTCTCTCCCAGAAGACCAGGCTCAGCGTGAGCGCCATTACACTCATATTTGATTATGTTTGTTGCACAAAGATTAGTAATCCTCCACCTTTCTTTCCAAATTTACTCTGGTAGATGGGAATCCCTAGTTTTGCGGTTTGTGTCTTATTCACATTTTATACACGTTTTATTCATGCTAGCAAGACTGCTTTTTAGTGATGGCTTTTACACATTTTTTCAGCTGCTTTATTCTAGGAAGGCAAGGAACATGCTACTTATTTAATCAGCCTTTGCACTACTAAAATCAGTTTTCCTTGTCCAAGGGTGTTAAACGCAGTACACAATATGGTAACTTGTGTTGCTAGTCCAGAAGCCAGCTTCTGTCACCAAGACACAGCATTACATCAGAAATGTGGGCCCAATGTGGCATTCCTGATACTCTATCCAGGTATGGGTCTGGGGCCAATCCCTTAGATCGGGTGAGGCAGAGGGTTGCAACCACTATGGTCTCAGTTGGAGACAGAGGGTTAGGTAGGAATCTCTAGAATCTGTGGAACATCTAGAATCACATCCATCATGGTGGGGTTATTAATTTCCTTTACCCTGTTTGTAATGTTTGCAATGTTGAGAACCTTGCTTTGTTTTATCTGCCTAATTATCGCATCACATGCTTTTTATACTAGATTGTGATTGTTTGAATAAATGTATTACAAACGTATCTCCCATCACTTCTCTTGTGCTGGTATGAGTGAGTAATCGTGCAAAAGGGGTACAATCTGTTTCCACAACTTCCCTGTAGAGTCGGAGTGTAATGTTCAGATTGCCATAATCACCACTTGCCCCTGTGGGTTAGAAGGTTTGGGTGAGGCACTGTGAGTTAGCCAGGAGTTAGGCTGACAAGTATAAACGGTGTGGGTGGCACTCAGTCTTCCACACTTGGCAGTGCTTCCGTCCTAAACACTCAGTCCTATTACCAAAGTAGAACAAAAAAAGAACTAGCGGAGCACATAAATCAAAAATTTTAATGAAAAGCAATGTAAGATGCACAGAATTCCTGGAATAGTATTCTTGCATTCTCAACACAGGTGTCGGTCCTTTTAGCAACATATACCTATAGAAGAAAGAATATTTTTAAATATCAAAATATTTATTAATACAAAAAATACAAAATATAAAAAAACATATATTATACAAAGGTTAATACAACTAAACCACATAGACAATATCTAACAAAACAGTCCTAAATAATCTCTTTGGATATTCAAATCTTGGACTATGCGGGTCTAGAAGATGTGCATCGAACCCACATGAAGCATCAGCCGACACGTGTTTCGTCCAAAATTGGACTTCTTCAAGGCTGATAAATCACAATACAAAAACATAATATTATTAACCACACTTCTATAATTAAAAGATACCAATAATAACCTATACCCTTAAAAACTGTGGAAATGACGATACAACAAAGTTTCCAAAAGTGTATGTACATGCTAAAAGTTTGTGAGAAGAAGGCCAACCCCAAATGTCGAGAAACTTAGTACTTATAAGAATAGTTAGTATATAGTAGAATAGTATAAGTATAAGTATAAGTCCAATTTTGGACGAAACACGTGTCGGCTGAAGCTTCATGTGGGTTCGATGCACATCTTCTAGACCCGCATAGTCCAAGATTTGAATATCCAAAGAGATTATTTAGGATTGTTTTGTTAGATATTGTCTATGTGGTTTAGTTGTATTAACCTTTGTATAATATATGTTTTTTTTATATTTTGTATTTTTTGCATTAATAAATATTTTGTTATTTAAAGATATTCTTTCTTGTATAGGTATATGTTGCTAAAAGGACTGACACCTGTGTTGAGAATGCAAGAATACTATTCCAGGAATTCTGTGCATCTTACATTGCTTTTCATTAAAAAAAATTATTTGTGTGCTCTGCTAGTTCTTTTTTTGTTTATCTTACTGGCTTTCCTGTATAGGAATTCTGGGATGCACATTATGGCAACAATGTGCTTTAATGTTTGAGCACCATTAGCTATTGTTATATTTAAGGAATACTATGGGAATGTGCATTGACTTCTTTTTTAGTGTTGCCATAAATTTCCCTATATCTCTCTACTATTACCAAAGTAGGAACCACATAATAGTGGTGGAGAGCAAACTAATGGGGTCCTCATTACAAGTAGCCTGGTGTGTTCACACAGATATTTATCAGATCCAACAAATCTGATTCCGCTATTGGGTCTGATAAATATTTCCCAATTAGTAATTTGAACCTGAAAAAAGAGAATAAGGTACATACATTATTTATCGGTCATTTTCACCCAATACATTTTTGCAGGTTTGACCTGCCGAAATTTAGCAAGGGAAAACTACAGGAGTGCAGTGTTGACCCCCAAGTTCCTGATCATATGCCATAACAGGAGTTCCTGCAAATATCACAATTAACAAGGCAACTCCTAGCGAGGGCCTTCGTCACATTTTCTTAATATTCTCTGAAAGGTTGAAGCACAGGCAGTGAATAAATCATTTTACAAGTTAGTATTTCATACCTTCCAACCATCAGAAGCGACTAGTCTCTAAGGGGGTACTTGCTTGCTGCTCTAGTTTCCTAGGTCAGATTCCTAATAGTGCTCAGATGCAGACCACTGACTGAGGCCACCTTTATTGGCTTCATCAGAGATGAGGAGCACATATCAATTTTCAACAGATGGGTTACATATGGATTAGCAAACCTTCAATTGGCCTTCCCAAATGCGCTGCAGTGAATGTAGTGTGGATTAGTGTATTTACTGATATCTTCCATTGCATTTGCTGAGAAGTTCAGACTCGGCCTGCGCTGGGAACATCTGTTTCATACGTTGGCCACATAGCAGAAGGGAGCAGTGTCTTGGGAGAGTGTGGGGAGAGGTGAAGGACAGCAGCACTGCTACACTCTATGTGAGTCTTCTCCCAGCAGTGGTCCTGTCAGTACCAGTTGCACCTGTGTCACTCTGAGTATCCTATTTTTATCTGTTCCTCTTTGCGGTGAACTGCCAGTGCTACAGGACTACAGGATCATCAGCAAGCAGAGATGATTAAAGTAATATTCTGAACGTACTGTAAGTCACAAGCAGTGTGAGTGTAACCCTGATAAGTCATTTCATTCTTATAGGACTTCAGCAAAATAAGCTTCCTCCATTCTTGCGCTGTCAGCGCTGTACAAGCCGATATAGTAAACATAGTTATGCGCTGCTACTGCTATGGTATTCTATCAAGTGTGAGCTTCCTCTAGTAATAGCTTGTAATTGCCATCTGCCAAAGCCAATCAGCTTCACCGAGCTGTGCCCATCATCTAGTATGACACCAGCCTTGTGAGCTCCCTCATTGATGCAGTACTCCAACAAAATCCGCATGTCCCAGTAGTATCCTCCCACTGCTTCAGGACTTTAGGAATGTGAGTTTCATGTAGTAATATTCTTTTCACTGCTGTAGAACTACAGCAGTTGTCTGCTTCCTCGGTTGTACTCTCACCAATGTCCACCCATACAGTGTCTGCTTCCTCAAGCAGTGCCCTCTGTTTGTTTCAGGACTCGGCATTTTAAATGATGAATTTTGCACCTTACTGGAAGCTGGCTGTATCTTGCCCGATCCCTTGTCATTGGAATTTTGTTTTGAGGGTATTCTTGCATGCTCCCATGTGATGTGGTTTACATGAACTGTAATGTATTTGATGAACTGAGTAGACTACATGTTTATGAAGATGGGAAGGTGTTCTGTGCTGCCTGTCCACTTTGTGATTATGGCTATTCCTAAGGTTGCTTAATTTAAATGGTATTTTTCTTTCAAAGTAAACTTAGGGAAGGAATGTGATTTCTGAACCTGTGATAAGTGGATACTCGTCTATCTTGGTTCATGGTTGTGGGGCTTTTATGGCCATGTACGGTTCTCTTCATTCAAGAAAGGTGATTCTTTGTATTTCTTGATTATAGATGGACTACTGTTTTCTGTGATACTTCAGGAGCAAGAAGGAGCTTTGGACTACCTAGCACCTTGCTAAAATTTGTTTATTTGTATTTACCAACACAAAGTCAATTCACAGTTGTTCATGTTGGTTGATGTGATGACTGCACTGGGTTATGAATTTGAATAATGTGTTATCAGTACCTTGGCTGGATATAGGATGCCCTGATGTTTGAAGCAGGACTATTAATTCCTTTCTATCGCAGGAAGGAGGCTCCTATTTTGGTTAACACCGGAGAAGTCCCCTCTTCAGAGAAGTCACACTCTGTTATTTGTAATTTAAGACAGAGTGTGTGCTTATTCTTTCTAGGGCTATGCAAAGCATTTAGTTTGCAACCTTTGCAAACATCTACTGAAAACTAAAGAACTTTGCTTAGGTTTGAAAGCTTTTCACTTTTCCACATGCTTCACCATCCCCTCCACACACTCCACACAGGCCTCTTGCAGACAGAGGCTTGACAGCACAATATCGAATAGGTTGTTCCAATTTTACGAGCAATGGCACTGCAGTACATAGTGCACCTTCCTGTGACATGCATGTTTATATTGTTTTGTGACTAAATACATCAACGATTATTTCAACAAATCTGCAAGGTTAGACTACATTTAGCATAGGGGCCACAACGTTAATTATCAATATACGCAGATGCCCCTGCATGAGACCCAGGGATTAGCTATTGATCAGTTCACGACACAGTTACCTTGTAACCACAACTTCAAGTATCAATATGCACACATGTCCCTCTGTGGAGGACAGGAAGCAAATATGGATCCTTCAATTGTCAGTATGTACACATGCCCCTATATGAGTGACAGTTGGTAGGTATGGATCAGTGCACAACAAAGTTAACTTGTGGCTATAACTTCAACTATCAATATGTACACGTGTTCCTGCATGGATGGCAGGGAATTGATAAGGGTCAGTGCATGACAAAGCTAACTTATAGTTACAACTTCATCTCTCAGTTTGTAAGCATGTCCCTGCATGGATGACAGAGAATGTATATTATGTGCATAATATATTTCATAAGGGTTAAGAAATATTCTGACTATCGGGTTTTGAAATCGTTGTAGCAAGTTTATTTTGCAACCTGGTGTTACTGATTTCTGAATAATCTCTGCGTGCCATTAAATGGATGGAAATATTGGGGCCTCATTTATAAGAAAGAGGTGCTGTGCTGAGCCAAAATTGGCAGCGCCGCACTGCTTCACTTCAGAAAGGCAGGGATGCACTGTATTTATGAAAATACCCCTGTTTTTTGCCCTAGCACTAGAGCTAAATTTAGCTGCCTAGAGCAAATGTAGGCAACCTTGCACCATGATGCAAGGGTGCCTGCATTGCAGGGAATGATTGTTTATGTGCAGGAAAGTGTCCCTTCCTGCACATAAACAATCAATAATGGTGATTTGTTACTTCTATGTGTGCTGCAGAATGTAGCAAATCGTCATTTTTGAATGAGTTTTTATACTCAGGAAGGGACAGCTTCCTGCACATAAGCAATCATTAATGGCATTTTGCTCTTTCGATGTGTGCTGCAGAATGCAAAAAAGAGGAGAAATAAAAGTATTTTTCCTCGTTGTGCCATGCTAATGCCACCCTTGGGGTAGGGTTAGTTTTTGGCGCTGCCCTAGATTTTTCGTAAATCTGGGGCAGCATCAAAATGCAATAGGTGTTGCGGTGGAACGCTCACAGCAACACCCATTGCTCACCCCTTTCACATTAAGTTATGCGTGTAAAGGGGCCGTATTTACAAGGGGCCGTTAAGCCCCAAAAATTGGCTTAACCCTGCAGTGTAAATACCGGGTGGGGCAATGGGCTACCGGAGTGTAGAAAAAAGTCACACTCCGGTGGCACAAGGGGCTTGTAAATATGCCCCTTGGTCTCATGTACTCAAGGGAAGGATGGTTAAGAGTGGGAATAGTTAAGGCTTATGTTTTTGTTTGGGTTACTGGCTTAAGAAGAAAATTATATTGGATATGACATGGATGTACATGTGGGCATTCCATTCATTAATATAGGTCAGGGCGACATAATTCCAGAATATCGTGTTACTCGTATTTGGGGCATTTTTATTTTTCTCCTGCTTATAATTGATCTGAATTAAAAAAAGTAATTTTCGTCCCCAGGAACTTTCTTTGGACAGAAAATGTCTATTTGAAGCTCATGAAACCGGATGTAATTAGCCGGTGCATGTGCTGCGATAAATATGTTCACTGCTGTGCTTTAGAAACTGTATAGAAAATACACGAAGCAGGTAAGGCACGTGGACGTTTGCTCATTAGGGCATTTTCCTGACAAACCATAGTTCCCAAAAATACGTTAGAAAAAAAGTCCACCGTTCCATCCATATGTAGTTCAGCGGTGATTTGGTGACCAGGACATATTAAATAGACGAGCTTCTGAACATTGTGCATTACAACTTAGTGAAAGTTTTTTCAAATAGATTTTACAATCGGAGTAGGAAAAATGTCAGCTAATAGCTGGGTTTCCTGCGAAAAAATAAGTGAAGCACGATATTTATTGGGAGAAGCCTCATGCATAAATTTGCATGGCTAACACGTATTTTTTGCCACGAACCTTTCCCGCAAATGTAATTTTGAAAGTTGGGAAACTTCGAAAAGTATGATGTGATACGCTTACCAAATCTGAGGGGAAACTTGAAATTGAAATGTCACCCATAATTATTTCCAAAGCTGCTCCTCTCAAATTAGAATCTCATTCTTGACGATATATATAATGAATAACTCTCCCACTTAGTAACATATATATTGCAAATAAGCGGTGCTGGCGGGCTTGATCAGCTGGCTCATTCTCTAAAAGTAAATACGGTTTGTGGGTGTTGTCAGTGTCCATGTAGAAGTAAACTTGGTTCATAGTTTTTTTATTTTGCATAATCATCATAGACTGTTTCTCAAATAAAATAACAGAAGATAAATAAAAGGTGGCAGTAAGAATAATCCAAAGGTGAAAAAATCCTTATGTGTTCTGTACAAAAGCTAAAAGTCATGTTAGTTGCGATTTGCCTTCATTATTCTCTAAAATTAAATAATGAAAAAGCACAAATAAAAGCAAAAAAATAATCTGACGCAGCACCTACTTACTATCTGTTTACCTTATACAGGCAGTATAAACCATTAGTGTGACTACTTACAAAGTCCGAGACCTACGCTCTGAGGATAACGTAGTAACATTGTTGAGGGAAGGATGAGGCATTGACCCACTGAAGGCATCACATCTCATGAGTCATGCCTCATTTAACACACACCTCTGATCCGTCTTGAGAAGCAATACAATAAAAAACAGCTTAACAGAATTACATCAAATTTGTCAGAAAGTTTAAAATGTACCCAAAAATTGTACTTTTTAAACTAATTTGGTGTAAATTTGTTTAGCTGTTTTTGAGAAATTAGCATTTCAAGAGGTACTCAGGAGGTCATGAAGGAGTTGAAAAAATATCGGAACTGTTAGTGTTCGGGTATGCTCTAGCCGCTGTAAAAGGGGGGGGGGGCACTAATCAACCTTGATTTGCTGGCTACACGAGAAACAATATGTTGTGGTAGCTATTACAGGACTAAGGGACATGGTCCATACATTCTGAAATTTATTTAAAAAAATATAAAGATCCAAGGTGAGCACACCTTGATCCCAAAGGCCGTATGGAGGGTCCCAAACCTGCAAAACTGAAAACATTTCCTACAGAGGATACTGCAGTAAATGAAAAAAAAATCAGTTTATTTTGCCATAGAAATGATGGTCACAATTTCTTTGAGTTTTCTGAGCTCTTCCTCGTCCATTTCATTAAAACATTCTGACATGCAAAGTCAAACATACTTCCAACACCAGTGGCAGTCTGTCAGTCAACTCTCTACAATGAACTGCAAGGTCACTGAAGATAAAAAAATAAAATTACATCTGGGAATGAGGTGAAAGTATGGAGGATCTGCGAACACAGCAGCCACATTAGTTGCTGTCACCTTACTATGATACCGAGTAAGCACTACATCATGGTCAATCACATTCCAAGGATATGAAATGGACCACACTGGAGACTGTACTAGGGAAAAACATACCCACTAGGCTCTTTGAAAAAGGAAAACAGTGGGACATACACCACAGGATTTGATGATGAGTTTCCATTCCCCTTTATAGTGAGAAGTAATTCTTCTGATTTATCTTCCCAAGAATACTGTGTCTTGGGGAATATAATACCCACAATTATGTTCTCCCTTGAATATATTGTCCTGTGGATTCTCCTTAATTTAACCATTTACTCCTTCCCCACATACTGACCACAAAATGGCACTCCTTGACCCATTTAGGCACAGGCCAATGGCAAGCCTTTTAATCCGTCACCCCCCCCACTCCAAAAGAACGTGCCCATACATGGCAAACACATGGGACTGCATTTGGGGTACACCAAATCTGTTTCACTTTGAGCTGTATCTCTCACTTTTTAAGGTTTGTCTCCGTTACTCTGCATTATTCTCACAAGGCAAATTAGAGCCAATGAAAATGATTCCCTACTCCATGGCTCCATACTACAATCATTGCAATATTGACACTGGCTCTTAACCTTTTCTAGGGCCAGTCCTCTTTACTCTCATCAGGCTACATATAGCCAATCACTGCACAACCCCACAAGCGTTACTAGGACAGCAGTGGCAAGCTAATAAGTGCTTTCTCATGCTAGTCTGGTCTGTCTTCTGTTTCTACAACACTGATCACGCCTACACATGGGTGCGTCTCGGCTCCGTATAGTGGGGTTGCGGAGCAACTATCCATACAATCATTACGTCTTTGTGGTATTCCATGAGGACGCCATATCTCTGGTTCGAATCCAGGCCACTGACCGAGAAGATAATTTTTTCCCCTACTTAGGGCCTTTAAAAAGGGCTCCGGTTCACCTCCCTCCATCTTCGGATGCAAGGTTAGGGGTAGGTCAGTATACTGGGGAACCGCGGAGCGCAAATGAGTGCAATTAGGAGCCCAGCCTTTGGGGGATATTTACTTGGCTACAAAGTTATTCATTAATGGCCTGACTTTTCGTAGCTGCCACTAAAATACTTTTCTATATAGATGCCTGTATAACGTGAGTCACATCCTCATCATCCAAGGGGACTTTGCCTACTTTTTGGAGGGTGAGACACCCTATACTTTTTAAAGTTACACTGATACCTACCATTGAAAATACCCACATATGATATTGACCACAAAACCCATGTTTATTTTTGTGACTTGGTTTACAGTGATTCCACAGGTCATGTTTGTTTCATAGACGGATGCAATAAGTATTGTTCAACCTTTTGTTAATGAATACGCTTTTTGTTTTTCTCCTGCTTTTTATGTGGGTCACTATTTTTATGTGAAGCACACATGTAATGTATGTGTGCTCTCATTCTTGTTTGATTTGGTTGGATTACCACACGGTCTACCAGGGTGGGGAAATCCAGACACATGCTCAGGTTCCCTGCTCCTCAAGAAAATTAGGTATGCAACCACGTAGGTCTGGATGAAATGAAATTAGATAATTTTTTAACATACTAAGGCATGAAACATGTCAACCAGTATCTAAGAGTTATGTGCACTCACTTGATCTTACACCTGACAGTGTACCTTTGTACTTGAGAGACTAGGACCATTATATCTAACAGTATCTTATCTCGTTTTTACCTCAACATAGACTTGGAATCCTATTAAATAGGTCTATAGTTGATTGAACTTCACATCTTTTTCCAGTCTTCTCACCCACTGACTGGAAACACGCTCACCTCTCACAGGGCTCATTGGGCATTGAAGCGCCGGCCTAAGCAGGAGCAAACTCAATGATAAGGCATGCCACCTTTGGGTAGGTTAGGGCACTTGCTTTTAAGAGTGCATGATCCCAGTGACTATACACATTGAGAGTCAATTTAAGTCAGTGCAGAACAGCATACTCCAGTTTCACTGCTCTAGATTAGAGGAGAGTGTATACTGGGCCGAAATTCTCGTCCTACCAAGTGTAGATGTGAAGTATTCTATACCATAACTAATATTCTTGTCAATAAG
Organism: Pleurodeles waltl; assembly: GCF_031143425.1. Classification (NCBI taxonomy): domain Eukaryota; kingdom Metazoa; phylum Chordata; class Amphibia; order Caudata; family Salamandridae; genus Pleurodeles; species Pleurodeles waltl. The sequence continues at coordinate 1,242,588,980 of NC_090447.1, read as the reverse complement.
TTGAAAAGATTTGTGCAAATGGTTTTTGCTTTGGCATGACTCACCCTCCTATTATTAGGACTGCGATGAGGAAGAATAGGGCTCTGTGTAAAGGAGAGACTCAAGTAATCAAAGCATTCACTGCTGGACAGAGCACTGAGCCCGCAGTACACGCAACCTTACATAATGTAGAGGGTTACTAACAAACCTCGCAACACCTCTGTGTTCTTCCTTTTCATCCCAGTAGCACACAGCTTCACTGGCAGGAAACCCATCACATCCAGGATTACCTGAACAAGAACATTTTGACATGTAAATGCATTACTCTTCTGGCGGAAGTTGGATTTATAGCATTATAAAATGATTAATATAGCTATGAAAAGCATAACCGTGAATACGTGCGATTTAATTAAATACAAGACGAGTGTTCAAAAGGGCACAGTTTAAATTTGAAAGAAATGTATGAAGGCAAAATAAGGATTGAAGCAAGATTACAGCGGATTAGTAGATGCTTTTAAGTTGAAACCCGCATGTACCATTTCTGAGACACAGAGGGTCAGTGTGTAACAATTAGACAGCCAGGAGTGATGCTATCGCCCAAGGAGACACGAGAAAAAGAAGGAATAAGACATATGTTATTGAAATGCAATGTGGTGGTGTGAGTATTTTCAAAGTGCATAAAGAATGTGGGAAATACGATCAGAATATTGGACTCATTCATCAGAGATGAAAATATGCAAGGAGAAATATTAATGAACAATTTAAAGGATATATATCGACATAGGAAACGCAGAGGAGAGATCGAGACAATGGTTTCAAAAAGCAACCTGTACAATAATATGAAATAGGAATACAATTCATAATGCATGATAAGTATTCAAAATACTAACACTGCAGCCACATTTACGATTTCAGAATGATACCTGTTAAGCATGGTTCATAGGAAGACATAGCGAGACCGGTAAGGCTGAGAGAGGCTTGCTTTGTTCTTTGTTGCGGCACCAATGCAGGCAGGGACGTCCTTCCGTCCATCCACATTACCCATGTGTTGGACATGGCTTTTTGACAGGGACATCCCCAAACTTTTTGCCTCCTTCCTCCTATTTTTTCTGACCTGTTGTTGTTGGCTTTTGACCTCTGGGCACTTTACCACTGCTAACCAGTGCTAAAGTGCATATGCTCTCTGGGTAAATTGTACTACTGATTGGTTTATCCATGATTGACTATTTATTTTACTTGTAAGTCCCTGGTAGAGTGCACTACATGTGCCTATGGCAGGTAGATTAAATGCTACTAGTGGGCCTGCAGCACTGGTTGTGCCACCCACCTCAGTAGCCCCTTAACCCTGTCTCAGGCCTGCCATTGCAAGGCCTGTGTGTGCAGTTTCACTGCCACTTCGACTTGGCATTAAAAAGTACTTGCCAAGCCTAGAACTCCCCTTTTACTACATATAAGTCATCCCTAATGTGTGCCCTAGGTAACCCCTAGAGCAGGGTGCTGTGTAGGTAAAAGGCAGGACATGTACCTGTGTAGTTATATGTCCTGGTAGTGTGAAACTCCTAAATTCGCTTTTACACTACTGTGAGGCCTGCTCCTTTCATAGGCTAACATTGGGGCTGCCCTCATACACTGTTGAAGTGGCAGCTGCTGATCTGAAAGGAGCAGGAAGGTCATATTTAGTATGGCCAGAATGGTAATACAAAATCCTGCTGACTGGTGAAGTCGGATTTAATATTACTATTCTAGAAATGCCACTTTTAGAAAGTGAGCATTTCTTTGCACTAAAATCTTGTTGTGCCCTTCAATCCACGTCTGGCTAGGTTTAGTTGACAGCTCCTTGTGCATTCACTCAGACACACCCCAAACACAGGGTACTCAGCCTCACTTGCATACATCTGCATTTTGAATGGGTCTTCCTGGGCTGGGAGGGTGGAGGGCCTGCCCTCACACAAAGGACTGCCACACCCCCTACTGGGACTCTGGCAGACAGGATTGAGCTGAAAGGGAACTTGGTGCATTTCTTAGAGACTCTTTGAAGTCACCCCCACTTCAAAGGCACAACTTAGTATAAAACAGGGCCTCTGCCCTACCTCATCAGACACTTGCTGGAGAAGAAACCTGAACCAGAAACTACATCCTGCCAAGAAGAACTGCCTGGCTGCTCAAAGGACTCACCTGTCTGCTTTTCTACAAAGGACTGCTGCCTTGCTGTTGGCCTGCTGCCTTGCTGAACTCTTGCCTGGCTGTAAAAGTGCTCTCCAAGGGCTTGGATAGAGCTTGCCTCCTGTTCCCTGAAGTCTCAGGACCAAAAAGACTTCACTCTTCCTCTTGGATGCTCCGTGCGCCGAACTTTTCGACGCACAGCTTGTTCCGCGGCAAGAAAAACGCCACACACCGACGCTGATCAACGCGATGCCTTCGGGACGACCGAAACTTTGACGCACGGCCTCGCAAGGACAACGCCGCCCGACTTCCCGGGAGAAATCGATGCAACGCCTGCCGTGAGATCAAAACTTTGACACACGGCCTCGCAAGGACAACGCCGCCCGACTCCACAGGAGAAATCGACGCGACGCCTGCCGTGAGATCAAAACTTTGACGCACGGCCTCGCAAGGACAACGCCGCCCGACTCCGCAGGAGAAATCGACGCGACGCCTGCCGTGAGATCAAAACTTTGACGCACGGCCTCGCAAGGACAACGCCGCCCGACTCCGCAGGAGAAATCGACGCGACGCCTGCCGTGAGATCGAAACTTCGACGCGCAGCCCCGCAGAACGACGCGCAGCCGGAAAACAAGCAGGAAAATCCACGCACAGACCCGGGACATCTGGTAATCACCGCGACCCACAGAAAGAGACTGTCCGCGCGCCGGAAAACGACGCCCGACTTCCCCGCGTGGAAAATAACGACGCAAGTCCGTGTGTGCTGGGGAGAAATCGACGCACACATCCTTTTTCCACGCACCTCTTCCTTTGTGGCCCGCTGAGGAGATTTTCCACCAGAAACCAGGTACTTTGTGTTTGAAAGAGACTCTGTTTACTTTCTAAAGACTTAAGACACTTTATATCACTTTTCAGTGATATCTTTACAAATTCATATTGCAACTTTGATCGTTTTGACCTGAAGATACCCAGATAAATATTATATATTTTTCTAAATACTGTGTGGTGTATTTTTGTGGTGTTATGCTATGGTGTTGTATGATTTATTGCACAAATGCTTTAACATTGCCTTCTAAGTTAAGCCTGACTGCTCGTGCCAAGCTACCGGAGGGTGAGCACAGGCTGATTTTGGATTGTGTGTGACTTACCCTGACTAGAGTGAGGGTTCTTGCTTGGACAGAGGGCAACCTAACTGCCAACCAAAAACCCCATTTCTAACACCATGCACCCGTGCAAGTTATATATATATATATATATATATATATATATATATATATATATATATATGTATATATATATATAGATATATAGATATATATATATATAATAATAAAGAGAGCGAAAGGGAGTGAAATAGGGAGAGAGAGAGCGAGATCAAGGAGGACTGTTTTGTCTCAACAGTCGTTGTTCAAGACAGTCATCATAGTTCTTCAATCAGTCTTTTGGACTTCCTGCTTGCTCTCATTTGGAGGGACTTTTCCTTTTGAGCCTTGTTCTTCTCTTGCATCCTCATCCCAGAGGGGGCCCTCCCCATTAAGAAGAGCTGTTTGCGTTGGCCCTCCAGTGTCTTCGCTTGGAGTCTTCTGCCCGGCACTGGGTCTTGTCTCACCTCCCACATCATCCGACACTCTGAACTCTCTGAAATGAGAGCTGTTTCTTGTAATGGAGTAGGACCCTCCCCCTTCTGTGATCATTGTCCAATTTAAGTTTGTTGTCTTTAGGGGTGGCGCGGGAAGGCGCTGTCTGATTTTCACACTTGCCGGTTGCACACGAGGACAACGTCTCCAAGTTGAAGTCTAGATGCTGTAGCATGATGCTGAGCATCAGTGTGTTGGTTAATTTTCCTCTTGGCCTCTTGTTCACGCATGACAACATTGCAATGTCCTGATAGCGCCTTGGTTTCCAGTTGAGGCAGACAGGTCATGCTTACTCTGCCCAGTACCAGTTCTGATGGGCACCTCCTTGTGGAATTGTCTAGGGTGTTGCAGTAGTCCAGAAGTACTTGGCACTGTGCTTATCCCAAAGAAATGTGTGCCAGCTTTGCTCATTGGACAACCTTCTTTATGTTACCCATTAACCTTTTCACAATATCATTGACTTACAGTGATATCTGCATTATTTTTCCATGATGTGCTCCCAGAAATACCATGAATTTGAGAAATTCTTTGCCTGAAAATGGTGGACCATTGTCAGTCTTTGGTGTTGGTGGAGCACCCCAAACTGCAAAAATGTAATCTAAAATTGGTGAGGTGGCAGTGGCTGATGTTGATGACACCTTTGGACACTATGGGGAAGTGAAAGTGTTTGTCAATGATGACCAGCAGGTAGTTGCCAGTGTCAAAGACCCACAGATGTCTGCAGCCAGTATAGTCCATACGAATTCAGGCAGATCTGACCTCCGTAGTTGTACTGGCTTGGGTGGGCTTCCTGTACCTGTCAGAGATGGCAGTTCATAATCATGTCCTCTACCAGAAGGTCAAGTCCCGGGAACCATACCTTCTCTTAACATTGTTTCTGTTGCCACTATGCCTCAGTGAGACTTGTGCAGGACTGACTGTCAGCTGTCAAAGTGTTGTCGGTATTATTAATCTGGTGCTGTGGAGCAGTATCCCTTGCTTTGTTTCTTACAGCTCCGCCTGCACCTGTTTGAATGCTAATATTTCCTCTATTCTGACCCCTTCGCCTACTGGACTGTTGTTGGTCACATGTCTCCACCTCTGTTGTTGAAACAGTGTTTTGACTGCTTGTAGCACAACATCAGTCATTGTCTCCTGCACCAGTTCTACCATCATGATTTGGGCGGGTGTATTCTGTCTCTGCACGAAAATGAGATATTCCTCAGCTATGGATAATGTCTCAGTTGCTCGGGCAGGGGATGTTGTGACATGTAGGCAGCCGTTTTGTGTTCTCACCCTGGTTTGTGGACTATTTCGCACTCATAGTCCATCAGGCTTATTCCCCACGTTCCTGTGCGTGGTGGAATTTTTGCATTGGGATTGCCACATGTCGAAGTCATAGTCATCTGTCGGGCCTCCAAACCCGGATATCCCCCAGTAAAAAACTTCTGAGTTGATTATTTGCCTTTGCAGGGATCAATGCGTGTTTACTGAGACCAGTGCTTGTTGGCAGAGACCAATGGTTGTTGGAACTAATGCTTGTTAGAGACCAATGCTTGTTTGGGAACATGTGTTGCACAAGCCTCCAGCATCCGTATGACTCAGACTGGGTGTGGCTCCCTATGACTCAGACTGGGTGTTGCTGGATCAGCAGGTATTTAAACCACACTCGACCTGAGTGAATTGCTTGCTGTAAAGGTCACCGGCTGCAGAGAAGGAATCTCTGTTCCTCCGCTTTTGATCTTCACGTTCTTTTCTGTCCAGAATCTTGGAGACCGCTTCTGGAAGAAGAGACCGACTCAATTAACCCTTAAAAAGGCTGTAACACGCTGCGCGCGATTTAAGAAAGGTTATTGCTAAAACTTGTTACTTGCTGACTTGAAGCTTCATAAGCGAATGTTCCATTATGTGATGTGCCTAAAAGGGGACATCTTTGGTTTTTAATCCCTTCGCTGCCAGGCCTTTCCCCCCTCCTGTGCTGAGCCTTTTTTTGGCTATTTGGGGCAGTTCGCGCTTAGGCCCTCATAACTTTTTGTTCACATAAGCTACCCACGCCAAATTTGCGTCCTTTTTTTCCAACATCCTAGGGATCCCAGAAGGAGGCCAAGAAATTAGCCAAAATACAGTGTTTTTTTTTTTTTTTTTTTAAATGGGAAAAAGGGGCTGCAGAAGAAGGCTTGTGGTTTTTCCCCTGAAAATGGCATCAACAAAGGATTTGCGGTGCTAAAATCACCAGCTTCCCAGCTTTAAGGAACAGGCAGACTTGAATCAGAAAACCCATTTTTTCAACACAATTTTGCCATTTTACTGGGACATACCCCATTTTTACAATTTTTTGTGCTTTCAGCCTCCTTCCAGTCAGTGACAGAAATGGGCATGAAACCAATGCTGGATCCCAGAAACTGAAACATTTCTGAAAAGTAGACAAAACTCTGAATTCAGCAAGGGGTAATTTGTGTAGATCCTACAAGGGTTTCCTACAGAAAATAACAACTGAATACAAAAAATATTGAAATTGAGGTGAAAAAATCAGCAATTTTTCTCTACGTTTTACTTTGTAACTTTTTCCTGCAATGTCAGATTTTTTGAAGCAATATACCGTTACGTCTGCTGGACTTTTCTGGTTGCGGGGATATATAGGGCTTGTAGGTTTATCAAGAACTCTAGGTACCCAGAGCCAATAAATGACCTGCACCCTGCCTTGGGTTTTCATTCTATACCGGGTATACAGCAATTCATTTGCTGAAATATAAAGAGTAAAAAATAGCTATCAAGAAAACCTTTGTATTTCCAAAATGGGCACAAGATAAGGTGTTGAGGAGCAGTGGTTATTTGCACATCTCTGAATTCCGGGGTGCCCATACTAGCATGTGAATTACAGGGCATTTCTCAAATAGACGTCTTTTTTACACACTCTCTTATAATTGGAAGGAAAAAATGTAGAGAAAGACAAGGGGCAATAACACTTGTTTTACTATTCTACGTTCCCCCAAGTCTCCCGATAAAAATGATACCTCACTTGTGTGGGTAGGCCTAGCACCCGCGACAGGAAATGCCCCAAAACACAACGTGGACACATCCCATTTTTTGACAGAAAACAGAGGTGTTTTTTGCAAAGTGCCTACCTGTAGATTTTGGCCTTTAGCTCAGCCGGCACCTAGTGAAACCTACCAAACCTGTGCATTTTTTAAAACTAGCGACCTAGGGGAATCCAAGATGGGGTGACTTGTGGTGCTCTGACCAGGTTCTGTTACCCAGAATCCTTTACAAACCTCAAAATGTAGCTAAAAAAACACATTTTCCTCACATTTCGGTGACAGAAAGTTCTGGAATCTGAGAGGAGCCACAAATTTCCTTCCACCCAGCATTCCCCCAAGTTTCCCAATAAAAATGGTACCTCACTTGTGTGGGTAGGCCTAGCGCCCACGAAACGAAATGGCCCAAAACACAACGTGGACACATCCCATTTGTTTACAGAAAACAGAGGTGTTTTTTGCAAAGTGCCTACCTGTAGATTTTGGCCCCTAGCTCAGCGGGCACCTAGGGAAACCTACCAAACCAGCACATTTGTGAAAACTAGAGACCTAGGGGAATCCAAGATGGGGTGACTTGTGGGGCCTTGACCAGGTTCTGTTACCCAGAATCCTTTGCAAACCTCAGAATTTGGCTAAAAAAACACATTTTCCTCACATTTCGGTGACAGAAAGTTCTGGAATCTGAGAGGAGGCACAAATTTCCTTCCACCCAGCGTTCCCCCAAGTCTCCTGATAAAAATGGTACCTCACTTGTGTGGGTAGGCCTAACGCCCACGAAAGGAAATGGCCCAAAACACAACGTGGACACAATCCCATTTTATTTTTTTACAGAAAACAGAGATGTTTTTTGCAAAGTGCCTACCTGTAGATTTTGGCCTCTAGCTCAGCCGGCACCTAGGGAAACCTACCAAACCTGTGCATTTTTGAAAACTAGAGACCTAGGGGAATCCAAGTTGGGGTGACCTGTGGGGCTCTGACCAGGTTCTGTTACCCAGAATCCTTTGCAAACCTCAAAATCTGGTTAAAAAAACAAATTTTCCTCACATTTCGGTGACAGAAAGTTCTGGAATCTGAGAGGAGCCACAAATGTCCTTCCACCCAGCATTCCCCCAAGTCTCCCGATAAAAATGGTACCTCACTTGTGTGGGTAGGCCTAGCGCCCACGAAAGGAAATGGCCCAAAACACAACGTGGACACATCCCATTTCTTTTTTTTTACAGAAAACAGAGATATTTTTTGCAAAGTGCCTACCTGTAGATTTTGGCCTCTAGCTCAGCCGGCACCTAGGGAAACCTACCAAACCTGTACATTTCTGAAAACTAGAGACCTAGGGGAATCCAAGGTGGGGTGACTTGTGGGGCTCTGACCAGGTTCTGTTACCCAGAATCCTTTGCAAACCTCAAAATCTGGTTAAAAAAACACATTTTCCTCACATTTCGGTGACAGAAAGTTCTGGAATCTGAGAGGAGCCACAAATTTCCTTCCACCCGGCATTCCCCCAAGTTTCCCAATAAAAATGGTACCTCACTTGTGTGGGTAGCCCTAGCGCCCGTGACAGGGAATGCCCCAAAACACAACGTGGGCACACCACATTTTTTTACAGAAAACAGAGGTGTTTTTTGCAAAGTGCCTACCTGTAGATTTTGGCCGCTAGCTCAGCCAGCACCAGCACAGTTTTGAAAACTAGAGACCTAGGGGAATCCAAGATGGGGTGACTTGTGGGGCCTTGACCAGGTTCTGTTACCCAGAATCCTTTGCAAACCTCAGAATTTGGCTAAAAAAACACATTTTCCTCACATTTCGGTGACAGAAAGTTCTGGAATCTGAGAGGAGGCACAAATTTCCTTCCACCCAGCGTTCCCCCAAGTCTGCTGATAAAAATGGTACCTCACTTGTGTGGGTAGGCCTAGCGCCCACGAAAGGAAATGGCCCAAAACACAACGTGGACACATCCCATTTTTTTTTTTACAGAAAACAGAGATGTTTTTTGCAAAGTGCCTACCTGTAGATTTTGGCCTCTAGCTCAGCCGGCACCTAGGGAAACCTACCAAACCTGTGCATTTTTGAAAACTAGAGACCTAGGGGAATCCAAGTTGGGGTGACCTGTGGGGCTCTGACCAGGTTCTGTTACCCAGAATCCTTTGCAAACCTCAAAATCTGGTTAAAAAAACACGTTTTCCTCACATTTCGGTGACAGAAAGTTCTGGAATCTGAGAGGAGCCACAAATTTCCTTCCACCCAGCATTCCCCCAAGTCTCCCGATAAAAATGGTACCTCACTTGTGTGGGTAGGCCTAGCGCCCACGAAAGGAAATGGCCCAAAACACAACGTGGACACATCCCATTTCTTTTTTTTACAGAAAACAGAGATGTTTTTTGCAAAGTGCCTACCTGTAGATTTTGGCCTCTAGCTCAGCCGGCACCTAGGGAAACCTACCAAACCTGTGCATTTTTTAAAACTAGAGACCTAGGGGAATCCAAGTTGGGGTGACCTGTGGGGCTCTGACCAGGTTCTGTTACCCAGAATCCTTTGCAAACCTCAAAATCTGGTTAAAAAAACACATTTTCCTCACATTTCGGTGACAGAAAGTTCTGGAATCTGAGAGGAGCCACAAATGTCCTTCCACCCAGCATTCCCCCAAGTCTCCCGATAAAAATGGTACCTCACTTGTGTGGGTAGGCCTAGCGCCCACGAAAGGAAATGGCCCAAAACACAACGTGGACACATCCCATTTTTTTTTTTACAGAAAACAGAGATGTTTTTTGCAAAGTGCCTACCTGTAGATTTTGGCCTCTAGCTCAGCCGGCACCTAGGGAAACCTACCAAACCAGCACATTTTTGAAAACTAGAGACCTAGGGGAATCCAAGATGGCGTGACTTGTGGGGCCTTGACCAGGTTCTGTTACCCAGAATCCTTTGCAAACCTCAGAATTTGGCTAAAAAAACACATTTTCCTCACATTTCGGTGACAGAAAGTTCTGGAATCTGAGAGGAGGCACAAATTTCCTTCCACCCAGCGTTCCCCCAAGTCTCCTGATAAAAATGGTACCTCACTTGTGTGGGTAGGCCTAGCGCCCACGAAAGGAAATGGCCCAAAACACAAAGTGGACACATCCCATTTCTTTTTTTTACAGAAAACAGAGATGTTTTTTGCAAAGTGCCTACCTGTAGATTTTGGCCTCTAGCTCAGCCGGCACCTAGGGAAACCTACCAAACCTGTGCATTTTTGAAAACTAGAGACCTAGGGGAATCCAAGTTGGGGTGACCTGTGGGGCTCTGACCAGGTTCTGTTACCCAGAATCCTTTGCAAACCTCAAAATCTGGTTAAAAAAACACGTTTTCCTCACATTTCGGTGACAGAAAGTTCTGGAATCTGAGAGGAGCCACAAATTTCCTTCCACCCAGCATTCCCCCAAGTCTCCCGATAAAAATGGTACCTCACTTGTGTGGGTAGGCCTAGCGCCCACGAAAGGAAATGGCCCAAAACACAACGTGGACACATCCCATTTCTTTTTTTTACAAAAAACAGAGATGTTTTTTGCAAAGTGCCTACCTGTAGATTTTGGCCTCTAGCTCAGCCGGCACCTAGGGAAACCTACCAAACCTGTACATTTCTGAAAACTCGAGACCTAGGGGAATCCAAGGTGGGGTGACTTGTGGGGCTCTGACCAGGTTCTGTTACCCAGAATCCTTTGCAAACCTCAAAATCTGGTTAAAAAAACACATTTTCCTCACATTTCGGTGACAGAAAGTTCTGGAATCTGAGAGGAGCCACAAATTTCCTTCCACCCGGCATTCCCCCAAGTCTCCCAATAAAAATGGTACCTCACTTGTGTGGGTAGCCCTAGCGCCCGCGACAGGGAATGCCCCAAAACACAACGTGGGCACATCACATTTTTTTACAGAAAACAGAGGTGTTTTTTGCAAAGTGCCTACCTGTAGATTTTGGCCGCTAGCTCAGCCAGCACCAGCACAGTTTTGAAAACTAGAGACCTAGGGGAATCTAAGATGGGGTGACTTGTGGGGCTCTGACCAGGTTCTGTTGCCCAGAATCCTTTGCAAACCTCAAAAGTTGGCTAAAAAAACACATTTTCCTCACATTTCGGTGACAGAAAGTTCTGGAATCTGAGAGGAGCCACAAATGTCCTTCCACCCAGCATTCCCCCAAGTCTCCCGATAAAAATGGTACCTCACTTGTGTGGGTAGGCCTAGCGCCCACGAAAGGAAATGGCCCAAAACACAACGTGGACACATCCCAATTTTTTTACAGAAAACAGAGGTGTTTTTTGCAAAGTGCCTACCTGTAGATTTTGGCCTCTAGCTCAGCCGGCACCTAGGGAAACCTACCAAACCTGTGCATTTTTGAAAACTAGAGACCTAGGGGAATCCAAGATGGGGTGACTTGTGGGGCTCTGACCAGGTTCTGTTGCCCAGAATCCTTTGCAAACCTCAAAATTTGGCTAAAAAAAACACATTTTCCTCTCATTTCGGTGACAGAAAGTTCTAGAATCTGAGAGGAGCCACAAATGTACTTCCACCCAGCGTTCCCCCAAGTCTCCCGATAAAAATGGTACCTCACTTGTGTGGGTGGGCCTAGCACTCACGAAAGGAAATGGCCCAAAACACAACGTGGACACATCACATTTTTTCACAGAAAACAGAGGTGTTTTTTGCAAAGTGCCTACCTGTGGATTTTGGCCTCTAGCTCAGCCGGCCCCAGGGGGGGCAGAAATGGCCTAAAATAAATTTGTCCCCCCACCGGGGAGCGACCCTTGCCAACGGGGTCGCTCCCCTTGTGTGACGGCTCTAAAAAAAAGATCCCCAGTGCCTAGTGGTTTCTGCTCCCCTTGGGGGCAGATTCACCTAAAATCGGCCGATTTGCCCCCAAGGGGGGCAGAAATGGTCTAAATACAATTGACCCCTCCAGGGGAGCAACCCTTGCCTAAGGGGTCGCTCCCCATCTCTACAAAAACAAACAAACAAAAAAAAAAACACAAAAAAAAGTTAGCCCTGGCGCCTAGAGGTTTCTGCCCTCCCGGGGGCAGATCGCCTAATGACAATAGGCCGATCTGCCCCCAGGGGGGCAGAAATGGTCTAAAATAAATTTGCTCCCCCCACTCCCCTGGGGAGCGACCCTTGCCTACGGGGTGGCTCCCCTTGCGTGACAGCGCAAAAAAAAAATCCCTGGTGCCTAGTGGTTTCTGCCCCCCTTTGGGGCAGATTGACCTAAAATCGGCCGATCTGCCCACAAAGCGGGCAGAAATGGCCTAAATACAATTCCCCCCTAATTAAAATAGGCTGATCTGCCCCAAGGGGGGCAGAAATGGCCTAAAATAAATTTTCCCCCCAGGGGAACGACCCTTGCCTAAGGGGTCACTCCCCTTACGTGAAATTCACGAACAAAAAAAAATCCCTGGTGTCTAGTGGTTTCTGCCCCCCTTGGGGGCAGATTGGCCTCATAAAAATAGGCCAATCTGCCCCAAGGGGGGCAGAAATGGCCTAAATATAATTTGTCCCTTATGGGAGCGACCCTTGCCTAAGGGGTCGCTCCCCACACCTAAAAAAATTATCCCTGGTGCCTAGAGGTTTCTGCCCCCAGGGTGGCAGAAAAGGCCTTAAAAAAAATGCCCCCCTGAGAGCGACCCTTGCCCAAGGGGTCGCTCCCTTATGCCAATTTCCTTTTTAAAAAACACATCCCTGGTGTCAAGTGGGCGTTTTGACAGCCGGATTGCTTTCAATCCGGCTGCCAAAACGCAGAGAGAGACTTCAAAGGGAAGGAAATAAATGTCCTTCCCTTTGAAGCCTCTCTCTGCCTCCCCCATGTGATCGGAAGAGAAATGCAAAGCATTTCTCTTCCGATCGCTCTGGAAGCTGAGCTTCCAGCGCGATGGGGGAGGCTCTGTGACAATCAGCACGCGCTCGCACGCTGACGTCACAGGAGGGTTGGGGGGGTGAAAGGGGAACTTCCCTGACTTGGGGGGGAACCCCACAGAGGGAGCGCTAGCGCTCCCTCTGGGCTGTGTGCCCAGGACTTAATGGTTACGTCCTGGGCACAGCAGCACTGTGCCGCAGGACGTAACCATTACATCCGCGGCACAGAAGGGGTTAAGGTCGTTGGGATGTTCACCACTTGTCATGCTATTACGCTTATTGTAGTTGCTTGCATTATACCACAAAAAGGAGTTTCCATTGAACAGTTATTATGAAAACGATATACTGTGAATATATTTATTATCGTTGAGTTTAATATGGCATTACCATTGTTGTTAGTGATACGATCTACTATGAATACACTTATTATCACTGAGTTCAAAGTGGTATTTGTATTATTTCAAATTGTTGCTGGTGATGTGCAACATTCTGTGTTTGGCGCTTAAATGAAGTTGAAGCTTATCTTTGCCATGGTCAAAATTATGCTTTGATGTAACAGTGATAAGCTGGTTGTTCATGAAGTTGAATACTATTGATTAACCCTATGTTTTCATAGTGATACGTGCACCATAATCCTTGATATTAACCCTATGTTTTCAGTGTGATTTAAAAACTGAATTGCTTTCCTAGCAATACTAGAACAGTAAAATGATTAATCCATGAATATCTGGAGAACATAATTCCCTGAGAGTTTGTTGTTATTATTGATGCCTATGTAAATGTCTATAAGTCGACTGAGTTTGCATCTTGGGAAATCTCATCAAGGTGAAACATGCAAGAGATCCACTTAATGTCAAGGAACATCCAGGTAGGCTTAATTGAGGTGATGAGGGACTAATCTGGGATCACAGTAGTAGTAGTTATAGACAGTATAGGAAGCTCAAAGCTCATTTTTAATTACAGGTAATCCACATCATTTCTGAAAATTTCTAGAGAGAGGTAGAGCAATCAAAAGCAGGAAAGGTGACCCCAACAGGTACACCTAGCTTGTACATCATGGTTTGGCAGTGGAGTATACATGGGTTTTAAGATATTAGTTATTTGACTGATGTGTAATTTGTCATAGGAATGACTGGCTCTTCAAGAACCATCACCAGGCATCGGATCCAGCCCTGTGACTCCAGTTTCTCTCGTCTCATCCATCCCCTTTCCACTGGGACATTGCAGTGCCGCTCATGTGTATTTAAGTGGGAGGCACACAACATTTAGGTGGAATTGGGAACAAGCAGCTTTGGCCTTAATCAGGTTAGTGCTTGACACCATCAGGTGTATTTCCCACCTTTCTATGGGAGGTAGAATTTTTGCATTGAGATTGCTGTATATCATGACCAGTGCCTGGTGGTCTGTCAGAAGGTGAGCGGTTTACCATAAATGAACATGTGGTAATGCTCACATGCCCTTACAACCACTAGGCTTTCTTTCTCTGCTTGAGAGTATGCCTTTTCTACATCCGACAAACGCCTGCTTGCATACACGACAATGTGTCCTAGTGAGTCTCTTCCAGGTTTCTGTTGAGCGGGAATGGCTCCCATCCCTACTGGGCTGGTGTCAACAGTGAGCTTCATGCACAAAGATGAGTCAAATTAGGCAAGGTTATATACTGCTGTGATGGAGAACCTGATGTTCTCAAATGCCTTGTTGCATTCCACAATCCAGAGGAATGGCTGTCTTTGTCTGGCCTGTTCGTGAAGTGGGGTGCTCACAGTGGCAAAATCTTTGATGTATCGAGTACAGTAACTTTCCAGGCCTAGAAACTACCTCACTTCTGCTATGTCCACTGGAAGTCTTGTTTTGCAGAGCGTTTCTACCTTGCTGGGTCTTGGCACATACCTTTCCAGGAGAAGAAGTGTCCAAAGAAAGCAAGTTCCTTTTTTTCCAGCTTGCATTTGTCATGTTTAGCGTCAGGCCATCCATTTCTAACTACTTGCATACATCCTGCACGGGCTAGTCGTGGTCTTCGTTTGTGCGACCAAACACAAGGATGTCATTGCTGTAGTTAAGAATATTCTTTACAGTCCTGATCACTGGTCTCACCATCTCTTGAAATATTTCTGCTGCTGATGACACCCTGAAGCTTAATTGCCTATATCGAAATAGTCCTAGGTGAGTGGAGAATGTGGTGATATAGCGGGACTGTTGGTCTAATTCCAGGTGATGGTAGCCCTTAACTAAGTCAAACTTGGAGAATGCACAGGCCCCAGCGAGGCAGCTGATTATGTCATTCAATTGAGGGCCTGGGTGCTGTTCTCTTTTGATGGCTGTGTTCAGTATACACATGTCAATACAGATTCGTATTTTCTACATGTTCTTCTCCGGCACAGCCATGATAGGGGACACCCACAGAGTTTGCCCCTCTGCTGGCTCAATGATGTCCTGCATTAGCAAGCTCTTCCATTCTTCTTATACCTGTGTTGGAGGTGTAATGGAACTCTGTGGTGATTTTGAGCCACCTGTTTGACTGCTTTGTTAATGTGCAGGGTGACTTTCGTGTCTTTCAGCTTTCCAAGCCCTTTGAAGCGCTCAGGGTGTTTACTAAAGATGTTGTGACGTTCAGCAGTGTGGTATGTCAAGGACACGAGGCCCATCACTTGTGCCATGACGTTGCTGAACCAACATAGGGCTGGAACGTCTGCTCGTAAGACATGCATCTCTTCTTAAACAGACATGTTTCTGTACATTAGTGTCTCCACGAATTTCCCCATATTTACTGCAGGTTGTTTTGCACACTATTTAAACATGTCAACAGTGTAGGGCGACAGTGGCAGCTTGCACTTCATTTTCTGATACTCCAACACACACATGTGGCTCCGCTATCGAGTACAAATCGAGTTGTGTGGTTTCCAACCATCACAGTCTTCTTTATTTGTTGTTTGTCAGCAAGATGGACTGTTTGGATGTGTGATCTTGTGCTGGGATGTCAGAAATGAGGTACAGATGTTCATTGACTTCATGTGCACTAAGGCACTTAAGTGGGTGGAAGAGCTGCGATTGCATGCTTCCACATGTCGTGCGTGGTGACTCAAGGTTACTCGTTGTCGGGCAGGTTGTCCTCTCTCTGCTTTGATGTGTCCGCCCATGCAGACACTTGCAAAGTGATTGTCACGGTTGCATTTCCAACATTTGTGTCCCATGGCTGGACAGGTCCCAACATGCAGGTAGTCCAGGATGCAGAAATAGCATTTCCATTTGCGCTTCTCTTCAGTGGCAGCGATGGCTTGTCATGTCTGCTGCTGCTCCCGGGCCATTCGTTGAGCCTGTTCCATCGTCTGCACTCTCCCACGCCATGGTCAGTATTTTTCCTTCAGTATTTTCGTACGGAACCCAGTTGATTGACATCTTTCGATGATGTGCAGCCTTATTGCTGCCTCATTGTCAAATTTGTTGAATTCGCACTAGGTGACTAGTTTTTGCAGCCGGGTTGCAAAGTCAAGGGATTCATCCGCTCTTTGGTATGCTGTGATGAACGTGTAGCATTTGAAGTCAACGTTCCGTAGGAGGTCAAAACTGTCTGTGAGGCACTTTATTAGGCTTTTGTATGTAATTGACTCACATGGGAAAGTTATGAGCAGGTCCTCAACACCATCCCCAACTAGGTTTAGTAATAGGTCCCTTGCCTGTTCATCTGTGTGATTTTTCCAAGTAGCATGCAAGTAGCATTTAAAACGCCTGATCCACTTTTACAAACAAGAACCTTTTGACTGGGAGTCTGAGAGGTCAAATGGCAGAGGGCACCTGAAGAGCACACTTGGGATTGCGCCCTCATTACTCACCTCTGTCATTGTTGTAGCAGCTGGTCGCAGGCACGGTGTATGATGTTGCAGTTGTAACTGTAGTTATGGAGATGTCAGATTACAGTCACAGTTGGATATTGACTCTGGCCTTAACACCAAGCAGATTTCCTTTTTTTTATTTATACAGATATATATACATATATATTTGGTTTATTTTCTTCTTTTTGCTAAGGCTCCACAGCGAGCAGCAGTCTTGTTTATTGGGAGTGCCTGACCTCAAAATGGCCTTCGGGGCTTTACTGCAGCTCATGGCTTCCAGTGTATGACTTCAAAATGGCTGCAGGAGGTTTTATTTGCACTGGAGTAATTGGCACTGCAGGACTCGGTGGTGCTTATCGCTTGCTTGCACTTCTCCTTAGCGGGCAGATGTGCAATTAGGACTAGTGTGGCAGAATGGCATAGATGCAGAGTCAGATGTGGGGATACATCATGATGGGGTAGGGTACCTCAGTCTAAATTCCCCACCTTCATCGCAGAGAGACTTGTTGTGGCACCCTTGCAGGCAGGGACGTTCTTCCATTCCTTGTGCCCTGAAGTAGTGTGTGTGCGTCCCCTTTGCTGAACAGAAGTGTGGCCAGTCCCCTCTTCCCCAGTTGGTGGGCAGAGTGTATGGTCCTATTGCCCACTCCTACTTGCACCCATCGTTCCGACACATAGTAAGCCTCTATCATGAATGACAGTATTGAAATCAGGTTTCTCTGTGATTTCATAATAGTGGGTAACCAAATTGGTTACACCCTACTGTGATGTCACCCGGCAAAGCGATTGCTTCTCCTTTGTTCCGCTATCTTCAGAGACCCACGTGAGGCAATGGAATGGCAGTTGGCAGTCCTCCCTGCCTTCTTCCACCTCTCCCAGGTGACCATAGACCAGAGGGAGGCGGTAAAACAAAAGAGGCACTGTGTCTGCACCTACTGCCTTCTCCCCTGTACTCGTGGGTCTCCGCAGTCATGCGTAAACAAGACAAAACAACCTGCTGACAAGCTTGTCTCACAGAGCCGCTGCCTGTGTGGCGCAAGCTCTCTGCTGTCAATGTGGAAGCAGAGACAGTGGCTTTGGCCAGGGAGAGGGTAGAGTGACACAAAGGGTTGTGGGGGTAGGTTGCAGGAGGCCAGGTATTATTGTAAGATTAAAAATGTAACAGACACTACAGTATGGGTGTCTGTCATCCCCTGTATCCTTCTGTGGTCAAGATGTTTCAGCTGCTTCAAACATTAGATATGTGGCTTTCTTCAGGCCCAAGGTTCTCTACTTAGCACTACCCCTGCCTAGACTACACGGAATCTATGTGAGGTAAGGTATAAAAGGGTGCGTAAAACTAAAAAAAAAATCTCTTTTGGTGCTAAACCAGCGCTCCTGTTTAATGCCTTGGTTATCTCTTGTATGGAACATAGCAAAGTATAATCACATTGTAGATTGTGCAGACTGGATGAATGCTCCACAATAATGGTAAGTGAATCGGCGAAATTATTCCTTTCAATTTTGATTAAAATAAAAGCAAACACACAGTCAGTGGTTGACCATTAACCCCAGTAGACAAATATGCACATGCTGCAACTTCCAACACAGTGTGCTCACTCCATGCAGTAATACGAATAATGTTATAAGTAGTCTGTGGGCATGTACTCACCCTAACTCACCCATATACGGAAAAGCTGTACAGGTTAAGCAGGGCAAGTGGCTCTAATGAGCGAGATGAATAAAAGCATCAGTATTCGCATGTTTTGTTAATCTGCACCAAAGTTAGCGAAGTTACAAAAAATTGTTATCCCTGTGTGCCAATTTTACAGTGTGGAACGACCACTTTTGATGATGCGGAGTACTGTGGTCTCAGGTAACAATCATAATCCAATCACCTGCAGCAACAGAGAGTCTGGGATGAGTGGCTACAAAAGTACTACCAGCAAGGTTTGTGCTCAGTGTGTTATGCAATTGTGTCAACAAGTACAACTGGTAGCATAACAGTGCGCAAGTGCACCTTAACACATACAACGTGCAACGTCACAACCTACTCGAGTGCCACTAGACCTTGCGGGTAAAACAATTATTTCTATCGATAAATCAACAAGAGCCTTATGTTAAAGTATTATTGCTGTTTAAGGGCACTCCACACTAAATAGAAAACGGCTGTAGTTTTATCACGATTCATTAGATGACCAAACGTAACATATACAATAGTATGTTAATGGAATATACATTGGTAATCAAAATATCTATAAGGTGCCTCTGGAGTTTGAACTTTCGCACCGATTTTTGCATTAGGTAAATTATAACACATTTACCCTTTTTGTAAAGACTCCACGTCTTTCTACTTTTTACCTATGATATAATTAGGGCAGGTAACATTAATTAAATATGTTGTTGTTATACGTTTTCACATATTTACAATTTGTTTCAGTTGCCACTGAGTAATTTTTTAGATCCCAACAATTTTGTTTCGAGCTGAAATGGATCTAAAGGTACTCAAAGAAACGCAACAAGACAGTGGCAGACACTTGGCAAAAGTTAACTAGATCCTTTTCAGAGTTCATTGCTATATTCAAGTAAAAAACCTAATACTAATGTGGTGAAACTGTTGCCAAGACTGTATTAAGGTGTCTAGTTGACGGACTGGTGTAGGGCTCTTGTCTGCTTCTGAAAAAATCCTTACATATTTAAATGTAATTCTTGAATCGGATGAGTCATAGCACCCCATCATGAGTTGGGTATATTCTCGGCCGTTGATATCCATTTGAATATTCGCCCACCTTAGAGGGTATGCTTTGAAAAGAACTGCTGGCAAGCCATCCGGTCCTCATGCTTGCAACTCTTTCATACTACCAATTACTTCAACTAAAAGACCGACTTCCTGCAGGGCTCTTAGGGCCAGATGTATGAAAAAGGCCTTTTGCGAATTGGAAATAGCGATTTTTAAGAAATCGCTATTCCTGATTCGCAAAATGCAATGTATCATATTTGCGATTCGGTAATAGCGATTTCTTAAAAATTGCAAATGCTATTACCGAATCGCAAATTGCGATACCGGCCCCCATTCGCATCTATGGGCCTGTCGGCCCATATTTGCGAGTATTTTGCATGTCCCAAATTGTGAATTCCTAACTGGAATTCACAATTTTGGGAAATGCAAAGTCCAGGGTGCTGGGGGCCTAAGGCCCCCTCTGCTGCACCCCAAAACATTTTTTAACAACATGTAAGGTGCACACATGCCAAAAGGGCATGTGTGCTTCACATGCAAATTTTAAAAATGCATTTTAAATGCATTTTTAAAATTTGCACAAGGTTACCACCAAGTTCAACTTGGTGGTAATACCGATTCCTTAATGCCCAATTCGCATTAAGGAATTACTTCATAAATGTGCTTTAGAAATCGCAAATAAGGATTCTTTATTTGCGATTTCTTATTTAGAGAGTCGCAATTTGCGACGCTATTAACAGGGTCGCAATTTTAAGGAATCGCTATTTTAGCGATTCCTTAAAATTGCATTCAGAATGCCTTTGATACATTCTGAAATAGCTTTTTGCATTCGCAAACGGGCATTCGCACCGTTTGCGAATGCAAAACGCTTTGATACATCTGGCCCTAAGTTTAGAGAACTCCCCATGTTTACTATCCCCAAATAGAATAGTTCCCCTGACAGGGGCTTTTAAATAAATTTGAGATAAATTCAACCCATAGGCGTTAACTTACCTAAGCCTCTAGGTGACTAGGTAATCTGTGTTGACCAAGCACCAGTATTTTTTTTTTAGTTGACTAGGGGCATTATTTCTAGCCTTGGAAACCAATTCGAATCAATAATTTTCTTTTTAGCACATCATTAGTAAATTAATTATTCTTTTCACAACTTTTAACTCTTGAATACATATTTCATGTCTGTTTTTTAAATAATTGACAAGGTATCTTGCTGATCAACCTTATTTCCTAATTGCAGTCCCATCAAATCACCCCAAAGTGACCTGTGTTTTATTTCTTACATGAGTCGGCCAACAGAGATTAGCTGACTTTACTCTAAACAGAACTTTTTATTGTAAATTTATCAAAGTAATTAATATCACAGGGATCACCAATACCAGGGAGAGGCTCCTCGATCTTAATATTAAACAAAGCCTGTATGTTATTGTCAATCATCAAAACCTGATCCTGCTGTTATGGATCACTTCAGATGTTATGGTTGCAATATTATTTTTTGACACAGGCCCCCTAAACTCAATTCCATGGCATATTGGTCACTGGGAACCAGGTCAACAACTTTAAGATATTCAATAAGTTTGAATAATCTAATGAAGAAGTACTCTATTGGTGCTTCTGGGTTACTGCATCTAACAGTAGCTCGGGCAGAGCTTTTGCCTGGGAGGTCATCATTAAGGCTGATTAGATTTTGTTGCTCCTGAAAGAATCTCCCTATATATTCACTCACATCTGTAAGCACAAAGGGTATGTCATTTACATCTAATAAATCAGACTGATCAAGGCTGACTGGCAGAGAGGCATTTTAAATTCGCCTGCTAGAATAAATATGGAGTCCAGACAATGGCAACATAGATTACACAGATCATTATCAAGATTCTTCAAACCATCAGCAAGCAATGCTATGGTAGAAGGGATATATACATTTAGACAAGTCAGTGAGCCACAATGGTTGCCTAGATACTATGAGGCAAGTCAACATCCAACTAGAAGTTGTATTCAATTTTTGGACCTTTCTCCCACAAAGAACTGAGGCTAGTGTCAGTCAACTGCCAGAGGGGCACCCTTGGTTAGTTAGAGTTGCATTTTTTGCACAAGCCACATGGCCATCAGGGGGAGGGCTCAACCACAACTATTTCTCCTTAGGGATTAGTATAGAATAGTTCTCTGCTGTTGGGTTGCTCACGAGATTTGATCAATTTTAAAATCTTGGATTTTCCAAATGAAACCCTAAGTGGTGCAGAATGCCATTCAGTCTACCCCTCAGTCTGCACCTACCCCTCGCAAAAAGTTCAATGGACCTTTGTCGGACCACAGCAGTAAAGGATGAAGGTAAGAACTATTGTTGTATAAACCGTTTTGAACCGAAATTGTTATTATTCGACCTGGGTCCTCAAGATCCTCATGGAATTTACACTTCCCCATAGAAATAGGATGATCCAGATGGGAAAGTTAAACCTGAGTTGCAGTCAAACCTCTGTGCTTTTTTAGGAAGCGAGATTGCTAACTATAGAAGTGCTTAAAGGATCTATCTCCTTGGGTTCCTTACAAATTTCTATCTGTAGTGCGGTTATCTCTGCTGCTGCTTCATGAATTGCGGAGGCCACTAACTTTCAATGACATTTTCACTGAGTTACTTCATACTCATTACATATAATGAGCTCCTCTAAAAGCAAGTCGGAGGAGCTTATCTCTTTCAGTTATGGTGTACTGCGAAAGATGGCCAGAAGTCTGTTGTGGTTGAGAGGACACATTTATTTCCTTTTCCCCCTCATTAGCGATTTAGCATTTTAAAGAACAAAACATCTGTGCTCTTTAAATCACTCAAACGATGTGTGGCGACTAATTCAATACCTTCATCACAGCCGCAATGAGTTCCGCTGGTTTTTGGCATTGCCTTGGGGCGAGGGGCTCTATGTTTCTTCCGGAGATCTTTTTTTCTGAACTTGCTTTGGAGACCTTAAAAGAATATCGCTAAGAAACACAAGCAACCATTTCATCCAGTGCTGACCCTGAGATTTAAGATTATTTTCACAGACCTCAGATTTTACATTGGTGGGAGAAATTAACTTGTTTGATGGGTGAGTCCCTGGTATGCAACAGCCACAATCCTCGTCAGGGTTAACTGCAAAATGTCAATACATTAACCTTTGCTTAACCCTCTGGTATCTTAGCTTAAAACCTTCAGGCTTAAGGCAATGAGTAAAGTATTTATGCAACACACGAACAGTAACAAAGTGAAAACACAACACAATAAAAATCCCACAACAATTTAGAAAAATATAGTAAAATTTAACAAAGTATTTGACATCCAAACAGCAAAAATTTAATCAGTAGACCCAGAAATATGCAGTTTCAAAGAATTAGGTAAGTGTAGCACCTAAAAGCACAAAGCGCCACTCGCAGTCATCTGGCCGTGCAAGACCAGGGTAAAGTCAATAATTCAGACTGACCATGATGGAGCGAGGGCCGGATACAGGGACCAAGTTATTCTTGCTGAAAAAAGTTACATTCTCAAGTCTGGCCCAAAGAGTCCAGTAAGTGGAGGAGAAGGCAGCAAGAAGCACTGAGAGCGTTGCAGATGGACATCTCTAGTGCTAAGATCGGGCTAGATGTTGCTGACAGTTGTCAATGTAGTGCATAGATCCTGTCAGATGTCATGGAAAGTTGAGGCTGGAGCCTTGCCTAGATGGTCACTGGGGGCTGTTGATGCTGTAGCACAAAGTACAGATCTTGCATTGCCAGACATTGCCGGTGGTCGCTAAAGCGCAGAGAGTCTGGTCCATTGGAGCTTCCCATTTGCAGATGTTACGAGCAGTGAGCTCTTGGTGTGAACGGGTTAGTTCGCATCACGAAGATCCCAGAATTTCAGGATTTCTTTTTTATGTCACAGGAGGAGCTTGACTGATGCCAGCCAAGGGCCCGGGACCTGAGGAGGCACTTATTGG
The DNA here is from genome assembly GCF_031143425.1 of Pleurodeles waltl. Classification (NCBI taxonomy): domain Eukaryota; kingdom Metazoa; phylum Chordata; class Amphibia; order Caudata; family Salamandridae; genus Pleurodeles; species Pleurodeles waltl. The sequence continues at coordinate 1,242,565,832 of NC_090447.1, read as the reverse complement.
GATAAGGAACTCATTCCAGTAGAGGCCAGCAGGGCTCATGCATTTCCAGTTGCAAGTCCAGGTACGTTCAGTGCAGAAGGTCAGCTGGGCAGTTGCAAGGAGGCCTCTGACGGTTGGTGTATCCCTGTGGCACAGAACAGAGGTACACCACCTGACCTTTGGGTTCACTCTGCCTGGAATGAAGGTGCAGGTCCAGTCTTCGCACCAGGTATTAAGGGTCCTAGGAAGCTTCTGCTTCTTAGAACTCAAGTTCCCTGGAACGCCCCTCTCCCTGCAGAATCCTCTGAGCCCAGCCACAGTGTAGCTCTCCAGGTTGTTGAGCTCAAACTGTATGCTGACAGGTATTGTCACAGGTGCAAGAGAGTCAGGTAGAATGGAGGTGAATTTGAAAGAATCAAAACAACCAATCAAGAAGAATTGAAAAATAGGTTGAATCTGGTATGAAACTATTTCTGTGATTTCAGTGTTACACAAAATCACTGTCGGGTAATGCACAAACACAAGTACTGGATCCTACCTATGAACACCAATGCAAGAAATTGGGTTGTTGGTTGAGAGGGATGTGAGGGTTCCTATACAATCACCACAAACCTTGAGGGTGAACCGCAAAACATCACTAAATTACCATGTGCTTAACCTTCTTGTAGCTGGACACAAAAGCAGTCAGGCTTAACTTAGACTGGGAAGTGAGCGCCTGCTGCCTCGTGACTCCTTGTGCACACCGCTGGCAGGCTGCATTGATTCCCAGCCTCAGAAACTGTTTGGACTGCCAAAGCATCCTTGGGCATTCGCCCAGCCAGGCCCACACTATTACTGTATTCTATCATGCACTGAACACGTAATCTCTACCCAGCTTCACCCTGTCATTAATTGAGACTCCATTGAGTTCTAAAATATAGGCAGCTGCAGTTCATGTTGGGCTACATTTATGTAACTTGTCTCTCGACATATTATTTCGATGTCCTGATGATGATCCTCTAAGGATTGAAATGTCGCCTGCAGTACTCAGATCCTATTGTAATGTTGACAATAATGCACACAAGGGCAGTGGTACTTATGAACTGTACATGCACCTATTTAGTTAACTTTATCACACACTAATGCCTGAGTCTTTAAAGCAAAAATGTATTGGTTTTTTTTGTTTGTTTTTCCTTCCCACTCAATTGCCTGATATTGCTGCAAATAAATGACTGATAAAATGTCCACTGGACAACATATATAGGTAACATTGCATTCCTATTGTATTCCTATGTGTACATGCTTTTTGTGAAGACTATTGTTACGTTATAAATAGGCTTAACTTAGAGGAAATGTGACAACAATTTATACAGCATACAAACAGTAAAAAAGTGATACCACAAAACACAAAAATCCCATACTAATTTAGAAAAATAAAGTAAACTTTTATGGTATTTAACACCAAAATGACAAAAATCCTATCAGTCGAACCAGAGATATACAATTTCAAAGATTTAGATAAGTATAGCGCCTAACAGCACAAAGTTCAGGCTGACCATGATGGAGTGCTGGGCAGATACAGGGAACAGGTCAGTCCTGCTGACAAAGTTACCTTCTCAAAGTCTGGCGCTGAGAGTCCAGTTCTGGGTGGAGGACTCCGCAAGGAGCAGGGGGAGGGTCGCAGTAGCGCGAGGAGCAGGCCAGGTGTCGCGGACGGTCATAGCGTGAAAACCCTGTCAGGGGGGCAATGTTGAAGCTTCGCATTCATGGTCATTGCGAGCTGTCAATGCTTTAGAGCAAAGTACAGAACTTACATTACCAGTCATTGCTAGCAGTTGCTGTAGCGTGAACAGTCGGGTTCACCGGAGCTTCGCATTGGCAATCGTCATGGGCGGCGAGATCTCGCTATGAACTGACCCGTTTCTGGTCGCAAAGAGCCCAAAACTTTAGGATTTCTTCTTTGCTTCACAAAAGGAGCTCAATTGTTGCTAGCCAAGGGTCCACAACATGTGAGGGCACCTTTTTGGGATCAGGATCTCTCTCCAACAGAAGACAGCAGGACTCAGGCAGGTCCAGTTGAAGGTCCAGGCAGATCCAGTGCAGCAGGTAAGCTGGGCAGTTGTACAGAGGCCTCTGACATACTGATGAAGCTGCAGAATACATTTTATGAAAGAGCTGTGGAGCATGATATAACATCCACATACTAAAAACTACATTCTTTGCAGCTTATTTTGTTATAGAACGTCCAAACCATATAAAATCTTTTAACTATGGTATCTGGCATCTTGTACCTGGTTCTTTTTGGGAGCCTAGGTATTTTTAGATAAGCATAAAGTTTAGAACTTGCTTCTCTCATCAATGTGTTTAAATAAAAAATGTTTTGATGATAACTGGTGGTAGTGGCTTGAGTTATCATATGTAGAAAAGCAGCCTGTTGACACATTTTATTTCTTGGAGGGGTGCAGATCCACCCTCATCCTTACCTAATTTTAGTGTCTTCAAGTTGGTGTGGGTTTCTTTTATAACAAAAATACTGCTGGATTATCATAGTGGCATTGGAAAAGATGTATAAAAACTAGGGAAGAATGATAATTTTAATTAATGCGACCCAGGCTATAATAATTAGAGCCAGATATTGCAATTGGATCAATAACCTGTATGCCTTATTCAGTTTTGTGGTATAGTTACTTCGAAAATTTTCAGCAAAATGTGTTTTTACATAAATCCCTATATACTTATTAGAATTACTTGTTTGAAAATTAGTTCACATTTTCATGATTAAAACCAACGGGTATTTAGTCCATAATAAAGCTTACTATTTTAAGTGGTTAATTTTGTACCCCTAAATACGTGTGAATTCTTCTGTTCTGGTTATTGCGTTCATAATGTTCATTTCCTGCGCTGCCAAATATATTACCATACCATCTGCAAATAGTTTCAACTTTGCAGCACCAATACCTGTGGGTAAAATGCTACTGTCTTGGCAAATTCACACAAGCCAGGGGCTCTATATATAACGCAAAAAGAAAAGGGGGCAGTGGCCAAAACAGTCGGGCGGCGACTAGTAACAATTTGCCCAGCTAATTCTGAATGAATTATAATTTTTGCTTCTGCATTCTTATATAGATTTCTTAACAAAATCAACAAATGTAAGTGAAAACATAAATGTATTCATTATTGTTTATAGTATATACAACTGCACCAAATCAAATTATTCTTTCTGTGTCAAGCATGGAAGTGGCTTCCCTAGTATTATTAGCCGAATAAAAATCAATTGCTTGCATTAAATGTTTGGTGTTAGCCAATATCAAACTCTTCAGTAATAAGCAGGCCAATCTGCCTGTTATTATTTTAGCAAACATGTAATCGCAATTATGTAGACTAATCAAATGGTATCAATTAGGATTCTCAGCGGGCTTGACTTTTTTTCAAAAACCTAATTGTGAAAGTCTCTGTAAATGAGCTAGGGATGCCACTTACTGCCAGTAAGGATTTCATTAAATAGAATAACCAAAGAAATATACATGATTGGTGCATGAATAATTTGTAATCTTCGGCAGGTAGACCTTCGCAACTGCAATCTTTTGTGCTGGGGAAGATTTGATTGCATTCCCCCCTTTAGCTAGCGTGGTGGGTGCAACAACAGCTGATTGTTGATCATTGGACAAAATTGGCAAGTTTGTAGTTTTCCAAGAAGTTGTTAATGTTTTGTAATGTAGGCTATTCTGTTGCCGAGCCGAGCCTGGAAGAGTGTTTAAAAAACCCATCTGCGATTAAATCGGTCCGAGTGACTGCTTTCCTTGGGGCTGTATCGAAAATAGATTCTATAGTATTATTATATATATTTTTTTGCTTTATCATCCTCGCTACATATTGACCGACACATTAGCTTTCCCTTACAGCGTTTTTGCAAACAAGTGTTTGGGTTACCTATTTCAGCCACTGTGAAGTTTTCTATTTGATTCTGCCGAACTGGACTTAGTTCTAGCTTGGCTACGGATGTTTTCAATGTAGAAAATGCATGAGTATAAGTGTCCAATGAGTTTGTAGTTGACTGTCTCTTTGTGTTACTCGATAATCTTAGCATGCCTCACCTCTAATGAAAGCATTTAGGGGCATATTTTAGAGCCCCCAGGGTCTCCTTGTGCCACATTAGCATTATATTTCTTAACACTAATGTGGCCCAACGAGGCTAAAATCCTCGTGCCATATTTACAAAAAGCCGCAATGCGTGCATTGTGCCACTTTGTAACCCTTTGCGCTATATTATGCCTGCGCTAGGCATAATGTATGCGATCCTTCATGGGGGGGGGGAGCTGAAAAAATGGCGCAAAGAAATCTAAGAGATTTCTTTGTATCATTTTTGTTTGGCACTTTTAACTCCTGCTCAGAGCAGGGCTTTGCAGGAATAGCATCAAAATGTTGACGCTAATCCTGCAAAGCTCCGGACTAGTGTAAAAGAGTATGATGCTACCGCCGTAGTTCACCGTACTTCAAATATGGCGCACACATGGTGGCGTTAGGGGGGGCCCTAAGGGGTGCAAGAAGAGTAGTGCTGTACTGGGTGCAGCTCCACTTTTTTAAAATATGCGCCTCATATGGAAAAAAAAGAGGCGTTACCAATATTCCTTTTCAAAAACTCTTCTAATGTAATGCACATATTTGAAATCCAAGCCTCATTAACTAATAATTTCTCAAAACATCATCTATAATGGACTGTATTGAACGCTTCTATTATCCATTACCTCAATAGTAACGGCAGAGTGATTTGAAAAGCTTTTGGCTAGGATATTCCGTATTCCCCAGACACATTGAGTGTGATTTTAAAAAGAAATCGATTCTAGAGGCTGTATTTAAACTTTTTAGAAAACAAGTTAATTATTTGTCACTATTTGTCACGCACATGATCGACTCCCCATGGGTCTATTGAAGCCAGATGATATGCTGACTTTTTTTTTTAATGGCAGATTTAGGTTTGTGTTGCTCTTTGTTTACTCAAGAACACCCCACTCTGACTTTTTGAATAATGTTGAAATCTCCCCCAGATACGATCGGCCCCGTTGATCCCATGATCATAGTGTATATATACCCTCCAAAGCTACAGTTTAATATTCAATTGGAAGCATCATAACTAAAATTAACCACCTGCTGCTGTGTCAGTGTTCTAATCAAGATCCATCTTGCTCCTGGATAACCTTATTACATGCTGAACATCACAATACAGCTCCTTGGAAATCAATAGGGCCTCTAACTGCTGCATAGCCGATGCAAATAAAGCATCAGCACTATAGCCTGAAATACTCAGCTGAGGCAAGGCAGTTTTGAGGTGAGTTTCGTGAAAAAATATTACGTTCGCTTTGGATGCTCATAACCAGGCCACAATTGATCTATGTTTAATTATATTATTAAGCCTATTGATGTTGCAGGAAACTACTTTAATTGGTTTTAGAATCACAATTCCTTCTCATCTCGGGAAGACACCCCAACTGAACCTGGAACAACGTCATACTCAGCTTTTGAGGGACTGTGTGAAGCACGCATACCTTTAAATGGGCTGTTGACTTTGGAGATGTCTCTAGCAGAATTCTCTACAATTAATTGTCTAAAATGTCTCAATGGAAATTGCCTTCTTTTTTATTTAAAGAAGTGAAACCCCCTTTCCTGTGCCTGACCCTCCTCCGTGAACTGCACCCATCATGGCTCCGGAGGATGATACCACTCAACCCTTTTGGGACTGCCCATGTCGTACCCACTTTTGTACTTCCCCCCTGAATTGAATACCTTGGCGGTGCACTCTGGACTGCTTTCTCGGATGGTGCAGGCATGTGGGCCTAAAACTTCTCACCCCCTTATTCTCCCCTCTATCTTGACAGAGCATCATAAGCACAGCTTCACCAAAACGTAGATATTTCAGTGATCAGACAAACAAATATTGAATGATAAAAGATACATTAAAAGAGGCATATAGAAGGTACTGGAGGTACTGGAAAGAAAAAGAGGAAGAGAGAAAAAAACTAAAAAGGTGCCTTGTTGTGTCTTGCAACTACAAGTTCTCAGGTTTGTCTCTGGATGAATTATATGTTCCAGAAATTCACTGGATTGTGATACTAAAGAAAAATTCTGAACTCAACCATCATAAACAACTTTCAGCTTCGACTTCGGTACCGGCTTAAGCACCTGCACTCTTGAACAAATAAATCATGCTTTTACATTCTTTATGTCTAGGAGCCATAAATAGTGACATATTGAGAAATATCTGAAAGGAATAATTATCAAAATTTTAAAAAGATTTCAGTTGCATTTTGTTAGACTTTTCATCCTTGGCGTGGGCTCCCTTAACGTCTTGCATCTGTTCCCCAGGTTGTTGATGTGTGCTGGACTCTGATTTTGCTGTTTTTGTTACTCTGGCATTTTACCACTGCTAAGTAGTGCTAAAGTGCAAGTGGTCCTTTACAAAATGTGTATGTAATTGGCATATCCATGATTGGCATATTTGATTCACAAGTGAGTCCCTAGTAAAGTGCACTAGAGGTGCCAGGGCCTGTAAATCAAATGCTACTAGTGCGCCTGCAGCACTAGTTGTGCCACCCACATAAGTAGCTCTGTAATCATGTCTCAGACCTACCATTGCAGTGTCTGTGTGTGCAGTTTTAACTGTAAACTCGACTTGGCAAGTGTACCCGCTTGTCAGGCCTAAACCCTCCCTTTTCTTACATGTCAGACACCCCTAAGGTAGGCCGTAGGTAGCCACAAGGGCAGAGTGCAGTGTATGGTTAAGGTAGGACATATAGTAATGTATTTTATATGTCCTGACAGTGAAAGTTTGGGGTCTCTGAGCTCACAATTTAAAAATACATCTTTTAGTAAAGTTGATTTTAAGATTGTGTGTTTGAAAATGCCACTTTTAGAAAGTGAGCATTTTCTTGCTTATATAATTTCTGTGACTCTGCCTGTTCGTGGATTCCCTGTTTGGGTCAGTTTGACAGTTGGGCTGGTTGCACCTCACACTAGACAGTGACGGAAAGGGAACCGGGGTGTAGTCTGCATTTCCTGATGAGCCATCTGTGCTGGGGGGGAGTGGTCACTCACACCTGAAAGGGCTGTGCCTACCCTCACACAATGCAGTCTCCAACCCCCTGGTGAGTGTCTGGGGCCTGGCCTGGGCAAGGCAGGATATCATATTCAAAAGAGACTTTACTTTGAAGTAGGCCTACTTCAAAGGAGAAATTGGGTATAAGAAGGGCATCCAAAACCACAGACTTTAGAAACACTTCTGGAAACAAGAGGAACCTCTGCCTGGAGAAGAGCTGAAGAGCTGAGGAAGAAGAGCTGCCCTGCATGTGACTGTGCTTTGTGGAGAGCTATCCTGCAGCTGCTGCTTCTGCCAGAGTAAGAGGGCAAAGACTGGACTTTGTGTGCCTTCCATCCTGAGAAGAAATCTCCAAGGGCTTGATTTAGAGCTTGCTTCCTGTTGTTTGAAGTCTCAGGGATAGCAAAGACTTCTCTCTGCCAGCACCTGGAGTCTCTGGAGAGACTCCTACTCTGCCCTGTGGTGCCTATCCAGTTCCTGGGACCCTGAAAGGAGAAGCTGGCAGCCTAAGAGGAAGAAATCCATGCACAGAGCGCCGTGGGGGAAAAGATCGACACAACTCCGATCTGCGCCTGAAGAAACGACATGCCGCCGGCTCCGCAGCTGAAAATCGACACTCGCCAGAAACGTGACCGAAGAATCAATGCATGGAGCAGGAGAAACGACGCGCAACATTGCTGACGGAGGTTGGGAGATCGCAACCCGCGCTGCATGGTTTTCGGATCATTGTGCGGCTGGATTGCTGAAGCAAACCATCGTTGTGCGTGCAAAAACAATGCAAGGCCTGCCTGGACCCATGTGTGGACCGAATCGACACATCGCTCTCCTGTGGAGAGAAGAAACGACGCACGCCGACTGGACAGAAGGGGAAAACGACGCAAGGTCTCGTTTGTGAGTGATATTGACGCATCGCAACCCCTTTTTGACGCACACCCGCCCGCGCTGGGTTATTTTTGATGCACACCAGGTACATTTTCACACTAGCGTGTTTTTAAAAATACTTAAAGACTCTTTTTGATTTTTAATTGATAACTTGACTTGTGTATTGTGGATTTTTGTCATTTTGGTCTTGTTTTGTTTAGATAAATATTTCCTGTTTCTCTAAACCTGTGTTGTGTCATTTTGTAGTGTTTTCATTAAGTTACTGTGTGTGTTGGTACAAATACTTTACACCTAGCACTCTGAAGTTAAGCCTACTGCTCTGCCAAGCTACCAAGGGGGTAAGCAGGGGTTAGATGAGGGTGATTCAATAATCCCTGAAGCTGACCAGAATTTTTCAAGAGCATTTCTTGTTGAGGGTCTCATGGCTAGAAACTCTGTGTGCATCCATGATTTTAAGGTCTTTGTCATTTGCCAATAGTTCAGGAGTGACATATGTTTTGATTATATAAGTTACTAGCTTTGCTGGAGTTTGACCATTTTCGAGGCCCTCTGATATACTCAGAAAGCATAAATTGGATTGACCTGATCTATCCTCCATTTCTTCCAATTTGGCACAAAGCTAGATCATCTCAGCTTTAGATCACAGTGTCAGATTGTGAAGTGTTCTACAATTATCAGCAATGTCTGATATTGTCTGCTCAGCTTTTCCATACGCTGATTAAATTGGGCCAAACATTCTCTAATGACACTTAGTTGTTCACTAAGTTTTTTGTATGCATTGTTTTGGGTAGCTCTCATTTTGCGAATCTCCCTGAATATTTGGTGAACTGCATAAATAATCAATGAAGAGGGCAAAGGGGAAGCAGATGTATCGAGGTGTACATCCTTGAGTGGCAGAACTAATTGCTCAGACCTTACCCAAAGGGTGACTAGTGACTGAAAATTGGAATTTTCAGCATTTGGCATTGCTGCCTCTCCAACAACATCAAGGCTTGAAGTAACTTGAAGGGCGCTTTGATTTAGTGGAATACTACTGGATAATGTGACCTCATTTTGTGATGGAATAGGGAGACTCCAATCGGTGCCTATTGGTTGATCGTGGTATTACTTTATGCATGGAGGCTGCCCTTACGAGAGCTGAAAAAAATCATAAATGTTAATTTAGAGAACTAACTGATGGTGGTTGAGGGTTCATCTGTTTTACTGCTCCCCTTGTGACCCTTGCATCATTACTATTAAAGAGATGCTATTGCTCAATGGCCGACTTGCATTTTTACTGCTATCAGGGCTGATACCCAAGCTGCGCTTTCTCTAATTGTTTTGATTATCCATCAATTGCTGCAGAGGGACCTGCGCAGACAAGAGTGTTCCAAATTATGCTGGGTTTGTTGGAAGGACTGTTAGCTGTGAATTATTTTTGTCGCCCATAGGTTTCTCAATCAGGTTAAAGGCTTTTTGCCCACAAAAATGGTTGGAGGTTCAAGGTTTAATGGGGCATTAGTTTCTGATGCTACTGTTGCTTTTGGCATTGTAACCAGGTGATGCTTTGACACCTTAGTCATCTTTACAGAGGATCTGTTTTTCACTAGAGCTTCTTGAAGTGAATAGCGCATCCTTTGTCATATGTATCATATTCAGCATGCTCAGGCAGGTCCAGTTGCAGGTCCATGCAGATCTAGTGCAGCAAGTCAGGTGGGCAGTTGCAGGGAGAGCTCTGGAGCTTGTTGTGTCCCAGTAGCTCAGAACGGGAGCTAAGCCAACTGACCCTTGGAGGCACTCTCCCTTGAATGAAGGTTGTGGGTTCTACTCTTCCTTCTCATAGATCAGGGCAGTCCTCAAGCAGTAGGGCAGTCCTCTAGCAGCAGGGCAGTACTTCATCTGTAGTATTCACAGGTTCAAGAGTTTTTTTTTTTAAATCTGTTTATTAGACAAGGTACAAAAACTGTCAATGCAATACAATTGTTACAGAGGAGTGTGCTGCTTCTTTGCTTATGCAGCTTCACTCGTATTTACGAGCTCTAAGCTGTGCAATCGACAATAGCTTTACTGATATGCATCGATTGAGGAAAAAAGAATAAAGAAAAAAGAAAGGAAGAACTATATAATATATAACTATAGTTACTCTGGTTGTGGTTTTGATGTATATATACGTAATGGCGTTTCAAACATAGGTAGTATTGTTGGGTGCATGGTAGAAGGAGGTATGTGTCTGATGTGGGTTCGGGCTTTGACCAATAAGACGAGTTTTAAATGGATCTGCCATGTGCGTATTAGTTTAGCGCGGTGTTCGTCAGTTCTGTCTGGGGGCATGTTATTAATTGCTTGGTTTATGTGCTAATTGGGTATGCTAGTATCAGCGCTGTTGGTGAAGGGCGTGTGTGAAGTGATGGGGGGAACATGTCATCTCTGGTTTCTATTTTTACTACAAAGCTGTCCCATATTTCAACTCCCTCTTGTGGCTGGCCCTTCTGTTGTAGTTTTTTTAATATGTGGGCTTCTGCTTGTGTTCAGTTGTGTAAGTTACTGAGCCAGGTGGAATAAGAGGGAGTTTGGGGTGCTTTCCAGTGTGTAGCGATCAGGCGCTTGTATACCACGAATGCCAGATCTATGAATCTGTGTTGATGTTTGTCTCCTTTAGAGCGGCGGCGGATTCCCAGGAGACACGATTCTGGGGAAGGGGTGAGTGCGTAGTCAGCGACTTCTGAAGAAGTTTCTGTGATTCTCTGCCAGCTCGCATTTATTGCGTGACATTCCCAGACCATGTGGTAAAAATTAGATGTGGGTGTGGCGCATCTAGGGCATACTGACTTAGCGCTAGGATAGATTCTGTTGATGCGGGCAGGGGATAAATAGGTCTGATGAATATAGTTAAACTGAGTGTATCTTAGTCTAGTGTTACGAGACACCGTTTTGATCGTGGCAAGGGTGGCTTCCCAGGTTTTTGGGGAGATTGGGGCAGCGAGGACGGTGTCCCAGCGATATTTAGATGGGGATAGGTCTGTAAGGGCACTTACTGATAATGCTTTGTATATTGTTGAGATTGTGCCCTTAGTGTTACCTATAGTTAGGAGTCTTGTAAGTAGTAAGGATTCGTTGGGCTCGTTGTTATTGTTGCCCCATATATTGCGTATCAATTTGATGATGGCCCCATGTATTAAGAATGCTCCGGTTTGCATTGTTCCCGCAGTCACCTGTTCCTCAAAAGTGGTTATATGGGAATTACAATATAAATCTCCCACATTTAACATTTTAACTACTCGTATGTCGTGATAAGGTGATAGGTCCTGTATCTTTGGAATCACAGGTTCAAGAGTTTACTGAAGAGTGTGTCTCAGGGTCCAATATTTACACCTGGTGCCAGCTTTGAAGTGGGAAAAATATCTAGAGTTTCCTCCCCCAGGATTATTCTGGACTTTGTTTCCTCCCTGCCCTGGTCCCAGGATGACTAGGGTGACCAAAGGGTAGTAAAGCCCTTTGTGAGTGTCTTAGGCAGCTTCTTTGAAATGTAAGTGTGGTAGATGAGAGCTCTGCCCCCACCCTTCCTGCCAGGATGGCCCATTCTGCCAACATCCAGTCCCCCTTGGTGAGACTATTGGTGAGGAATACACAAAGGTCAATGGGCAATTATAATTACTAATGTGGCCAAGAACATAGTTTGCAGGCACCAAAAGGTTAGGACAAGAAAACACAAACTTTCTAAAAATGACATTATCAGAATTCTGAGTTAAAAGTCAATATTACCATGAAATAGAATTTTAAATTACGATTCATTAGAGACCAAACATGACTTTTCTACTTTTCTCAAACAAGATTTCTCATGTATTAAATGTAATAAGGTAACCCAATGCTATCCAATGATAGAAGTAGGCCTTGTAGTAGTGAAGAAATTATTCAAGAGTTTTTCACTGCCAGGGCATATAAAACTTAAAGTACATGTCAAACCTTTTAATTACAATGCACCCTTCCCTATTGGTTGTTTAGGTTATTCTCTAAGGGTGACTTATGTGCATTAAAAAGGAAGATTTAAGCTTGGCAAGAGGTTTATTTTGCCAGGTCAAAAAGGCAGTTTAAACCTGCACAATCGTGGACCTGAGGCATGTTTTTAAGGGATGGCACAATAGATGCTGCAGACCCACTAGAAGAATTTGATTCACAGTTCCTGCATACATGTAGTACCACTTTGCTAGGAACTTATATATTAATTAAATGTGCTACTAGAGTGTAAGTACATTTTACCATTGTCTAAAGAATGAACACAAGAACTTTAGCACTGTTTAGCAGTAGTAAAGTGCACAGAGTCCTAAAGCCAACCAAAACAAATTTCAGCAAAACAGAAAAGCAGAAGGCAAAACGTTTGGGCAAAGACCACTCGAAAGCTGTCAGGTCTGATAGTTGGTAAGTGTGCTCAATGTGGTCTGATACCTTTCTGCACTACCTCCTTTCCCTGTTCGGTTTGGTCATATGTAGTCACTCAATCTCTTCGTGGACGTTTTGTCTTTAGTGAGTCAAATTTCTTAGATACTTTCTTATATCTTCAGAAGAGAAGATTGTGCTGTGCAAATGTCCTACTATCCCTGTATCTCCCCCAATTTTACACACCAGGACTGTTCTTATCAAATGTTTCTGCTGTTTTTTCCATATCCATATTACAGGGTGTTTCCCCTGAGGATCTCCTTACATGCTCTATGTGAGCTCTGCTGAGCTGTTAATTAAAGCTGAACATATCCTTTAAAGAAGGACATGTGCCTTACTGGTTGTGAGTTAGATAGGACCAGGGCCTACAACACCCCCTGAAATGTTGTTTGGATGAGAGAGAGAATATTTTTAGCATTGATATCTCGGAAGTACCTCCTGCTGAGAAATGCTCCTGGCTGAGAACAGTTTTGGCTGATTGAACCATCCACCTTTGCAGATACAGTAGGTGAGACTGGAGATAGTTGAGCAAGGAAGAATTAAACATCCTTGTTTCCCTCTAAGGCACACCCCACCTTTGGTCTAGCACAATGAGATGAGGATAATCACGAGGGTAAGGAGACAGACTCATGAAGGTGATTAAACTCAGAACCTTTTTGGCTCTGAAGGTGAACATTACATATTCAAATGTAAATCAAAAAGGATGACTCGTTCTTTGTCATAAAGATGGTTTGCTTCTTAATTCATGCAAATATGTTTTACAGCAGAGTCACTGGTTTCTGGAAGGCAGTTATTTTAAAAGGGCACCCAGAGTAAAGAAACATCACAAATATTTCACTTCAGACTTTAAGCTTTGGTGTCCTGCATCCTACAGTGCCTCCTCGCAAGACATTTACGTCATATTTATTTAATGTACCATACTGCTCTGCAAGCTCTACAGGTACAAATGCGTTTCTTAAGGCTAGATGTATAACTCTTAGGAAACTCAGAAGTGAAAAACAGTTTTTAAACATAGATGGGATAGGCAGAATAAAAGACGCACACCTTTTAATACAGGATGTGTTCACATGTAAGCTTATATCATGTCAAGCCCATAAAAAAGCTCCATTTGAAACAGGCCTACATTGGTGCACACTGTTTTTTTCTTGGAACTAGAGGGGTTGGAATTATTAAACCTTTCCCTGCTGGAGGGTTTCTGCACATCTGTGCTGCAGCTTCATTTTAAAAAATCGAGTGTAAATTGTTTAAACGTGTATTTCTTGCATCTGTTTGTGCACTCATTTAAACTGCATGTTGCTTTTAGGCACATTTGGGACTATGCATTGGTGCAAACCCCACATTAATGACTTCTTACAGCCTGGATATATTATGAAAAATATGGAGATCGTTAAATTTTTAGGCACATTTGATCAATATTTTTGTTTAATTTATAACATAGAAAATATTTAACCCTATGACACTAACCTAGGAAATATAGCCCTAAGTGTCTAGAGACTTTTGCTAAATATTTTTGTTTAATTTTTCACGTAGAAAATAATTAACACCAGGACACCAACCAAGGAAATGTTGCCTTAAGTGTCTGAGTCTGACAATTCCAAATATATGTGTGATTTTCTAGGGAATGTAGTCTGCACAGTCAGTTAGTGTAGATCACTAAATTGTGTGACAATTACTTTTTAAGGTGAACTGTTCTTTTAATGAGAGATAACAAAACCATATAGGTATAAACCCATAGATCATCATATAGACCTCCATTTTGTGAGCCCAGCTTCTCTGCGCCCGCAACAGCCCAGTGAGCAAGAGTCAAAGAAGGTGGTAAGATCACAGAATTTCTTGTAATGCATATAAAAAGTGCTTTTTCCCTACCCATTTCTTTTTACATTTGGCTCTCTGTTTTTCTGCAAACTTGGTATTTAAACTGTTATTTTGCTCTACCTCTATTAAAATGAATTTACATTTTGGTTTTCTGCAACCTTGGTCCTTTTAAACTGCTGTTTCTGTTCTCCCTGTGACTGTTTGAATTTACTTTTTGCCTATCTGCACACCTGGCATCATTAAACCTCACCACCCTACCTTACAAGGTTTTTAAAAATGCTAAATACACTCAGTGGCTAACCAGAGTATGTTTAGGAGACTGCTTAATCTGCTCTGTGGTTTAAACTGTGCTTGGAAAGTGTATGCAGCACTCGTTTTTGGCTTGAAAAAGTGATTAGTTGAAGTACACGAAAAGTAGCATTTTAGTGGTTTAAAATTTGTCCCTTACCTGAAAAGTAGAATCTGGTAGCTAGAAATTGTGGATTGTGCCTGTCCGTATCCAAGGACATTCTGAATCGACGAGCACCTCTCAGCCCTTTCCCCACCAGCCTTGACTTGGTGATTGGCTCTCTAGCTCTCAGTCAACCTGAGCCCTCCTCTCACACCTGCACTGGCCCTTTAAGTTTGTGGAGGAAACCCCAAGACAGCCACCTCCATTTTGTGAGCCCAGCTTCTCTGCACCCTAAACAGCCCAGTGAGGAAGAGTTGGCTCTTTCCTACATAACCACCAAACTCAAACACAATGAATTGCATATCCCTGTATATGTAAACATTTATAATTTCAATATGTATATCTCTACATATGTGTGTTGCTTTGTAGAAATGCCTATTTTGACAAATGTATATTTTACTTATGGTTAAGTGTATATATGTGTGTATGTATGTATGAGTATATATTATGTACATATGCATGTATGTATATATATATGTGTATATTATGCTACGCTTGACATGTTCATAGGTCATTGCATAATTTCTAAATATGTTGTTTGATTAGATGCTCGAGTCTCTGTTTTTATTTTATGTATCGCAATAGGTAAATAAAATCTTAACTATTTATCTTCAAGCATTTCACTATTGAAATATTGAGGAAAGATAAAATAACGCTATAAAAGTATACACATAAATTAACTTCAAATACTGCAACTCATAGAAGTCTGTGTTTATACGATACAACTTAAATCTCAATATATTATATTCCAACACATACATTCCCTTACTATACAATCATGCATCTATAGATTTATTACTTTAGTCCTACTGTACAAGAGGGAAAAAAATACTCTCTCGAAAGCTTTACTCTGTCTCAACATCACCATATTCCTCTATCAATATATTGTCTGTCTCCACTGTCTGACTCATCCCAAACCCATTCTACTCCTAGACTCTTCCCTCCTGTACCCATCCTAGCACACCCCAATCCTCAGTTTACTTCTATGATCTCCCAAACAGCCCTACTAAATTCTCCCTCATTTATCTCTCCTTTAACTGATCATGAAACCCATTTTACTACTATGATCTTCCCACCCCCTTTTTACAGACTCTTCCCTCCTCCATCTCTCCTTTACTCATCCCAAACCTCATCTTGCTACTATAATCTCCAGATTAACACTTCTGTATTCTTCCCTTCCCTTCTCTATACCTATATTATTATTCTACTCAATCCAACTAACAGTCTCACATCCTCTGCTCATATGAAATCAGACCTTCCTATACTAATACTAATACTGTACTCATATTCTCTTATACTAATCCACCGCTAATTCTTTTGGGTTTGGGAGTAGTGTGCCACCCGCCGAAAAGCAATTTGATGTCTCGTCAGAAGTTGTAAGTGCTATATAAATACAATTACAATTACAATATCACAAGGAATCAATTGGTACAAACCAAGCCTCCCTTGTCCTTGTCAGTTGAACATGTTGAACATTATGTTTGTCAGATGTTTAGCTTTTTTTCTCCAAATCATGGTAGTCTCCTCTGTTCTCTTTCATTCACAAACAAATTCCTGCCAAGACTTGACCACAATATGTGTTCCTCTGGTTTACCATAGTAAGAGGTTAGCAGACATGTATGGGTTTTCTAGGAAATATGGTGTCCACAAGAGATAAACTGGTTGTGGTGGAGTCTGAAAATTTGGAAAGCAACTCAAACCGCAATGCAAGTTTCAGGTCTGTGCTTTTTGGTGGCAGGTATGGTCCCTAGGCTGTATGGAAACATACTACAGCCTTATATCTATAACATCTAAATAGCCTAAGGTTGCTGGTTAGTACTATGTATATGGCTTTTATCAGACATGCAGCAAGTTGTTTCCAAAAAAGTAGTGATTTCCTTCAGCTTTTTTCATACGGTATGATTGCTGCCTACGACTGACCCACATCTGTGTTGTCTGTAGTTACCTTGGAATAACAAACATATGTGGGATTTGAGAGAGATGTAGGTGAGATCTATACTCTAGACACCAAGGAATGATTTTGATGGGAAGCTTCCATAACCAATCAAACATGCATTCTTTTTATGCACCCCAAAATTTAAATCCATTAGAATTTCCGTTATCAAGTGATGCATGGTAAATATGCAGTTCACAGTGGAAAAACATTGTAAACCACAGCTCGTTTGTTGGAAATGAGTGATAAAATACCAGCCCTATACATGTCTGTGTCACATAACTCTGTGCCTCAACAAGGAGTCAAGCACTTTAAGGCTTTTTTCGTACTTTAAGAAAAAATCCAAAGAGCACATGACTATTTTTTGAAGCCCAGACACTTGGGCCTGCAACATAGAAATAAATCAGCCACTGTTTGAACTTTTTCTTGGGAAGAGAAAAAATCCAAACAGCATCTTGCTGGGACAGCAGCATGTGTGGCTGTTCTGCAAAGATGAGCCAGATACTGTTTGAATTTTTCTTAGGATGAAAAGATATCCTAACAGCATGGGATACAGACGTGTGCACCCGTTCTACAGATAGGAACAAGATACTGTTTGTGAATTTGCTTAGAATGAGAAAAAATCCATTTAGCACATGAGTTCTTGCTGGGGCACATGTACACAACTTTGTGCCTCAGAAAGAAGCCAAACACTGTTTGGATTTTTGCTCATCCTAAAACAAAAATAGAGTAAATGTTCTGCTCCTTGGTGATGAATAGAACCAGAAAGAAACCTGTCACTGTTCAGATTTAATTGATAGGAAAGACAAAGCAGAAGTCTTACAAGGCTGCAGAAAGATGTCAAATGAGACAGACAGGCTATCAGAGAGTTTGCAGGTGGTAGACTTGGAAAGCTAGATCTGAACCACCATGGAGACTTCAATGAGGTGACAATTCTCCTCTTCCTCCATAGAAGTGACAGGAAAAAGGAAGGAAATGTAATGTGATGAGAATGTGATGGAAGAGGATACCTTTTGGAATGAAATGCCAGCAAAACTCAAAGCGCTCCAGAAATATCTGCAAATAGAGGGCCCTGACTGACAAAGAACCCAGCTCCGCCGAATGAACAGATGAATACCAAAGTGTAAATCCCTTTATGGGATGGTTGTGCAGACACTTTTTGGTAGACAGGCTACCCTATGGGGACTTGAGAGTCTTAACAATTACACTCTGCCCACATAAAGTCAACAAAGCCAGACCCAGACTGAAATTACCCTGCAGGAAATGGATTAAGTTGGAGGGCACATGTTACAGGAATCCAGAGAGTTCTTTTAACATAAAGTGAAACAAAGAAGTCCAAAGGTGCATGTAAAATTTCCTGGTTGATCCCCTTGAGACTTCTGAATAAAAGGCCCCAAGGCATCATAGGATAGACTTGACTGCTGCAGCCTTCTCTTCTTGATAGCCAAGCACACTGCGAAAGTGCTGGTAAGAGATCTGAAGGAGAACATTGGTCTGCAGGAAGCATAGGCTCAAGTGCAGGGTCCACTCTGGGCAACCACCGAAGTAGGTAAAACCACCTCAAGATGAATCTATATATCCCCTGCACTGTGTAATAGTCCCATCCAACTGAAACCAGCAAGGAATGTGGCAGAAGCCAGAAGAAACAGCAAATAGGGGAACATTTACTGCAGACAGCTCCCTGCATCACTGCAACCTCATATCTGTCAGCAGTCATGCAAGGAGAAAAAGCACAGAAATTCATGGTAGAGTGCTTCAGCCAAACCGCCTATGTACCACATCGACTGCCATGGCGGTAATGGCCGGCCGGCTGGAGATATCAATCTCTAGCCCGGCCGCCGTTACTGTACCTCCTGTGGGATAATGACCCCGCCTACCACCATGGTTTTCGGCTTCCTTACCACCATGTGGAGGTAGGCACTATCAGTGATAGGGAATTCCTTCCCTGTCACTGATAGAGGTCTTCCCCGCCCCCACTCCCCTCCCCAGATTCCCCCCACCTCCCCCTTCCTCTCCAGACCACCCTTCATTCACGGCCCTCCCTTCACACGCGCACACACACATACACACATCCATTCCCACATTCATCCACGCACGCATACATCCATTTACACACACATCCGCACACACTTTCATACATACACGCAGACACGCATTCACAGAACACAACATACATGCACTCACACATTCATACATGCTGGCAGCAGTGCCACCTTACCGCCATCCGCCGCCATGGCTATAGACCGATTTCTGCCATCCTTCTGGCAGAAATCCGACTGTGGTCATAACACGGCGGACAGCTGGTAGCCGCAGCGATGGTCTTTTGGCGGCCGTCGCCACTGTGGTAGGTGTTTTTTATTGCCAATATCATAATGAGGGTCTACGTATTGCTTGAAACAGGCTCCTCCACCACAGCTGCAGCTGTAAGTTGAATCAGCATACCTGCATCCAGAAACAGCTGCCAGGGCAGCCTTTAAGGCGGATCGTGGCCCTGCACGCCTGCCATTGTACAGTCAACAACCAACCTGTAGGTGACCAAAAAAGATAGTAAGCCACAGCATGAGGACCCGGCTCACCACAAACCTCTCCCTTGAGCTAGATTCACTTTTTTCCAGCACAAAAACAACCACCAGGCACAACATTGTCCAGCTCCACTGGGGCAGTGATGCAGTCTGAAGGAACATAGGCAGTAGAACAGAGCATGGTTTGGTCCCTCATCGTGAGGACAGACTTAAGGAGAAGGACAGTGAGGGGTTGTGGTTGTGTGTTGCTTAGTGTTAGCTAGGTCACATGGTACTTGGAGGATGTGTATCAACCTCAAATGTCATCCAGATTGAGACGACGAAGGGTTGCAACAGTGATGGCACCAGCTGAAATTTTGTATTAATACATAAAGTGACTAGACTCGGAAAGGAGTTAACATTTGGAACTCAGACGGGATTGTAAAATAAATTAGCAATGCAGTTAGAAATGGGAGCTGTAATAGACACACAAGTAGTGAGCAAGATGAGTATGATGAAAAAGATAATATTGCCACTTAAGTTAAGCTAAATAAAACCACACCTGGAGTTAGAAAACTACCTTATGTGTGAATACTTGGAGTACTAGAAGCGAAAAAGTCCACTGATACTTATCACATCACTCTGACTATTGGGTAAACGTGATACCTAACATAAATACAAGCAATTACAATACTTGGCTTTGCTATTATGATTTTTGGTTAATTTTCTTTTTTTTTCTACTGATTGCATAGCTCTGTTCTTCCTCCACTTACTCATCTTTGGGGTAGATGTTACCCTTCACATATCAAAACTGACAAACGCCAATAAACAGATTACCAAAGGCCCATCACAGTT
This sequence comes from Pleurodeles waltl, assembly GCF_031143425.1. Taxonomy (NCBI): domain Eukaryota; kingdom Metazoa; phylum Chordata; class Amphibia; order Caudata; family Salamandridae; genus Pleurodeles; species Pleurodeles waltl. The sequence goes on along the minus strand of NC_090447.1, from coordinate 1,242,545,934 downwards.
TAGTGGCAAACTAATCAGCGGCTTGTTACATGCAGTAAAACTGTAAAATCAAACTGGTATACAAATACGGTTTATAACAAAAACAAGTCATTATTAAACTCAGGGAATTCAAGTCCCAATGAATAGATGCCAGATGTGCAGATTTTTAAAGAGAGAACTTTAGACCTCTGCTGCCATGTCCTTGTTAGCATTATTGCATGTGAAGTTGAAGATATAGGTTAATCATACTTTACACATGAAGATGACTGTGGTGTGAATTGGACACACTGTATTTTTTCCACTGGCAGGATGTAACTCAAAGGTTTCTGCTAAATTATTTGAAGAAGTGGTTCATAAACCCAGGTAAGGCAGCAGACCTTTACAGCCATTATTCCTTATCCTGGATCTCTGCAAATTCTATTAGAGAAATGTGCTCTATAAAACAGAAGGTGGGCCTGATTCACAAAGGCAGTTGAATGTACATCTTACAAGAACAAATGATTTGAATTCTGAGTGCAGGTAGCTTACAAATATATGCACTCAAATTCATTTACCAGTGAGCAGTTCTACCTCAATAAGGTATAAATTAGTGCGCTAGAGATTTTCATTAAAAAAATGAAAATGCATTTAAAACCATACACCGAAGGAATGGATTGTAGATCTGACTAAACGCTGCATAATAAACTTGAATTTTCCTTTCTAAACTGTGCAAGACCTGTGCTTGGTTAACTTGGTAATGTTTGTAAATTCCAAACTGCTATAGCTCAGCTCAAATGTTTCTGTTGCTCATCTTCTCATGTTGCAAACTTCCTACCCTAACAACAAAAGTCTATTTATTTTCCTTTTTAACAGATTGACCTGCATGAAATTCCAAATTTGCTAAATAAGTTTTAACATTTGTTGGTTTATGAATCGGTCTATAGTATGAAGTTGTGTGAAGTGGTGAGAGAAAGGATATGACAAGATGAAATATGCATAATACTCCCTTCACTGTTTTGTTTTGCTGAAAGCAAAGCAGTTGGGAAAATCTCCCCATGTTCGAAGACTAATGCTAGTTTAAATAAAATTTATCAAGTTTTTAGATTGCTCTTTGTTATAATCTACCATTTGACTCTGATTGGTCTTAAAGATATTTTATCTGCAGTATTGTGTAAACTTATGCATCATTGCATTTTGTATAAAAAGTGTCCCAGGGAAAGAACAGGTCCACATGCTACGGCACATACACCTCAACCCACATGCTGTAGATCACGCTCCAATCAATCAATAATTTGTTAAACACAGTACTCACCCGTAGGGTCTCAAGGCGGTGGGGTGGGGAGGTGCTACTGCTCAAAGAGACATGTTTTGAGGTGCTTTCTGAAGGCTAGGGGGTCCTGGATCTTGCGTAGGTTGGTGGGGAGGGAGTTCCAGGTTTTGGCAGCGAGGTGGGAGAAGGATCTGCCACCGGATGTGGTGCGTTGGATGCGAGGGACTGTTGCGAGGGCGAGGTCGGCGCAGCGGAGCTGGCGGGTCGGGATGTGAAAGTTAAGTCGTTCATTGAGGTAGGCCGGTCCGGTGTCGTGGAGGGCTTTGTGAGCGTGGATTAGGATTTTGAAGGCGATCTTTTTGTTGATGGGTAGCCAGTGTAGAGTTCTTAGGTGGGCGGAGATGTGCGCATGGCGAGGGAGGTTGAGGATGAGACGTGCTGAGGTGTGAGTTTGGCTGTGGTCCCCTTGTGGAGGGAGTTGCCATACATAGTCCAGTCTGCTGCTGATGAGGGCGTGGGTGACCGTTCTTCTGGTTTCTATTGGAATCCATTTGAAGGTCTTGCGGAGCATGCGAAGGGCGTTGAAGCAAGAGGAGGGTATGGCATTGGCTTGCTGAGTCATGGAGAGAGACGAGTCTAGCATGAAGCAGAGATTGCGTGCAAGGGTGTCGGGGATGGTCCTAGGGTGGCCGGTCACCATGAGTCATTCCATGCTGACTTCTTGGGTCCGAAGATGATGATCTCGGTTTTTCCTGAGTTCAGCTTGAGGTGGCTTGCTGTCATCCAGTTAGCGATGGCGAGAAGTCTGGTGTGGAGGTTGTTCCCTGGCGGTAGAGGGGTTCCTCGTGAGGGAGAGGAAGACCTGGGTGTCGTCAGCGTATGAAATGATGTTGAGGCCGTGGGGTCGGACGATGCTGGCGAGCAGAGCCATGTAGATATTGAAGAGGGTGGGGCTGAGTGAGGATCCTTGGGGGACTCCACATATGGTCTTGGTGGCTTTAGACCGGAATGGGGGGGAAGCGAACTCATTGGGTTCTTTCGGAGAGGAAGGAGGTGAGCCAGTCCAGGGCTTTGTGGCAAATTCCGGCATCGAGGAGGCGTGTGCGAAGGGTTTTGTGGCATACAGTGTCAAAGGCTGCGGAAAGGTCGAGTAGGATAAGGGCAACGGTTTCACCCTTGTCAAGTCTGGTCCTGATGTCGTCGGTGCAGGCAATGAGGGCGGTCTTGGTGCTGTGGTTTTTGTGGAATCCAGACTGGGAGACGCCAAGTATGTTGTTGTCCTCCAGGAAGTGGGACAGTCGTTTGTTGACTATCTTCTCTATGACCTTCGCGGGAAAGGGGAGTACAGAGATAGATTGGAAGTTTGTGAGGTCTTCAGGGTCTGTTTTGGGTTTTTAGAGCAAGGCATTGACTTCGGCGTGCTTCCAAATATCTGGAAAGGTGGCGGTCTCAAAGAAGCTGTTGATGACGGACCGGAGCTGGGGAGCGATGATTTGGCTGGCCTTGTTGAAGACTTGGTAGGTGCAGGAGTCTGTTGGAGAGCCTGAGTGGATGGTGCTCATGGTTTTGGTGGTTTCTTCATCGTTGGTGTGGGTCCAGGTGCTCAGTACGTTGGTGCGGTAGGGTGCTGTGTGGTTGGCTGTATCAGTGGTGGTGATGTTGGGTGACAGCGTTATGAAGCTTTCATGTATGTCTGCAATCTTGCGGTGGAAGTAGCTGGAGAGGGAGTTGCAGAGGTCTCGCGAGTGTGGAGGGTCGATGGTGCAGGATTTGGGTTTGGTGAGTTCCTTGATGATGGTGAAAAGTTCCTTGCTGTTGTGTGCGTTGTTGTCAATAAACTCTTTGTAGAAGGATCTTTTGGTGGTCCAGATGAGCTGGTGGTGTTTGTGCATGGCTGATTTGTGGGCGGAGAAGTTGCTTGCTGATTGTTCTTGGTGCCAGGCTTTCTCAGTTTTCCGGCATTCTCATTTGGAGGTCTGAAGTTCTGAGGTGAATCAGAGAGCTGTCTTGTTGATGCCGGTGTTGTTGGTTTTTTTGAGTGGAGCTAGGGTGTTTGCGCAGTCGTTGAGCCATCATTTGAGGTTGAGGGCAGCGGCGTTGGGGTCGTTGGTAATGGGTGGAGTAGATTGGGCGATGTTGGAGATCATCTGTTCCTTTGAGATCTTGTTCCACTTGCGGTGAGTGATAGGATGTTGTTGGTGGTTGGTGGTGGGTTTCAGGAAGAAGAAGTGAACACAGTGGTGGTCAGTCCAATGGAGTTCGGTGGTGGGAGTGAAAGTGATGTGGCTGCTGGAGGAGAATATGGCGTCAAGCGTGTGTCCAGCTGAGTGGGTGGGCGAGGTGACCAGTTGCTTGAGACCGAGGTTTGCGTGGTTGTCCAGCAGGGCAATGGAGTTTCAGTCGCTGGCGCTCTCTAGGTGGAAATTTAGATCACTGAGGAGCAGGTAGTCCGGGGAGGCTAGGGTGTGGGAGCTGATAGCGTTGGCGTCATAGAATAGGGGACAGGGGCCTGGCGGTCTGTAGACGAGGGTTCCTCTCAAGGTGGTGTTGGCGTTGATGTGTATCTGAAAGTGTAGGTGCTCTGCGGCGTCCAGGGTGTCGTTGGTGGAAATCCTGATGGAACTTCTGTGTACTATGACGCTCCACACACACTCTACAGAGCTTGCTGCAGAGACACGCTCTCTCTGATTGCCTTGACTACATATTTCTCTCTTTTGCCACTAAGTAGAGTCAGAGGCTAGACAGATTCGCAGATACTTGTTCCTTTTTGCTGTTTTATACTTTATTTCTTTATATTCTCTGACTTGCATAATGCTGTTACTGAGGCTCTCATTTCGAGTTTAGCGGAAACCGGACCGCCATGCCGGTGGTGGTAGTAAGACTGCTGCCAACCTGGCGGTGCAGACCGTCAAATTGTGACTACGGCGGTGAAGCAAACGCAACACAGCCAACTTACCTCCAGTACCTCCAGTGCGGTCGAACCGCCGCCGGTGGCTGTAAGCATCTTCAGGCTGGTGGGAACCAATGTACCGCCAACCCTATTATGAGTCACCAGACCGCCAGGATTTCCAGGGAGGGCTGACCGCAACGAAAAGCTTGGCAGACACAGAAAATATATAAGGAGACAGATCTTCAGGTACACATGCGTCCGGGACCGCCATGGTAAACGAACTGCAAGCCCTCCAGCGTCGTATCTCAGCATATACCTTCAGGACCAACGACAATGACAAAGACGTCAACCGTAAGTACACTTAGCACACACTGGAGGAAAGGGCAGTGATACACACCCACACAGAATACACACACCCGCACGGACAGCGAAGGCCACACACATGCAAACAAATGCTCCGTACCAGCACACACATCTACACACGCACACAGAAAATATGAAAAATTCAAGCACCTAATACACACAAAATACCAAGTAGATACGTGCCAAACACACAGCATAACGCACACAAACATAACTAGCACAGTCATACAAATCCCAAGTGAACCCCCCATAATCAAACAATGACAGCTAGACCACAAACACTCAAACATAGTCATAGACAAGCACGTTGAGAAATACCACACATCCACACAATCAAAAAGCTATATTTTCCAATGATACACAATCAATATCAGTGAATAGACATCCAAACAATGACACAGGTGACACGTCACTCACAACCAACATACAAAGGAATTCACAGATGCAGCACCATACACACAGATGCACACACCACCCCATACAATCCAACAAGCCAGCATTCAGACACATCACAACATGCACATGGCACAACCCATCTACCCAGCACATTCAACAACAGAGACACAACCCATACACAAATATCACATACCGTTGCACAGAGATGTCACACCACCATGTAGAAGGAAACCAGGACAAGCATCTCATCTTGCCAACCACAGCAATGTGGGCAGATGTTTTAGAATACATAACATTAAAAAGAACTATATACAAAAAGTGCCAAATGGCAAGTCCAATGTGCACAAGTGCACAAAGCACATAGTTCACATGTCACTGCCCCAACGTGACTCCTGACAGCAAATAGGCCTCCATGACATGGGGCATCAATGGGACAGGCAGGCACCTCAGGGATGTGGTGTTGGGCGCAGTGGAGGTGGCTTGGGTTTGGAGGGAGGGTGTTTCTGTTTGAACTTGGGGGGGACTTTGGATCAGGGAGGGGTGGACTTCTTACTGGGTGGAGAAGCAAGGGCAACACCAGAGGGGGTAGTGGAGGAATGGGAGGTGGAAGATCCGGGTAGGGGTTAGGGACATTACATTTGCGGTCAATAAGGGGTGGGACAGGAGTAGGGAACCAGTCTAGGGCAGCAAGGAAGACTTTTTTAGGTACACGGGGGTGGGCGCATGAAAAAGGGATGGGAGTGGAGGTAGAGGGAGTGCTTGTGTGATGTGCTGGTGTGCTGTACGTGGATGCTGGTGTGTGCAATGTGTGCATGTGTGTGGTGAGTGTATGTTGGCTGGGTGACTGGGTGCATTTGTGTCTCTTGTGAGGAGGGGGAATGAGATGCAGGGAGAGGGATTGGAAGACGTGTGAGTGAATGTTGGGGTGGTGTGTACAAGTGAGTTGGATGTGCTGCAGGTGGTAGAGAAGGTGGTCATGGTGAGTGCAGATGTGATGTGTGGGGTGGGTTTCTGTGAGTCTGCTGTTGTGGTGACTGAGGGTATGACAGGAATATTGACAGGATCAGGGTGTTGTGATGCAGTGACAGCAGGTGTGAGTGGTGATGTGACTGTAAGGGAGGAGGAGGTGGTGGGGAAAGAAGTGTGTGAAGAGTCTGCTGCATATGCAGATGTGTGTTGTGGGTGTGCATGCCTGTGGGTTTGTTTGTGGTGCTTGTGTTTGTCTTTACGCACCTTGTGTGTTGTAGTGGGCGTATGCTGGTCTGTAGGTGTGCTCTGGGTGGGTGAAGGGAGAAGGATTGAGGATTGGGAACAGGTAACTGGAGGGGGGACAGAAGATAAAGGGACACTGGCTGCCATCAATGAGGAGGCAAGAGCCTGAAACGATCGCTGTAGGACAGACAAGGCACCATGAATGGCTTCTAGGTAGGCATTTGACTGCTGCATCTGGGATGCCATTCCCTGGATGGCATTCACAATAATTTCTGCCCCATAGAGAAGGACTTTAGAAGGTCAATAGCCTCCTTACTGAGGGCAGCAGGGCTGACAGGGGCAAGGGCAGAGGTTCCTGCAGTTAAAGGGATGCCCACTGCCCTGGGTGAACAGGCAGTGGGTGGAGAGCTACAGGAAGGGTGGTGCTGGTAAGGGGGGTGACAAGACTATGTCCACACACCTGAATTCAAGGTTCGGTGGGAATGAAGAGAATAAACTCTCACCCCTAAACATTATTCTCTTGTATCTGAAATGAACAGGAACGAGCGAATATCCTCCGGGGGAAAGGGGTAGGGAACAGGGATTTGGGAAGGGAAGAGAAACAAAACACTGGTTCACGAAGGAACGTCACTGTTGTTCTAAGAAAGTTGCCTCAGGGCTTGGTGCAGGAATTCTAAGACAAAATCAAAAACAAAAGACTTACAAATATCACAAATTCTTTCAGCAAAATAACAATAATTATTATCATTCAATTGGGCAATCACATAGGGGGTCATAGGGGGTTGCCGCCCGCCAGGTGGGAACCGCCATTCGGCCGCCCCGCGGTCAAAAGACCGCTGGGGCCATTCCAACTTTCCCGCTGGGCCGGCGGGCGCTACCCAAGGTAGCGCCCGCCGGCCCAGCGGGAAAGGGGCCTGCAACACAGAAGCCGGCTCCGAATGGAGCCGGCGGTGTTGCAGGTGTGCGACGGGTGCAGTTGCACCCGTCGCGCTTTTCACTGTCTGCATAGCAGACAGTGAAAAGCAGGCTGGGGCCCTGTTAGGGGGCCCCTGCACTGCCCATGCCAGTTGCATGGGCAGTGCAGGGGCCCCCAGGAGCCCCAGGACACCCGTTCCCGCCATCCTGTTCCTGGCGGTAAAAACCGCCAGAAACAGGCTGGCAGGAAGGGGGTCAGAATCCCCATGGCGGCGCTGATTGCAGCGCCGCCATGGAGGATTCTCCCAGCCGGGGTTAATCCGGCGGGAAACCGCCGGACCCGGCTGGGCGACCGCGGCTGACCGCCGCGGTCGGAATGACAATTAAAGCACCGCCAGCCTGTTGGCGGTGCTTCCGTCATTCGCCACCCTGGCGGTCTATGACCGCCAGGGTTGGAATGAGGGCCATAGTCTTTCAGCAAAGTCAAAATAATTGTTAGCACTTGATTGCTCAACTATTAAGCACGCTTTTGTAACTCCCAACTAAATCTTTATAAAATCAAACTTATAAATTTGTCTTTTGTTATTCATTTTCACACAATAGACTTGCTCCAAAACAAACAAAATAAACGTTTAAGTTCGCATAGATATTGAGCGATGCTTTCAGGAGTTCACAACACTTAACTTTAATGCTGCTTTTAAAAATACTTCTCAAGCTGTCCTTGGAAAGTAGTCTTGTATCATGGGTTTCTCAGCATCGATGAATGTCTTTCATAATGCACCAAAAGCTCAATAACCTCAAGAAGGCTGAAAACAGGGAGATGAGATGGAAATTACTCACAAACCGACTTCTCCTGGAATGTTTCGATTATTTGATGAAGATGGAATACTAATCGTAAATTCTCCAGCTGCTGCAAAAGTAATCCACTCCAGAGAGGAAGGTTTCGATGAAGCCTCGCACTGTGTGAGTAGATTAAAATATCGTCTATATAGACTATAACAAAGCGATCGAAGAATTCATTAAGAACGTTGTTTATAAAGAATTGAAATGCCGTGGGGCATTACAAAAACCAAACATCATCACACAATACGCAAAAAGACTGTATTTTGTGCGAAAAGCCATTTTCCATTTGTCATCCTCACGGATTCTGATGAGGTGGTAAGCTCCGCTAAGGTCAAGTTTGGTAAAAATTGTTGCTTTTAGAAGTTGGTTAAGAAGGACCGGAATCAAGGCAAGCAGGTACTTGTTTTTATGGTCACCTTATTAAGGGCTCTATAATCAATACAGACCCTAAGATCCCCGTTCTTCTATGGGGCAAAAAACGAAGGAGAGGAAGCAGGGGAAGTAGAACGGCGAATGAAGCCAATTGCCAAGAGCTCACCTAGATAGTCTTTTAAATACTTTGTTTCTGGCTCCGATAGAGCATATATCCTACTACAAGGTAATGTGGTACCTGGAACCAAATCAATTCTACAATCAAAACTATGATGAGGTGGTAAACTGGTTGCTTGAACCTTATCAAAAACATCTGCAAACTTCTGATATTGTGCTGGAAGTGAACTATCACTAGTGGGTGATGGGACCGAACATAACAAGGGAGAATCACAGCTTGTTGCCTCTTGGTAACTATTCTGAAGACAAAATGGAGAATTTAGTGTCACAGTCCTGATATCCCAATCTATCCTTGGGTTATGTTGTTGAAGCCAGGGTACTCCTAAAATAACTCCAAAAGTAGGAGTGTCAATTAAATCAAAACTAATCAATTCAGAGTGACCATTGTCACAGACTATTGTAATAGGTTTGAAATAATAATTTATTAATCCTGTGAATAATTCAGAACTATCGATGGCCCGAACGGCTTCAGGTTCCTGTTTGGGGAGAAAAGTGATCCCTAATCTTTTGGCTAATGAAATATCCAAAAAATTACCTGTTGCCGCAGAATCAAGAAGAATAGATAGGACTTTTCTGAATTGGGTTTGGAAAATCATGGTCACTGTTATTAGGAAATGATGTGGAGGTCTAAGAAAAGTATATCTGGAACCCTTTGAGATCTTTTGTTTTTCTCCCACAGGATAGACCTCACTTTTCCTTGGGCTATCTAGTGTTTCAGACTTTTCAATGGAAAGGTTTACTGAAGCTACTGCCTCTTTAGGTATTGGCGCCTTGATCTTTGGTCTCACGGTACATTCTCGTGCAAAATGACCTGCTTTGCCTCAATAGAGACATCATTTCAAAGAACATCTCCTATCTTTTTCTTCTATGGATATGGTTCTTAGCAGAAAACAAGGAGGCGAGAGGGGAATTACTCACAAGCCGACTTCTCCTGGAATTTTTCGATTATTTGAGGAAGATGAAATACTGCTCGTAAATTCTCTGGTTGCTGTGAAAGTAATCTGCTCCAGAGAAGGAAGCTCTGATGAAGCATTGCACCAAGACGACTCCTGAAAGAATCACGGAACTCCAGCTGAACCAGGAACACCTGTGAGTGATGGAAGACTCAATGCCAAGCACAGGAAATACCTTGGCAGTTCTATTTATAGACTGGTGATGAGTCATCAGACACATGCTGGTGATGAGTCATCAATCACTTCTGATGATTCACATGAAGGAATTCTGGTGATGAGTCATCAGTCACATGCTGGTGATGAGTCATCAAACACTTCTGATGATTCATATGAAGGAATTCGATGTCTCCTTAAACCACGTGGCACACAGTTTACTAATGGAACATCACTTGCTTTTATCAATATAAACAAACATGCAATGTAGTGTTCCTCACAAGTTACAGGGAAGTGCTGTGCTGTAAACACATCCATGACATGTTTCATTGTTCTTCATACATGCTGATTTATGTTGTGAGGGTGCAGCAAGAAGCGTGCATGTGTGAGTGCAAGTCATAACAGGGCGGCGGACAAGGATGGTGCTGGGGTTGATGGGGCCGCCACCACCAGGGAGCCGCCAAGTAGATGACGTAGTGGCTCCAGTCTCCTCCATGGTGCTCCCCTCGCCCTCTGTCCCACTGGTCCCTTTGGCTCCCCTGGTGTCAGCCTCCTGGGTCCCGTGAGCTGCAGCATCCCCACTCACCAGTGCCTTTCCTCCTTCTACAGGTGATGCTAAGGCACACATAGACAGAGGTGGACAGAGAAGGAGAGTGGGAGTGAAAGAAAGGGAGGAAAGGGTAAATACCTACACATCTGGTACACATACAAACAATACACCCATTTGCCTCTGATGTGAGAACAAGATCCCATATTACAGTTATGAACAATGGAGTCCTGGAAGCCATAACACATGACAGAACATCCTACATGCCTGTCAACTGTCTAACTCACTTATCTATCAATTTAATCCATGAACATATCCAACGACATGTCAGTCATCATAGGATGAAACAATTCTGACTTCAGAGGCATTGTGAACAAAAACGAAATGACAGGTATGTGAGGAATACATTCTGTACAGATGTCCAGTGATATTGCACTGATACCAATTTCAATGTAAACTGCACATACTTTGCATTACACAAATACAGTGCCAACAAGATCACTTTGGACTACTACAGTAGACTCAGGGATGGAGTATGAAGGCAGTAAAATGTCTCAACATTGGAGTAACTTACATGTACAGTAGAAAATGTGGTACAGTAACACCACTTTAGTTCCTGCATGGCTCTACATAGCTAACGTAGTACAGTGCAACATGATTGGAGTGACAACCAGGACTTTACACTCTCCAAATTGCATCTGACTTCATCAATCCCAAGTCCAGTGAGAGACACAGTAGACAACCATGCAGAAGTCACCTAACAGTCTGCACTTACCCTCTTGTGACTGCTGTGCTGCCCTCAAGCACCCATCCAACTCTGGGTAGGCCACCACCAGTAGGCGGGCCATTAGGGGAGTCGGAGCGGCACCCCTTCCACGTCGGGAGGCCATCCCAAGCTGGGCGTCTGCATTCTTCCGGGCCCAGCATCTCAGGTCCTCCCACCGCTTCCTGCAGTGGTTGCTCCACTGGCTATGAAACCCATGGGTCTGCACGTGTTTGGTGATGGACCATGTATCCATCAGGGAACTGGTCGCCCAGTTGGAGCCAGACATCCTGCCAGGTTTGAGAAATCCCCATGCCATCCCTCCAACAGTCCAGGTGTTGGCAGGCCTACATTTTTTGGCCAGTGGCTCATTTCAGGTGACTGTGGGACTGGCTGCAGGGATGTCACAGCCCAGGTTCAGCATAGTATTACAAGATGTGCTGGATGCCCTACTCAAGCACATGAACAGGTACCTAAGGTTCCTACAACGTGTTGAACTGAACACTGTTAAGGCAGCCTTTTACAACATTTCAAATCTCCCACATGTAAGAGGCCTTAATACCTCAAAGGGCCAATGAACAGGTGTACATAAACTGTAAGAGTACATATTCGCTCAATGTACAAATGGTGTGTCTTACAGACAAGTAGATATCACATGTGACAGCGAAATATCCTGGTCCGGTACATGATTCCTATGTCTTGAGGAACAGCAGTGTCCCTGCATTGATTTTACAGCTAAAGCGAGAAAGGGGCTGGCTAATAGGTATGTGTACTGCTGTCCATGTCAGATGTTTGATATCCCTCCCTACACAGTCTGCACTATGCCTATCACTGTTTCCTATAGTTATATTTCCATTTCCACACAGGTGACTCTGGATAACCCAACATGCTCTGGCTCCTGACACCTGTTAGATATCCAACTACAGATGGGGAGAACAGGTATAATGAGGCACACGGCTGGATGAGGCAGATGATAGAGAGGACTTTCAGCCTTTTGAAAGCTATATTTCGTTGCCTTCATGTGTCCAGCGGTGCCCTACAGTACTGACCAGGGAAAGTCTGCAAGATCATTGTTGCATGCTGCATGCTATATAGTCTGGCCCTCAGAAAGCACATCCCACTGTTGGAGGAGGGGTACATTGATGCAGGAGCTGTGGCTGAGCCCGGTGATCCTGTTATTGATGAAGAGGAAGACAAGGAGGAGGCAGATGGCAACAGGACTGATCTGATTCGCCACTAATTTAGATGAATTTCAGGTATGTGTGATTTGGATCTTATGTGCAGTTGGACCAAGTATTGGAGATGCAAGTTTGTACTTTTTGAATGCATTAAGGTGTGTGTGGAGACTACTGCCTTCCATTTTGGTTTCCAACCATGAAAGGTGGCTGACTTACCATGAGGGATAGTGGAAATGCATTGCTGCCAACTATGTGTTTAATTCTAGTGCCATCACGATCCATCCCTACGGTTGTACCTAAGTTAATTGATACTCAGTCTGAATGGTTGTGTAAATGTAAGAGACACTTATCAGACTTATCCTGCTCTGAAGGCCTATCATGTTGTAGTGTCAGTTGCTGTCCAGCAACTACATGTTTCTGACTACGCAAGGAGGTGTTCTCTAGAGGATGTCACCTATGAGGAATCTTATCATTACTACACATGTGTGTGAGTGACAATTCTGGCCTTTACCCATTTGGTATCATAGCCACTTCAGCAATCATCCTATGTTTGTGATATACTGCTGTTGATGTATGGATATGGCCTACATGGCTTATAACATTGAGCCTTATCCTATGTTTTCTCCCCTCTTCAGGTCACATGTCTGTTTGCAAGCTGCTGACTGACATGCCTGTTGGCAACCTTGTCATTGGATATTACTACAATATGGATGTATTTACACACCTGTTGGAGATTCCCACCACACCTGTCACTTTGACATTCTCTTAGTTTGGATATGTATATTTGATTGTTTCTCGTTAACAGAAATGCCACTTTAAACAATGAAGACACATACACCATTACTTGTGCTCATTGGTGTTTATTGACTGTTTCACATCACAATTCAGAGGAGTGGGGACATGGTTTCTGTGATCATCAGAGTGGGTAGTCCTGCTGTATGTTCCACAGGTCCTGTATCCATTAGCCTTGGGATGATGGGAACTTGGCATTGGAGCGCCAGCAGGGTGAATCAGTGGCACACAAGTGTGACAGTTCAGGAGAGGGATCACTTCTTGGTGGGGGCTTTGGTCTTGGCCTCAGATCCTGTAGGATGTCTGGATGGTCGACCTCTTTTACAGGGGGAATACCTCAGCTGAGGGGCAGGGGTGCTAGTTGCCTTTGGGTACTCTTGCTGGGCCTCCATTCCTGTAGCAGGTGCTGATGTAGAGGGTGGAGGTGTTGTGTGACTACTGGGTGGGGACTGCTGCTGGGTGGAGGACATACGCAGGATAGTGTTGAGTTCTTTGAAAACGCCTAATACAGAGACCATGGTGGCATTGTGTGTCTGCCAATGCTCCATCGCCTCCTGGCAGTAGTCACCTTGCAGCCTTTGGTTCATCTGCAAGGTGGTGAGTATCTGGCCCATGTTGTCCTGGGCTTGCTGGTAGGCTCCCAAGACTCTGGAGACCGCCTCCTTGCCAGTCGTGTCCTGTTGCTGACTCGTCCCTTGGCCCACGATTGCACTCCCACTGGCCCTTGCCCCCTGTGCCTGTGCCCCTAGTGCAGTGTGGCCCCTCTCACTGACACCAGGACCATCCTTTTCTTGGGATTGTTGACTCATGGCCCTGTGGGGCACACTGATGTTTGATCTGTCCTTGGGACACAGGTTTGGGAAGGTGGCCTCTGCTGTGCAATGGATGCCACAGGGAGGGAGATTCAGTTGTGGGCAGGGTGAGGTTGGTGGTGATGGACTGACCAGTCATGCCTGATGGGCCAGATACGTCATCCCTATCCAGACATCCAGGGGATTCATCCTCTATTGGACCTGCTTCCAGGGCTGGGCTTTCTGTCTCTGGCATCCTCTGCTGTGTGGCAGTACTTGGGAGACCTGTGTAATGAGAGGTGTTAGAAATGGGGTCTTTGGTTGGCAGTCAGGTTACCACCTGTCCAAGCAAGGACCCTCACTCTAGTCAGGGTAAATGAGAATCACACTCAGTTAACCCCGCTCACCCCCTTGGCAGCTTGGCACGAGCAGGTAGGCTTAACGTCAGAGACAAGGTGTAAAGTATTTGAACCAGCACACACAGTATCTTAGTACAAACACCACAAGATGACTTAACAAAGGTGTAGTAAAATAGCCAATATTTATCTAAACAAAACAAGACCAAAACAACAAAAATCCAACATACACAAGTCATGTTATACATTTTTAAAGATGAAACTAAAAAATAGCATTTAGAAACACAAAAT